>NC_134216.1:14799666-15419333 GCF_965140235.1 Caretta caretta | reverse complement strand
TATTGGCGGATTTGCTCGCCTTGGAGCTTCACGGCAGCCCTCAGTTTGGCCGTTTTGGTGAACCTACAGTCCAGGTCAACTCCTCCTGTGTCTGACCAGGAGCTGGGAGGTTTGGGGGGAACCCCGGCCTGCCCTCTACTCCGGGTTCCAGCCCAGGGCCCTGTGGAATGCAGCCGTCTAGAGTGCCTTCTGGAACAGCTGTGCGACAGCTACAACTCCCTGGGCTACTTCCCCATGGCCTCCTCCCAACACCTTCTTTATCCTCACTATAGGACCTTCCTCCTGGTGTCTGATAATGCTTGTACTCCTCAGTCCTCCAACAGTCCGCGTTCTCACTCTCAGCTCCTAGTGCCTCTTGCTCCCAGCTCCTTACACGCACACCACAAACTGAAGTGAGCTCCTTTGAAACCCAAGTGCCCTGATTAGCCTGCCTTAATTGATTCTAGCAACTTCTTGATTAGAACACCTGCAGCCAATCAGCCTGTCTGTCTTAATTGTCTCCAGAAGGTTCCTGATTGTTCTGGAACCTTCCCTGTTACCTTACCCAGGGAAAAGGGACCTACTTAACCTGGGGCTAATATATCTGCCTTCTGTTACTCTCCTGTAGCCATCTGGCCTGACCCTGTCACAGAGATTAATGCCATAAAACATGTGAGACAGGTTAGCAGACTGAAAGATTACTTTCCAAAACAAAGCCAGCAGATAACATAACTTGGGTCCTATTGTGAGAGGAAGGTTCCAGAGGAAGGGGCATGTGGCTTGGTTAAATGGTGGTGTTATCAATGCTCAGGTAAGCTTTAAAAAAAACACTGGAACTTTTGGGTGCAAATCTGAATTGAACCCAAAGCCAGAAGCCATTGACATTCATCAGTCACTATAGCTAATTTGCATTCTACTTAGTAAAGAGGAATTAGGAGACATTACAAGATGTCAAAGGTAAGATGAAACTTACACAGGCTGTACTAACTAATTAACACAAACATTGCAACAGAGAGTTCAACTAAGGAAGCAAATTAATTCTCAGAATATGAGAGTCTGAGAGTTTCAACTGGCAAGGAACTTCCAGACCCAGGGGAATGTGTGGAGAAGTGTGTAACTAGTAGACAAAAAGTTAAAGTGGACTCAGCTTTCAAAGAGAATGATGCAGAATTCCTACTACTCTTGACTAGAGGAAAAATCCTGGTGGTTAAAGTAATTACTACTCAGGAGAGGATTTTTTAAAAGATCAAAGTCAGGATTAAAGGGCAGGAAATGCACATTGTGGCAGACCTGATCTCACAATACTCAACACAATACTAGGAGATGGTAGCTGACATAAATATAAATAAGAAATAGCAAATGGTGTTGTAGGGAGAGTGGAATAGAGGGTTTTTTTTCCTGCTTCGTTGTTTATTGTTTTGCTTTGCAGAAGTGGGTAAGCTGCTGGACTAACACATTGCATTTTTAATGGCTGTGAAGGACACCTAGAGCATAGGATAGGCACTTTTTGTTTTGTATGTATTTTAAACAGCATATGGCTGTTTGCATTCTAACACCTCTAGGGACCGCTTCCAAACTGGCTAAACTTAATAGCACTTTTGGGTACGCAAGGAAGAAACAGCAATAATAATTTTGAACCACCCTGTAACAGGGTGGTTGGGGGGCAGAAGCCAGCCAGCCCTTTTTAAAGGCAGAACCTTTTTAAAATAGGTGTTTTGGCCCAGGAAATTGGATTATTAGACCCAGCTGGGAAGAGCTCAAGTGATTCTCTTAAAAGCTGAGAGATCGCAGTTGAAGAGGAGAGCTGCAGGAAGTGAGAAGGCTCCTATGGCAGACCCTGGTGGGGAGCCTGTTTTGGTCAGCAGAATGGCTTTGTTTTGTGAGTTGTGTGTGTTGAGTAATAAACTGAGCTCTGAGGAAAAGGCCCTGATCCAGTGATGAGCTGCCAAAATCTTAACAACCGGTTCCCTATAAAAAGTTCTGATTTAAGGGATGTGCCCCAGTATGTATTTTTTGTACCAACAGGGTTACCATATGTCTGTATTTTCCAGGGAGGAATTTTTAAGAACGGCGATTTAAGAACCAAAAAGCCTGACCTGTCCGGGAAAATACGGATGTGTGTTAACCCTGCCTAATGTTCTTTTTTAAAAAGATGGGCCTGAACTAGAAGTGAGCTCCGTTTCACATGTGTGGGTCCCCGCCACTCCCTGGGGCTGTCCTAGGGTGACCAGATGTCCCGATTTTATAGGGACAGTCCCGATTTTGGGGTCTTTTTCTTATATAGGCTCCTATTACCCTCCACCCCCGTCCTGATTTTTCACACTTGCTGTCTGGTCACCCTAGGGTGTGCACATGTGTGGGTCCCAGCTGCTCCCTGCCCCCCTCATTGAAGCAGGTGTGCAGGGTTACTGCCCTGGGAACTGCAGGGCACCAGTGGACATGGGGCCAGCTGCAGACAGGGGCATGGGGCAGGGCTAGCTGGAGGCAGGGGGTACAGGGTTGGCTGCGGGCAGGGCAGGAGGTGTGGGGTTGGCTGGAGACAGGAGGGTGTGGGGCTGGCTGCTGGCAGAGGGTGTGGGGGTGGCTGGAGGCAGGGCAGGGGGTGCAGCAGGGGCTGGCTGCAGGCAGGGGGTGCAGGGGTGGCTGGCGGCAGGGCTGGCTGCAGGCAGGGAATGGGGGTGGCTGGAGGCAGGGCAGGGGGTGCGGCAGGGGCTGGCTGCGGGCAGGGGATGGGGGTGGCTGGAGGCAGGGGGTGCGGGGGTGGCTGGAGGCAGGGGGTGCGGGGGTGGCTGGAGATGGGGCTGGCTGGAGGCAGGGGTGCGGGGGTGGCTGGAGGCAGGGCAGGGGGTGCGGCAGGGGCTGGCTGCAGGCAGGGAATGGGGGTGGCTGGAGGCAAGGCAGGGGGTGCGGCAGGGGCTGGCTGCGGGCAGGGGATGGGGGTGGCTGGAGGCAGGGGGTGCGGGGGTGGCTGGAGGCAGAGCAGGGGGTGCGGCAGGGGCTGGCTGCGGGCAGGGGGTGGCTGGAGACAGAGGGTGGCTGCGGGCAGGGGGTGCGGCAGGGGCTGGCTGCGGGCAGGGGGGTGGGTACTCACGGGGAGAGCAGCAGGACGCAGCCCAGGCCCAGCAGAGCAGCCGGGGACCCACCAGGCAGCATCGGGAGCCCCAGGGCCGGGGAGCAGCAGCAGCAACAGGGCTCGTGCCCAGGGCCAGGCGGCAGCCCACGTGGCTCCCGCAGCGCAGCGCCCCCGGCGGCCGGAGGAGGAATTACATCACTTCCCGGCCGGGGCCCATCAAAGCCTCAGCGCCCGCTGCAGGGAAGCGGGTTAACGCCCGGCTCTCAAACTGCCTCAAAATTTAACAACCGGTTCGCGCGAACCAGTGCGAACCAGCTCCAGCTCACCACTGCCCTGATCCAAACTCAGTGTGGTGTCGAGGCTGGGAGACAGGCCAGCAGTCTAACACACATGCATGCGCACAATTATACCTACACAATGTTGGGTTGTTCAAATCCAGAGGTATGGCCCCATTTCAGAGAAAGTTCATGAAATTCTGACCTAGATCTGGATTCTAAAGACCCCTAATGTTCAGGGAGAAGGGCTGGATACAAGATTTTGTTTGGGGACCATTTCCACTTCCAATGTACAACAAAGAGCACATTAATGTAAGCCAATGGGAAGTGTGCACTGATATTTCTTGAGGTTCTTTACGATCAATTGAGCAAAGAAAAAGTTCTCACCCTGAGTCCTAGGAAAACTGCCTCAAAGGATAGATATAATGTGTGTGTATATGACAATTATTCTTATTTTTGTAGTGTCTCATTCAAAGATTTGATGGTACTCTTGGCACCAAGGGAGAGCATAAAGTGATGGCTCAAAAGCTTTACCTACATCCATTGTTTAACAGAACAGCAGCTTGATAGCAAGCTCTTTTTCTAAAAGAAGGCAATTTTCTCCATGCAGATCAAGAAGAATGGACACCAATGGGGAAGGCACCAACACTTGATAAAACTGCCCAGTGAGAAAGCAACTGCAAAGTCAAAAGTCTAACAACAACAAAATAAACATTTAAATGCTGTACCAGAAATTGTCAGTTCTCTCTCCGTTTCAACCCGGGGCTGCTTTGACAGGCACAAGTGTATGTTTTAGTGCTCTGCAGGATGAAACACATATGCACAGTCATGCTCTATAACAGCCCTTTGAAACCAGATCAGACAATAAGAAAACTCTTACACTAAGGTTTGGTCTACGCTACAGAGTTAAGCTGCCTTATGTCAACCTGTCGATCTAACTATGTCAGTGTACATATTACAGACTTGCTCCTGCCAGTGTAAGTACCCTACTACAACAACATAACTCCACCTCCACAAGAGGCATAGAGCTTATGTCGGTGTAGTTACAGTGATGTCTGTCTAGACTCTGCATCCCTTACATCATCTGTTGGCTGTCTTGTCAATTTCATAGCTCCACTGGAAAGCTGGCTTCTGGCTCCCCCGCCAGGCAGCTGCGGGGTCTCCACTCCAACCCAGGCTGCCACCCAAGCTCCTGGCTTGGGCTGCCGCCCAGGCTCCCAACTGCAGCCAACCAGTGGACTGGGAGCTAAGAGTTCTATACTCCTACCTCCACCAAACACTTCTCTGTGACCTTGGGCAAGTCATTTAATCCCTTTGCACATTGGTTTGCCCCTTTGTAAAACAACAATGATAATACTTAGCAACCTGAGGCTTGATTCATTAATACTTGTAAAGCTTCAAGAACCTTGGAATGTATACTGTAATCTTAACATACGATTTTCTGGTCTTGTACCACTGACTTGCTGAAAAAGCTTGAAAAAACTGTGTAGAAATAGACTACAGATGCCAATAACTCACTTTGAAGTTCTGACTTTAAAAAATGAAGGCTTAGCCAAACTGTTGTGAAGCCAGAAAATTAGGCTTAAAAGGAAAACTAATTGCCCTTAAAGTTAAGTATTTTTAAAATGTAATTATATGACAGTTGCACTCAGATACTGAATATTGCATTAGAATATTTTAAAGTATCTGTCACAGTTTAAAACAGCATGTGTAACCTCAGCACTTTAAATGAAACATACATAAGACCTCAGTTACCACAAGTTATCACACACAGTCTTCTTGAACAGGGCAAGTTCAACTAACCAAACTGTTCCATTAGTAGTAACTAAGTGACACATCTGTCCTCCACACACTGCACCTATAACGGGGCACACTCACTGCTCGTGAGCGCCCCCTTGGCTGGGCACGTGTGCCTGCACTCTCTCTGTTTGTGGTGAGTCTTTGGTGACTCAGCCCTCCGGGTGAATCACACATAGTCTGTCTCTGAGATAAAAGCAAAGCAAAACCCCTTCTGGAATACAAGTCCAACAGGAAACTCTCCCAGTGCCCTCTGCAACGTTTCCCTCAAGTTGTCCCTGCGCCAGGATAGAGCAATGCCTCAGAGCTCCCTCCCTGGCGACAGGGTCTTCACCCTCTTAGGGCCATTCCGGCTGCAGCTCTCCAGCTGGGCCACTGCAGTTCAGTTCCCCCTCTGGGGTGCCTCAACATCCAGACTGTTTTTCTCAGCGGCTAATGTGGGGAAGGGGAGACCCAGGTGTGCCCACTACTCCAGGTCCCAGCCTAGGGACTCTGTAGATAGCAGCCATATGCTGTGTCCATTTAGCTAAGTCACGCTACTAATCTAATTCCCTGGGCCACTTCCTCACAGCACCTTCACCCTTACCTCAGAACTTTATCCTGATGGAGTCCCAACAACCAGCTCATGGCTCCTTCTTGCTCTCCCTAGCTTTTGGCAGCGCAGCACTGGACTGCCCTGTCCAAGGTCCTGCAGCTCCGCCAGCCAGCCAGCCTCCATACCTCCAGCAAGGAACTGAACTTACTCTGGCCCTGCAGCTCTTCCTATACTAACCTGCTGGGCCCTGATTGGCTGTATACCACACAGCTGTGCTAGACAGCTTGGAGGACCCTCTCCACTGCCCTTTTAAGGGGCAGGGTGTGGCAGGGCCATGAGGCTTCCAGCAGGGGACCTCAAAGGGTCTGTTATACCCCGTCACAGCACCGTACTGAACAGTAGAGCAGGAGAGAAATATACATAAGGCACAGAAGTCAAGACTCATTATATCACTGACTTCATCCACCTGTCAAGGGAGCATATAATCGCCAACATAGTTCTCAACATGCCATGGCCCAACAGGGGACTGAGGCTCAGATTCTCAGCTGATGTAAATCGGCCTAGCTCCCTGGAGCTCCAGGAGCTACATCAGTTCACACCAGCTGAGAATCTGACTTTATCAGATATTGATTGTCAATATTTTTGGGAAGGAGCAACAGGGAGTTAATCTTTTTTTTTGTAAAGATGTTATCTTGCTGTCTTTTAAGATTGGCCATAAAGAACTCGATCCTGCAAATATTTACACATTGGAATAACTTGAATCACAGGAGTGTTATTATTATTATATTTCTTATGACAGTGTTTAGGCACCATCTGAGAATGGGGCCCATGCTAGGCATTGTAAAAACGAGGCAGTTTCTGTGTCAAAGGGTTTACATGTAAAAAGACAAAATACAAAGAGTAAGGAAAGTGACATAACACATGAATGGCATGCTGGTTTGCAAACATCATGTTAGTTCCATTTTTTATTATTTAAATCCTTTGCCTGGCATGTTGCCAGAAAAGGTTTTGCTAGATGCAAAGACAAATAGGAATATTCATACGGAGTTCAATAATTTGGTAAATAACTCCTGTACATAAATGTTTGCAGACTCAGGCCCTAATTCTTGAAGGAAGATGTAGAATTTGGAATAAACCAGAGAGTCTGTGTTGGTATTGCAATTTCATCTTTGTTTCAAGTGCTGTATGAATACCTTTGATTTTGGGCTTAGGTGTTTGTAACTTTCTCACTTTTTTCTCTTTTTTCCCTTCCTTATTCATGCCATCGAGGGTCCTGAGCCAGCAAAGCATTTAGGCACATGAGTAGTCCCACTGATTAAGCTTACTTGTCCAATATAAATGAATACCTGTATGTGGAAAGAATTAAAACATTTTAGAATAATGCATATTAAAGAAAGAATGTCAGGAACAGAGATGACAGCAATGATCATGTACTCTACTTAGAGAGACAAAGTGGGTAAGGTAATATCTTTTATTAGACCAACTTCTGGTGGCGAGAGAGACGAGCTTTTGAGCTTACACAGAGCTCTTCTTCAGGTTTGGGAAATGTACTCAAGAGTGACATAGCTAAATACAATGTGGAACAGACCATTTAGCATAAGTAGTTAACACATATTTTAAGGGACCATTCAAGTGCTCCAGTCATAGGGGGGCAAGGGAAAAAACTGGGGCGGGGGAGTGATTAAAGTGGTTTATAGATTTTTGTGATAAGCCATAAACCCAGTGTCTCTATTCAGTCCATGATTTTTCACATCTAGCAAAGTTATGAATTTAAGCTTCCAGGCTCGTCTTTTGAAGGTGTTGTGCAGGTTTCCTTTGAGGATGAGCACTGAGAGGTCAGATATAGAGTGATCACATTGTGAAAAGCGTTCACCCACAGGTGACAGGGTGTTTTTGTCTTTTATCATTTTGCTGTGTGAGTTCATTCAAAAGTGTAGTAACAGTCTTGTTTTTCCCACATTGGTGTTATTGGGCATTTAGTGCACTGTATGAGGTACACATGTTATGATAAGCATGTATGGGACCCATGGATCTTGAAAGGTTTGTGCTGGGAGGTGTTGATCATTGCAGCAGTGCAGATATGGCAAGAGGTTTTGAATTTGTTGTTCTGGCAGGGTCTAGTGCCGCTTTGAGTTGGTGTGTCCTGGTCTGTGGGGATCTTCCTTCTCATGAGTTTGGAGAGGTTGCAGGGCGGGGGAGGGGTTCAGGAAATATTTCTTTCAGGATATGGTCCCCATCAGGTATGGGTTGTAATTGTTTGACAATACCTCATATGGGTTCCAGTGAGGGGTAGTAGCAGACAACTAGAGGTGTGCAGTCAGAGATGGGGGAGGGGAGTATTTCTGTACTGAAGCAGGTTCTCTCAGTGTATTTGAGTGGCCCATTCCTTGATGTGATCTAGTCCTCAAGTGGAGTTTCTTTGTTTGATTAAGGTGGTTTTAAGTGTGTTAAAGTGTATGTCCCAGGCCTGGGAGCTTAAATGCATAACTCTGCAAGACACTAAAAATCATGGTCTTTATAAAGATACTGGATTTATGGTTTATTACAACAATCTGTAACCCATTAATTCCCCCCACGCTTTATTGTCCTATGATTGGAGAGATGTTAATGGTCTCAGAATATGGTCTCAGAATGGTCTCAGAATATGGGGTTAACTGCTTATAGTGTTCCACTTTCTATTTAGTTGTGAGAGTGGCTACCTTTCCCAGACCTGAAGAAGAGCTCTCTGTAGCTCAAAACCTTGCCTTTTACCAATAGAAGTGGTCCAGTAAAAGATGTTACCTCACACACCTTGCCTATCTGATATCCTGGGACCAATATGGCTACAACAACATTGCAAACAACACTGCATTTAACAAATTATTATTCTTATAGATAATCCCTGACCATAAATCATACAATTTTTTTCCATTCACGATTAAAGTATTATACCAATTTTAGGAAGAACAAAAATCCTGAGGTAGCCAAAAATCTTCCTTAATGAATATGGAGAAGGCAGATTAAAAAATGAAAGTAGGAGAAAGCAAATGAGAAGGAAGTCAGAGGCAGAAGAAAGAAAGAACCCATGGTACATTGAGTAAAGAGAAAGACTTAACTAAGGGATATATGAACAATATTTTTCTTCAGATCAGCAGACTTGGCCCTTAATCTTGTATTTCTCCTATCCATCTATATATCTGAGTGATAGCTTGACTCCAGATCATAAAAGCAATATTTCCTAAATACTAGACCCTGTCAGTCTGGGTTTGTAAACATTTGACGTAAAAAAGACTGTATGCCATAAATACCATATAGAAAGCCAGTGAAAACAATAAAGGCATATATGAGATTGGAGGGCGTTCTTAAAAGTACACTATAATGTCACTAGTGCTTACAGTGGGACCAAACCCTGCTGTCCATTACCCTGGTTCAAATTCATAAATGTATGGGAGAATCTTAGGGTTTACATATAAATACTTCAAGAAAAAATTGGTGAGGACTTTAGAAATATGGCAAGTTATACACAGCAAACACTTTTGTTTAGACCCATAGACCAGAAGGAACCACCAAAACCTCTAATGTGACCTCCTGTTTAGCACAGGCCACCAACACCGCACAGCCACCCCCATATTAACCCCAACAACCAGAATTAGACCAAAGTATTACAGCCTACAGGAGATTCATCTATTGTGTATGTCAAGGTTCCTCCCCCACTCTGAACTCTAGGATACAGATGTGGGGACCTGCATGAAAACCTCCTAAGCTTACTTTCACCAGCTTAGGTTAAAACTTCCCCAAGGTACAAATTAATTTTATCCTTTGTCCCTGGATCTCCACTGCCACCACCAAACTCTAACTGGGTTTACTGGGAAACGTAGTTTGGACACATCTTCCCCCCCAAAATCCTCCCAACCCTTGCACCCGACTTCCTGGGAAAGGTTTGGTAAAAATCCTCACCAATTTGCATAGGTGACCACAGACCCAAACCCTTGGATCTGAGAACAATGAAAAAGCATTTAGTTTTCTTACAAGAGGACTTTTAATAGAAGTAAAGAAATCCCCTCTGTAAAATCAGGATGGTAGATACCTTACAGGGTAATTAGATTCAAAACATAGAGAATCCCTCTAGGCAAAACCTTAAGTTACAAAAAAGACACACAGACAGGAATAGTCATTCTATTCAGCACAGTTCTTTTCTCAGCCATTTAAAGAAATCATAATCTAACACATACCTAGCTAGATTACTTACTAAAGTTCTAAGACTCCATTCCTGGTCTATCCCCGACAAAAGCAGCATATAGACTGACAGAGACCCTTTGTTTCTCTCCCTCCTCCCAGCTTTTGAAAGTATCTTGTCTCCTCATTGGTCATTTTGGTCAGGTGCCAGCGAGGTTACCTTTAGCTTCTTAACCCTTTACAGGGGAGAGGATTTTTCCTCTGGCCAGGAGGGATTTTAAAGGGGTTTACCCTTCCCTTTATATTTATGACAGTGTACCACAGGAAAAACATAGGAGGGACAGAGGTACACCGGTGCCAGAGGTCCCCACAATGGCAGGAACTGATTAGGTGAGGTAAACCCAGATGATCCTGGCAAGTGACCTGCTTCCCATGCTATGGAGGATGAAGGCAAAATAACATCACTGGCATGGGGCAATTGGGGCTCAGTTTGCCCATGGCTGCCTTATGAAGGTTCCACCTAGGTGTAATTGACTGCTCTAGATGGCTGATTAGTAAATAAGCACCTGGACCTAAAAAAAGGTTAACCAAGCTTAGTCATTGGGGAATGCCCAATGGAGACAGGAAGCTGTTGTGGAGAGGAGTTCCCAAGAGAGGCCTGAGCCAGAGAGCTGAGCCAGAAGCCTAGATGGTGAGCTCTCCATAGAACCGTCCAGAATGGGGAACCTGTAAGAAGTACTCCTAAGGAGAAGACCCTCCTAGACCAGGGATTGGCAACCTTTGGCACACGGCCCATCAGGGAAAGCTGCTGGCGGGCCGGTTTGCTTACATTCAGCGTAGGCAGGTTTGGCCGATCTCAGGTCCCACTGGCCGCAGTTCGCCGTTCCAGGCCAATGGGGCTGCGGGAAGCAGTGGCCAGCACATTCCTCAGCCCACGCCGCTTCCCATAGCTCCCATTGGCCTGGAACGGTGAACCGTGGCCAGTGGGAGTCGTGATCGGCCGAACCTGCCGACACTGCAGGTAAACAAACTGCCCCAGCCTATCAGCAGCTTTCCCTGGTGGGCCGCGTGCCAAAGGTTGCCGATCTCTGTCCTAGACAGAGGGCTGCAGTTGACAGGCAACCAATAACGCCTGGTCTCAGCCAGGTGGTCTCACAGGCACAGGCTGTCACTGGAGAAGAGTCACAGTGCTTGGACCTCCCTGGATACCTCCAGAGAAGGACCTTATTCTGGTAGAGACATCAGGCCTGACAGCAGGACAGAGACCAGAACTGAGAGAACTCCTATGGGAGAGCCTGCATAGGAGCAAACATTGGACTTGGGTGGGGAAACAGATGGATTAGGAATGACCAGGTCACCCAACTCTGGGTTGAAAGTTTTGTTTATGTTTTGTGTTGACTTTTCAGTTAATAAATGAGCCTCTCCACAATGGTCAATTTTTAATGAATGCCATTAACTCATGATGAAGAAAACAAAATCACTTTAAGAGTTTATCTTGGAGAAGATGAATATTCCTTTGGGACTGGTGTCCTGATTTCAAAAATACCATATATTACCACATCTACCTACCTAATCCCTCCAAACTGACATTAAAACCGAATGCAATCTAAAATGACACACAGGAGAGTCACTGATGGCTTGACTGCTCTCCCGCCACATTGGCACAGACCACCAAGGACTAACCAATCCGTCTTTGCTCATTTCATAAGTAACTTGGTGTTGACTGCTGTCAAAGAATGGACACAGGACCAAAGGTCTGGCGTGCATTTTAATGGGGCTACCATGTCAGAGAGGCAAAGGTTCTCAAAGCAGAAGCTAGAGCAACTGAAAATGGAGGCAGAACTTTCTCTTAGTATATACTACCCAGCTTACCAAAATGGTTTACAGAACCAAAGCCAAAGGAAAACAGTAGGAGACTCTCCATTACCCCGCAGGATGTGACAATACTCAGTTAACAAATAGCTTTTAGCAATTCACCTTAGCCAGTGTAACTCTTCAGCCTCAGTTTTTTTCAGAGTGTCATGAACTAGAAGGAGATTGAATTTGTACAACATATTCCTCCTTGTAATAGTGCAAATTGACTCTTTAAAATAGAACCCAGGTCCCCCACTACACTGACCCTAGCAGCAAGGCATCCTGGGACAGTGCAGGACCTGAAGACCATTCTAAAGGGCCAGTTTTCCCCAGTGCTGTCATCCTAATGAAAAACAAATAGCTGCTTCCAACAAGATTTTTTTATAGGCTAAAACTGAAATTTATGAATTAAATAAAGCATCCTAGCACTGGAAGTACTTGTGATATACATTCTGCCCTCGTCACTGGGATCGATCAACCTTCGCTCTCATGTCTTCCTACCCATTCAAAGTATGTGTAGTACAATATACATCTCACTTGTCATTTGTTATTCTTTTCTAACTATCCAGTCACCCTTATCATCAGTAAAAATGATGTGCAGCTTATTGTGGATTTTTTTTTAAGTACAGAGTTTACAGTGCTGTAATACCAGCATACGACAGAGATTTAAGGCTCCTTTTCTTAAGCTTTCCAGAGTGTCAGGCAACAATAACAATGAAAAAACACACAAACAAAACCCAACAATCTCACAAGTAACTCTTCAGTATGAATGGGACATTACACTTCAGCTAGATAGGATGGCCCAGAGCCTAGGCTTCTGAAAACTGGAGTTGTTCCATGGAGTCAATGGAGCTATTTATACCACCTGAGGACCTGGCCTATTATGTTTACCTGTGCATACCCCATTGCAAAAGGTATACATCGGACAAGTCATCAGAATACACAAGATGCCATATTCTCAGCTGGTGTAAATTGGTGTAGCTCCATTGAAGTCAATTGAAATATGCCAATTTATTCCATCTAAGGATCTGATCATGGACAGCATGTGAACCACAGGCTGGGGGAAACTAGCCCACAGCCCTGCCCCTTCCACGCCCCCCACCATAGCCCAGAAGCCCTGCCCCCAACCAGATCCCAGAGGCCCCCACTCCAGGCTAGCTCCCCCCAACCCCGGAGCGCTGGGAGGGCAGGTGGCACGGCCTGAGCTGCAGCCACCCCACAGTGAGACTGGACTCCAGACGTGTGGAACAGGAAGCCGGGGGAGGGCTGGGGGCGGACCAGGGGCAGGGCCACACCCAATTATTTGGGGAGGCACAGACTCTCATAGTCTATGATACTCTCCACCCATGGATCTGATCCATGGTTTGTAGTAACTACTAAAAAAGAAGAAAGGGAAAGAGTGGAATAGTCATAGTATTCTATGAGAGACTTTCTATGAAAGGATACACGTTAGTCAAACATGAATTACTGGGCTCAATACAGGGTGATGGGTGAAATTATCTGGCCTGTGTTACACAGGTCAGCCTAGATGAGTTAATGGTCCCTTCTAGCTATAAAATCAGTGAAAGCCTTCCATTAACTTCAGTGGGGTTTGGATCAGGCCCCAGGAACACTGGAGGGTCTGTTGGCTCATTAATTATGAACATTGTGGAAGAAGTGAGCTATACATTATTGCAGAGAAATACAGAATCAGATAGTTTTGGGGATATGTTGGGAATAAAACAAACCACAGAATTAATGAAGGTCAATTTATATGAATGCAACCAATATGTTCAGACTTCTATACACTTTATTTCTTTAAAGCTGCTGCAGTAGTTATGAAGAAAAGGTTGCTTCTGAGATTTAGCAAACCCTCTGGCTATAACGGGAGGTTTGCTGATCATCTCCAAAAACTTCAGCACTTAGCAACTTTTTGCTGCACTGAGGAGCCATAAAAATACTTCTGTTTTTCCTTCTTCTTTGTGGTTATTCCAGATGCATGATTAACAAAGTTCTTAGTCAATTAAACAAACAAATCTAGCCTACCCCTATGAACAGACAGAAGGCAGGAAAACAACAAAAGAGAAAAAAACAATGTTCCTTATATATTGCTTTTGCAATGAATGAGATCAGATATTTTTTACTCATTAAAAAAAAAAGAGCCAGATGCACAGGGAAATAACCATCGTATCCTGCTAAATAAAATTTTCACTGGAAGGGTGAAGGGAAGACAAGAGAAGCTCCCCCCATGGACTTTATATTGTAACTATTTTGCATTCCTCAGATTTAAGGGCACAGTCCTAAACCACCTTATTCACATGACGAGCGCCTCTAAATCCAACAATAATTATAATAATTTGCTTCAATGGCATTTCTCATATAGACAGCTGCAGCAGCACAGGGGCCAGCAAACAGAGCTGTAAACAGGGAAGTTTGTATTGCAGTGCTCATTTGAGGTTTGTTTTACTGTGGGTGGTGGTGTTTTGGTGTGGTTTGTGTTTCCCAGATTAACAGGATTTAGGTGGGAAGGTTATAACAGATACAGAGGCAGCAGTGGGAGTGACCCGTGTAGTGGAAGACACAATGAAGATGACTGAATGTGGAAGCTGTGGTATACACATGATCCTGGAGGGGGTACCTGGAAAGAGTTTTGTCTGCATGAAGTGCCGTCTGATAGAGCTGATGGAAGAAAAGATCTGAGGATTGGAGATGCAGGTGGAAAGTCTGGTTGAGTTTAGAAGGGGGTTCGAATGGATTATGGAGCAAAAACATGAGGCGGCTGAAGGGAAAAGCTCAGACTTGCAGATGGAAGCAGGACTGAGGAATTCTGAGGGGAGACTGCTGGGTGAAGAAAATGGACAGGGGAAGCATGTGACTAAGAGAACCAGGCAGAGGAAAAGACGGGCTAGTGAAGGAGAAATAGAGCTCAAGAATAGGTTTGCAGAGTTAGAATATGAAGAAGGGGCTCAGCAGGTGGTCACTGAAGGTGGAAGGGCATGGAGGAAGAGAAGAGTGGCTAGTCCTATAGGAAAAGGGGAAGAATCAATGGAGACTACACCAAATATGAGCCCCAAGAGGATACAGGATGGGTTGAAGAGCATTACAAGGGAGAATAGGAATGGAAAGAACTTGCAGCCAGAGGGAACAGGGGATAGACCAGAGAATCGCACTGTCACCAGGAAAAGGCAGGTCTATGTGATTGGGGACTCCTTACTGAGAAGAATAGAAACGCCTGTAACCAGAGCCGATCCAGAGACTAGAAGGGTATGCTGTCTTCCAGGTGCTAAAATACGGGATGTGGACCTGAGGTTGAAAAGGATCCTAAAAGGATTGGGAAAGAATCCACTGATCGTCCTTCATGTGGGAACAAATGATACTGGTAGATTCTCATTGGAATGTATCAAGAGAGACTATGCCAGGCTGGGGAAGACACTGAAGGAAATCGAGGCTCAGGTGATCTTCAGTGGAATTCTGCCTGTTCCTAGAGAAGGGCAACAAAGGTGTGACAAGATTATGACTATCAACAGATGGCTCAGGCAGTGGTGCTATAAGGAGGGCTTTGGGATGTATGGCCACTGGGAGGCATTCATGGACAGAGGACAGTTCTCTTGGGATAGACTTCATCTGAGTAGGGAAGGAAATAGACTTCTTGGATGGAGGCTGGCACAACTGATTAAGAGAGCTTTAAACTAGGAATTTGGGGGAGATAGTTGGGAGATGTCCAGGTTGGATTTTAGCAATGAGAGGGAAGAAAACAAAGTAAGAAAGGATACAGCTGTGGGTAGGAGAATGGACATAGGGAGGAAGGGTGGTGTGGATACCAGTCTAATAGGTCATACTGGCTGTAGAATGTCTGTGCCTAATTGGGTAAAGAATGTGAGTGAGGCCAAACAGCAAAAATTAAGATGTCTGTACACCAATGCGAGGAGCCTAGGTAACAAAATGGAGGAACTAGAGCTACTGGTGCAGGAAGTGAAACCAGATATTATAGGGATAACAGAAACATGGTGGAATAGTGGTCATGACTGGACTAGAGGTATTGAAGGGTATGTGCTGTTTAGGAAAGACAGAAATAAAGGTAAAGGTGGTGGTGTAGCATTGTATATCAATGATGAAGTAGAATGTAAAGAAATAAGAAGCAATGGAATGGATAAGACAGAGTCCGTCTGGGCAAAAATCACATTGGGGACGAAAACTACTACAGCCCCCCGTGATATTGCTTGGGGTGTGCAATAGACCACTGGCATCTAATTTGGATATGGACAGAGCCCTCTTTAATGTTTTTAATGAAGTAAATACTAATGGAGACTGTGTGATCATGGGAGACTTTAACTTCCCAGATATAGACTGGAGGACAAGTGCTAGTAATAATAATAGGGCTCAGATTTTCCTAGATGTGATAGCTGATGGATTCCTTCATCAAGTAGTTGCTGAACCAACAAGAGGGGATGCCATTTTAGATTTGGTTTTGGTGAGTAGTGAGGACCTCATAAAAGAAATGGTTGTAGGGGACAACCTTGGTTCAAGTGATCATGAGCTAATTCAGTTCAAACTGAACGGAAGGATAAACAAACATAAATCTGCGACTGGAGTTTTGATTTCAAAAGGGTTGACTTTCAAAAATTAAGGAAATCAGTTAGGGAAGTGGATTGGACTGAAGAACTTATGGATCTAAAGGCAGAGAAGGCCTCGGATTACTCAAATCAAAGCTGCAGAAGCTATCAGAAGCCTGCATCCAAAGGAAGGGGAAAAAATTCATAGGCAGGAGTTGTAGACCAAGCTGGATGAGCAAGCATCTCAGAGAGGTGATTAAGAAAAAGCAGAAAGCATATAGGGAGTGGAAGATGGGAGGGATCAGCAAGGAAAGCTACCTTATTGAGGTCAGAACATGTAGGGATAAAGTGAGAAAGGCAGAAAGTCAAGTAGAGTTGGACCTTTCAAAAGGAATTAAAACCAATAGTAAAAGGTTCTATAGCCATATAAATAAGAAGAAAACAAAGAAAGAAGAAGTGGGACTGCTAAACACTGAGGATGGAGTGGAGGTTAAGGATATCTAGGCATGGCCCAATATCTAAAAAAATACTTTGCCTCAGTCTTTAATGAGGAGTTTAGGGATAATGGTAGCATGACAAATGGGAATGAGGATATGGAGGTAGATATTACCATATCTGAGGTAGAAGCGAAACTCAAACAGCTTGATGGGACTAAATCAGGGGGCCCAGATAATCTTCATCCAAGAATATTAAAGGAATTGGCACATGAAATTGCAAGCCCATTAGCAAGAATTTTTAATGAATCTGTAAACTCAGGGGTTGTACCGTATGACTGGAGAATTGCTAACATAGTTCCTATTTTTAAGAAAGGAAAAAAACATGATTCAGGTAACTACAGGCCTGTTAGTTTGACATCTGTAGCATGAAAAGTCTTGGATAAAATTTTGAAGGAGAAAGTAGTTAAGGACATTGAGGTCAATGGTAAATGGGACAAAATATAACATGGTTTTACAAAAGGCAGATCATGCCAAACCAACCTGATCTCCTTCTTTGAGAAAATAACAGATTTTTTAGACAAAGAAATGCAGTGGATCTAATTTACCTAGATTTCAGTAAGGCGTTTGATACGGTGCCACATGGGGAATTATTAGTTAAATTGGAAATCAATATGAAAATTGAAAGGTGAAAGGAATTGGTTAAAGGGGAGACTACAGCAGGTCATACTGAAAGATGAACTGTCAGACTGGAGGGAGGTTATCAGTGGAGTTCCTCAGGGATCGGTTTTGGGACCAATCTTATTTAATCTTTTTATTACTGACCTCGGCACAAAAAGTGGGAGTGTGCTAATAAAGTTTGCAGACGATACAAAGCTGGGAGGTATTGCCAATTAAAGAGAAGGACCAGGATATCATACAGGAGGATCTGGATGACCTTGTAAACTGGAGTAATAGTAATAGGATGAAATTTAATAGTGAGAAGTGTAAGGTCATGCATTTAGGGATTAATAACAAGAATTTTAGTTATAAACTGGGGAAGCATCAATTAGAAGTAACGGAGGAGGAGAAGGACCTTGGAGTATTGGTTGACCACAGGATGACCAGGAGCTGCCAATGTGATATGACTGTGAAAAAAGCTAATGCAGTCTTGGGATGCATCAGGTGAGGTATTTCCAGTAGGGATAAAATGGTGTTAGTACCGTTATACAAGGCACTGGTGAGACCTCACCTGGAATACAGTGTGCACTTCTGGTCTCCCATGTTTAAGAAGGATGAATTCAAACTGGAACAGGTACAGAGAAGGGCTACTAGGATGATCCGAGAAATGGAAAACTTGTCTTATGAAAGGAGAATCAAGGAGCTTGGCTTGTTTAGCCTAACCAAAAGAAGGTTGAGGGGAGATATGATTGCTCTCTATAAATATATCAGAGGGATAAATATCAGAGAGGAAGAGGAATTATTTAAGCTCAGTACCAATGTGGACACAAGAACAAATTAATATAAACTGGCCATTAGGAAGTTTAGACTTGAAATTAGATGAAGGTTTCGAACCATCAGAGGAGTGAAGTTCTGGAGTAGCCTTCCAAGGGAAACAGTGGGGGCAGAAGACCTATCTGGCTTCAAGATTAAACTCAATAAGTTGCTGGAGGAGATGGTATGATGGGATAACATGATTTTGGCAATTAATTGATCTTTATCTATTCATGGTAAATAGGCCCAATGGCCTGTGATGGGATGTTAGATGGGGTGGGATCTGAGTTACTACAGACAATTCTTTCCTGGGTATCTGGCTGGTGAATCTTGCCCACATACTCAGGGTTCAGCTGATCACCATATTTGGGGTTGGGAAGGAATTTTCCTCCAGGGAAGATTGGAAGAGGCCCTGGGGGGTTTTCACCTTCCTCTGTAGCATGCGGCACGGATCACTTGCTGGAGGATTCTCTGCACTTTACAGTCTTTAAACCATGATTTGAGGACTTCAATAGCTCAGACATAGGTGAGAGGTTTATTGCAGGAGTGGGTGGGTGAGATTCTGTGGCCTGCATTGTGCAGGAGGTCAGACTAGATGATCATAATGGTCCCTTCTGACCTTAATATCTATGAATCTATGTTTCAGAGGGGTAGCCATGTTAGTCTGTATCAATAAAAACAACTTGAAGTCCTTAGAGACTAATACATTTATTTGTCAGATGCATGGAGTGGAACATACAATAGGGAGGCATAAATACACGGAATATGAAAATATGGGAATTGCCTTACCAAGTGGGGGGGAGGGAGGTCAGTGCTAATGAGCCAATTCAATTAACAGTAGGATACCAAGGGAGGAAAAATAACTTTCGTAGTGGAAATGAGAGTGGCCCGTTTCAAACACTTGACAAGAAGGTATGAGTAACAGTAGGGGGAAGGACGATCCCTCATTCTCACAGATCTTGGGAGACAGGCCATTCCTCGCTTACAGACAGCCCCCCAATCTAAAGCAAATATTCACCAGCAACTACACACAACACAACAAAAACACCAACCCAGCAACCAAACCCTGGACCAAACCCTAGTGCCAACTCTGTCCACATATCTATTCAAGGGACATCATCATAGGACCTAACCACATCAGCCACACTATCAGGGACTCATTCACCCACACATCTACCAATGTGATATATGCCATCATGTGCCAGCAATGCCCCTCTGCCATGTACATTGGACAAACTGGACAGTCTTTACACAAAAGAATAAATGGACACAAATCTGACATCAGGAATTATAACATTCAAAAATCAGTAGGAGAACACTTCAATCTCCCTGGTCACTCAATAACAGACCTAAAAGTGGCAGCCATTGTTCAACAAAAAAACTTTAAAAACAGACTCCAACGTGAAACTGCAGAACTGAAATTAATCTGCAAACTGGACACCATCACATTAGGCCTGAATAAAGACTGGGGGTGGTTGGGTCATTACAAAATCTAAACCTAATTTCCCCTACTGTTACTCACACCTTCTTGTCAACTGTTTGAAATGGGCCACTCTCATTTCCACTACAAAAGTTATTTTTCCTCCCTTGGTATCCTACTGTTAATTGAATTGTCTCATTAGCACTGACCCCCTACTTGGTAAGGCAACTCCCATCTTTTCATATGCTATGTATTTATACCTCTCTACTGTATGTTCCACTCCATGCATCTAATGAAGTGGGTTTTAGCCCATGAAAGCTTATGCCCAAATCAATGTGTTAGTCTCTAACGTGCCACAAGGACTCCTCGTTGTCCTTACTCATATATGTGAGAGTTTGCAGGATAAAACCCTAAGTGGCTCATAGATACAAGACTTCCCAGGACTCAGTGAAATCTTCAGTGCTAGAACCTCTTTTGGAATTTTGGGTAAGTGCACTTAAACATGTAGGCCAGATCCTCAGCTGGTGTAAGTCGACATGGCTTCATCAGACTTCCCAACAGTCCTAGGTTTCAAAGGACTGTCCCACTGTGATGCCCCAAATCCTTTGTCTCAGTTGAAGTAGAACATTTTCTTACTACGGAGGAGTGGATGGGCCAAATTTGATTGGCATAGCAGCCTAGCACATGGGGTTGCAATGCCAATCAACTAGGGCCTGTCTGCCCCTCCATCTTCATCACCAGAGGGGCAGACTTGCTAAATCAGAATGGTGCTATGTCCTGCTTTAGCCACTTCAAACACTCGGAGGTTTGCTTCATTGATTTTAATGGGGCTACCATGATTTACTCCAGCTGAGGATGTGGCTGGTAGTACCAGCCCTGAATACATGATAACTTTACAATCTTATCATGCTTCTAAAACTTATAGGTTTAATAAGCAGCCACATCTTTTCAGAATGTGCTTCCTATGAAACAAAACTAAAATATGGTATAATATCAGGAGGAACATGTCCTGGAAGGAAACAATCCGGTATTTCATCAAAGGATGGAGGATGTTAAATATTTTAAGCATATTCTGCTTAAATAAAATAGAACCCCCTTGGATATTAAAAATATATGTGTTCATTGTTACCATTTAGGCAATGGAACATCAATATTCACAATAAAAGAAAATACAAAAGGATTTTGTTGCCTCTTGCTAAGCATGGCCAGTTGTGTAAGTCTGCCTTTGGTAAATGAAGCAGAAGACATGAAACATAATTAAAAAGAGGGGTATGGCAGCATAACTGTGCTTCTTTTTATTAAATATTTAGCATCCTCCATTACAATTTAAGGAGCAAGAGTGCAGGAAAAGGGAGAAAATTTAAAGAGCAAGGCGAGAAGACATAGAGGTGTGACACTGACAGATGAGCACAGCAGTAGTCCTGGCTAATTTATTCTTATGGAACTGTTAAACAAATAAATTAAAAAGCCCCCTACTGACTGCTTTCAACAGGGATGGAAATTGCTTCCTATTCTCTGGGAATCTATCCTTTTTATCTTTCTTGTCCTATCTTTGGTGAATGTGAGTAAGAACCACCATTCAGAGAACAATTTCTAAGAGCAATTCAAATCCAAAGGGCCCTGGCCCTGTTCCGATTGGCTGTGGTTAGACTCAGGATTCAGGAATAATTCCACTGAAGACAGTGGTGGTTCATCCATGTTACTGAGATCAGGATCCGGCTCAAAACCTTCACTCAAAAGGCAGGCCCTCTCCCAATCGTCCGCCCAGACTGTAACTCTGCAGAGAGCGGTTCATGCTGCGAAGCTGCATCTGGAGCACTAACAGGTGGGGTAGACTCAATATATTCACTTTGAATACACTGTTGGCACCTAATAGTAATTGAGCCAATAGATAAGCACTACCCAGAGGACAGCTGTAAAAGGGTGGCCTACCCCTTTAAGAGCCAAACAGCTGGGGCCAGTCCCTTCTGTTCACTAAACAAATGGAGCTGAGAAGGGAACAGTTGTTTTATAAACAGCTGCAGGAAAGGGGGACACTGAAGAAAGAAGCTGCAGGAAGGGGAGGACTTCTGCATTAGTCTGTAGAGAAGGTGGGAAGACCTGTGAGCTGTGGCTGAGTTAGAAAGCCCCAGATGGCAGTTTTGCTTTCCTTTTGTGAGTTTGTTGGCTGTATGAACACTAAATGGAGCCTAAAGGCAAGGGCTAAGGATTAATTTGGGCATGGCTAATAATTCCCCAGGCTAGTGAGGAAGGTTGCCAGTTTGCAGTAATCGAATTACATCATGTGTTATACTGTGAAAATATTATTGTGTGTCCCTGCTTGCTGTTTGCACTGAAAAATACAACAAACATGGGGCCTTACTGTGCAGGGGGCAGGGGCGAAGGTGGAGGTGGGGAAGCATTTCCTGGACGGTGCTCGGATACACCGCTCCAGATTCTCTGCTGTGCTCAGCCTCAGTCAGATTATAGCAACTTGATTTGTAGGCTGGTGCCTGGACCTGATATAGATTATAGTGGTTGCTACAAACTGTGTCAGATGGTAATGGTCCTCTATGGGCTGTCTGTCTGGCAGAGATTCTCTGAGTGTATCAGTGCTCCAACCACACCCCGTATACCCAGTATGCCCCCTACACCAAGCCATGACAGGGTTGGCATAGGAACTGACTATGATGTCTGTACACCTCTTTAAGACAGGCACATGTCATGAGAATTCTCAGCTAGTGAGTACAGCCAAGTTTCCATTCCCTGTCGCTGTACGCATATCACAAAGGGACAAATGAGAGACATAGTACAATATAAATTCCTTCACCTTCAGCTAGAGCTAACAAGAGTAATAAAATCCCACAATGATCCAAATTTTTCTCTGGATGCACCTGTGTAATGGAAAGTAATCACTGCTACTTTTTGCCATAAAAAGTAATCAGATTACTCATCGAGATGACATTTTTCAAAGTATCCCTTAAAGTAATCCTCTACTCTAAACATTAATCTGATTACATGTAACTCCCTATTGTAAACTATTACTTTAACAGTCCTGAATGTCTTAATGCCACATAAATATTTTTGTGACACAGAAGTTCAAAAATGAAAACTGGATAAAAACAAAAGAGATACCAAAGAATCTATTGAGTCGTTTCCCACCCTGAAATGTCCTGACTTTTCCCAACACTGCCATCCTCCACAATTGCCAGCTACCCTAACCCACTGGCATGTTGGTGTGATTACTCCATTCCAGATAAATGATTTAGAAGCCCCATTAATTACTGCTAAAGTTATTCATTAAAATTCAAAGCTATGGCAAAGAGAAGCATTGAAAACTGACAGGTTTCAGAGTAACAGCCGTGTTAGTCTGTATTCGCAAAAAGAAAAGGAGTACTTGTGGCACCTTAGAGACTAACCAATTTATTTGAGCATGAGCTTTCGTGAGCTACAGCTCACTTCATCGGATGCATACCGTGGAAACTGCGGCAGACTTTACATATACACAGAGATATGTAAAGTCTGCCGCAGTTTCCACGGTATGCATCCGATGAAGTGAGCTGTAGCTCACGAAAGCTCATGCTCAAATAAATTGGTTAGTCTCTAAGGTGCCACAAGTACTCCTTTTCTTTTTATTGAAAACTGAGATACTTCCAACATCTAAAGACCCGATAAAGGGATGTAAAGGAATTGAGGTCTTTGGGGGGGAAAATCAGTCTCCAGATCAAGATGACAGCTAGGGGACTTTGATATAATTTGGAACTTTTGTGTCAAATATCTGAAAGACTCAAACATGAATAGCAATCAAAGCAAAAAATGTTAGCCAGGAACTTTTGGTCTCAGCAGGACAAATCCTTTGCATAAGAGAAAAATATTCATATAAGAACACATGCAGATGTAAAAATGGAAAATATATCATTATAATCCTAAAAAAACCTAGGATGCACTTTCTTTCTGTACTTGTATTGCTAAGCAAGTTCCTAGGAAAGCTTTGTGCAAAAAAAGAAAAGATATGTTGGTTATAGATAAATTTCTGAATATCATTATATCTGCCAATGGAACATTTGTTGTTTCAGCCATGTGAAAGTGAATTTAGTGCTCCTGCAAATGAGGGAACTGTATAAGGGCTTCAAGAGGTTCATGTCAATTGCAATATATATGACTCTGTGGAATTAATCTGAAAGAACATTGGATTGAGCAGGGCATAATGCAGGCCAGAAAGGTTTTCCACAGCTCTTCTAGTGTACTTCAACTCTGACCTGGGCATCTCTTGAACAGCAACTTCCTGCTGTGTCATATTATTCGGCAGCTTTATTATGTACAAAAATGTGGAGTTAAGGTGAAATTACCAAATATGTTTTCACTTGTGATCTAAATTGAGATTTAAGATCAGGTGGGGACAGGTAGTGCATTAACCTACTGTCACCAAAACCCCAGTGACAAAGTCCTAAGTAAAGTTGCATTATGAATTGCCCTGTTTTGCATAATTGTTTTTCCTTGATCATTAATAGACTCATTGTACCGGGTAAGCGTTCACAAAACAATTTGCATGTTTAAATATATGTACAGAGATAATGACTTCCCATATTTAAACACAAACGGGAAATGGGAGACTGCAGTCCCCAGTAGGGAAACTCTCATGGAATCAAATTTAGCCCTGATGAATATGGTACAACTCCACTGACTGTGGGGGGAGGGATAGCTCAGTGGTTTGAGGGGGCCATTTAGGGATCAGGGCAAAAATTGGGGCTTGGTCCTCCTTTGAGCAGGGGGGTGGACTAGATGACCTCCTGAGGTCCCTTCCAAACCTGATATTCTATGATTCTATGACTCCAAGGTGAATGATGGACAGACCCTCAGTGAGTGTAAATCAATGTAGCTTCATTGAAATCAGTGGAGTTATGTTGATTTACACTGGCTGTGGGTTTACCCCAAATGCATACTGAACCTGAAGCATCCTGGCTTAAAGTTGTCTTCACGTCTTATGAACAACAAATGGAACACGAAGAAGTGCACCAATTATGATGGCCTCTTTTATGTAATCCCTTATGGACAAGAACTCTGCTTTCAAGAGCTTGCACATCTTATTAGTTCTGTTATTTGTGAACTATACCCATCTACCCTTCAACCTAGACACTTTTAGTTCCTTTTATACATGTAAATGGGCTTATTTTTTGCAGGTGCTTTTATCACCCAGCTCCTTTACCAGTAACTAATACTCAATATTTTTGTACATGCCTTCAAGACCACTCAGAAGACTAGAGAAGGAAATGCCTTTAAAAATGTATAACAGGTATTAGTGTTGGGCTCATTTTTTTTTCCTGTAGATTTCAATGAGACTCCTTGCAGGACTGAGGCAAACAGAATTTGGCCCACAAATTCTGAAGATAAGCCAAGGGATGACCTCCTGATTCTGCAGAGTCAATAGTAAAACTCCTATGGAGCCAGGATGTCACCCCCTTGAAGTGTCAGGAATGCCACAGATCAGGGTGTCTGGTAGTGTTATGCAGAGAAACTTGCATTAATGTCTGTATAAAGCCGAGCATTAGCCAATACGGTGAGTTACTTACCTTCATAAAGCCTGCATTTCATCACTTAAAATAAAATTATCCAGTTACCTTCACAGCACTGGATTTCCCCCCAGTTTAATACCATCCAAATCATCAAATTATACACGTGAAACTGAACACCTACGTATAATTCCCTGAACGATATGCCCTCCCCCTCCAGCGTATGCACTGCCTCAAGCAGTTCTAAAATTCAGCTAATTACATTCAATCGCCTTCATCTGCTCCCGTGGCTGAAGAGGGACATGGACTGACTTTAAGTGAAGTAAATTAATCATCCTAATACAATCACAGTGATTTAAGTGAGAGCTGCTTGTCAAGCAAGTCTCCCTGGTGTTCAGAGGTGGGTTGTTTCCTCACTTGCATTTTTTCGTGAAAATTTTGGAAGGGTCTTGGTTTCCACATCAGAATGGAAACAAATTTTGAAACTTCATCTTTTTTACAAAACAGCAATGTTTCTGGCCAGCCTAACAAGAGAGGATGGTATTTAAGCAAGTGCACAGCAAAATTCTTTCTGCTTTGGAAACAAATTTTTTTTGCCAGACTTTTCCCCAGTTTAAGAAGCAGCTAATAATCTGAGCTATCTTCTTGTGCATACTCTCCCTTTACAGTAATTCTTTCTCCGTGTCTTTCTGTTACCTTATTCTGTGCAATCTTTTTTTCTTTGAGGATTTCAGCAGCTTCTGAAGTCCAAGGGGTCCAAAAAAAGGAGATATATGCATGCAGAGAGAGAGGGAGCTGTACTTCCATCAGTGAATATAATTAACCCCATCAACATTAATGGAAGTTATCAGTGGAAGAGCACAGCTCCCAAGGGAGGTTAGTGCTAATTATGAGGTTCAGATAAGTTAACTCATGCTAAGTAAGCTAGGTGCAGTAATCAGTGTCAATATAATCAGCAGGAAGAAAAGAAAGTATTTCCAACACAGAAGTTTACTTCTTAGAAACATTTTACCTTGGAAGCTCTTTGAACCCATGAAATACAACACATTAGTTAGCCACAGATGGAGAGCATCCAATATGCAGATCTTCACAGATGTCAAGGAGAATATTCAGCAGGAAACATGTCCCATACCAGGAGCAAAACCAGCCACCTCGCGGGAGATTTTTCAAAGACACTAATGGGAGTTAGGTCTCAACTTTCAATTAATTTTAATGGGAGTTGGATTCCTTGCTGCTCTTTGAAAATACCACCACCCGCCACCGTTCATTAACATGTCTTGGAAGTGTGGTCATTCAACTGAAATAATTGTGATAGGTAAAGATAATACTTCATTGGCATTACCTGATCAAGAAAAAAATGGGGCCTGACTTATTAAATATTCAATTTCCCTGTAAGCATGGGAACATGCTTTATTGTCTCTAAAGTTATCTCTGTGCATGCTTATGACACCCTAATGAGTTGATCCAATTACATCACTCCCTTGAATGCTAGCCCCTACTAAACTCATAACCTCTCTAATAACTGGTGTCAGCAGTTACTCATTGAGAAATACACAGTGCAGTAAAATTTTAGGAGAAACTTCACTCTCGTATTTTGTATATTCAGGGCCTTTGGAGATAGAATGTACATGAAGAATTGCTTTGTGTTCTCATTTATGTTGTCAGTTCCACTGCATTTTATCTACATCTCCAAGGTCTTCCTTCTTTTCTCTACTCCTACTTCAATTTCCCTTCACATGAGTTCTGTTTCTCCATATTTCTTCCCACACCATTTCTTCTGTTGTTGCAAATCAGGTGGCTGGCTCATTGTGACCCAGGGGAGGGTGCTCTAGGGAAAGAAATCTTTGTCAAGGCCTTTCCTGGAGTTCCTCCTCTATTATTCTGTCAAATGGATTGGTTCCCCCAACCTTATCCGTCAAAAATGGGCTGGAAGAAACGCCCAACCTGAAGAATGCCCTGAGCTCTAGGCCAAAGCTGCCCATTGCCCGCAGTCTCTGTTTATGGAACTACAGGGCCAGGGGCTTTCTCTCACTGCTCAGTTCTTAGATCCCCTGTAGAGGGTTCTGGGGAATCTCCACTGGGTAAGAGAAGTGTCAGTGTGCATCCATCCTTGCCCTCTGTCCACCCACTTCTGCCCCTAACTAGCCCAGTCTCCACCTTCATCTCCAGCATGGACCACAGACCATTTCAGGATCTAGAAAAGTAGGAATGATGCTGCAAAGGTAGCACCCCACCCTCCCATTTGAACAAGAGTAGGAAAGTCCATGCACAGGGGGTCCTCTCCATGTGCAAAACGGAAATTAAAAAATTCCAAAAGAAATAGATAACTGTGAGGTTTAAAGATGGTGGTGTGTCAGACAAAGAAGGCAAACAATATTAAAAGTGCCTGATAATTACAACAATATAAGTCACCTATGAAATTCTTTTCTTATGTAAACTACCAGAACCTCCCCTCCGCTATACTTCTAAACCCAAGCACAGACTGGCTGCTTTCAGGTGTATCATCCTTATAGGATTTCATGTCCATCTTAAATGTTGCAGCTGTTGTCTCCTGCTCTCTGATGTGCTGTTTGTCCCTCATTTAGCTTCTCTTTAGCCCCATTTTTTGCCCCTCTTTTCCTTTCCCTTTACACTTTTAAACCCTTCCCTTGAGAGTTCCCTCTCCCTTTCTTTTGTGCCTATTTTGCTAATTCCCCTGCCAACAAAATCCCAACCAACAAGTTGTAAAAACCTAGCCACCCTGAAACAAAACAACAACAAAAATCATGGAACTGACAGAACGCTCAAACAATTGCATTGTTCATTCTCTTTGCATGTTCTATTCCTTTCCCCTGCATTTTTCTGTCTTGTCTATATAGATTGTAAACTCTTCAGGGCAGGGATTGTCTTATTCTATATTTGTTACTGTGATGTTCCCCTGATGTTATCTGGACTGGTTATCTGCTAGATCACTCCAATCCTTGACTCTGGGAGCCAGCTTTACCCTGCTTTGCTGTGAGAACCCCTGCTCCTGGGCTGTTCACGTACAGCCTCTAGCATGTAAGCTGCTCCTTGGATTGTGAACCGAATGACACTAGCCAATATGTCAGGTCCCAGACACAACCCTAGAAACCTCCATTTTTCAGTGTCCAGTTATGCCCGCTGGACACTGCAAGCTTACATGAGTTTGTCATTTTAACAAAGAAATTGATATGTACCAGGCTTGTTATCCCAAAGGGAGTCTCTGAAACCCTTCAAACCAAACACACTGCTTCAGGTAGAATAAACAAACAAATTTATTAACTACAAAGATAGATTTGAAGTGATTATAAGACAAAGCACAACAAGTCAGATTTGGTCAAATGAAACAAAAACAAAATGCATTCTAAGCTGATCTTAACACTTTCAGTGTCCTTACAAACTTAGATGCTTCTCACCATAGGCTGGCTGGTTGCTTTTCAGCCAGGCTCTCTCCTTTGATCAGCGCTTCAGTCACTTGGTGGTGATGTCTGTAGATGGAGGTGGAAGAGAGAGGAAGAGCATGGCAAATGTATCTCCCTTTTATTATGTTCTTTCTTCCCTCTTGGCTTTGCCCCCTCCCCGCCCTTCAGGCTCAGGTGAGCATTACCTCATTATAGTTCCAAACTGACCAAAGGAAGGGGGGTGACTCACTTGAGAGTTCAACAGATCCTTTGTTGCTGCCTAGGCCAGTGTCCTTTGTTCCTGTGAGGCTGGGCTGGGTTTGTCCCATACATGCCCTGATGAGGTGTGAACTGCCCCTCTGCTCTTGGAGAGTTTGGGGTGGACTTGTTTTAAGCCATGAGGACACATTTTCAGCCTCATCACTATATACATGAAATTACAACCTATAACATTACTATGACAAGCATTACTATTCCATTATAATAACAACAATGCCATCCAAGTACTGGCCAGACCGGACCTCGCAGTTTATGAAACCTGGTAAAATCACAGCCCATAATGATGGGTGCAGGATAAATGGTCAAAAATACCCACAATAAAATAAGAGGAAAATAGAAAGCCATTACAGATAGATAAACCAGGCTCTGTATTCAGTATCTGGCTTTTTTGTTATTTACATGATGATAATTAAAGAAGGATTTGCTGTTTTGCAAATGACAGAAATTTAGGAAATACAGCAAACAATAAGGAATAATGCAATCAAGGGACTTATGTCATTTGAGAATGGGACATAGCAGGTAGCAAATGCCATTGAAAAAAAATGTTGGTTATCTTGTAAGTGCAAAGGCACATAATACAGTTAGAAAATGAGAAACCAAAGTTATTATTGAAAATTCCAAAAATCTTCAATCTAATGTGCAGCTTCAGTGGAAAAAAAACATCACAGATTTTTTGCTATATTTTTAGCCACAGTATGTACCAGGTAAGGTCACAGTATCATCATATGAGGCATTGGGTAGACTTCACTTTTGATCGTGTATGCAATTCCTACTACTATACTTAAGAAGAATTGTAATTGGGGATGATGGTTTGAAATGATTTATATTGTGAAGGAGAAATGTAAAATCTGGAAGTGCTGTGTTCTTGTTGAAAACGAGATCTTGCACTTACTTAACTGACATCCATAACATCTTGATGACACACACAAATTAAGTAATAATAAATATTATTAGACTGCAAAAGTGGAAAAATAGACTGCAAAAGTGGAAGTTATTAAAATCATTGTTCAAACAAAAGATATGAGTAACCTGGAATCTCAGTTAATTTAACAACATCAATAAAATAAGCGTCATTAATCAAATTTGTTCTCCTTTCATTGACATGCTGCATATAACTAAACAATGTCAAAAACTAATTAAGTAAGGGACCGTTGCTTCAAACCTTTACTCACATGGGTAGACTACAATGCACCTGTTACTTTTTCTGTAAAACATTTTATTTAAGCTTTCTTTCTGTTACCAAATTAGTATTTCAAACTAGATAGTGTTGCCAACCATTCAAAACACTGAAATATTCCTCCATTGATTTTAATGGGAGCAGGATATTTATGCATAATGCAGTTCTTTTACAAGCCCCATTTTAACTTGCATCTTCTTACTCCTTTTGCCATCTTGGTATATATGTTACACCTACTTAGCCTCTCTTACAAATCAAGTAAGCAAGTGCAAGGAGTCTAGCTTAGTCCATTTTATACAGCACTTTTGAACATGGTCCAAGGAAATCAAAGACTAAACAGCTGCAGGGTGAGAGGAGAGAAGAGACTGGGGTAAAGCCCCGAATGACAGAAATTGTGCTAGATCTTGCACTCAGAGGGACTATGGGCCTAATCCAATGTCAGTGGAAATCTAAGATTTAGATCAGGCCTTATGAGTACGGCAGTCAGGATTCAGATAAAAGACCGAGATTAAAAGGCTTCCTAACCCAATCAAGGACTCCCACATTCCAAATGAGAATTTTGCTGACTCATCCTTTCTTTAATTAAAAAAAAAAAAGAGTCCCAATGTTTTGACTCTAAACCTGTATCTAAATTGCACTCTCAGAGACATCGTATTCTACAGTTCAGGGCTGCAGAAAAGAATGATCTCTGAAGCTGAAAGAGCTGAGCTGCCAACTATATATTGTTTATGACATCACTGATAAGCCTTGATAAATGTACAGAGTAACCTCATTTGGCTTGCTATTTGTCAAAAGATATGGTTAGATCACTTTTAACATTTTTCCCCCAAGGCTTATTTCTTAGCCAGGATAAGTGATGAAAAATGATGGCGTGTTATGTTATGTTACCTCATTAACACTGGCATGCACCCATACCTTTCTACTGCCCAGCTTCCCATTAATACAGCACAACACCATTCCTGGAAGGAAAAGGCCAGAACTCAATCTATTCTGCATAAAATTAGATAGATGACCAAATATTAATAACACTCACTCAGTACATTACAGACCTCAGCATTTTCCATGCAGGAATAACATGGCTCTTCAACTGTCTAGTATCTGTTTCTCATGTACAAATGTGAAAAGAACTTTGCTACCATTTCCCTTACACACTAATTCGTCGGCAAAGACTGCACAGAGTAGGTAAAGAGGTCAGACTTGGATGCTCCCCAAGCAAACACCAGACTAGTCAAATTCCAACGTTCTGTTATTGTCACAACAGATAAAGTATAACCAGGCCCACTAGTCTACTCAGAGCCAATTCCTGTGCTAATGGTAAGTAATTTCTGTGGCATATTTTTCTTACCCCTTCAATGACACTTCTGCAGCTCTGATGTTATACATTAGCAGAATATCAGAGACCATAAATAATACAGGCTACTCTTTGTGTGTGAGTATCCCAAATACACAGCACTTGCTGATGAGCACCTTATCAATAAACCCTCCTTTAAGTGCAAAACAGACTCAATCTTGACTGTGGAGTTGTGGGCAGTGCCTCCAGAATGATAGGCTTGAGCCTCAGATGGAAAAGTAGTTCCAAGACACCTTTTCACTTTCTCCAGTTCTAGTGCTAGCCAGGAGTTGAACCAACCACCAGAGAAGTTAACACAGTCAAAGAGCTATACTAATTTATGCCACTTGGCATAAACTATGGTACAGTTTAGAGACCATTTGCTGCCTAAGATCACTGGAGCATAGCACCAGTCCTGCCCCCTGTAGTATCATAATACTATCAAAAATTGCCCTATATAGTGGGAAGAAAAGTGCTATGGAATCTGTACTGCCTGCACAGAAGACACAGGACCTTAGTTTTTAAGATCTTATTAAAAATAATTCTCTTATAATAAGCTTCATGATAATAAGCTCTGTTTACCAGCCTCCGAAAACTGAACAGTTGATCCAAACTCGGCCATGGTTTTAACCTACAGATCCAGGGAACCTAAACATCTTTAAAATGAACCTCTCAGCAAAACATTCCTCAGATAACAGAGCCCAAGAAAGATGCAATAGCATATTCAAAGGCAGAATGCCAACAGCAAAAATAAAAAGCAGGACAGAGAACTAAATGTCCCTCCACAATAAATCACATTATACACAGTAATGTTGTGTTCCATCATAATGTCTCCTGTAATGAAAGGTGACTGTATGGATTGGATATTCTCACTTTAAAGAGATGAAGTACTACCCCGAGAAATCAAAAGTGAAAGGGCTGATTAAGTGAACGTTAAAATTAGTTAGAGAGGAGTGAACATGGAGCACTCACTAAACATACAAAAAAATCAGACATATTTCCATTGTGAATATTAAAAAGATAAGGAAGGTATTATCAAACCACAGATGAATAATTATATATATATATATATATATATATATATAATGATAAGCCCATTGCATGAAGTAATTATGTATTACATCAGCTAAAGCTGGGGGGAGGGGTTGAGAGAAAAATCCTGAGGTTTAGAAAACTGTCATTCCCCTTAGCTACAACTAAAAGGGTATTGTCTTGCAATGCATATTTATCATATTCACTCAAAATTAATTTTATTGAATACAAAATGGCTGTGATGCTGAAGAAGGCATCTAGAGTAGCTGAGGAGTATGAAACTGATGTGTCACCATTCACTCTGTTGCAGTTTGGTTGCTCTCCATGGTCTTAGGCGCTGTCTGTCAGAAAACTAACCTCAGGGATTTTATTTAATAAAATCCCCTTGCTTTTATAAAGCTTGTAAAATTGGTTTTCCATCCAAAGAATGGTCTGATTTAAATCTGACTTTTTTTTCTGAGAGAGGTTTAGAAAATGGGATTCACTTGTATGGCCCCTCTTCCCTTCTAACCAAATATGAGAAAACAACTTGTGTTGTGTGTGTGCTATAACTTATAAAAGCCATTTGATTCTTACAAACAGGAAGAGGGTACACAGCTACCTGAATGTGGTTTGGGAATGTGGTTGTGGCCTTAATTTTTTATATATTATGGGCTGACCTGTCTTTAGAGATCTGCCCAAGGATGGGGCCGTCCATATTTGGATTTTCCCATTTCTGTGCAGTAGGGGGCAGAGATGCTGCTGACCTCATCACTCTATGGGGGATCTGTTAAGAAGGGGATTACCAATGTTCTGGGGGTGGGAATAAGAGGAACAAGGGACGTCACTCACTCTGAAACTATCCCCTGCTCTGTTCCTGGATTCCTGTGAAGAAATCCAAGTGGGAGGCAAGAAAGCTGGGGCTTGCACAGCCTCCATCTATGAATCCTCAACTGATCAGCCACAGGAGACTTCAGCCATGGAAGAGAGATGGGGGAATGGGGCCAGAAGATGTTCTCATCTGAGGAATGAGGTTCCTTTTCCTGCAGATCCCCAAGAACTGTGGGCATAGGAGGCAGCACAGCTTCCAAAATCTGCAGCACTGTAACCTCTTCCACCAGAGGAAAGGGTTAAAGGAGAACATCACAGAGTTCTCATGACCTCTAGGCTCCTTCTACAGGTTTGCTTCTGGAGAGGGGTGAGTTGTTCCTAAATTAGTATTACTCCAGAGAGAGCTGGTGAAGTTAAGAAGCAGTTGGCAAAATTAAGTTACACAACGTTTAGGTGGAGAACCTGATTGTACCATCTCTATATTGTGCACACTTTTGCCAGAGAGATAAGATAAAAAATATCAGTTAAAATTATATAAAACTAAAATTGTAATTAGAGTGATTTGTTGGGCTTATATGAATACACAAAATTAAGGTTAATCGCCTGATAACAGGATTTAGGCCTTGCCCATTGAATTTCAGTAGCTCATGGTCAGTGCTACTAAATTTCCCTATTCTCCTCATATTCTCAATAATTTCCTCCACTGTGGGAAGTAGTAAAGCCAGGAAAGGTTTTCCTCTGCTTTCTGGAACATGACGTTGTCCTCTGTGTAGCTTAAAGAAGATCTATGTTTAGCTGCATTTGGCATCCAACAGATGTCTGCCTAGTTAAGGTCCCCCGAGAGTACAGTATTATGTGGTTTTGGTTGGGCCATGAATTTTTATTGTTTCTGTCCTCCAATCCAGGGTGTTTGAGGCAGATGCCCACTGCAATTTGTCGTTTGTTTTTCATTTCTTTTAGCTTTCATTCCTTTTATTCTATAGTTGTTCTATTTACTATTAAACATAATCACACCAGTCTTATAAAAACATCTGACACATAATACCATCCTTATACATCTCCCCTTTTTACCTTTCCATATAGATAATGCCCTGGCTTACTGAAAATTCATCTGCGAGGCTCATCCCACCAAGTCTGTTCTGCCCAATAGGTCATACGCTTTCCATTATTTAGTATCACTTCTAAATCTTCTTGCTTATTTTATAAACTCCTTTTATGTTCAGAGACACCCTTCTGAACTTCTTTAGCATAATTTAAAACATTTATTCACTTTTGGTTTGATAATACCTTGGTCATCTTTGCCATGTATTAACGTTCAGGCTTTTCAACTGTTTGATGAGGAAGATGGCTTTAAGTGTTTCAGACAATGTTCAGAATTTTACATTTGCCACCATCACATAGGATACCAGAATGGACCTTTCACAAGGTTCACTCGTCATTTTTGCCTCTGAAGCAGAAGAATATAGGCACTGAGGAAAGTTGAAGATAGGGATTGACATTTTTGACTCATTGTCTTTGGCAGATACTCCATATAAAGTGACAGAACTAGATCCTCAATGAGCATATTCATAGATGAATCTAACAATGACTCTATCAACACTAGTTCCATTTCAGCAGCGTTCTTAGTAAGGACATATGATTAGGATGGAAGACCAATGAATTACAAAGTGTGTTTACCAACAAATCTTGCTACGCATCTGGTGATCACATGGGTGCCAGAAACTTCAGTGGCACAATAAGATAGTCAGTGATGCATATTAACTGAATATCCAGCCAGACCACCATAAGGACCTTGCTGGCGATCTGTCCAGGTAGCACTTGATCCTGCCAGTGGTAGTTGGAAAATAACTTGCATTGGGAAGGTTATTTAGATTGTATTGCTGATTGCTATAATTGTGTGTTGAACTCCTGGCGGCATATAACTTTATTTGCCCGCAACTGTGCCTTGGGGATGAAACTTTCACTGAATAAGATTGTATGTGACCTTAAACAACTTTTCAGATGCCGTTTACATGAAGTACCCTACCTCAAGTCCCCTCGGCTGGAAGCTTGCATTGTGCTGCTCAGTCACAATATTTTTTAAAAGCTAAAAAAAGCCAGTTGGGGGTGTTTGCATGTACTTCTCATGACTTCTTTTCTGTGTACCTCACCTTTAAATGGACAGAGGCACACCTGCTGTTTGCTTTCTCATGAGGACCTTACTGTGGTTTTCCTGTCTTACTGTTCACTTAATATAAAATAAGTTACTGCTCAGACTGAGTATACATACTTGCTCTTCAGGTATGGAACAATATACCCATTCAACATTAAAATGATAGACTATTTCATTACAATCCAAAATCATTCAACAGTCAGAAAAAAAACCCAATGACTTTAGGAAAATAATACGAGTAAGAAATATGGGAGTTGACTTACTTATCATTCAGAAAGCTTATGAAACATACATCAGAGCACTACTGGAACAAAACACACATCAGTATCAATTCATACTAGTAGAGGACTGACAGAAATGTGTAAGTTTTAAAGGGACACAGTTGGGTTAATATCATATAATAAAAATATTCCTTACTTGTATTATTAACAGCCAGATTATTAAAATTCAAATCCTATTAAAAAACTAATTTATTTTTCATCATTTGTGGTGCCTTCTTACTTATCACATTTCACTCAGAGCTTTGGCAATGGAAACAGACTGAACAATTTCTGTCTGATGGGTCACTTTTACTTTAAAGGTCTCAGGGACTAACTCAGTTTTGCAATGACTGGGATAAAGACATGACAAAGAAATATTTCTACCCATAGAAAAGAAAGAACGTTTTCAACTAGAATAAAGGAAATCACAGAAACGTTTCTAATTTTAGGTAAAACCTTTAAAAAAACCCTCAATATTAAGCAAAAAGGGACCCAACAAAGTCCTTGTAAACATCAAGGTTACATTTTATATCATCGTTACATAATGAAATTTGAAACTACAAAGTTAGAGAATAGAACATCCCTCTCATTCTTTGACAGAAATATTTGAACCAAACCTATCCCTTGAGAGGTTAATAAATATTAGATTAAGGGCTATAATTATATCTATTATTAGGTTTGACATTTCCAGTACAATATGTTAATTTTAAAACAGTTCCAGAGATTATATACATTCTAATAACTATTTCCTCACATTGAAAATGCACATCATTTCCACTCAGTCATAATGATTATTTTATATTTGAATTGACTTTTTATCCTTGGCTCTGATGTTGTGAAAATCGATTTACTAGACCCATTGAGCTTGTGCTAGTGATGTCTAGAAGTCTTTTCATTAGTAAGCACATTTAATATTACTATGCACATAAAGAGCAGAGATCAAATTGCTTCAAAGCAGTGAGAAAACTCCACTTTACCTCAGTGAATGTGAAAATGGAATTGATATGACCCACTAAGTAAGTGGGGCCCATCTTTGGAGACTATATTGGGGCTGTACTAACACTTTGTGTACAGTTTTTACCTATATGGGGCCTCCCTGCCTGGGAACATGAATGAGGAGTATGGTGTGGTGCCATGTGGATCCTAAGGTTGGTCCTTCCTCTCTTACTCCATAGTTAGGGAAATAATTTCTCTCCCCTTCCTTTTGCAAAGATCTCCAGTGCCTAGTCTAGCAGAGCTACTTGGATGGGATGCTGGGGAGATCAAAAGCAACATGAACTGGAAAGAAAGTTCTGATGGGGTGAAGGGGGCTCTCACATAAGCCCCTTGTCAACAGAGATAGCTTGTGTGTCCCATGAAGCAGAGTCTCAACTTTCATTTTTTAAAAAAGGGAGGGGGAGAGTGAGTTCATAGCTCTTTTCCTTTGGAAAGCAACCTTGAAAATTTAAAGTAACATGAACAAATGTCAAAAGACTGCTGGGGTTGAAAAGAAAACGGAGCTGGGCTCTGTAACAGAAGTGCTCTATAGGCCCCAATCCTGCAGTCCCTTACATGCTTGCTTAACTTTATCAGTGGGACTGCTCATGGCACAGGCATGAGGACATGCATAAGTATTTGCAGAATCAGGGCTTAGATGAGATATCTGTATATATGTGAATGGGTAGATAACAGATCTCCCAGTAGATGGCGCTCAAAAATACACAGCATAGTTCCTGAGTTTTGCAAGACCGATAAAACTTGTCCCAGTTGACAGAAAATATACTGACATCAACTCAACAGGCCCCACTTCTCCTGCAGGACACTGAGGGAACCTCAGAGGCCCCAAATGTAGAATGGTTTGTAAAATGAGTCAGTTACATTTGTCAGAATACCCTTGCTGACCAAATCCTCCTGAGCACTGCCCTGACCATAGAAGGCACAAATCAGTTACAATTGCATGAGCCAACACATCAATTTTTTAATGGATTTTCCTCTAGATCAGCTCACGTAGCCTTCAACATGTACAATTTTGTTTATAATTTCCATTCCTCAATAGTAAGTGAATGACAAACCTCTATAGTTTATGAATAATTTCCCTGGGGCACATCCATATATCTTACGTTTGTTGGGTGCTTGCATTGAAGAAAGAGAGAGCAATATGTTTTCTTCAAGAGGCAAGAAGGAGAATAGGAGCTGGCAACATTTCACTTCTATAAGCATTTTAATTGAGAATGCAATTTTAAAAGGGAGCCAGTGACAAGGAGGAGGGAAAGGGAAGGGGAGTGCACGGTGGTCCCTGAAGCCCAGAATAGGGTGGAGAGGGAATTGGTTAAGGGATTTTTGGAGTTGAATGTATGGAGAGGATGAGCAGAGGAATAGGAGGATGTGGCTGGGGTTCTTGGGGCAAGGGAGGAGACAGGTAGAAGGACGTGGTACTGGGAAGGGGGGTGTGGCTTTATTTGGAGCACTTGTGGTACAGAGATGGAGCTAGTTGATTACAGTAGAGAATGGCTGAGGAACATGTACGCTGGAGATGCTATATGTGGTGGGGCCGGGCAGTGGGAAATGTAGGTCTTATAATCCTATTCTACATAGGTAATGGCTTTAGGTGGATAATTATACACTTGCTCCCTGTTTCAACTTTAAGAGTTAACTCCTTTACATGCATTTCAGGCTGCAAGTCTTTTCTGTAATTCAAGATCAAAGGAGATTCCACCACACTTCAGAGACAATAATTCAATGCATTTTTGGGGGTGGGAAACATGGTTCAAGGTAAATCAGTTAGAGTGACCAGATAGCAAGTATGAAAAATTGGGACACGGGGTGGGGTCGGATAAAATTGGGACATCTGGTCACCCTAACCTCAGGTTACCTTAGTAAGTGATGTTGGATATTAAATGGGTGGCACCTTCCCACTGGAACCAATATTAAACCAATGACACAACATGTAGCTATTGGGAAACAATGAGCTGTTGGAGATCATAGAATCATAGGGCTGGAAGGGACCTTGAGAGGTCATCTAGTCCAATCCCCTGCACTCATGGCAGGACTAAGTATTATCTAAATGTGATGTGTAAAATCAAGGGCCCACATTTTCAAAAGTGATTCATTATTTTGGGTGCCTCATCCTCTGAAAGCTATCCCCTTTTAGATTTCCTCAGTTGGGCATCCCAAAAATAGGGCACACAAAATCACTAATTACTTTTGAAAATTCATTAAAGATCTTGTAGCACATTTCTCAAGAATATAGGTGCAAGCCCTAAAATTCTAGTGTCCTGATTAAACCAGGGTGCTGATTGGTTGATTTCATTTTGCTTACCTGTTACTGTGTTATAGGTCCTTGTGGGCTGGTGTGTCAATGCAACAGTGCCCATCTGGCCAGGCAGAGCATTGCACGATGATGCATTCAGTCAGGTAGGGTGGCCACTCAGTCCCTCTTGCCCAAATCCTGGTGGGGTTTGTGGGTTTTCTCCTTATTCCTGGTGGGGTAGCTTGTCCTGGTGCCCAGGAGGTCTGGAAATCTTAAGTCTCTCAGGGCATTGGTAGGGGACCCAGGCCTGCCCACTTCACTGGTTTCCAGCTTAAGTCTCTCAGGCACAGGAAAATCCACACCCCTGAGTGATGCAGTTATACCAACCCAACTCCCAGTCTAGACAGTGCTATATTAATAGGAGAAGCTCTCCCGTCAGCATAAATAACGTCTTCACTAAGTGCTACCGTGAGGGGGCTGCACTGGTGCAGCTGCAGCACTGTGTGTGTAGACAAGCCCTAAAAGTTTCCTAGTGCACTTTAACGTAGAGTGTATTATGTAAAAGTGTATTAGAAAACTTTTAGTGCACACCAGCAGGGTCTACACAGACCAGTTACTACACAACACATTAGTGTGCTTTAGGAATCACACCCCTGTAGTGTGCACTACCGCATAGTATAGACATTCCTTAACATTTAGATCAATAGCAGTCACTGCCTGACCTAAACTCTTTGGTCATGTTGCTGATGCCATTATAATGACTTTTGTTTAGTCCAAAAGGTGTCTACGTTTCAGCAGTGGGTGAATGAAAGAAATTCTGTAGGTGTACGTTTTGTACTCCCATAAAGCATCCTAATGTGGAGACTGTGTATTGCTCTAAATGCCAAGCACACTAAGGATACTCAATAAATAATAAATGAATAACAACAACAATTATAATAAAACAGTGAGGCTTGCGAAAGGCACTATATAAATCAATAAATAATAATATATGTATCACATAGTACATTGTCTGATCTTTTCCTACTTAATCTAAGGCATTAACTTCACTGTAAAGCACTGAAATAAGCCTATATGAAGGTACATTCATTGGCATTCTCCTCCTTTTTTATGCTTAAATATCATAGTGTCATGAATCAAACATTGGAACTGGTAAATGGCTGCCAAGATTACAAACCATCCTGCTAGACTGTTGCAAGGAAATAGGCCAGTAATTTTTAAAGCAATGTGATCTTCTCTTCTGTCTAGTCCTGGAGTTCTTTTTTTCAGAATTTTATCAATAAATATATTTGATAGTTTTGATCTCTTTAGAGTAATTTTAGTATCTAGAATGCAAAACTCAAAAAACCAAAAACAGGTGGGAGAGAAATTTTCTTTAGAAAAACATCAGTTTAATTTCCACCCTCCACAAAATTGAGATGAGTAGACAGTACTTGCTTGAAACGGATAAAAGGACTGCTGTGCTAAATTGGAATAGCTTTTAATGCCTGTGCAATTCCTCTGTGTGTGTGTGTGTATGTGTGCACACGTGCGCGAACATGATTAATGCCTGTGCAATTCCTATGAGTGTGTGTGTGTGATTGTGATTACTCTTCTTTTTGCTTTCTTTGAAAGGTGATAATAAGCAAGAACCCTTGTCACCTCTGTATCAGTGTTTAAAGAATTTATTGTGGAAAAACTTACTAGGTTTCTTTTCCTTCCAGATATTATAGTATAATTGAGTTTTCTTTTTAAATAATCAGCATATTGAGCCTATCTGAACATCCAGCCCTAACTGGATTATGTCACTGCAACTGAACCATTTCGAGCTAAGAGCTCAACATATCTCACAAGCTCAGCAGCACTCGACCAGGGCGTGAGTCTCTAGAAAAAATGTAAAAGGAAAAGGAGGACTTGTGGCACCTTAGCTGCTACTCTGAAACCTAGAAAAAATGTAGCTGCTTCAGGAAATGGTACTGATGATTCATTAGATGTCATTTTCCCATTTCCATTCATATTGAACCAAATGAGCCACTGTAATTTCAGGTTTCAGAGTAGCAGCCGTGTTAGTCTGTATCCGCAAAAAGAAAAGGAGTACTTGTGGCACCTTAGAGTCTAACCAATTTATTTGAGCATAAGCTTTCGTGAGCTACAGCTCACTTCATCGGATGCATTTAGTAAGGAGCACTCTCCTGCTGTTGTCTTTTGGATGGAGCGTATAATGTTCCTGTCCCCAACAGACAGAGAGTCCAGCACAGAGCTGATCAACATTTTTCAAAGAAACATTTTTGCATTGGAAAATACGATTTAATCTAAATCTACATTTTCCATGGGCAGATGTCAGTGTTTCAGGTTTCCAAACTGACAAGTCAAAGCAAAATGACTTTGACATTGACACTGACGTCACACTTCCATCTCAAAGGTTGATTTTTTTTTTCATTTCAATACCTGCAACGCAGCATTTTTCTGAACAGGAAAATGTTTGATATTTTGATGTTTAAAACCTGAGGTTAAAATATCAGAATTTCTCACAGCGTGGAAGTTTTGTTTTCAGAGCAGTTCTCGTCGAGCACTATCCCAGTCTAGTCACCACCTTAGGCTGTGTCCATAGTTGAGTGCATACCCGACTACTGGATTTTGTGCATGCTTGTGTGTGCTCCCCGTACTTGTGCCCAAGAGTCCCGATATGCTCTATTGGACACTGGTGCGATCACATGTAAACACACGTATCTGCATCCACACTGCTGCTGTAGGCACATAATAATAGTGCCTCCATTTCAAAGCCGGTATCCCAAGATTTTCTGTAGCAGAGGGAGATACTTTAGGAACCACTTCACTTTGTTTTGTTGGTAGTGTTCCCTGCCTGCACACATTTGCTGATGGCAGCTCCTCATCATGTTCCCTCTCATTGTCATGCCCTACAAAATTCAGTAGAAGACAGCAAGCAATTGGGTGATGAGCTAGTTCTGTTCCTGCTCTATATTGTGAGACAAATGGTTATGCAGTAGTGTAGTAGGTGCTCAGTGAGATGCTGGATGGAATTTGGGCAGAATTTTAGGACACACTGAAGATGGCTGACCTTGAGGGTCAATGAAAATTCATTCAGTTCACACTGTATATATGGTGAATGCCTGTATTGTTATGGTTATTGTTTGGTTGACTGTTGCTGCTGGAGCAGGAGAACCAGCAGGGTGTGAAGGGATCACATCATTCTGGAAACCTGGAATGACCAACAGTGGCTTCAGAATTTCCAAATGAGGAAATAGACTTTCATGGAGCTGTTATGAGCTTGCACCAATCCTTCAGTGCCATAATACTCAATTCAGGGAAGCCATACCAATTCAGAAGCAGACTGTTATTAGCTAGTGGAAGCTGGCTACACCAGACAGCTATAAGTCCATTGCAAACCACTTTGGGGTCAGAAAGTCCACTACTGGAGTCATGGTTATGCAGCTTTGTGAGACAATTAGTACAGTGATTTACCTATGGATGGTTGCCATAAGAAAAGTTCCAGAAATAACATCTGGTTTCCAAACAATGCAGGGGCCATCAATAGCACTCATATCCCAATGCTTTGCTCACCAAAAGGGGAAAGTGAGTATGTGAACTGAAAAGGTCACTATTTAATCACTCTGCAAGGCTTACTGGACCAGTGAGGTAGATTTATTAATACAAATCTGGGAAACACGGGAAAGATTTGAAACATGGAGGTGCTGAGGAGATCAGGATTGTACTTGAAGAGGTAAGAAGGGCCTTCATTCCCCAGAAATTATACATTTGTGTACAGCATGTCTGTGCCAATGGTTACTTTGAGGGACTCTAAATACTTACTCTTGCTTTGGTTCATTAAACCAGATCCTGACATCAGTGACCCTGGAAAATAGGAATCCAGTTACAAGCTGTTAGAATGGCTATGTGCTTGGTAGTCTGAAGGCTTGTTGGCGTTGCCTATGCACCTGTCTGGATGGCTATGTGGCACACATTATTCATATAATCATCATCCACTGTGCAGTATGTAAAGGTAAAGGGGAGAGGTTCTGTCCTGAGCGGGCTCAGATCTAATCTGGTTTATAAATTCTGTACAGGCAGCTAGATCCCACTTATGTACTCACTGGTTCTCGTTCCCAGTGGGGAAGGAAAATCAGGGATGTCATCTTGTGTAGTGACACAGAGTTGCGTCTCTCTGAGCTTGAGAGACCACTACTCACCCCTGGTGGGTGGAGCCAGATCAGCCCTGCCCCCCATGCCAGAAGCAGAAGGGAGTGGCAGGAAGTATAAAAGACTGGCCCTGCAGCTCAGCTGGCCCAAAGCCATGAAAAGAAGCAAATGCCTCCAGCCTGCTGCAGAACTCTGGAGCTGAAACTGCTCTGTGCGGTGCCCTGCCCCTGGAGGAGATCAACCCTGGAGAGGAGTTGCTTGGCCTGCTGTGTACCCTGAGGAGATGGAAGACCCTTTGACTATGGAACCCTTTACCTAGACTGTGGTAGGAAGTAGTCCTACCTGGTCTGGTTTTGCTGCCAGAAAGCAAGTCAGCGTGTTTCGGTAGGATCCCCGCTGACCCAGTGGCAAACCATCTGCCACAGTTAGGGCACTGGGTTGGGTCCCACTGGCTGTCTTTGCCAGGAGGCTTAGTCAAAAGCCTGCTCCCTGCTCTGCCACACCCAGAGGGCCAGAGTCCCAGACTGTGTGTTTAGTTTAACCTCATTTTATGCCTTGGTCTTTCTAATTTTGTCCCTAGCTGCTTGTGTTACTGTTTTTTTTATATTAACCTTTTGTCATTTGTCCTAGTTTCTACTTCTTGTATATCTGTTTATTGAGTTTCAGGTCGATCTCTTGGCTAAACAAAGGTGGCCTCTTATCATACTATCTTTCCTATGCATTAGGATAGTTTGATCTTGTGCCCTTAATAGTGTCTCTTTAAAAAACTGACAACTCTCTTGAACTTTTTTTTGCCTTAGACTTGATTCCCATGGGATCTTACCTACCAATTCAATGAGTTTGCCAAAGTCTGCCATCTTGAAGTCATTGGCTTTCCCTCCTACCATTCCTTAGAATCATGAACTGTCTCATTTCATCACTTTTACCCAAGCTGCTTTCCACCTTCAGATTCTCAACTAGTTCCTCTCACTTTGTCAGAGTCAAATCTAGAATGGTCTCTCTTCTAGTCCTTTCTCCACCTAAAAAGTTGTCTCCAATGCATTCCAGGAACTTGTTGATAATCTGTGCCCTCCTGTAGTTTTTTCCCAACAGATGTATGGGTAGTTGAAGTCCCTCATCACCACCAAATCCTTTGTTTTGGATGCTTTTTTCAGTTGCTTAAAAAAAATCTCATCCACCTCTTTCTGGTTAGGTGGTCTATAGAAGACACCATCACCCTTGTTTTGTTTTTTTAATCCCTTTTATCCTGACACAGAGGATAAAACAGGTCTGTTTCCCACTTCTATCTCAATCTTGGTGCAAGTGTATACATCTTTGATATACAAGAAAACACATCCTCTCTTTTTTCCCCTGCCTGTTCTTCCTGAACAAGCTGTACCCTTCTATACCAATACTCCAATAATGTAACATTATCCCACCAAGTTTCTATGCTGCATTTGTGATGATTCACTAGTATTTCTAGTTCCTGTTTATTCCCCATACTTCTCAAAAAAGGCACTTAGCGCTTCCACCTTTCCACATTTTCAGATACTGTCTTTCCCACATCTCTTCCCTTTCAGTCTGTCCTTCCTGACCAATCTGTACCCTTCTATATCAATACTCCAGTCATGTGTATTAGTGGTGATTATTTACTAGTATTTTGACTTCTTCCTGTTTATTCCCCATACATCTTGCATTAGTATACAGACATCTAAGATGTTTATTCCCTCTTGTCTCTCTTTTATTCAATTTCCCATGTTACCCTCAGATTCCAACCCTTTATCCAGGCCTCCATGTTTTGGACATACACTGTTATTGCCAGTATGTGTCCTCTTTCTTTGTTATTGTTCTTTGGTTTTATTTTTTAACATGTATGAAGAAAGCCATTAAGACACTGATCAACCCCTTTTATGTGTTTTAGATGAGTGGTTCTCAGCCAGGGGTATTCGTACTCCTGTGGGTATGTAGAGGTCTTCCAAGGGGTACATCAACTTATCTAGATATTTGCCTAGTTTTACAACAGGCTACGTATAAAGCACTAGCAAATTCAGTACATACTAAAATTTCATACAGACAATGATGTGTTGATACTGCTCTATACACTGTACACTGAAATGTAAATACAATATTTATATTCCAATTGATTTATTTTATAATTATATGCAAAAATAAGAAAGTAAGCAATTTTTCGATAGTAGTGTGCTGGGACACTTTTGTATTTTTATGTCTGATTTTGTGAGCAAGTAGTTTAAGTGAGACAAAACTTGGGGATACTCAAGACAAATCAGACTCCTGAAAGGGGTACAGTATTCTGGAAAGTTTGAGAACCACTGTTTTAGATATCTGCTACACTGAAAAATATTAGTACTTTTAAAAGCACATAATACATACACTGCTTTTTCCTCATCCCTTCCATGTATCTGTAGGACTTACGATATTTCTGGACCTTTGGTGGCATGGTTTCACTCTTGGGAGCCAAAGGTCCTGCCTCTTCAAAGAGAAGGAGAACATTGTATATTTGGCCTTTAAGAAAAAATCCCTCCACATTACACAACCTTGCTGTAGGAGGCCACAATTTTGATACTTTTCAACATTCCAGGAATGTAACTGTCTCACTATCCTTACTTCTCAGACACTTTTTGCAGCCTATGAGGAAGGAGCTGAGAAATGCACACATGGGGCACAACTATTTTTCTTTTATAAAAGTGTTTAGGGAAAAAATAGCTTTAGAAACCAAATGAGTAATTGTGGTTGATCGAAAATAAATTAAATCATTGATTTGTAACTCTGCCTCACTTGAGGATCATTTTGGGCTGGAGCAGAGCAGCCCAAACAACACTGCTGTTGAAACACACAGACACACAGCAATGCAGAGCTTATTATCCAGGGAGGAAAAGTCAGTGCACAGTATTTCAAATGCTCTTGATATTAAAATCAGGAATTTAGCATTAGACCAAGAGGGGATATTGGAGGGCAAGGTGTGGGGCCCATTGTAACTTACCAGTCTGAGGTTTTGGTTCCTGCCACAGCTTGGGGTCCTCCTCGGGTTCATAATGGGAGGCTTCTTCAACCGACTGTTCTAGGTAAAGGAGCAGAATCACATGCTCTGGGTCTTCTGGGACATCCTCCCTGGTCCCTGCTGCCTCCTCAGCCTGGTCTTCATAAACACGCTGTCAGACAACGAGGCTGGTGGGATTGAGGACCACAAGGAAACCTGTTCTGGTGGGGTCAGTGCAGCATGCCACTACCAATGCACAGGAGACGGCAGAAGTGTCAGGAAGAAAGGGTTCCGTGCGTTGTAGCTATGGAGGTGGAGGACTATTGAAACTTGAGACCTGCTACATGCCCTTTACTCCTAATCACACTGTAAACTGGCACCGCTATGGGGCCATGTCAAAGCTAAGGTGTGTATTTACCCACACCCCTCAGCCATGCTAAATTACTTGCCCTCTGCTCACCTTGAGACACATGCTTTTAGGGTGTAAGAGTGGACAATATGGGGGTTATGGCACATGTATGCTTGCTAGCATAGATGTACCTTTAGAAAACTATCCTTCACCAGCATCCTGGGTACAAAAAGGCCTTAGCAACTAGAAAAGGAGGACTTGTGGCACCTTAGAGACTAACAAATTTATTTGAGCATAAGCTTTCGAAAGCTTATGCTCAAATAAATTTGTTAGTCTCTAAGGTGCCACAAGTCCTCCTTTTCTTTTTGCGAATACAGACTAACACGGCTGCTACTCTGAAACTTAGCAACTAGAGATACCTAAATACTTAACTGGGAGAAAGTGAGCACATCACTTTTTGCTGGTACTGGACAGAGCTCAAATAGGCTAGTGAAGTTTTGCTTTCTACAGAGAAGAAGCAGGAAAGTTGGGAGAGAGAGCTGACTATTTCTCTTCCATCTGCCTCTCAAACATAGGTATACGTTTAGATGGCAGCTCATGCTAGACACACGTGGCCAGATACTCAGCCAGAATAAATCAGCTCAGCTCATTGATGTCAATGGAGTTTTAATAATTTACACCAGCTGAGGATCAGGCTCATAAACAGGTAAGGGCAGGGTGGACAAAGATGTCCTTTAGGTCAGAACAGTAAGACACAAGCTATGGGGACGAGCCAACAGAGTTCTCATGGTGTCACAAAAGAGTGATTCTCCAGGTAAAATAGTTGAGAATTAAATAATCCCAAAGCACAGGATTCATTGGTACCAGGACTTGAAGGAAGATCATTAAGACTTCAGATCTATTTAGTTTGGTACATACAGTCAGGACTGGAAAACATCATTTGATACAAAGGGGTTGTTGACAAAGTATCTGGCAAATACTGCAAAACATTTCTATTGGCATGTATAGTTAACAGATGTTAGAAATGAAAAGCTGACAGTTTTTATGGGATAATTAAATCTCTCTTTAGTTGACAACTGCAATTTAATTTAATCAGGAGTAATAGCCCCTCATAATTTCCATTGTAGTGATGTGCAGCTTTCACCTAGAGCCTGGAACAAAACATAGCAGAGCTTTGTCAAGGGGCTTCAAATAAAATGTTGCTGATCTTAAGACTACTAATATATTAACTCTGAAGTATTTACATTCATTTGTTGCTGGAAAAATAAAAGGCAAAATTACAAGTTGATGGAAATTGTTACGGACAAAAATTGTGGTCTATGCCCAAGAGACAATGACGGTATATGAAATCAATTGTCAACTATACTATTATGGAAAAGGGAAAAGATTTTGTGTCTTATTTTAGCAGGGTAGCTAATCTAAATAGATGAGTCGTATTCTGTCACCTTCACCCTGACAACATGGGAAGGTTTGCCATGAAGGGAGCATGCATCTTTTTTGCAATATGGAGCTCTGTTGGATGAAATGGAGAGACAGAGCTGAGTATCATTAGCATGTTGAAAACACTTACACCACTTTTCTTCACTAACTCTCCCAACAGTCCCATATAGACACACTGAAGAGGAAAGGTAATAAGGTGGACCCTGGTGAAAATCCACATGAGAGAGACCTGGGGTAGACAAGTACTGCCCAAAACAACCCTTGTGGACTTTTCCAATAAAAAATAGTGAAGCCAACAAAAGACCAAACCATCTATCCACAATCAAGTCAGTAAGTGAATCAACAGCACACCTGAAACAACAGTATCAAAGGTACTTCAATAATGTCAGCATTGGCACGTTATATTTATCCATTGCCAGGAGGAGATAATTTATGTGCCACCAGTACAATCTGAATATCATAACTGGTATGAGGCCAGAATGAGACATGTCAAGGAGATCCAAGGCATCTAGATACTCAAAGAGTTTTCTTGCCACAGTTTTGTTCATAATCTTAGGCAGAACTGTACAGTTTGAAACAAGTCTATATTAAATGGCCAGGATGGCTGGTTTCATGAACAAAGTTTGTATACACGCTTCCTCAAAAGCACTTGGCATCCTGCTCTACTTACAGGAGGCACTGACAATCTCCACTGACAAGGAACTCATTATTTCCCCTACTAGCCTTCAACATCCAAGACGGAGATGGGTCTGAAGGACAGATTGTGAATTCAAGTTACCCTAGCATGTCGTGAATCTCAGTGAACGCTACCTAGATAATCTCAAGCAGACATGCCACCTTCCATCAAGATCCTCATCTGCTAGCAGAAACGCAGGCTGTGCAGTCTGAATCCAATCAGTTCTCTCTGAAACATAGGAAATTTTCTGACAACAGGAGATTGTCCAAGCAGCCTCTAAGGGAAAACAACCTAAATTAACATAAAGTAGATTGCCCACTACATGAAATGAACCTGATATTTGAGATTTTGTAGATACTATAGTTGAGCAAACAAATCAATTTTCTGCCTCCTACACAAGCCCTAACCTTAGATCTTAAGAAACCTTTATTGGCAGTTGGTCAGATATAAGTTAAAATGAATACTGTGTCATTATAAATTAATACTATGCACCAATCAAGGATTTGGGATAAACCCTTTGCTAGCTCTGTGCCATAAGGTGGATAGCCTCATATGAGATTACCACTTCCCTATGCTTATCAATAAAGTAGTATTTCCCAACCTTACGTAATAGGGATAAATATGTTGATTTTAAAACTTAGGGTGGAAAAATAACATACCATAAATTACTAGTCATGATGGCCACTTTATGTTGTCACAATATCTTCTACTGTGTGTATCAATACCAGGCATTGGGTCAAGCTGTGCACACTTTATCTCTGCACTTCAAGAGAAAGATAACCTGTTTCAGAAGGGACAAGACGGAAGTACTGGTAAGCATGGTCACTCACCCATTATAACATATAGTGTTTTACAATGATAACTTATAGTGCTCTTCCTACGAAAGTGTACAAAGAAGTTTTCAAGTACTCACAGATAGTGTGGAGTAAACGGGGTGTGTGGTGGGGAGAGGTGGCGATGGGTAAAGATACCCTTGCAGTAAATGTGGCCAGGAAAGTAAAACACTCATGTCTAATATTGAAAACTTGCTTGTGCCTAAAAATGTACATTGGAGAAAGCATTCAGGAAAAGTTCAGTCTTAGAGAAATGATGTCTGTTAAGACAATGACCCCGTGTCATCCACTTTAGAACTCCCAGCCCTATATGTTCTTGGCAGAAAACAGGCTATATACCAAACTATTCAGACCATTTTCCGTCTTCATGAATCAGTATTTTTCACCCAGTCATGCTACCAGTCCCCCCCTTAGTCTCTATTCTTCAGCCGATTCTCATTGTATGTGCTTAGGAAAGATACACACATCTTCATAAAACTATCATATGTTGTCTCCAGAATGAATGCACACATTCAAACACATTTGGTAGAAAAGTTTGTAAAATATGATATTACAAATACAGAAACATCTGTACTAAAATTGGAAGCTCTATGAATTCATCAGTTTGGATGGATTCTTGACATTGATTGAGAGAGCAATATGCTCCCAATATAATAAAATTAATACTTGCTATTTTTCATAGTCAGCTGAGGTATAGGTTGGTTTGTTGTTCTTTTTAAGTTGAGTAAATTCTACATAGAACTGTGTAAAAAAAATCACACAGTATGAAAATATTGAAATGTATCTTCCAAAGCAGTCTGACAAAATGGTGAAAAAATACTTCCCTCATAAAGAAAATGAATGTGGTTTCAAAGATTTCACCAAAAATAAGTTTTTCTTCCAGTGAAACTAAAAAAAGTTATGTTGAAACTATGTCAAAGTTGAAGGGGAGACTGGTATGAAAGAGTCAAAATGATACATTAGTTTATCTTGTATTTTCCCTGTCTCTTCATCTGAACCCTATTTGCCTGCTCAACATTTCACATTATCACAGCAGAGAGACCTTAGAAGAGAAACAGGTGGCACGGGCTTTGAAAGAAAAATGAGAAGAAATTTAGATAAGCCAGAAGGAGAATTTATTCCTAAATGTTGTCTTGTATATTGGTTAAGTTTATTTCTCAAGAACATTCTGTTTGTTTGTTTGTTTTTTGTGTATTATTTTATTGGCAGAGAGGAAGACAGATGCGCTACGGGGATGCTGAGAAGCAAGGAAATCCCATTGAACTGAAGGGTACAAAGGATGCATGTGTAGGATTTAGGAGGATGCAATAACAGGAACACTGGTCATGGGAGCAAATGCACTAGTGCTCTAATTCAGTGGTTCTCAAACGGTGGGTCGAGCCCTCAAAGTGGGTCGCAACCCTGTTTTAATGGGGCTGACGATGAAACCTGAGGGCTTTAGCCTTGGGTAGTGGGGCTCTGATTACAGGCCCCCAACCTGGGGCTGAAGCCCTGGAGCTCTGGCTTTGCCTCCCGCCCTGGCCCCTCCTTGCCCAGGGCATGGGGTGGTGGGGCTTGGGTAGGCTCAGGCTGCCCCCACCCCCCTGGGGTCATCTAGTACTTTTTGTTGTCAGAAGGGGGTCGCAGTGCAGCTGAGTTCAAGAACCCCTGCTCTAATTACAGGGCACCAGAGGAAAGGGAAAAGAATGGAAAGAATAGGAAAATTCTCATTGCCATCACTACATAAAGCCCCATCTTTGCTCTGCTATAAACTGCGTTTGGAAATTGGTCTTTCGCTCAGTTTAAAAGAAAAATAGGCCCAAGCTTCCATGTTCAGATCTGGATCTCCCATTTTCCTCAGGGGAGTTCAGATCCAGGGTTTGAGCGTATTCCCAGATGTAAGATGGTTCGAGTTAAAATGGTTTCCAATGCAATATGACTGACTTGGCGGGGCAACAAAGGAGGAAGTAAGGCCAAGGTTTTTACAGTGTTTAGGTGTTGCTGCACTCCGCATTGTTGGACCCAAGTCTTATTTTCAAAAATGACTTAGGAGCCCAAGTCTCACTGAAAGTCAAATGGAATTAGGTTCCTAAACTTACTTAGATTATGTAACACTAAATATCTAACACAACATCTAAATACCTTTAAAAATCAGACCCTAAGTGGATAGTGACATTATTACCATAATTCCAGGTTAAAAGGAAGAAGTATTCCTATACTTAAGAATTCTCATAAATCTTTGCAAGAAGACACGGAAGGTCTGGAGAGCACAATGATAGCATCAGCACCAGGAATTCCAGCAGCAATTTCCTGGAGTTACTCTAAGAAAATGGAAGGTTCTCTTAAAAAGATTGGTGCTCCAATAGGTGAATTCCCAACATGATTTTGAGGAAGCCTTTGGAGGAGTTCAAGATATTTCCATATAGCGTTTTTTGTTTGTTTGTTTGTTTTTTTTAAAAAGTCTGGGATCAAGAGACGTGGGCATTGAAGGAAGGGGAGATCAAACCTACTTGTACTCCAGATCTCAATGGGGCAAAATTGACATCAGAGAAGGACTTAGAATATTCAGATAACTAGATGGGGCGGTGGGTGTTAAACTTTGCCAGGGCAAGTGGATGATTGATCTGTTTGGTCCCAGGCTTCTCTGGAAAAATACAGAAGATTTTCAATTTATATTTTACCTTTGCCAATAGATACACACAAAATTTTTAAATCTCCACTCAGTATCTCAGCAGTCTGTTAAGGGTTTAATTGGAGGTTTACTCCTTTGCAGTCAAAAGAGGCACTAGCATCCTTAGCTGGCAGATAACTTCAAAAAGCAATTCAGCTTCTCAGATTTGAGCTCCTGTTTGCTTCTTCTATGAGGATGTTCAGTATTACTGCAATAGATCACCAGGGCTGCTTTCCTCTGATGTATTGTTGCAATACATCATTTGAACTGTGTCTGGCAGGAACATGAATTTCAGACATGGACCTATTTTATATGTTTTATTTGTGGACAATCTTAAAAAAATCAATATGGAGTTCAGAAACTCACACTGGAGCTTAAAAAATACAGCAACGCCTTCCAAAATCCTTAAACACCTAAAAGCCTCACAAAAGTTTGAGAAACACTGAACACAGGAGTGGAGGAACATGGCACAGGTATCCCATTCAAATAATGGCAGATCTGAAGATTTGACTGGGTTTCTGTTCATTTCTAGTTAATCGGTAAGGTGTCTCAGGCCCCTAAGGAAGTACACATGAAACCTTCCCCTCTTTATTCTGAGCCCTGCCACTTTTCTTCATAAATTATTCTTCAAATAATGAAGCCAAATTGCACTGTATGAGCATAAACATAAATGGATCAGTCTTTATACACTCAACAATGCACACTTATATAGTCTTGGGAATTAGGAAATGCTCTGCTGATAGAGGAAACAATCACAGGAATAATAATATGGCTTCCTGCTCCAATTGAAACACATCATGGAAAATTCCAACTGTACAGCCATTAGAGTTGGACCTTGGCTTAACTTCGTCTGCAAAAGAAAACATCTAATGGTGCAGTGCTGTATACAGAGGTAAACATCACTTTCCTTCTCCTCCTTACAACTTCCCGATTTATATGTCCAAGGATCACATTAGCTCTTTTTGTCACAGCATTGCACTGAGAGAGCATGTGGAGTTTCTTCTCCTCTATGACCCCAAATCCTTTTCAAAATCACCACGTTCCAGGCTATAGTCCCCCATTCTGTAGGTATGGCCTTCATTTCTTGTTCCTAGATGTATAACTGCATTTGGGTATATTAAAACTAATTTTGTTTGACTTGGCCCAGTTTACCAAACAATCCAGTGTTCTGTATGATTGCTCAGTCCCCACCATTACTTACCTCTCTGCCAATCCTTGCCATCTGTACATTTTCTGAGCAGTGATTTTATATTTACTTCCAGATCATTCACAAAAATGTTGAATAGCACCAGGCCTCATACCGATCCCTGGAGAACTCCACCATTTAATGATGATTCCCCATTGACAACCAATGATTTAGATGTCAGCCAATTCTTAACCCTCTTAACGTGTGCTTTGTTGATATTGTATAGTGCTAATTTTTTAATCAGAATTTTGTGCAGTTCTAAATCAAATGCCTTATGAAAGCCTTACTGTATTATATGTATGCAGTTACCTTTATTGGTCAAATGTGTAGTCTCTTCAAAGAATGAAATCAGGTTTGTTTGTGTATGCTTGCTGCTGTGGCTAGCCGGGCTTTTCCTCTCAACAGTCAACATCTGAATGAGGCAATATTGTTTGACTGCAAAAGTACAAAACAGTACAAGCTATACAGTTTCCTCTGGAGTTGCTCCAGGACTCCTTGACATGATTCGGTCCCTGACTGATCTCTTATCCCTTTCAACACCAGCTCTGCATTCATTGTGAAGTATTTTCTGTTTATAAAACCCTCTAAGTCTCTGAAACTTTGACTTTTTCGAAGCTTGGAAGCCAGACAGGGAGGAATAGGTCCTGCTCTTTCAGCCCTGTACTGCAATCATGGACTTTCTGTGATATGCCCTCTGAAAAGGAAGGGGATGTGAATAATCAGGAGAAAATAACTGCCTTCTTATTTCAACAGTCATAACTGTTCAGGTGCAGCTCTTCTCAGAGTTATCATTAGGTCTTTTTTTTCCAGTCAGTTCAGGCGCCGTGCAGTAGCTGTAGGCATATACCTCGGATGCTGCACTTTACCTGCTGAATAGACCTACTTCACGTAAGACGACAGTGGTATTGCAAATGCAGGTGCTGACTGCTGTCAGATCAGAGGGTCAGTGTGATGCTCCTGTTCTTCTAATACTGTGGTGGATAAATGGGGGATTTTATTCTTCAAGGGTTGTGCAGTTCAACAAACATCTTTTTCTTTAAGAAAAGTAGCAAAAATATGTAATTTATTTAACCTTTTGCCATTTTAAACACAAATTTCCTATTGTTAATTTATTGAGGCAGACTGTCTGTGCTCAATGCAGGGCAGTAAGGATGGTGTCAAGGAAAAGGTAACAGATTCATGGTTTGAGGTTGTACTGTTACCAGGCAGCTTTAAGTTACATCACTGGCATAGGGGCCTATGAGCCCTGCTCCAGTGGGGAAATAGGCATAGTGCTGTGTAGCTCTGCCATGCCTCTTCTCCTGCACCCCTCCTGTCCCACTTGGGGGATGTGGTAGAACTAATGCAACCAGCAACAGTACAGATGTCCCAATGTGGAGTGCCTCTCTAACCGAGAAATTCACTGTTGGTCTAGGGTGACCAGGTGTCCAGGTTTGACCGGAACATCTGGTCGAAAAGGGACCCTGGAGGCTCCGGTCACCACCGATGACTAGGCCGTTAAAGGTCTGGTCGACAGGGCTGCAGCACTAAGGCAGGTTAGTCCCTACCTGTCTGGGGGCACCACACTGCACCCTGGAAGCAGCCAACCGGTCCGGCTCCTAGGCGGGGGTGGCATGGGTCTCCATGTGCTGCCCCCACCCCGAGCACTGGCTCCGCACTCCCATTGGCTGATAACCGGCCAATGGAAGTTAAGGGGACGGTGCCTGCAAGCGAGAGCAGCATGCACTGCAGAGCCTCTTGCCCCCCGCTGCCTAGGAGCTGGACCTACTGGCTACTTCTGGGATGCAGCAAGGAGGTAGGATAGGCAGTGAGCCCGCCTTAGTCCCTCCGCTGCGCTGCTGATCGGGAGCTGCCTGAGGTAAGTCCACACCCCAACCCCGAGCCTCAACCCCCTGCCCCAGCCCTGAGCCCCCCACAAACCCAGAGTACCCTCCTGAACCCCAAACCCCTCATCCTCGGCCCCCATCCCAGAGCCCACATGCCCATCCCAGAGCCCTCACCCCCTACGCACCCCAACCCCCTTCCCAGCCTAGAGCCCCCTCCCACACTCCAAACCTCTCATCCCTGCCCCAGCCCAGAGCTCTCACCCCCAGCCCAGAGCTCATGCCCCCTCCTGCACCCCAAGCCCCCTAACCCAAAGCCCGCTCCTACACCCCAGAGCTCTCATCCCCCCCTGCACTCCAACCTCCTGCCCCAGCCCAGAGCCCCCTCCCACACTCCAAATCCCTTGGGCCAACCCCCAAGCCTGAAGCCCACTCCTGTACCCCAAACCGTTCATCCCCGGCATCAGCCCCGATCCAGCACCCCCAGCCCAGAGCCCTCACCCCTCAACCCCCTGCCTCAACCTGCAGCCCTCTCCCACATTCCAAATCCCTCAGCCCCACCCCACATCCTGGAGCCCCCTCCTGCACCCCAAACCCCTCATCCCCAGCTCCATCCCAGAGCCCGCACCCCCAGCCAGAGCCTTCACCCCAACTCCCTGCCCCAGACCAGAGCCCCCTCTCACACCCTGAACCCCTCATTTATGGCCACAGCCCGCACCCCCATTTAGAGCCCTCACCCCCTCCTGCACCCCAACCTCCTGCCACAGCCCAGTGAAAGTGAGTGAGGGTGGGGAAGAGCGAGCCACCAAGGGAGGAGGAATGTAGTGAGCAGGGGGAAGGGGCAAGAAAAGGGGTGGGCTTTGGGGAACGGGTCGGGCTAGGGTGTTCGGTTTTGTTCCAATAGAAAGATGGCAAGCCTATGTTCGTCTCTGGCAGCTGGATTTCTGCCTCCTTTTTCCCACAAAGTGGTGAAAAGAGTTGGATCTCAGAAGAGAAGTTGATCTACTGTGGTGTTATAAGTTCATTTCTAGGAATCTGAGCTTGGGATAAACCAAAACTCTTAACAAAAGAAGGGATGCTGCTGGAGCTCAGCTCACTCCCTCATCCCTGCCAGAGCCTTTCCCCACTGCTGGAGCCTTTCCCTGAGGAGGGAAAAGGCACAGGCAGCAGTACACTACACTGCTACAAATAGCTGGGTAGATGGGAGGGGGCACTGCTTGTGCATGTAGGTTCGTGCATGTTTATATTCTACTTTACGCAGCTGTGCCTTGCTGTCTACACTGCTATTTATACCCATGATGGGGACAATGCAGTGTAAGACAGTGCAGTAAGGAGTGTGCAGTGTAGACCTACCGTTAGGGAGCAGCCTGTTTTGTCTCTCCCTGTTTTGGGGTTCTTTTATGTTATCATTCTGAAATTCTAAGAAATAAAGTAGTGGTGTGTTGCAACCTTCCAGCAAGAGTATTTATGTTTTTATCTAACTTTTGTTATGCTGTGAATGTAACAGAAACCATACCCAGTTCTTGACTAAGAACGTGAAAACTAATTTCTAAAGACCTGCTTCTTCTTTTTTTTTAAGCAAAGATACAGATGGAATCCGATGCAACCTACTTAAGTAGTGCAGCTAACCAAATTAGTTCCTGCTAAACTCACAAATACAGTGTCATGCATTTGCATGGCTCTTTGCAGGCAGAGTAAGACACAAGAGGAGCACAATGCAAAATATCGGACAAGAGATCAGGGAAAGCAAGGTGTGGGGGTTAGTGATGATGAGAAGATGACAGACGAGAAGTGGGATTAAGGAGGGATTTGAAGGAAGGGAGAAAGAGGGCAGGCAAGGATAGGGAGGCAGCACCAGCAGGACTATGGCAGAAGGCTGGAAGCTGGGATTTCAGGGAGACAAAGGTAGTGATAAGGTAAAAAGAGGCCTGAGTGTGAATGGAGGGAAATGAGGGTAGAGTGGTAGCTGTGGGCAAGATTACATAGGACCTCATAAGTGAAGATAAACAAGAAACTTTAACGTAATGTGGTAGCTGACAGAAATCAATGGGGAGATTCAAAGAGAGGATGTCAGAGCAAAGGTGGAAGAAGCCTTAAAGGTGGACAGATATTGCTCAAACTATGTGGCTATCTGCTTTACCCTTCCCAAACTCAAGCCATCATCAGGTACTGCATATCAAGTTCTTAGAAAGCAGGCAGAAAGAGGAAATCTTATATACTTCCTCAAAGCACCACCTCAAACAAGAGATACTTCTGGGAGTAATCAGTTAGCACTGTCCATCACTGTGCTGACAGACCTTGGGGGTGGGGAGGCTCTTTGGAGCAGGATATTATATTGCCTTAAGGTCTCCTAACACTTCTATATCCACAGTTACCTTCACACAGGAGATTGTTTTCCTCCTACAGATGTTTCAGAGTTCAGAAAATTATTTTCATCTGTGAAGTTAGAAAATGCTAGGTTATTGCCATTTCTTTCTCTTTATTTTTAGGGATTTTTTTGTTTACTTGTTTAAAAAGGATGGTAGGATGAAACACAGGATAAGAAAACCAGCTTGGAGCCATTTAAATTAAATATCAGAGAAGAACTTAGATACTGATAGTGCTGAGTTTTAGCCAGCGGAGAAACACAGAAAAAGAGAAAAATAGACTGTAAGAGAACTATTACTCGTATCAAGAGCCCAACAATATAATAACCAGAGAGAGAGAGAGAGAATATGTGTGCAAAAGAGAGATTTGGTAAGAACTTAACCACACATAATTTGAACATAAGCTGAAATCATGACTGAAGAGTGTTTATGAGACAAGTCTGGAGAATGGGTAAACTTGATTTTCAAAGACAAAGGTAAAAGCTGATGCCTCTAGCTAGGTGTCATCAAATCTGATGAACAATCACCTCTCAAGTGGCCATTCTTTGGCAAGGAAGAGGGACAGGACTAAGCAGATCTGCATCTTAGAAAACAGCAGCATGTATCTTCTTTCACCATCAGACTCCTTGGCTGCAACCTTGCAGCAGGAATGGACTGAACTATAAAATGAGAGGCAAAAATACCCCAAGTTCCCTCTCCCTACACATCTATCTTTTCCACCTAAGACAACAAAGAAACAGGCTATGGACTTTGGGAGCAGATCATGGCCTGAGAGTTTGATCAGCAATGTACTGAAAATATGTGGTAAGCGACTTCACCTTGAACCAAGTCTATTCTGTTAAGTTTGGAAAGCGGTTTCTCTTTATTTTTCTTGAAACCATTTCTGACTTTATTGCCTCATTTCTTGTATTCCCTAGAAATCCCTCTCGTTGTAGTTAAATAAACTTGTTTTATTTTTTAATCAAAACAAATCCAGTGTTGTGAATTATTTGGGTAACTCCATTTAGGGTGGCAGACTACTGTATGTCGATTCCCTTAGAGGGGCAAATGGACCTAATATATCTGTACTGTTCAAGGGAGGGATGGACTGTGCAAAACACGAGGTTTTTGTGTGTGGTGTGGGGCTGAATCTGGGACTGAAGGTGTGTTGGGGTCACCCTGCAAATAGTAACCAAGGCTGCTGGAAGCCAGAGTGAGGCTGGTGATTGCTGACAGGCAGCTGGGATCAGAACTGCTGAACCAGGGCAGTGGCTACACAGATAGTCAGGGTGTGACTACATGCTGTTTGGCTGTTTGTGAGGAGCCCAGGTGCCCAGCCAAAGCAGAAAAACTTTATAGGGCACTCAGGTTGCAGGGCAAGCAATGACTCAGCCCCTTACTGATCTGGATTGCACCCTGGAATGTCACATATACTTACTCATAGACTCATAGATATTTAGGTCAGAAGGGACCATTATGATCATCTAGTCTGACCTCCTGCACAACGCAGGCCGCAGAATTTCACCCACCACTCCTGCAAAAAACCTCTCACCTATGCCTGTGCTATTGAAGTCCTCAAATCGTGGTTTAAAGACTTCAAGGAGCAGAGAATCCTCCAGCAAGTGACCCGTGCCCCATGCTACAGAGGAAGGCGAAAAACCTCTTCCAATCTGCCCTGGAGGAAAATTCCTTCCTGACCCCAAATATGGCGATCAGCTAAACCCTGAGCATATGGGCAAGATTCATCAGCCAGATACTACAGAAAATTATTTCCTGGGTAACTCAGATCCCACCCCATCTAATATCCCATCACAGGCCATTGGGCCTATTTACCATGAATATTTAATTACCAAAACCATGTTATCCCATCATACCATCTCCTCCATAAATGTATCGAGTTTAATCTTAAAGCCAGATAGATCTTTTGCCCCCACTGCTTCCCTTGGAAGGCTGTTCAAAACTTCACTCCTCTGATGGTTAGAAACCTTCGTCTAATTTCTAGTCTAAATTTCCTGGTGGCCTACTTATGTGCTTACGTTTTATTGACTTCAATAGGATGTAGGTATTTGCTTACATGTTTGCTTACAAGTAGAGCCTACAGTGTTGAATTTGAAATCTGTTTCCTGGAGTCCACTGATGTCACTGTAGCTAATAAAGAACCATCATGGTCAAGTTCTCAACCTCTAGCTTGTTTGGTCCTATTTTCAACTGAAAATTTTTCCCTCTACCATATGCAGTTTCAGCAAAAATAAAATGTTCTGTAGGAAAATGTCACATTTGACAAAAAATTTGATTTTTGGATGGGAAATATCAAAACAAAAATCAAACAAAATATTGCATTATGTATGAAAAGAAGAAATCTTTTCATTTCATTTATTTGTTTCGGTTCAGTATTCAAAGCTGGAGAGAAAGTCAAACCAAAAATTTCAATTCAAATCAAATCTAAATGAAAAACTTTCAATCTGAAGCTAAACATTTTGAGTCTGAATCCACAACTCAAACGGAACTTTTGTTGAAGATCTGAAAAGTCTGGAGTTTTTAATTTCCCCATTGTTTTATCATTTTATCTGTGCATCCTGGTCTGTCTAGGAACAGAAGCAAAAGTGGTGAACAGATTAGAAAAGTTATTCTTGCAGTATTTCTGGCCCAAACAGAAGCAGAAAGTACCTGCAATCTTTTGAGAAAGCATGTTCCTATATGATTGCCAATGAAGTTTGGCAAACCCCAAAGGTTTCAGCAATGTCTTAAATTTGAACACTTATCTAGATAGAAGGTCAGATCCTCAGATGGCATAAAATGGAGCTTTATAGAGCTATTGTGATTTACATCAGCTGGGGATCTGGCCCTGAATTTTCTTTTTTGACACTTACTCCTCACATATCACTCATAAGATTCTAAAAAGCATTGGATTAGAATATCTCTTTCAATTTCTCTTTCCTATATTCTTGCTTGTGTTTTCAAATCAGAAGCCAAAGATATATTGATTTCCCCTAAATGTAATTTTAAGACATTTAGAGCTAGAGTATTTACTGGTTTCAGAGTAGCAGCCGTGTTAGTCTTTATTTGCAAAAAGAAAAGGAGTACTAGTGGCACCTTAGAGACTAACCAATTTATCCGATGAAGTGAGCTGTAGCTCACGAAAGCTCATGCTCAAATAAATTGGTTAGTCTCTAAGGTGCCACTAGTACTCCTTTTCTTTTTAGAGTATTTACTCTTTATTCCCCTTTGACATGGAAGCTGCTTCTTGTGTGATGGATTTGTTATATGCATTTTTAAATAAAATTGTACAACATACACATTCAGTTCTTCTTTTGAGTGTGTTTAAATTTCAAAACACCGTACAATTATTTTTTGGAGTCATTATGTTAATGTAAATAGAAATATTAATCATGCTTATATTCCACATTGTGGGTTTTCTGTTTCCCCACATAACTGAGCTTGTTTTCTCAAGTTAGTGCTTTTGCACCTTCTCATTATATGACAGAAATCTTGAGTCAGTTCTTTTAAACTTTACTCTTCTGATGCTGTTTCACAGAATTTCTAAAATACTATATGTCCCACAATAATTATAGGCAATGAAAAAAATGAAGCTGTTATACCCATCTCTTGTGTTCTAACTGTAACCTTTCTGGCAGGTGGAGTCAGTAACAACAAGGCCAGGTTCAGTATCTAGGTGTTCCTCTTAACAATGCAGAACAGAACTGGCTTGAGGCCCTATCCAGTAAGCTGGGAAAATCTAATACCTCTAAGAGGCAATACTTCCCCTCTCGCAAGCACTGCGTCAGTGTATAACAAAGAGAACTTTTATTAAAAGGGCAAGGGAACCCAGCATTAATTTGGGAAAACACCACAACCCCATTCAAAAGCACAGGACCATAAGCAAACCTGACCCCACAGCATGTTGGGCAGCATCCTTGTGGGAAAGTCCAATGAATGAATGTCCCTTAACATACTGCTCTTTTCTCCCTCTGCCGCACCCTACTCACAGTTCGGCTGTCCAGGCTAGTGAAGATTCAGAGTTTAGGGGTGCGTTCACGGGTTTCACTTCCTACCCCTGGGGTGGGTGGCGTCGAGCAATGCTTCTGCTGCTGCCTCTGCAACTGGCTCACAGCTGCTGCTGCTTCTCTGCCCCCACTGCTCCTCTGCCCCAGCTGGTGGCCACTGTCTCTCTGCTGCCACTAGCCACCGCTGCCTACTGCTCCTGCAACGTCACATTCTGAGGTACCACCACTTAACCCAGCTCTTAGTGATTTCAGCGCTCAGTGCTTTCCGCAGGTAGTGGGGAACTTCACAGCCAGTGTAGTGTCTGTATGGTCTCCCACTGCTCCACACATGGTGTAAGGCTTAGCCCCCATACCTGTGCAGCAGTAATGTCAGCTCTAGGAATCACCCACCAGAAACAAGGACTCTCCATTGACTCTTATCAGCTCTGTCGTTAAACACTGGAGAGGGGCAGCTCATATGCTGTTGTGAACTCTCTGGGCAGAATCCACACCTCCAGGTAGGAACACCGGTTCCTACCCACTCCACTAGGATTTGGCATCTCTACCCCTTCTTAGTAAGTGAGGTTCAGTTGAGAGTGACCCCTCAATCAGGACATGCTAAGTACACTTCTGCTGCCTTTAGTCATACACTAAGGATAACAACATTTCATTACCCCATGCATGCAAATACTAGAATGATTTGTAACCCCAAACCAGCTACATCTGCTGTGCACCTAGATGGAGTAGGTTTGTCTATGCAAACACGGTCTGCTCATGAAGTCTTTTCCTCCAGCTCATCACTATGTGTCAGGGGACCTCATTCAAATCCTGCTTATATAACCATCAGCGTATTCAGCCATAAAGAAAAAGGAAAAGGAAAAATAAATCAAGATGGAAAAGGGGAGACATGCAATGATGAACTTACACTTTTCTCTCCACTATTAATAGCTTGTCAGCATACTATAATGAAATACATATTTCACATAGCTTAAAAATCATATAGACAGACTACTAATTTTATAAACAAAAATAATCTTATGCACATCACAAAAAAGCTATCCAGAACATTATCATACACTTAACAGCCAACTAGCTGAATTATATGAAGTAATTAGATATGTTTTTTCCCCTAAATGTCATGTAAATAAGGTAAAAGTACAAGGCAAAATTCTCAAAGTTCCTGAGCGATTTAGGAAACTAAATCCCATTGGCTTCTAGTGGGAATTAAGCTCCTAAATCATTCAGATACTTTTTTATCTATCGGCCAACATTGTAAAGCTCTGGTCTTTCATTATCAAGAGGCCAAGGGAGTTCAGTGCCAAATTCCTTCTGAAACTCAGCAGGAGTTGGACATGTAACTTCCTCAGGCTCTTTCAAAAATCCCAGCCCATCTAAGTTAGGAATCTAAATTTATATTTAGGCATCTAAGTAATTCTGGCCTGATTTTAAGAGGTATTAAGCTCCCACGACTCTCACTCAGACCAGCTGAAACTGTAAGTGCTCAGATCAGATTTATTTCAGCACTGAAATGTGGATTTAGATGGTTCACTTTAGACACCCAAGTTTGGATGTTTTGGCCCAGCTATTTAGGTTTCAGCTAAGGTTGCCTGGTGTCCGGTTTTCGACTGGAACACCCGGTCAAAAAGGGACCCTGACAGTTCCAGTCAGCACCCGCGACCAAGCCAGCCATTAAAAGTCCGGTCAGCAGTGCTGCAGGTCTAAGGCAGGCTAATCCCTACCTGTCCTGGCACTGCGCTGTGCCCTGGAAGCGGTCAGTAGGTCCAGCTCCTAGGCAGGGGGGCCACGGGGCTCCACACACTGTCCCTGCCCCAAGCACTGGCTCCGCACTCCCATTGGCTGGGAACCAGGGCCTGCTTCAGGGGCGCAGTGCATGGCCAGGACAAGCAAGGAGCCTGTCTTAGCCCCACTGTGCCGCTGAACAGGTAAGCCCGAGCCCCAACCCCTGCCCCAGCCCTGAACTCCCCCCAACCTGGAGCCCCCTCCTCCTCCTCAAACTCCTCATCCCTGGGTCCACCAGAGAGCCTGCACCCCTGGCCAGAGTCTTCACCCTCCCTGCACCCCAACCCCCTGCCCCAGCCCAGAGCCTACACCCCCTTCAACACCCCAACCTCCCGTCCCAGCCCAGTGAAAGTGAGTGAGGGTGGGGGAGAGAAAGCCACTGAGGGAGGGGGAATGTAGTGAGCGGGGGCACGGGTAGGGTGTTTAGTTCTGTGTGATTAGAAAGTTGGCAACCTTAGTTTCAACATTGCCTTTCAGGAGAGAGAAAGCCCTAATAATAGAAGTTTCCTGTATTGTAGCCACTGTAAATAACATTTGCATGCTCTGCTTTGTATTCTTATTGTGTTTGTTACCTTTGCAGCTTTCTTCCCTGTGTTATCTTTCCTCATTTACCAATAAAACTTACAACATTGGGTTCTGGATGGCTAATTTAAACATTTTTGTCATTAATATAGTAGAGGCATTTGGCTGTTTGTAGGCGGTAAAACCTTTGGCTGTAAAACATACTAAGTTGATGATACCGAAATATTCTTGCTCTGAAGACTCTTTGCCTAGATGCTTTAAATCAGTTTAAGTTGCTATGTGACAGCTTGTGAAACTTGGCTTTCATATTCTAACTGTAGATCAAGATGGGCTTCAACTGGAACACATGATCCAAACCTCTTAAGACTTTGTCTGAACCTAGATCTGAAACTGATGACTAAGGCTCACATTTAATTTTTGACTCCACTCAGTATATTTGCATCTGGATACATAGGGAGAATTTTCCATCAATCCTAAGACACCTATTTTGTCTGCATTTTCTTTATCTTCTGCAGGTTTGTAAATATGATTAGTCACAAATGCCAGACAAGTCTGGATATTCCATCTTGTTACTGTGATGTAGAGAGAAAAACAGGCTTGATTCATTCAATGTCGATGTACTTTGTTTGTGAAAGTCCAATGAAACTAGAATAGGACTTTAAAATGTCACTAAAATGCTGTATCATACGGAAATTCCTTCACATCAGGCACATTTAATCCAGATTCTCAAGTAAAAGACGAAAGCTGAGGCCAGGGAGATTTAACCAGCCTAAGGCAATTCACACATCCCACCAGCTCAAAAGCTTTCAATTTCAGTCTAGACAACCCTAAGGGAAAGCCTCTAGCCTGAGGAATGCCTCTGGAGCACACTCACCAAGTGAGGCTTTTTTTAATTGCATGCAAAGCACAAGCAATCCACAGATAAACGAAGCCCTCCTGCTATTTCATCCCAATTAGGCCCAATGAGATCCCCTACAGAAGTGGACCGCTGTTTCTGTGCCATGGAGGTGGCCATTCTGCCACAGATACTCCACCATGTTTATAAAATGGGAATGAGGGTGTTCCTTTGAGGGAGGGTTATTCAGCTGTACAAGTGCATCAGCACCTTGTTGGAGTGGCCAGTTCTAAGGAACATGATCTTTATGCTGGAGGATCCTTCTTCCGCTGACACAGGTCTTAGAAAATGTGAAGTCTGATATAAAGCGTATGTATTTTAACTATTATTACTGCAGAAACAATGCTCATGCTCAGGCTCAGGATGTGTGGTGAGTTCTGTCCCTATTCTTCTCACAGGATAATTAAAATACACCAGTGTCATAAATATAAAGGGAAGGGTAACCACCTTTCTATATACAGTGCTATAAAATCCCTTCTGGCTGGAGGCAACATCCTGTTACCTGTAAAGGGTTAAGAAGCTCAGCTAACCTGGCTGGCACCTGACCCAAAGGACCAATAAGGGAACAAGATACTTTCAAATCTTGGGAAGGCTTTTGTTTTGGGCTCTTTGTTTACGTGTTTGTTCTCTCTTGGGACTGAGAGGGGCCAGACAGAAATCCATCTTCTCCAACACATCCTAATCCAAGTCTCCAATATTGCACCCAGTATAGGTAAGCCAGGCAAGGCAGATTAGTTTATCTTTTGTTTTATGTGAATTTTCTCTCTGTTAAGAGAGAAAGCTTGGATATTAGGAAGCTTGGATAATTAGGATGGAATAAGCTTGGATATTAGGAAAAACTTTTTCACTAAGAGGGTGGTGAAACACTGGAATGCGTTACCTAGGGAGGTGGTAGAATCTCCTTCCTTAGAGGTTTTTAAGGTCAGGCTTGACAAAGCCCTGGCTGGGATGATTTAACTGGGAATTGGTCCTGCTTCGAGCAGGGGGTTGGACTAGATGACCTTCTGGGGTCCCTTCCAACCCTGATATTCTATGATTCTATGAAGAGGGAGGTTTATTCCTGTTTTCTATTACTTTAAGGTTTTGCCCAGAGGGGGATCCTCTGTGTTTTGAATCTGAATACCCTGTAAAGTATTTTCCATCCTGATTTTACAGAGATGATTTTTACCTCTTTTTTTTTTTTTAATAAAACCCTTCTTTTAAGAACCTGACTGATTTTTCCATTGTTCCAAGATCCAGGGGTTTGGGTCTTTGATGATTTTGTAACCAATTGGTTAGGATATTATTCTCAAGCCTCCCCAGGAAAGGGGGTGTGTAGGGCTTGGGGGGATATTTTAGAGGGAAGATGTCTCCAAGTGGTCTCTTTCCCTGTTCTTTGTTTAAAACGCTTGGTGGTGGCAGCATATTGTTCAAGGACAAGGCAAAGTTTGTACCTTGGGGAAGTTTTTAACCTAAGCTGGTAAGAATAAGCTTAGGGGGTCTTTCATGCAGGTTCCCACATCTGTACCCTAGAGTTCAGAGTGGGGAAGGAACCCTGACAACCAGTGACCTCCTTCCACATCAATCTTTAGATTTTCATCCTAATCTCCAAGGCTCCACCCAGCTCCAGCCTGACTGACACGTTTGCTCTAGTTTCTAATTTCATCCTCTTTTGTGCCCTCTGCTCTGCCAGTGATGCCAAAGTCACCACCCCCTTTGTTTCCTTCTCCTGTTCTGACCTTTTTAGTTCTTCCAGGTCTCCCATATAAGCAGAAAGCCTCCTCCCCTTGACTCAGTGGGCAAGGTGCTTACCATCACATCATTCAAATCCCTCCTGAAAACCCATTGTGCCTGCAAGGTTCACAAATAGCATTGCCAATGGAAGCAAATTCATTCATGGTCTACAAAAGCAAATTCCATTAACCACCCCCCCCAACGTTATATATAGGCTATCTGTCCCTTATCTTCCGGTCTCCCAGATTATCTCTCTTTTAGGCTGTGATGCTGCAACTGGATCTATGTGGAGAGACCCATATGGCCTTAAAAAGCACCCCTGAACTAAGTGGGAACCAACTCAGACACAGTGGTCCCTGTGTACAGATCTATTGCAGGATTTTTACTTAGAGTCTCAGATTTTTTGCAGCTTTTCAATGACATTTGTCAAACTCAGGTCCATTAAAACATTTTGTTTCATTTGACCATCAATTAGCCTAAATTTCAAATTGAAATGTTTTTTTTCAAACAGGCAAATCAGAATTTTTCATTAAGAAAATTTGAAACAGGATGATTTGACAATTTTTACATTTTAACATGTTTTTAAGTTGAGAAATTCATCAAAACTGACCTGTACCTGCAACAGTTTTGGTTTCAATTAATTGACATTTTATTGATGGGCAAATGTCTCATAAAAAAATCCTGATTAACTGTAGTTACAACTAAAAAGTATTCTTTAAACCAAAAGGACCACGGACACCCAGTGTCATGTAGAGAAACTATGCAATAGCCAATATAGTTTAATTAAAGATAGGTTGGTTGTAAATTGTCCATTTACCTTTGAGCTGTCTCGATGCATTTTATAATGTCAAACTCCCTTAAGTACACGACTGATAGAAATCCCAAAATGTACAATGAAATTGTATGCTGGTCAAGATCCCAACCAGCAAAACATTTGGGCATATGCATTCTCCTGTTCTGAGGTTAGCGTCCCTGGGTGAGGGTGCAAACTGTATCCTAATTTTTGAACTGTGAATGCAAATCTGAGAAGTCCCGTAGTTTGAGGTAGGGGTTTCTATTCACATTTAAGTTTTGGACTTGACTCTACATCATCTTCCATTCAATGACCTCAAAGTGGTTTACAGCGATTAACTAAGCTCCCAACTCAACAAATAACTTAAGCATATGCTTAATTATAAGCATTTGAATAGTCCCATTGAAGTCAGTTGGGACTGCTCTTAAGTGATCAGATGAATAGGGATCTTTGTAAACCTGAGACGGGTAAGGATTATCAACCCCCTTAATCCATCACTGAAATACAGCCATGTCAGTTACCTATTGGATGGAACACAGCAACGTAGTTTAGATTATAAAGGCAAAAACCCACTACCAAATAATGTTATGAATGTTATAATGTTTAACATTTACATAGCACTTTTCATATCCAAAGAACTGGAGAAGCAGGTTTTTTCTGGCTCTTATCCCCAAAGGGCGTGCTGTTGGAGATTCAGGGGAGTTGCTTTGCACTGGCAACTCAGCCAGAATCCCTCCTGATCAGTGTTTGCACCCACCTTCTTGGCCTGCACTGCTGAAACGGCGAAAGGAAACTGACCTTTTATCTAGCCCTCACAGCTCCCTTCCTTCTATACCCTGTCTAGGCAGCCCGTGGAAGGTCTAGTCATCAGTAGTACTTGTGCTACAAATCAGGGTTGGTGTTAGTATCATTCACATTGCTGTACTTTCATTTCACTAAGATCTTGTCAACTCAACTTCACACTTTGCTGTGGCATGAGTCACTTTATTTCAGGTTGGCTTCACTCACACACTTGTGTTTTGAGACACTTGTGCCTTTTTAATTCCAGAGTCACTGGTGTTATGTTCTTGTTTCATGCATGAAATATTAATTGTATCATTGTGTAAACATTCCAAGACAGCTCTGTTTTGGGTAATTAATCATTCTGTTTGTGCTCCAGATCACATCCGATGAAGTGAGCTGTAGCTCACGAAAGCTTATGCTCAGATAAATTGGTTAGTCTCTAAGGTGCCACAAAGTACTCCTTTTCTTTTTCCAGATCACACAGTTTCACTTTAGAGGCACCCATAACACATGCTATTTCAGATATTTTGTGTCTATTTCTTCTTTAAAAAAATTCATAATCATCAGGAGCTGTTTTATAGTACAGTTAATTTAATTTTTATAGAGAAGATTGGTTCTCTTTTTGCTGTATTAGCTCTCATAGACGAATACCAACAATATTTTTGTTCCCAGTGCCTCCTCCCCTCAAAATCAATAGAATATGGAGACAAACACAGGGATTTTTTTCTATTAATAGTATAATTTTGTTATTAACTCTGGGGAATGGAAATTACTGAAACACATTTCATTAAAGTTGTCTTGTCTGCATAAGAATCAATATCACTGTTTCCTAAAAACAGAATGGCTATGTTGCCAAAAAAAGATCCTTTCTATGTCTCCGCTGTGTTTTGCTGTTCTTCTAAAATCTTATCTGTTTGCAGCTCTGAATGTTATTCTGTCTCCTTTGCACATTCTGTGGTTCATCTAGAGACTTTATAAGGTCTTCTAGAAATCTGTTGGCTTCAGCTAGTGACTGAAAAAAAAAGTTGGTCATCTGATTATTTTCAAATTTTGCTGGATATTGTAATTGCAGCATCAAAATTCTTGAGATCCTGGAGAAGAGATATGAAAGTTTGTCCATTTCTCACAGTTTCTAGGCTTAAATCCAGGTATACAAGAAAAAAGTCCAAAAAGTTAAAGGATTCTGTGGATCCACCTGGCATAGGCTCGAACCAATGCCTTACACTGATAAGAAAACAATTTCACAAAAGGCCTGGGCCATGCTCCTGGGGCTCACTTTGATTGCCATAGGGCCCAGTTCTAGTTTTAGTGGCATTTCTTCCTTTAGATCCCAAAGTGATGTAGATTATGTGGTGTTTCTGTATGTATGGTTATGTTTTGCACCAATCCACGCAGAGATTCCCACTGATTTCAGTTGGCTTAGGATCAGGCCTTTAGCACTCCACAATGTCAAAAGAGGAACCCCTGGCACCCCTAAGATTGGAGAACTGAAAATGGCTCCTTTTGCAGCTTTCCCCCTCTCAGTGGATACTGAGCACAGCTAGGTGCTGACCCAAAATCCACTGAAGGCAACTGAAAGATTCCCAGAGACTTCAGTTCACTTTTAGCTTGAGGTCCTAAAGAGTGAGTCCCATATATCAAACAACAACAATTTCCACGGAGATGCATTAGGTTTCAGTTTGGCCCATAAGATGTTTCCCTCAGATTTTATGCGTGGAATGGAACAGAGACACTTTTGTTGTATTACTAACTAATGAAAAGGTTTTACCTCTATGCTTGTTGGTTTCACAATAATAAAGATGGACAATCGATCCTTCTGTTCCCTAAGGAATCCCATGAAATATGCTGGCTTTCTCGAAGTGTTTACATGAATGCTGACTCTGAAGTTTTGGGTTTTTTTAAGGTTCAGAGGCAATTTTTGAATTGTAAAGAGGCATAAATGGCTCTGTGGGGGCAGTAGATGACAATATACTCAAAGAGAGAGAGAGACTGACTCAAGCTTTGCCTAATACGTCAGCTCCCTTTGGGTATGTCTACACTGCATCTGGGAGAATGCCTCCTATCCTAGACTTGTGCTCGTGGGGCGCACACTGACATGCTAAAACCAGCTGTGTAGACATTGCAGCTTGAGCTGGGGTTGGAGGCTTGAGAGCCCAAGCTCCAGCTTGAGCCATAATGTCTATACAGCTATTTTTAGCATAGCACAAGACTGTGGACCTGAGCTGGGAGGCTCATTCCCATATGTAGTGCGGACACAGGATTTAAAAGTTTGCTCAGTTCGTTCTCCCTTTCCTGTCCCCCTTGCCCTTTGTCACACCTACCTACTTCTGCAGTGTGAAGGTTTCGGCTGAGACTAGAGGTGGTAGCAGTAGCTCTGAAACACTGAGATAGGTTATTTTTCAATTGTTCCAGACTGATGCTACAAATGAAATTACATGACTGGTACAAAAACAACATGAATGAATCTATGATAGAGCCTAATTTGCATCCTGATTTGCAGCTCAACGAAGGAAATTGGCTTAGACTGGCACAAGTACCCCCAAGTCCCCAGAGGTTCAGTTCAAGTAAATCTCTGAAACTTTTGAGGACTGCCCATCATTAATAATTACACGCCCTGCTACCAGAGCTCACCATAGGAAGCATAAGACCCTATATGAAGAGAGATTAGTGTTGGCTTTAGTCAGATTTCCAGAAAAAACATCATATATTAGAGTGGAGAAGGGTAGGAGAGCTGGGGGAGCTTCAGGGTGGTTTGTCAACAATGATAGGAATTGTCATGGGGGTGGGGAAGAATGTTAAGGAAGGCTTTAAGAGTGATAACGTGGATTTGATCAGTAAGCTCAATTTGGGAGCGGGGGCAAGGAGATTTAGTCCCTAATGGGTAAGGCACTGACATTCCTAGCCAAGGACTGTGCGTTCTAGTCCCATCTTGAGCAGATGATACTTTGGGTAGGGAGGCTGGTCTAGTGGGCACAGAAGCAGGCTAGAGATCAAGGTTCAGTTCTGACCTCAGCTACAAACTTCCAATGTGACTTGGGCAAGTCACTTACTCTATCCTGTGCTTCAGTTCTATAGCTCTACACCTGAGTTAGGTAACTTCCCTTTCTCGCAGGGGTGATGAGAGTATGAAATCCATTAGTGACTGTGAGGTGCTTGGATACCACAGAGAGGATGACCACATTGATCTGTCTTCAATTGTCTTTTAGGATGGAGAGGCGAGGATGTGGTCGCAGACTAATTACTGTGAGATGCTAAAAGGATGTGATGACAGGATAGAGCTGTGTGTATCTGCATACTTTGCACATGAATCAGACCTGCCCTGGTTGCTGCCGGTATGGTCCTGTATACACACGAGCGGAAACATTTTCCCGCAAGATGCACTTTTTCAGAACAGTGGTGGTGAGAAATCCTTACCACAAGTAAAAGCAGGGAATCTTTTCACCTACTTAAAAACCCTCTTTATGCACTCACTCTCATAAACCTAAAGATCAGAGATGCTTCGTATGAATATTAGGGAATCTTTTAAAAGCTGGTCACTTTTCTACATGTAGCAGAGTGCAATATTAATAGCTGGCTTCCGATTTTAATTGCCTCTCTAATGTGGACTACGAACCTCTATCTTCAATGTTTTTCAATTGGTTTCTCTATTGAATGAGTCACAGGTGGACCAATGTAATTTGGTTTCTGTAATGGTCTGATTGCACAGAACTTTTTATTCTATTGTGATTGATCTTTTATGCCGTATTTTACAAAGCTACAGTAAAACAGAAATAGTACATACAGAAAATAATAGTATGATGCCAGTAGTCAATAAAAATCACAGAGTGGATAGAATATCACAACTATACTCTATTACGTGGCAACCGCCGCTCTCACGGTTCCTCGCAGCCATCAGGGAGACGATCTTAAAATAAGGTAGCACTCCATTAAACAAGAATTAGAGATCATAAAAGGAGGAAAGCTTTCCCTGCCATGGCCCAGGCAGAGCTAACACAGTATCAATTTTTAGGGAAAACTTCTTTTACAGGAAAAAATGATACAGAGGAGCCAATTCTCTGTTACAGCCTCTTTACTCCATTTGGCAGGGCAAAGGGACCTTAAAGTGGGCATAAATTATATGTACTGATTTTAAGGCTCCTTTACACTACCAGAGTGATGTAAAAAAGCCTTGGTGTAAATAAATTCAAGCCCAGAGTATGTGAGAAGGCAAAGTATCAAGCCCTGTACATAAACCATACTGTCACAGCCTTGTCTTTATGTATGTACTACATCTGGTATTTCAAAATGAGTCTCTCTAGCTTATTAAATGCATTTTAGATGGGGCAGCAAATTTTCTTAATGAAATTCTAGACATTATGGGTCAGAGTTTATGTTACATTCCAGACTAAAAACAGCACTGTACTAACAACTGTGGTGATTATGAATCTCAGAACACTGGTAGATCTGAGAGAGAGGGGAAAAAAGACTTACGAATGTTGATTTGGTGTGTTGTCTATTAGACTTAGTCAATAGATAGCCAGAAAAGCCAACGGATTCTTCCAGTTGATTCACAACGTGTGATGCCATAATGGTTTCTTATGTGCACAGGCTCTAATTAAGTTCCACCATAAGCAGACTGAGCACTTAAGACAGAGCCACTGTTCATGTTGTCCCACTAATCCCTTCTATCCAGACTGAGACACTGGACTAGGTTAATTCTTGCTAACATAAGGAAATGCAATTGGGTGTCCCTAAGCCAACCTAACCCACCATGGCCTTGAGGTTTCTACCAGTGGCAAGCAACTTCATTCTTTATCAGGGGCTCAGAGAAGCCTCCCAGAAAAGGCTCTCTAGGAGGCAGGCTAACTCAATACATCCCCAGTTTCCATAAGCACACCTCCTCCCGAGTCAGTTCTGCATGCTTTTGGCACTGCATACATACCCAGCACGGGGTTAAGCTGCTGACTTCTTGCGTAACAATGACCCTCGTTAGACCATCTGAGGACTGAACCCAAACCCTGGACTGAAAATCTTCAGTTAAAGGACCAGGTCTCCTAGCTCACAGACAGTGGCAGACTCATATGCCTCCTTAAGTGCTCCAGCCACTAGCGAGGGATTAAGAACCTCTAACATCATCTCAGGATGCCCACTGTGGCACAACATGGGCCTGCAGGTGCATGGCCCTCCGCTCTCTCTGGGGTTCTTGTAAGAAGTCACCTGCAGGCCATGGTGATTCCCCATGGTGTGGTTTTAGTTTATTAAGTCTCTACATCAAACTACTCCTTGTTCCAGCCCTTGTTCTCCTTGATTCAGGATCCCACTAACTCCAATAGGTTTTCCCTCCTTCAGTCAGGAGTCCCACAGCCCTCCTCCTTCTGGGGTTTGTGCTGGTCATTCAGGCTGGCTGCAGCCTTCACTCAGCTTCTCTACACTGGGCCCTTTCAACTCTGTCCCTTCCCTCCCGGCCTGGGATAGGCAGGTAGCCCTCACTGCTTCTTTTGCCTCTCTGGAGGCTTCTCTTTTACCTCAGGCCAGGACTGATTTAACCACATGAGTTTCCTATCATGTGGCTACGCTGATTTTCCATATATGTGAAAGAAGGGCTGAATGAGTCACAGGTGGACCATTACCCCATAAAGGGCCACTCACCCTGTAACATTGCCACTCTGTGGCACTAATGTCTATACTCCCCTTTTGGGAACTAAGCAGGGTTAGACACAGTTAGCCCTTCAATTGGAGGCCCTCTGGGAATACCAGGTTCATTCCATGTAGATGACCTCACTAGCAGTGTTAATACTTGAACTGCTGCAACTTTTTCCTGGTGGACTTTCTGCCACCAGGGGCCCTATGACAAAGTCTGCACAAGTGACTCAGGCCCACTCTCGCATCCTCTACCCATCCCCATATCTGGGTGGCAGAGAGTCAAAACTAGAACTAGATACAAGAGAAAATGACAGCCACACGTTCAGTATCAGTTAATTTCTGCACTTGCCTTTGATTTTGTAGTAGATTATTATGATTCACTGGAGGCGGACAAGGGGGTGAGACTTTGGTGTTATTGAGTGCTGATAGTTCCACTGGGACTAGCAGCTTGCATGAAAGCAATGGTATTCTTCAAGTGCATTTTTTCAGTGAATGATGCCCCAGTGAAAACCGAGCAGCTGACATGGAGGTACCAAACAGCTCTCTAATTAAAGCTGGATTGATGAACCCAGGAAAAAGCCTTGCAGAGTTTGCAGCAGTGGGATCTTCCAGAGTTTCTGATGATTCTGTTTTGTGATGTTTCCTTTTGTAGCAGGTCTCACATTTTTGAGACTGAGCACTGAAGCACCTTGGGCAGATGAGACTCCCAAAGATATATAACACACACAAGTGGGTGAACTGAAACGTTAATGTATTTGTTTTGCAGTGTATCTTGTTTGTTTATTTATGTCTGTATTTATTTTGATGGTGCAGTAGAAGCAACATGCTCAAAGTCTGCATACAAAGAAGGATGAGTTGGAACTCCCAAAATAAAAACTAAAAACAAATGAACAACAACAACAAAAAACAACCACCACTACCAGGGAAACTTCTTAAATTTGTGTTAAGGATACGAGTATGTCCCGATCTCGGCAAGCTGTAAAAGATGTATGAAATGAAAAATCCCTGAAGATGCTTCTGCACCAGCACTGCTACATACTCAAGTAATAACCACAAACAATGCAGAAAAGCCCTAAAATCTAAGGAGGAAGAAAAAATAATGTTTTTTTCCATTATTTTTTAATTTCATTTCATACTTTTGCTCCCTTGTCAAACATTTCTGATGGAGTGTCTGTCTTTGCTCATTCTCATACAAACTACAGAAAAAAGAATTAAAACCTTTTTAAAAGGAAAAAAAATATGATCTGTTTTCTATTTCTTGATCCTTTGGATTTTTAAGCATATTTATAACACTGAAAACACTCCTTTCAATTCTTGTATTCATGACAATGCCTTGGATCACAATCCGAGTCAAATTTAGATGACTGTTCGTAGGACATTATGCCATCAGCAGTGGCTTCTGGGACACTTGAGCCTTTTCTTGCAGTATGTTCTTGGTGGATTCAATTTACATAAGCCAAACTATGTGATTGTTAGAGGACAATGTGGTACAGAGATGATCATTCACGTTGTCAAACCTGGCAGTAGCATTTGACAATGATCATGAACTGATGAGTTCTCGAAGAGACCTGGCAAAGGTGGGAGGAGCTGCACTGAGCTGGCTCTGTCCCTTCCTCTTGGACAGAATACTGTGGCTCACAATGGACACCAACACGTCACTCAGGGGATCTGGGTACTACACCTGCACCAGAGCACTACAGGAGTCAGTTCAAGGCAGGCCCTGAGCTGTCTTGAGAGCTGCATGAAGAGCTTCACCTGCAGAAACCATTGCTGTACACAACATTTTTATTGGTCCTACAAGACCCAGCAATAATGTTGCATATCTTTGAGCACAATTGCCTAGCATCTGGCCGGTTAACTATTTACATATAGAGAGAGACATCTCTTTTATAGAGCACTCTTGTAACAGGCTGAGCACTTGCTATCCACCTAGAAAATCACAGGAACACCACTGCAATTCACAGAGCCTGAGTTAGGCACCTAGGCTCCCTATACAATGAATGGGGAGAGAGAGACAGCTTAGACTGCAATTTACACAAGGCAGTACACCAGACAGGGAGCTACCTAAGTGATCCAATTGGAGATGCTCATGAGAGAGGTGTGTCCAAGGCCCACCTCTCTCACAGAGACAGGTGCTAAGTCCAGGCTGCAAGGAGGCACCTCTCTCAGCTTGTGAACCCTCTCCTAGAGTTAGTCACATCAGGCACATGTAGCAAGAAGCTGGGGGAGAAGGGAGGGTTGCAGGGGAAGGAGGGTCATCCTGGTCTCCCACCTCCACACAATTCATATTTATATACAGTGAAACAGCCTCAAAAGGACAGATTGAGGGAGAGCCGCACCAGAATATCCCATAGCTCAATGCTTAGGGACTTATCTGAGAGGTGACAGACCTTGTTCAAATGCCTTCTCCTCATCATGTGGAAGAGGTCTAGGACCAGGGGTTTCTCTTCACAACCCAGGTGAGTATCTTAACCATTGGGCTAAAAGTAAAGAGGGAGGTCCTTCATCTCCTTCCCACCCCTCCCCCAGTTATTTTGTTTTGTATGGAGGTCGGTGCAGGGGTGAAAGCAACCTAAAGGACTTACCGGTATGGTGGCTGGCCAGGGTCCTGGGCAAGGTTGGTGAGGGGGCAGCTCTGGGGCCCTGGAAGGGGCAGGGCTGGGGCTAGACTACCCCCCCCCCCAGCCAGCCCTTCAGTGCTGCCCGGCCCACACCGCCCGGGATCTCCAGCAGCAATTTAAAGCAAATGCCACTTTTGCCAATCCTCCCTCTCCCCCATCAGTGGCCCTGCTGGTATGGTTGGCTGTGTACCAGTGGCCACTTTCTTACCGGTGTGCTGTACCAGCCTGTGCTGGCTTATTTTCACCTCTGGGTAGCTGGCCTGTGTGCACCCCCACCCTACCGACTTGGGTCCCACAAGCAAGTTAGCAGGAGGCACAGTTCATGGATTGCCCTGGGGTTGAGGCAGGGGGTAGGCGTCCAGACACCCAGAATGAGGCAGCAATGCACATGCAGAAACGTAAGCACCTAGGGAAATTTTTCCGCAAAAACCTAGGCACTAAATGGGTTTAGGTGCCTACAGGCTCCAGCAGCAGCTGAGCAGGAGTTTTATGAACCACAGTCGTGGCTAAAAACAAGACTTGGGCACTAAGTCTGGGGGTTATGTGCTTAACTACCTTTGTGAATCTAGCCCTACATCTTTCTTCACGGTATAACATGAAAACTGCCTAATTAGGAATTCTGGAAAAAATTCTCATTAATTTCCCTGGGCTTCGGATCATGACCATAGTATTGGGGAGTGGAGGGGGGGAAAAACTGACTTCTATACAGATCTCTTATATTCCTATTTGAAAGAGTCTCTGTGTGTCATAGATCTGTCCTTTTCTATCTTATCACCTTGTCATTGGAATGTGTCAAAATCATAAACATCACATATTTAATAAGTTTATTTTACTCTACATTTGGGTTTTCCATCACTCTGTTTGTATAGTCCATTTTAAAAAGTCTCCTTAAATTAATCTTTTAGCCATACTGAAGACTTTGCTTAATCTACATTTCAAACAGGGGCATTTTTATTTATTTGTGAGCTGCATGAGGCTTTCAAAAGCTCTCTCAGACTTACTGAAGTACCTTCTGTTATTACAGATGTACTCATCCTGCTTGTTTGGCTAGGTCACTCTTACATGCTTTTAAAGCTGGTCTCTCCAAAACAATACAGCCTGTTTCAGAAATAATAGGCTTTAATTTCCAGGTGATATTAAATGCGCAATCATAATGTGACCATTTTACTTTAAAGAAAGAAAACTCACAGGAGTCACTAACCACTGGTCAGGACAAAGATCAGATTTGGAAATAAGCTCAGCATACTATGCATTAGGAAGCAATAAATTACTGTATCCATTGCTTCTCTCACCTCTTTTCCTTTGTATTGCAGCTGTCAAGGATTCCAATTTAAAAATCAACCATAATTACGATATTGTTATCTCTCCATGCCTTCTTTTGTCTGATACTTATTCACATTTCTCCAATAAGGGAAGGGAAAGAGTCTATATCATACTTTGTTAATGTGTCCCTCAGATCTAAGAGTATGCATCTCAAGCAAAATGCCAAGACCGCTGAAGTCAATGGAATTTTTGCCATTGAGTCTGATACAAGAATTGTACCCTTCATGCGCCTCCTCAACTTGTTTTATGGCCTTCATCATGTTCTTGAGCCCAGCATCTGCATTGTCACCCAAAACTACACACTGGCCTTTTAGGTTAGGGTTTTCAAAGGAGCCTATGGGAGTTAGACACCCAAATCCCAGCTTCAAATGTTTATTTATACTATCACAAACATACAATTCTATCCAGCAGCAGTCACTGTAGAAGTGCTGTATATGAGACTGACCCAAAGCTCATTAGAGTCAATGGGAACCTTTTCATTAGCTACAAGGGGTTTTGGACCAGACCCTAAATCAACACATCAATTCATAATGCTAAATGTGAACCCATTAATCGTATTTTATGCAGCTTGCACTTACAGGAACGAGATTCTACTATTCTTGTAACTTTGATTGTCTTAACAGCCATGGAACCTGTAAGAGTGAACGACTTTTGAAAATCAGTCCCCGCATTGTTGCCAAACCCAATTTATCTTTCAATTTCTGACAGGCATTTCTTCTTAATACAACACATTTTTCTTGAGCAAATGTATCGTGGCCAATACAAAAAAAAGACCCTGTCTATGTGCAGGAGTCTTCTACATTCCTTTGTTTTACCCTATAGGTTTTCCGTTACTGTTAACAAAGAAACTGGCAATCTTCTGCAGCAGTATCTCCATCCAGAGACATTTAATCTGCTGGTCTCTCTTGACTGGTGAAGATAAGTAATGTGAATAGAATAGGTGATGTGAAGGTGGCAGCTTTCTGAGCATCAAGGAGGAGCATCATGCAGCTGCCTTTTTGAATATTGTACTAACAAACCACTCTCTGTTGAAGACTGAAGAAATGAAATCACTTGCTCTGCCTGTACTTGATATCCATGCTTAAATATTCAGTTGGCCAGACCAACCCAAATACAGGTACAGTACCTCTCGCTGGGCAAAATTCTGCCCTCATTTGCACCTAGTAAATGAGTAGGTTGGGAAGTAGAAAAACATTGAATATTTCCCTGCGTATTTCAAATTAACTTCACTGAATCTTGAGCATCCAATTACATGCATCCAGTTATACAAAAGATCAGAAATGCCAAGCGCGTGCACATAGTCATACTTAAAAGTTCCAAACAGATTCCTTAACATTAATCAAAACACAAATCATCCCTTGAGCAGTCCTAAAATATCTATTAATAAATTAAAAAGGTGGGGTTTTCCCCCCAAACTCTAAAGAAATCTTACAACTTCAAAGGCTGCATGAAAAATATTCTTTGCAAAACCTGCAATGACTAAGACATCATAATCAAATATTAAAATGCATCTGCATCAAACACTAAAATAATTATTTTCTAGCCCTAAAGGGGCTGTGAAACATAGGTTAAATTATGGCTATGCCATGAAGTGGCTTTTAATTATTCGCTGCAGCAGAAACAAATCTCTTCCAATCTTAACAAGACCTTTGATGTATAGCAAGCACTATTACTCCTCTTTAAAAAGAGCGTTATAAACGTTGCTCTTTTTAAAAGGCATTTTTCTCTAGAGTTGTAGCACTGGAAAATGTGCATGGTAGGAACATGAATTAAGGCACACATATTATTAGTAGTTCAAAGATGTGAAGAATGATTATTTGCTTTAAAAACGTGTCACATTGCTGATTTCCCTCAGGTACTCTTGCTGTGATCTTGGCGATATCTCCACATTTGTGCATGAAAAATGGGTACTTAAACAAAGAACCAACCTGTTTCCAAGAGTAAATAACTTTACCCTGGAAAATGCAGGGATTAGCAGTGCTACAAGAAAACTGTCTTATACAGCCATGTTATCCCATTGACTCCTAGGGTGAACAAGGCAGGCTTCCATAAGGGCAGAGTCACACCTTGTTAAAGTGGAAAGAGTAAATCACCTTCACAGCTTATCACAACAAAAACACATCCAAGACCTGGTGGTGTCACTTATCTCAAATAGTGTCTTGGGAGTGCAGGATGTTGACAGGGGGCACTCAATCAGGCAGTGTTCAAGTATTTGCCTATGCTCTCCACATTCACATTTGGGGTTATTCCTTAGCTTCCAGTTGATCAAATTGTCACCATTCTTTGCCACCTCAGCTCTCACTTTCTTTAGAGCCCACCAGTGTTTTCATTAGAGGTTAGTACCTGGAGGGAGTTGTTCTGTAGGAACCAGGTTCTTCAAGATCATCGGCATTTCCCCAATTTTGTTACTCTGTAGCCTTCCACAGTGATATTTAGGGGTAAGGGATTTTCAGAGGCAAAGCTCTTTCCAGACTTCAGCCTCTTGGCTGGGGGAAAATGTCCATGCAATGGATGTCTGGAATCATGAATCTGTTTTTCTCTCTCCTTTTTACTGAAGGCATCCCACCTCACTGATGCTTGTACAATTCCTGGAAGGCAGCATAACGACAAAGTGGGAGTCAGTTCAAAGTCCCTGTGATAATCCTGCAGGATTGATTGAATTAACTATCAGTTTTCTGCATATGGCTTGAGCATGACCATCCTGGAGGGAGAGGGGGAGGATCAGTACTTTGCAGTGACTCACAAAGGGTGTGATTAGTCGCTTGGAGTGTTTTTGGATGAGCTCCCCATTTTGTGTTGGCCAATTTCTGGAGTACACAATTCCTGGAGTTCACTTTCTTCTCAACTTCTTGAGGTGTTCTTTGAATGTCAGCTTTCAGTCTAATGTGACCCCAAGGTACACATGGTTCAAAGATTGTACCATGACACAATATTTTCAGTTTTTGCTTGGCTTGATGGTGTATCAAATAGAAGGTGCACACCTGTGTCCTGCTAGGGTTGGCATTCAGGAATCATGTGTGAGAATATTCACCAAGTATACTCAGGAAGCCAGTTAGAATAGACTTAGTGTCCTCAAATCTTTTCAACTTGGTGACAATGCAAAGATCTGTATAAAAAAAGCTTTGCCTGTTGGGAAATTCTGGTTGGTCATTTGTATAGACATTAAAGAGTAGGGTGATAACACTGAACCTTGGGGCAGTCCATTCCACTGAGTATGCCATTGACATTTCTGACCATCTGTCAAGGTTCCTCCCCCACTCTGAACTCTAGGGTACAGATGTGGGGACCTGCATGAAAAACCTCCTAAGCTTATCTTTACCAGCTTAGGTCAAAACTTCCCCAAGGTACAAAATATTCCACCCGTCGTCCTTGGATTGGCCGCTACCACCACCAAACTAATACTGGTTACTGGGGAAGAGCTGTTTGGACGCGTCTGTCCCCCCAAAATACTTCACAAAACCTTGCACCCCACTTCCTGGACAAGGTTTGATAAAAAGCCTCACCAATTTGCCTAGGTGACTACAGACCCAGACCCTTGGATCTTAAGAACAATGAACAATCCTCCCAACACTTGCACCCCCCCCCCTTTCCAGGGAAATGTTAGATAAAAAGCCTCACCAATTTGCATAGGTGACCACGGACCCAAACCCTTGGATCTGAGAACAATGAAAAAGCATTCAGTTTTCTTACAAGAAGACTTTTAATAAAAATAGTAGTAAATAGAAATAAAGAAATCCCCCCTGTAAAATCAGGATAGTAGATAGCTTACAGGGTAATTAGATTCAAAAACATAGAGAACCCCTCTAGGCAAAACCTTAAGTTACAAAAAAGATACACAGACAGAAATAGTTATTCTATTCAGCACAGTTCTTTTCTCAGCCATTTAAAGAAATCATAATCTAACACATACCTAGCTAGATTACTTACTAAAAGTTCTAAGACTCCATTCCTGGTCTATCCCCGACAAAGACAGACTATAGACAGACCCACAGACCCTTTGTTTCTCTCCCTCCTCCCAGCTTTTGAAAGTATCTTGTCTCCTCATTGGTCATTTCGGCCAGGTGCCAGCGAGGTTACCTTTAGCTTCTTAACCCTTTACAGGTGAGAGGAACTTTCCCCTGGCCAGGAGGGATTTCAAAGGGGTTTACCCTTCCCTTAATATTTATGACACCATCCATTTCAACAAAGAAATGAGGATTCTTGAGCAGGGAGGAGATGACTTGGACCACCTTGCTATTTCTCAAAACTCTTGCCAATTTCAATGGAAGTGCATGATGAAGTTCACTGTGTCAGAAGCAGATGACAGATCAACAAACCCAGCATCTGTAATTTTGCAGTTTCAAAACCATCTTCAAATGTACTGAGTTAGGTTTAAAAGTTGGCGACATCATTAACATCCTGGGCAAAAAATTACTTGGTCATCAGTCAGCTGCCCATCCGCTCTTGGTGCTGTTCCACCCAATTCATCCTGAATGGTAAATCAGCCCAAAAAGCAAAGCACAGAACAAAACAAGCCAAGAAGTATCTCCGCCCACTCTGCAGAGACTGCAAAGTCACAACAAGTAGCTCAATATTGAGGAGCTGCGGAAACCCTGAAATGGGGACTTGATGGTATATTGAATGAATTATTACTGCACTTCTGGACAAGGCCACAAAAGTGGCTGCTTGATTTCTCTAACCCTTGCATGCAAATAGCCAGACTGTGGAGACTGATCAAACCATATTGTTGGGATTTTTCTCCAAGACCTTTCTGTGATGCTCTGTACCTGGGGGGGAACAGCCTACAGCCCCATGTTCATCTTTATAAAATGATTGTGTGGTATCCAATGCAAAGTTTGTCATGTTGCTTGTCTTCAGAAGGCTTATGATGCTCTGAGCATGGTTGTTATAGTGATGTTACAGTAATATTATAGGTTATAATTTCATGTATAAAGTTATAAGGCTGAAAATGTATCCTCATGGCTTAAAGCAAGCCCAGACAAAAACTCTCCAGAAGCAGAGGGGCACTTCACACCTCATCAGGGCATGGATGGGGCAAACCCAGTCCAGCCTCACAGGAACAATAGATGCTGGCCTAGGCAGCAACAAAAGAATCTGTTAGACTCTTGAGTGAGTCATCCCCCTTCCTTTGGTCAGTTTGGAACTGAAATGAGGTAATGCTCACCACACCAAGTGACTGAAGCACTGATCAAAGGGGAGAGCCTGGCTGAAAAGCAACCAACCAGCCTGTGGTGAAAAGCATCTATGTTTGTAAGGGCATTGAAAGTGTTAAGATCATCTTAGAATGTGTTTTGCTTTTATTTCATTTGACCAAATCTGACTTGTTATGCTTTGACTTATAATCACTTAACATCTATCTTTATTGTTAATAAATCTGTTTGTTTATTCTACCTGAAGCAGTGTGTTTGGTTTGAATTGTGTCAGAAACTCTCCTTGGGATAACAAGCCTGGTACATCTTAATTTCTTTGTTAAATTGACAAATTTATATAAGCTTGCAGCGTTCAGTTGGCATAACTGGACACTGCAAGACGGAGGTTCGTAAGGTTGTGTCTGGGACCAAAGATATTGGCTAGTGTCATTTGGTTGCAAGTAGCTGGGAGCAGCTACAAAGTGATTGGACAGTACAGGCCATGCTCCCTGGGAGTGCCTCCATGGGCCACCTGAAAGGGAGAATGAGACAGAGCTGAGGGCAGGGCCATGGAACAGGCACTGGACTGGAAGGGAGGTGACCTGAGTTCCACTGAGGACTGTGTGACTTTGATGAAGTCACTTTACCTCTTTGTTTCCTCTCCCTATGTCTTGTCTATTTAGACAGAAATGGTCTCTTTTTATGTGTTCGGACAGCACCTAGTACAAAGTTGATCTTACTGATCTTACTTGTGGCCTCTAAGCCCCACTATAATACAAATGTAACCCACACACCTTCTGGGTGTGTGTTCTGTCCCACCTAGTGGCACTGAGACCACTTAGGGAGAGAGATTAATGAGTCTTGTCTACAGCCTTAGCTAAGAGCCATCTGACTTTTAGCTCACGCAGTAGAGCAGGGGTCCCCAACGCAGTGCCTGTGGGTGTCATGGTGCCCGCCGGGGCATTTTGTGTGCCTGCAGGACACCCCGCAGCTGAAATGCCACCCAGAAGCGTTGCTGTTTCTTGGTGGCATTTTGGCGGCGATGCTCATTGCCGCTGCCACTTTTCGGTGGCGGTATTTCGGCGGCAGGGTGTCTGGCGCCTGCCACATTCTTCTGGGAATAGCAATATGCTATTCCCAGAGGAAAGGTTGGGGACCACTGCAGTAGAGGCTCATGCATTTAGCTCCAGAGGTCCCAGTTCAATCCCGCCCGCCAACGATGGGGGTCTGTTGGTGTTACACAAACAATACCTAATAATAAGTAAGGCTCTTTCTCTGTGCTTGACTACCTAGCTGCAAATAGGAAGAGCCACAGCACAGTTTTCAAGGATGCCCTGCCCTGCACTCACACAGAGCCTAGAGGAAGAATTTAGCTTAATTCTGCCAGAATTTCCCCAGGGGACTCAGGCTGCCATAATGACCAAAAGATTGAATCTAGGCCATTTTTCTTAATCAGGCTGTAAAGTCTGAGTGCTTTGGGATTTTTGGAGTGTTTATCTAAAGCGTTTATATGCCCACCCTCACCCCAAAATCTGAGCATCTCAGAACTTTTAATGTATTTAGCTTCATAACACCCCTGTGAAGTAAGGAAGTATGATGATCCCCAGGACAGACAGACAGAGAACTGAAGCACAGAGAGACTAAGTGACCTGTCCAAAGCCAAACTGGAAGTCTGTGGCAAGCCAGGGAACTGAACCAACCTTTCCTGAGTCTCATACTCAAGGCTTAACCCCTGGGCCACCCATCCTTCCTCTCCAATATGGAAAACTTCAGAATTAAATGTCAGTTATTATTAGCCAGACAAACCACTCTTCCCCTGTTATAAAAAAAACTCTATCCCAACACAGACCATAAGGGGAATACTTTGTCTGTTTAATAGCATACACATGATATAACAAGACTGTCAAGGTTCCTTCCTCACTCTGAATTCTAGGGTACAGATGTGGGGACCTGCATGAAAAACCCCTAAGCTTATTTTTACCAGCTTAGGTTAAAGCTTCCCCAAGGTACAAACTATTTTACGTTTTGCCCTTGGACTTTATTGCTGCCACCACCAAGCGTCTAACAAATATATAACAGGGAAAGAGCCCACTTGGAAACGTCTTTCCCCCCAAAATCCTCCCAAACCCTACACCCCTTTTCCTGGGGAAGGCTTGATAAAAATCCTCACCAATTTGCATAGGTGAACACAGACCCAAACCCTTGGATCTTAAGAACAATGAAAAAGCAATCAGGTTCTTAAAAGAAGAAATTTAATTGAAGAAAAAAAGTAAAAGAATCACCTCTGTAAAATCAGGATGGTAAATACCTTACAGGGTAATCAGATTCAAAACATAGAGAATCCCTCTAGGCAAAACCTTAAGTTACAAAAAGACACAAATACAGGAATATACATTCCATTCAGCACAGCTTATTTTCTCAGCCATTTAAACAAAACAGAATCGAATGCATATCTAGCTAGATTACTTACTAAGTTCTAAGACTCCATTCCTTTTCTGTTCCTGGCAAAAGCATCACACAGACCGAGAGAAACTTTGTTTCTCCCCCCCCTCCAGCTTTGAAAGTATCTTGTCTCCTTATTGGTCATTTTGGTCAGGTGCCAGCGAGGTTATCCTAGCTTCTTAACCCTTTACAGGTGAAAGGGTTTTTCCTCTGGCCAGGAGGGATTTTAAAGGTGTTTACCCTTCCCTTTATATTTATGACAAAGACAAATGAACTTCCTGTGCTAACTCCAATGTCTTCCTGGGCCACGGATGATAATTTAAAAAACAGCTCTAAAATATTATAGACACTGCACAAAGAACTGTGTTTGCATATAGCTTTAGCACTGGCAGAATATTATTACTCTATTAATGTTAATTATCAATAATATACCTAACAACTGTTCAGTAGAACAGGCATATGGTTATAGCCAATTCTTCATCCACAACGTGGTTGCTTTCTAAACCAATACTAAAATCTGTGCTTCCCTGTTTCTATTTAAATCTTTAAAACACCACTTCAGTATCATTGTTCAGTCATTTTTAATTTTCCTTGATTTTTGGCATTACTCCATAATATATTGCCTTGCCCCAACCACTGAAGATGTTTGTAATTTCAAATACTTTATCACTAATTTGTTGATTTTCTCCAGTAAACACACAGTGTTCTATACAGTGCATTTGTCTTCCAATAGTCTCTTTAGATCCATGACACTCCCAGTATTCAGAGAGCCTGGCATGTCAAAGGACTTAATTTTTTCTCTAGTTTATATATCCACTCACAGCACTAGGTCTCATCAATAGTGGTTCAACACTCTGGTATATTGGACACACTTCTGAGGTGTCATTCTAAGTATGTGTAGAACCCCATGCTAACACAATGTGGCTCTTTGTTCCCCTCTAATGCTTGGCTCCTGTACAGAGGTTTCTGAGTTTACTAGGGGCTTCACTCTAACAGCTGTGGTCCTTTAGCTCAGACAGTAGCAGTTACTACTTTCTGATGCAGAGATTGTGAGTTAGGTCCCCACAGACAACGCACCAAGGATGTAAAAGTTAAGTGTGTCTTTAAAAGCAACTCACCTCTAGTCTGGACCAGTAACACTGAAATGCATAAGTGATAATTGTATTACTGGTTTCAGAGTAACAGCCGTGTTAGTCTGTATTCGCAAAAAGAAAAGGAGTACTTGTGGCACCTTAGAGACTAACCAATTTATTTGAGCATGAGCTTTCGTGAGCTACAGCTCACTTCATCAGATGTATACCGTGGAAACTGCAGCAGACTTTATATATACACAGAGAATATGAAACAATACCTCCTCCCACCCCACTGTCCTGCTGGTAATAGCTTATCTAAATTGATCATCAGGTGGGCCATTTCCAGCACAAATCCAGGTTTTCTCACCCTCCACCCCCCCACACAAATTCACTCTCCTGCTGGTGCTAGCCCATCCAAAGTGACAACTCTTTACATAATCAAGTCGGGCTATTTCCTGCATAAATCCAGGTTTTCTCACATCCCCCCCACCCCCATACACACACAAACTCACTCTCCTGCTGGTAATAGCTCATCTAAACTGACCACTCTCCAAGTTTAAATCCAAGTTAAACCAGAACATCTGGGGGGGGGGGGGTAGGAAAAAACAAGAGGAAACAGGCTACCTTGCATAATGACTTAGCCACTCCCAGTCTCTATTTAAGCCTAAATTAATAGTATCCAATTTGCAAATGAATTCCAATTCAGCAGTTTCTCGCTGGAGTCTGGATTTGAAGTTTTTTTGTTTCAAGATAGCGACCTTCATGTCTGTGATTGCGTGACCAGAGAGATTGAAGTGTTCTCCGACTGGTTTATGAATGTTATAATTCTTGACATCTGATTTGTGTCCATTTATTCTTTTACGTAGAGACTGTCCAGTTTGACCAATGTACATGGCAGAGGGGCATTGCTGGCACATGATGGCATATATCACATTGGTGGATGTGCAGGTGAACGAGCCTCTGATAGTGTGGCTGATGTTATTAGGCCCTGTGATGGTGTCCCCTGAATAGATATGTGGGCACAATTGGCAACGGGCTTTGTTGCAAGGATAAGTTCCTGGGTTAGTGGTTCTGTTGTGTGGTATGTGGTTGTTGGTGAGTATTTGCTTCAGGTTGCGGGGCTGTCTGTAGGCAAGGACTGGCCTGTCTCCCAAGACTTGTGAGAGTGTTGGGTCATCCTTTAGGATAGGTTGTAGATCCTTAATAATGCGTTGGAGGGGTTTTAGTTGGGGGCTGAAGGTGACCGCTAGTGGCGTTCTGTTATATTCTTTGTTAGGCCTGTCCTGTAGTAGGTAACTTCTGGGAACTCTTCTGGCTCTATCAATCTGTTTCTTTACTTCTGCAGGTGGGTATTGTAGTTGTAAGAAAGCTTGACAGAGATCTTGTAGGTGTTTGTCTCTGTCTGAGGGGTTGGAGCAAATGCGGTTGTATCGCAGAGCTTTGGCAGTAGACGATGGATCGTGTGGTGTGGTCAGGGTGAAAGCTGGAGGCATGCAGGTAGGAATAGCGGTCAGTAGGTTTCCGGTATAGGGTGGTGTTTATGTGGCCATTGTTTATTAGCACTGTAGTGTCCAGGAAGTGGATCTCTTGTGTGGACTGGACCAGGCTGAGGTTGGTGGTTCAGGGCATTGCTAAGGGGAAAATTTAAGTTTGTTGGGTGCTTTACATTTGCATTTCAATTTATCATGTTTAGATTGCTTTTAAGGCTAACCTCAACTCTGAATTTCCTGGGTTTGTTTAGTTGTGAGATAACAATTCTTGTAATTTTTTCTAATCTTAAATTGTTCAAATGTATTCCCATTGTAGCTCCATCTTAATGTAGTGTTTCAATAAAACTTTCACATGTGCATGTATAATTTTCTCATCCTGGTATTATGGGCATCTTTAAAAAGCCTTCTCACTATATAAAGCACAGAAAATAATTGTGTACAATATCCTGACTTTTTAAATGGCAACCTCTAACAAAAGCCCAGTGGCAAGCAGTGAATCTCTGGGTACTGACTGGCAGAATCTCTGGGTGCTGACTGTGCGCAAACACACACAAACACACACACAAACAGTGACTTGGGGGCTGGTCACCGGAAAATGAGAGAAACAGCTTTCTCTCAGGTTTCAGAGTGGTAGCTGTGTTAGTCTGTATCAGCAAAACCAATGAGGAGGAGGAGTCTTTGTGGCACCTTAGAGACTGGGCAAGGGATAGTTATCTCTCTGTCTGCCTGTCTACATGTAAACTGAGTATTGTGTGGTTCACAATGGGCACACAATATGCTAATCAAGTGATTGCAAAGTCTCCAGGGGAGATCCTAGACAGGAAAGCAGGGATTATCCTGTCTGCAAATACAGACTGGATTTTTGGACTATAACAATAGGAAGTGAGACAAACTCTGAGGAGCCAAGAAGATACCATGCTTTTCTCATAAACGGAAGATCACAGCCAAGCGTGGCTGAAATACACCAGAAGGATTTTGGGTGAGCTTTTGCTCTGTATGACATGACAATGTCTTATTAAGTATGTTTAGGCTCTAATATGCATTGTATCATTTATTTTATATGTAACCCTTTTGCTTCCAGTATTTCTGCTTGCTATCATTTGAATCTCTGTTCTTCGTTAAATAAACTTATACTAGCTTTCTCTACAAACAAATATAGGTGTTGTGTGTTAAGTGGAGCTGTGTTCTGTTGTGTAATGGGTAAACTGTGGTGTGTTATTCCTTTGGGAACAGAGGATCTAAGAGTTCTGTGAGCACACAATGGATCAGGGGCTGGGCACTCCAGAATGATGCTTGGAGGATGCAGGGGTCGGAGCGTGCTCATCCTTAACCTGCAAGGGAGAATAGGGCCTGTGGAGGCCTGGAAGGCAGTGCTTGTGTTGCCAGAGACTGGTGGTGTTGGTGAACTCACACCACAGACAGGGGGTAGTGAAGTGCCTAGTAACCATGGCAAGAGTCACACAACACAAGCTTTTTGTGAGGTGCCATTTGCCTTTATTTATGTTGTGTCCCAAGTTCAACTAAGTGAATTATTAAATGACACCACTGATACGTAACATGAACCAAGCTAAACAACAGGAACATGCCTTGGGGAACAAATAGGGTTGGGCTTTTAAAAAAGCCATCACTCCATCGCTCTAGGACAGTGGTTCCCAAACGTGTTCCACCGCTTGTGCGGGGAAAGCCCCCTGGTGGGCCAGGCCAGTTTGTTTACCTGCCACGTCCGCAGGTTCGGCCGATCGCGGCTCCCACTGTCCATGGTTCGCTGGTGCAGGCCAATGGGAGCTGCTGGAAGCGGTGCAGGCTGAGGTATGTGCTGGCCGCCACTTCCAGCAGCTCCCATTGGCCTGGAGCAGCAAACCACAGCCAGTGGGAGCCGCGATCGGCCGAAACTGCGGATGCGGCAGGTAAACAAACCATCCCGGCCCACCAGGGGCTTTCCCTGAACAGCGGTGGAACAAGTTTGGGAACCACTGTTCTAGAGTTAAATCCCAACTTCTAAATGCTAAGCCAATCATTAACATTGCAAGAGCTGCTTTCCATGCATCTCTGGTCTCCTAGGGCTCCTACCACCATTATTCACTTTGGTCTTTATCTCTTTGATTGGTCAGTGTGAGAGTACTGAGAGCAGGAACTAAGTCCATGGGGGTTAAAGATGCTGAGTCATCAGATAGGAGCACAGAGAGAAAGACATGCTATCCCTGACTATCTGCTTTTCTTCTGCTTTGAAAACCTAATGCTTTCCCCCCCATTCCATAAGTAGTTTCCTTTCTGAGTTGCTCTCAGCTTTAAGACTTGTGCTAGAAGAGTTCTGCACAGATTACCTATGGGACCCATGCACAGGACCAGTACGCAGCATGATCCAAAGATCAGAAGTTTGGGGGTTGAAGCTGGGAATTTAAGGCCCTGCCCTGTATCAATGAAACCAATGGAATTTTGCCTGTGTCTTCAATGGAAGAATGATCAAGGTCCTGGAATAGTAAAAGCAATGTGCATTGTGTTTTCCAGATGAAAGAGCAAAAGGGTTTTAAGTTAGAGCTGTAGAGAAAGCAGAAATTCTGCTTTTCAGAGGATTTCAAGATTTTGAAGTCTCTTTTAGTTCCTGTTAGGAATGAAACCTGAGAATTTCAAAATTATTTGCAAAAGAAAATTCAAAGAAAAAAATGGGTTGAAATATTTTGTTTCAATAAGTTCGACAAATGTTGATATTTCCCTTGCTATTTTATATGATATAAAGCATAATACAAAATAAAAAAATTCAAAACAGTTATTTTGATGAGAAAAATCTAAATGCCTCGTTCTTACAATATTGAATTCCACCACCCCCTACCCCCGTTTAAAATGAATTTTTTTTTGAAAGGGACACTTTTGAAAATTTTTTGACAGAAATGTATTCTCCAATGGAAACTGATTTGGTTGACGTTTTTCCAGTTTGAAGTAGTTTTAAGATTTTTTTTCCATGATCTTGCTGATTTCCAAAATTAAACACAGCAGTTAGGAAAATCCTGCTGACATTTGAAACATCAGTGCATACGTGTCCATTACCGCATATTCTTCTAAATTTACAAAGCCATTCATGGGGTCTCTATCTGCATATTCTCATTACTGAATATGGAAGCAGAACTATGTCTCCTATTTTCAAGTTCAATTATTTCTTTACCTTTCCTCATATATGGCCCAATCTTGTGGACTTCCCTTCACCCCAATTAACAAAAGATGCTCAAGTTCTGTCCAGGATCAGCCCTACAAGTTGCAAACCTACAGCTGTTTCCTGCAAAGAACTCATTTAGAGCTGTGTGAGTAACTGATTTTTCAGTTCTGAAAAGTTAAAAAAAATTTCATGTCAAACAAAATGTCTCATTTAGACTTAAACCTTTTTAACTTTTATAAAATAAAATTCAAGTAAATTTCTAACTGAAAAGTCATTTTGAATAAACAACATTAAAACATTTTATTTTGAAGGTGTCCAGATGTTTTAATTTTTTTCAGAATTTGTTTTAGGAATCTTTTTTCTGTTTTGTTTTGTTTTCTGATTGAAACAATTTGGTGAAGTTGACAAGAATCTACATTTTTTTGGAGAAAAGAGTTTCTGATGAAAAAATTCACACAGCTCTATTCTTATTAACATCAATAGCAAGTTTTTCCTGTCCTTGTGAGCACTTCCTACAGTCAGTCATTTCTGTGCACAAAGCAGTTTTCCAGCTATATTGTTATTGTCATATAGCTCAGTAATTTAGATTGTACAGTACAACTTGAACACATTCAGACAGCTACTGCTTTGAGTGACACCAGTGTAAATCTGCAGTAACTCCAGTGATCTAAACTAAGACCCTGATCCTGCTATACTTAGGGTATGTCTACAGTGTCAGAGTTACAGCACTGGCAGTTACAGCGCCGCTCAGAGAGCTCTGAAGGAAAACTGCTGTTGTGTGTTCACACTGTCAGCTGCCTGCGCAATAGCGTGTCCACATTTGCGACACTTGTAGCGGTATTCAGAGCGGTGCACTCTGGGCAGCTATCCCCCAGAGCATCTCTTCCTCTTCTGCTGCTAAGAGTTGTGGGAAGGTGGAGGGGGTCATGAGGCATCCTAGGTCCTGTCTCAATGTCTCATGATGCATTGCTTCACATCCCAGCAATCCCTGTGCTTCCATCCACATTTGGCGCCATCTTTCAACGGTTTGTGTACTGCGTGCTCTGCCTCTTTGGTCTCCAGGAATAGATCCCGCACTGTTGACCAGAATGCTGCTCGCTCTCACTAACACGCCACGAGTGGCAGTGGAGTTATTCCTTAAACTACAAAGGCAAGAGCAGTTCGACATTGATCTCACCACGTGTTGTAGCTACAACACAAGATTGCTTGTGGCATTGATGGAGGTGCTGACCACAGTGGAGCGCCACTTCTGGGCTCGGGAAACAAGCACTGAGTAGTGGGATCACATCGTCATGCATGTCTGGGATGATGACCAGTGGCTGCAGAACTTCCAGATGAGGAAAGCCACATTCATGGGATTGTGTGATGAGCTCACCCCAGTCCTGCAGTGCAAGAACATGAGAATGAGAGCTGCCCTGCCATTGGAGAAGTGTGTGGCGATTGCACTGTGGAAGCTGGCTACTCCAGACTGCTACCAATCGGTCACTAACCATTTCAGAGTGGGAAAGTCGACTGTTAGACTCATGTGGATGGAAGTGTGCAGGGCCATTAATCGCATCCTGCTCCAAAAGATCGTGACTCTGGGCAATGTGCATGACATTGTGGATCGCTTTGCACAAATGGGATTCCCTAACTGCAGAGGGGCAATAGATGGCACACACATTCCAATTCTGGCACCAGACCACCTAGCCACCAAGTACATTAATCGGAAGGGGTATTTCTCTCTGGTTCTCCAGGCACTTGTGGATCACCATGGGCATTTCGCAGACATTAACGCAGGCTGGTCTGGAAAGGTGCATGATGCACGCATGTTTCGAAACACTGGCCTGTTCAAGAAGCTGCAAGCTGGGACTTTCTTCCTGGACCAGCAGATCACCGTGGGGGGAAGCTGAAATGAGAGCTTGTGATCCTTGGAAATCCCGCCTACCCCTTAATGCCGTGGCTTATGAAGCCATACATGCGGCACCTCAACAGCAGCAAGGAGCAGTTCAGCAACAGGCTGGGCAAGTGCAGAATGACTGTGGAGTGTGCTTTGGGCCATTTAAAGGCCCGTTGGTATGGTCTATATGGGAGGTTGGACCTGGCCGATGACAATATTCCTATGCTTAAAGCCACATGCTGTAAGCTCCATAATATTTGTGAAGTGAAATCTTCACTCAGGCCTGGACAGCACAGGCTCAATGCCTGGAGGCTGAATTTGAACAGCCAGAGACCAGGGCTATTAGAGGAGCACAACACGGGGCCATAAGGATCAGTGATGCCTTGAGGCAGCAATTTGAAGCTGAAAGCCACTAATATTTGTTGCTATGCTCGGGAGTGCAGTGCTTGTAATGCAAAGAGGTGATTGTGATTGTTGCAGGCGATGCACTATGAAGGTTTAAGAAAATTGCCTGTTGCTTTGCAGGGCTGTCATAAATATAAAGGGAAGGGTAAACACCTTTAAAATCCCTCCTGGCCAGAGGAAAAACCCTTTCACCTGTAAAGGATTAAGAAGCTAGGATAACCTCGCTGGCACCTGACCAAATGACCAATGAGGAGACAAGATACTTTCAAAAGCTGGGGGGAGGGAGAAACAAAGCCTCTCTCTCTCTGTGTGTGATGCTTTTGCTGGGAACAGAAAAAGAATGGAGTCTTAGAACTTAGTAAGTAATCTAGCTAGATATGCGTTAGATTCTGATTTCTTTAAATGGCTGAGAAAATAAGCTGTGATGAATGGAATGGATATTCCTGTTTTTGTCTTTTTGTAACTTAAGGTTTTGCCAAGAGGGATGCTCTATGTTTTGAATATAATTACCCTGTAAGGTATTTACCATCCTGATTTTACAGAGGTGATTCTTTTTACCTTTTCTTCTATTAAAATTCTTCTTTTAAGAAACTGAATGCTTTTTCATTGTTCTTAAGATCCAAGGGTTTGGGTCTGTGTTCACGTATGCAAATTGGTGAGGATTTTTATCAAACCTTCCCCAGGAAAGGGGGTGTAGGGTTTGGGGAGGATTTGGGGGGGAAAGACGTTTCCAAACAGACTCTTTCCAAATTATAACCCTGTTAAACGTTTGGTGGTGGCAGCGATAAGTCCAAGGGCTAAAGGTAAAATAGTTTGTACCTTGGGGAAGTTTTAACCTAAGCTGGTAAAAGTAAGCTCAGGAGGTTTTCATGCAGGTCCTCACATCTGTACCCGAGAGTTCAGAGTGGGGAAGGAACCTTGACAAAGGCTCTCTTTGCTCTCAGTTATTAGAATAAAGACTGTTTTCAAACCAAAACAATTCTTTTATTAAAAAACACATCAGCACTGAGGGGGATGGGGGGAAGGGAGGGTCCCAGGAGGAGAAGGAGTCCTGGGACGGTTAAAGATTTGTGTATGTCCAGGTACCATATGCAACCTTCTCCTTTGGAGTACAGTGCAGCAGGTACTGTATTTCAGCAGGGCTAAATTGCAGAGGGATGGGTGTTGAGTGCAGTGGGTACTGGGAGTCTGCAGTGCTGGACTGTGACAGGGGAGGAGTGGAATGCAGCAGGTACAGACTAGAGCCAGGAGTTTGATAAGAGTGTGTTGGCGGTGTCTGAGGGCGCATGGGAAAGAGTTTTGTGACAGCGGCTGCAAGGGAAGGCGGGCATGAAGCCGCTCAGTTTGCAGTGCTCATATCGCCTGAAGCATGTCCACATGGCGCTTCATAATGTTTATTCCGTGGCTTCATTCTGGCATGCCACATTCTCCTTTTGGTCCCTCTTCTTTCTGTCCTGCCACTCCTTCAGTTCTTGTTTGTCAGCTGTGGAGTGCATCATGACATCATGCAATAAGTCCTCTTTAGGTCTTCATGCCATTTTCTGATTCTGCGCAGCCATTCAACTGGCGATAAAGCACCAGGTGATTGGTGAGCAGGATCTCACTGTCAGGCCCGGGCAGTTGGCGGCCGGGGTCCTGCTGTCAGCACAGTGCATGGTGGGGCTCCCACTGTCAGCCTCGCACATTAATGACTAATATAGTTGCAGCAAAATGTCCGATTATCAAAAAGAATGGCAGACATAACATAATACTTGAGTGTTTATATTATTGCAGAAAATTTTTCTTAAACAAAGAGATCTTCTCTGGCTGTTCCAAATTACCCCAATTAATAAAGGTCCATTATTACTTTTCCGCAATTTTCCATGTCTTGTCCACAACTCAGCAGCAATTATTTGACAATCATCCTGCAATTCAAGTAATTATTAGCTCTTATTATATCTGTAATGTTCTGGAGGTCTATAGATCAGATTGATAGATATTTCCTTTCCCAGAGAGTTTACTCAGAACTGATGCGTTCTTCTTGAACACACTGAACACAACTGCAGTTCAAGGTTTCTTGGTAATCTTCCACCTTGTTTACCTGTGTATTTACATGCATCCTTGGAAGTGTAATAAATGTGTCAGATGCTGAAGAATTGAGAAATTAATGATCACAAATAACAGTAATAAGAAATCTTGGTAATTTGCATTGGTTTTGGTATAACTGATCAGCCTCAATTCTAGTCTGCGATAATGGCTTGCAAAACTGTCTTATTGTTGTAGTACACATCTACAACATTAGCTGTATCTACACTTGTGTGGAGAGTTATTGACTGGATTTTAATGCAGTTCTGGGTAAATTAAAAAATTGTTGGTGGGTTAAAAATAAGCAAGTGTCGGATTTGAGAAATACTGCTAAAAAGTTGACCCGAAAAGGACCCAGAGTTAAAATTGGTGAGCTAAATAGTCTCTGGCCACAATGAAAAGCAGTTACCCTATTAGATTCCATTCTCTATGGGCTACAGCACTTATCCAACTGGCACATCTAGTTTGTTAGATTTCAGCTATGAAATCAAACTGGCACCTCAGCAAATTCATAAAAATTCTCTCTCTCTCTCACACACACACACTTACTTGCAGAAACTTTTAGTAGGGGCTTTATAGGAGGAGAGGCACATAGATCCATGAGATGTCTTCAAAATGCCTTACTTAGAACGCATTTTATTTTACCCTTGTGGGACACTGCTGTGCAGTTATCCCACACATTAAGAGAGTTTCCCACTTACAGAAGTAGTTCAACTCAACAATTCTATATAAAGCTGTGTCATACACAGGACAAAAGTCAGGTATTTTGGAGTTGTAACCATGTGCCACAATGTCAGTCATTAGGATGGTAACACGGAGGCAATCAAAAATGTTCATCTTGTATGTAGAGTTACCAGCTTTGACAGTGGAATTTCGCAGAATCAGGAGTCTAAACCTGCAGTTGCATTTTGCCTTTCCCTACCCTATCCTGTCCTCACTTTACATTTGCTTTTCTAGTGCAGGTTGCAAGGAGATAATGGAAAGTTTTGTAGCCACAAAATTTTGGATTTCTCCCTCACTCAACCTTTAGACTTTGAATCACAGGTATGTACCCCATCTGCAATAAGTACTCTGATATTGTGTTCACTGACCTACCCGAGTTCCAGCTTCTCAGGCACAGCTGCTCTCAAAAACCAGGGCAAAATGAAAGTGAACTGACTGACCAAAACACAATGCTGAGGCTGCTCATCTAGTGCTATTAAAACAAAGGGCACCTTTACTCTTTTTATGCTAGTGCACAACAAAGGCATCCCTAATATAGCCCCATGGACAGTGCACAGGAGTGGGACTCAGGACTCCTGGGTTCTATACCCAACACTTCCACTGGCCTGATGGGTAACCTTAGGCAAGTCAGAGCCCCTCTGTATAATGGGGATAGTGATACTGACCTCCCTTGTACAGCACTTTGACACAGGAGGATGAAATGTGTGTTATCACACCAAAATCTATTCCCAGTAACACTGCTATAAATGCAGTCATTGTACTTAAAATAAGGTGTTATACTGGTGTAAAATGAGAGCAGAATTTGACTCAATAAATAAAGGCATCGTTCCCTCTTTGCTATCTGCAGGTCAACATAGCAGGGGACTAAGATACAGTGAAGACTGCTAAAAACATAGCAATTGCCCTAGAAAGCTAATTAAGAATTTGCAGTTAGATAACCTTTGTATGCACTATATATGCTATAGTAACTACAGGGGCATGGAAGAAGCTATTTATCTTGGGCAAAACTGGCAAGTTTTCAAGGCCCTCCAGTGTAGTTTTATTCTCACTGTTCCTGACTGAGTTTTGTCTTCTAATCCACATTAAGTAGCATTTTCAGTTAAACACAGCAGGACTGGGAGCATTCTTTTTGACAGTGTTTTCTGGTATCTTTTTTTTTTCTTTTCTAACACATCCTGCTAGGCAGTTCAGAGATCCTCAGAATCAAACTTCAGAAGCCCTTTGGGTTAACACTAACTTTCAATCTTGACATTTCCTTTTTGGGGCTGAGGAGAGATATGCAAGATGTGGGTTAGACGGTGACCATTACAATGAGGCTCGTGACATTTCCTTTTCTGGTGCCTTTTGCAAAGGGTGAAAATAAATTCAGTTTGTGCAAGTGTTTGCTAATTGCACCACAATAAAAATACAGTTTTGCCAGCAAAAATTGCATCAAGCTTTTGTTCTAAGAGCATCTGGAAGCCTTGGATAACAGGGGAGAGAGCTAGGGAAAGAGATTCCCTCTCTCTTTGAAGTGAATCATAGCAACCCAGAAAGCAACATTTCCAGTCTTACAGTGAAATTTTGGCAAAGAAACAAATCAGTGTTTTTGTACCCTGCCGTAGTTGTATAGTTGGTGATAGCTCTGCAACAGCAATTAAAATTTCATTAATATGGAATGCATTTGGATAAATGAATAGGTAATATAACCATTATAATGACATTAGGTTTGCCTTGAGCTTTAATTTATAATGGCTTCGTATTCACTTCTTTACTTTGTTTTGGACAGATTGTATCTCTAACAAGGAGTGGGCCCGAGTCAAATATCCTTCATGTGTTTGAAAAGTATTTCATTAGGGAAACTGCTGCCACCTATATTTATTTGAAAATGCATTTTGTTTTCCTCAGTACAGTACATCTCAACACAAAGAATAGACCCATATAAAAGTTGGCAAATATTGGTTCATCAGTTCCAGAAATTAAAGCATCCACTAATTCTTTAGTGTTTTCTCTACATTTCTGAGTTGCTTTTGGAAAAGCTGAAGAGCAAAGATAACTCATAAACAATATCCCTTTGGGTCCTTTTTACAAATCTTATTTGTAGACTTTCCAAAAGCTTTTGGGTAAATATACAGACGCAAAGATGTGCCCTGAACGTTTTAGAGATTCCATTACCAAATAAGTAAATGCATACATAAACAATCTGCAAATAAAATTAGTTAAGGCTTACTTGTGGTGATGTCAAACATAAATTAGCATAAATTTATTACCACAATAGCTGATGAAAGCTGAGTGATCGTAAAAAAAACATACATTTGGGGAATTCACTTTGAATACATAGTGCTTCTATCAAGAAATAACTTGATCAATATAATACCTACCACTTATATACCTTCTTTTCATTGATAGATCTCAAATAGCTGTTTACTCCTGAGGCCATTCTGCGCCAAAAATTTAAAAATTCTGTGCACCAAAACATTAAAAATTCTGCACACAATACTTTAAAATTCTGCAAATTTTATTTATCAAATAAATGTGGAGGCTCCAACATGGCATGGGGGAGCACAGGCCACTGGCTGCACAGAGGTGGGAGATCATTGTGCAGTCCTGCCCCCAGTGATGAGGCTGCATCCAACCCTGACACAGCTCAAGGACCAGGCCTGCCCCAGAAACACCCCGGATACCTGTCCCTCCATGTCAGGTGCACCAGGTGTGGGCAGGCAGGCTCAGCAAGGTAGGATCTATGTGTGGAGGGTCTTAATATGGGGGGATCAAGGTACTGTATTTAAATTACTATTAACTTTCAGTTCCGTAATCTGTTCCTCTTTATCTGTCAAGACGAGGTCTAATATAGAATCCACCATGTTGGATGCAACACTTTCTGAGGTAGGAAATTGTACCTGTGCATGTTACTTTGCAGGCTGCAACCATTATCATGATGCTAGGGTAGCACTGGGGGCACTGCTAGTGGAAGCATGGTAGCAAGTATGCAATAGAATGAGAGGGGGTGGTGAGATCACACCTACAGCAGGTCACAGGACAGGTGGTAACAGCAATTTCCATTCATTAACCTGAACTGTGGTGAGTCAAGGTGGCTGAAGGATCATTGGGTACTTGAACTTCTAACCCCCTGGTATCAATGTTTAATGCAGAAACTCCTTGTTGTTAGAAATTTCCTATTTTTCAACATTGAGTTGTTTGTTTATTATTGGCTGAAAGACGTTAATTCCCCTATGTCAAGATCTCTTAAGATACTCTGCAGTACAATCTTATCTCCATATCAATGGGGACTTCTGCTGAAACTGATGTTCTTGCTATATAACTGATACCATTGTACCATTTCTTTATGTTCCTCCTGTTGTGCAGCAGTTACCCTGCATTCTATTTTCTCACGAAAGCTTATGCTCAAATAAATTGGTTAGTCTCTAAGGTGCAACAAGTACTCCTGTTCTTTGGAAAGAGAACACCATTTATTAATTAGTCTGTTTTTTGGCGGGGACAAATATTTCAAGTATTTTCCCCACATCCTCACTAATAATTGATAGGATAATAGAACAGAGTCTTTGAAACCACTACAAAACCACATAGCTATGCACATTATGATTTACATAACTAGCTATTATAATTTTAAAATGTAGCTATGAACAAGTAACATGTAGAATTAATAAGACTATAGTTCATTGTATAAGCATTAAACTCTCTCCACTCAGTGACATAATCCTTACATGGATTTAAGTCTGACATGTATGTGATCATTGAAGGGGAAGAAAGTAATGTAGCAATATAGTGCCTTCATTCATTCTGTCACTTATGAGGAACCCACACCAGCTCAGATTTTGTAAGTTAAACAGTATTAGCTGCTCCATTGCTGTGTTTGTCCTACAAGAATCTGACTGACTGTGTATGTTTACGTCTTAGTGCAATTCAACATGCCGACAGTTCAATTTCAACCTGTCTTCTCTTGCATCTCTCTCTCTCTCTATTTTGCTCATTGGAGTGGCGGAACAAAGCTGCAGGTTAAGGTTTCAGTTATCACATATCATTATTTCCTGATTCCCAGTGTATTTAGCTGGAATCAAAAGTTCAAAGGAAGCAGCCTGTTTAAGGTACCAATGAAGAACTTAGTTTAAAATGTAATAGGGACAATCAACAGCCTGTATGGAAGCATTTAGTGATGTTGAACATAAATTAGTCACTTTTGACAGTTTATCAGTGAGTTTGTGTGCCTCAGTTTTTTGGTGCTCAAGTTGACACCTTAAAGGAGGCCTGATTTCCCAGAAGTGCTGAGCATCCGCTTTCTTAAAATTGGGCCCCTTGAAGGTGTCTCAGATTGGGCACTCGAAGCTTGAAGTATCGAAAATCACTAGCCATTTTGGAACAACTTGGCCATAATAAATTTTGTTTAAAAAAAATCCAAAATGCTATGTCAGAGGATTGAAGTCTGACCTCCGAAAGCACAGTAAGTTCTCACTCAGGCCAATGGGATGTGTGTGTGTTTTCTAAAAGAAAATTTCCCCTTGAATGACTCTATGGGGGGGGGGAATTGCTTAACTTGGAATTGCTCAATAGAACTGACTATTATTTCTTCATGACTTACTCAAAATAAAGCCTTGGAGGGAAAAAATCCCACTTACTGTTCATAATTTATGCTGTTGTCTTCATATTTTTTTCAGCATGGAAAGGGAAACCAACTCAGCTATCAGCTTTGTCACCAGTTTCTAAACAGTCACTTCCTTATATTCATGGACTACTAATTTATTCTTTATTTCAGTTTATAGAATGTGGAAAATACAGTTTACCCCACTTTGACATCTTACACAAATAAAATAAGATAAGCTAGCAGCTAACCCTATAAAAGTCAAGAAAATTCAATCTAAGCCCCTCCCAGAGACAGTTGTCCCCATTAGTCAGTGGCACAGCTGTGATTAGCTAGATCCTTCTTGATTTGAAAAAGAGGGAGCTGGCTGAAGAACATTCTCCATGAGGAGCCTTTGGCTTTGGAACTAATATCCCCTCTTCATCTAAAGAGACAGTTGGATACTAATGGGGACAGATGTCTATGGGAGGGACTCAGTTTGAGTTTTCTCAACTTTTGTAGGGTTAGCTGCTAGTTTATTTGTTTGTGTAGCATGTCAAAGCAGGGTAAACTGAATTTTTCATATTCTGTAAACTGAAAGAAAGAAAATATATTAATAGTCCATTAGAATAAAGAAGCGCCTGTTTAGAAACCCATGACAAAGCAGGCAGCTAGCTTCATTTCCCTGTCCATGCTGAAAAAATATAAAGGCAAAAGTATAAATTGAAGTCAATGGAACTATGATAATGTACTCTAGATGAGGATCTGCCCATATATATTCACTGCTAGATTTCTAGTAAACAACCACATTTTCCTAATAGACTTATGGAAACCTTACTGTACTGAAGAAAATGACAGGTTTCAGAGTAGCAGCCATGTTAGTCTGTATCCGCAAAAAGAAAAGGAGTACTTGTGGCAGTTGGAGAACACTTCAATCTCTCTGGTCACTCTATTACAGACCTAAAAGTTGCAATATTACAAGAAAAAAACTTCAAAAACAGACTCCAACGAGAGACTGCTGAATTGGAATTAATTTGCAAACTGGACACCATTACATTAGGCTTGACTAAAGACTGGGAGTTGATGTGTCATTACACAAAGTAAAACTATTTCCCCTGTTTATTTCCCCCCTACTGTTCCTCACACATTCTTGTCAACTGCTGGAAATGGCCCACCTTGATTATCGCTAAAAAAGGTTTTTTTTCTCTCCTGCTGGTAATAGCTCACCTTACCTCATCACTCTTGTTACAGTCCGTATGGTAACACCCATTGTTTCATGTTCTCTGTGTATTTAAAATTTCCCTTCTGTATTTTCCACTGCATGCTTCCGATGAAGTGAGCTTCAGCTAACGACAGCTTATGCTTAAATACATTTGTTAGTCTCTATGGTGCCACAAGTACTCCTTTTCTTTTTGAAGAAAATGAGTGGCACAGTCATTTTGTTGAGCATTACAGCTGCAGTCCTATATTTAAAACTAAACACTGCTTGATCCACGGTCACTGACAATCACTGCCTTTGCATGCAAAAGATGGCAAGAGAAAGAAACTGCATAATTTTGTCAAAATAAAGATTCCACTGAAATTTTACTTACTTCAGATAGTTTAGATGACAAATATGAGGAGAGATTAAAGAGGCTAGGATTTTTCAGCTTGGAAAAGAGAAGACTAAGGGGGGATATGATAGAGGTATATAAAATCATGAGTGGTGTGGAGAAAGTGAATAAGGAAAAGTTATTTACTTGTTCCCATAATATAAGAACTAGGGGCCACCAAATAAAGAAATGGTAGCAGGTTTAAAATAAAATAAAAGGAAGTTCTTCTTCACTCAGCGCACAGTCAACCTGTGGAACTCCTTGCCTGAGGAGATTGTGAAGGCTAGGACTATAACAGGGTTTAAAAGAGAACTGGATAAATTCATGGAGATTAAATCCATTAATCGCTATTAGCCAGGATGGGTAAGGAATGGTGTCCCTAGCCTCTGTTTGTCAGAGGGTGGAGATGGATGGCAGGAGAGAGATCACTAGATCATTACCTGTTAGGTTAACTCCCTCTGGGGCACCTGGCATTGACCACTGTCGGTAGACAGGATACTGGGCTGGATGGACCTTTGGTCTGACCCAGTATGGCCATTCTTATGTTCTTATCAGAATTTAAAGCTGGTAAACTGAAATGGCTACATTGCAGAGTAAAATGCAAAAGCAGAACTGAGCTGGATAATCATTTTCCTTTTAAAGCAGACCACAACTGCCAAAAGAGACTTAATACACTCCTATTACTATAGTTAAGATGGATGAATGTGCATTAACCCGCATAACTGTATCAATATAGACCACTATTAAAGGAGATTTCTTAAGGGATGGTAGGGAATCACTTATTAGTTTTCATTTTTCCCCTATTTTCCTCATGGGATTGGCTCCTACTGAGTTTCTTTTACCTTTGCAGTGTCTATACCAACAATCATGTAAGGCCCTCACCTGTGGGATACTGAGCACCTCCCACAGAGTGATGAGTGTCGTCAAATCCCACTAACTTCACTGAGAGATGAGGGCACTCCAGGATTTTGTAGGATCAGGCCCATTGGACATTGATGTGAATAGCGAGAACAACTAGAGCTATGTTATGGATTAAAAAGAAAAATAGTTGGGGTGGATTATAAATCTTCATGCTTCAGGACATAAGCCACCCTCCAACTTGTGGTTCCATAACTGCCCACTGGTGGGTATGACAGATAGTTTGGACACTTGGAAGATCCAAAGACTACCATATCAACTTCATAAATATTCTATGTATATTTATGGGCTAGGTATTGTGTTCTGGCTCCATGGGAATTACAAGAGTTCCCTGCAGAAACTAAAATCACTGGGAGGTCATTAATATAATTCCCTAGGCAGGTAATCATCCTGGAGAAGATTCACCATGTGGGAGGAAATTGCTCACACTGGTTTTATCTGGTTAAAGAGACCTGACAAAGATCTGAGAACTATAAAAAGTAACCACCCAGAATTAAGGAGATGGGTCATTCTAACTTGATCCAAGAACTGACTGAAACTGTGACCGAGAGAGAGACCCTGAGGAAAAGGCCTGAAGTACTTTGCTTCTATCATAGTCTCCATGTGGAAGATGGATGACTCCCTGGTAAGGTGAGATCTGCATATAAGCTTTTTATTGATTTTAAGAGATGTTTTCTCTGTAATGTTTTGTTCTGAGTGAACAGCACTCTGCTTTATGAAGGCTGGCTGGCAATGGATAGCCCTGCCAGACTTGCTAAGATGATCACAGTGAATTGCGAGAGGATTGCAGCCTAAATCCCTGACCCAGATGGAGAGAATTGTGGGTTCCTGCCCTGAAAAAGTTGGTGGTTAGAAGCTTGAGACCTAAGTGGTGTATCCTCAAGGAGGCCACGAAGGGGTCAGATGTGCAGTTACCTCAAACTGTGACACAGGGTTTCTTGCACCTTCTTTCTGCAGTTGGTACTGGTCCTTACTGAAGATAGGATATCCAGCTAGATGGACCAATGATTTGATTCAGCATGGTCATTTTCCTGGGCCTAAAACACCCTGAAGAATATCAGAGAGGGAATTTTAAAATATGCATATTTGTGTATTTCATATAACTTTTTCTAGTCATTGTTTAAATCAAGTAGAAGAAATAAAGAAAAGCACCCATACAAAAATGAAAAGGAGTACTTGTGGCACCTTAGAGACTAACCAATTTATTTGAACATAAGCTTTTGTGAGCTACAGCTCACTTCATCGGATGCTTTTGTGTGTATAAAAAGATCTTCTACACTTTCCACAGTATGCATCCGATGAAGTGAGCTGTAGCTCACGAAAGCTTATGCTCAAATAAATTGGTTAGTCTCTGAGATGCCACAAGTACTCCTTTTCTTTTTGCGAATACAGACTAACACGGCTGTTACTCTGAAACCATACAAAAATGGTATTTCTTTTTGGAAGTCATCGTTTTGGTCCTTGAGTACAAAATCAGGATGTCAAAGGGAGAAAAGTACATCAGAGCAATTGCTTAATTACGATAGGTGAAGTTGATACTTTGGCTTTTTAAGCTACTGTAACAGCTGGAGCCTTCAGGAGAGCATAAGTCTACAGTTGAGCTGAAAGGAGATGAGCTTCCTCTAACTTTGATTGAGAGTCCTTGGATATCCTTGATAAGAAACATATGGTGATCTCTCTAAATAAAAAGTGTTAGCAGAACTAGAAATCTATCAAATTCTAGTATTATGGAATAACGTTTGCTCACAAGAGTTCCTATATATAGCAATTAAATTAAAACTTCTAGTTCCATGTGTATACTGGTTTTAGACTGGTATAAAGTCAGTAGTGTTGGTACAATGGAGTGGAGAAGTGGGCTTTTTTTGATTCTCACTTGTATCACTTGCATAACTCAAATCATGGCTTCAGCACTTGTGTGTAATACGGCCATTTGTACATCATACCATCATTTATTATATATATAAAGCCATGTGCAAAGTAATAATATAAAGTATGATTCTCTCCAGAATTTATTTCACACAACACTAAATTTTAACCATTCACAGGAAATAGCAATTCATTCTGCTTAACTCAGATTTACAACTAAAGTTGTTCACAAACCTGAAAATTGAATGAGTTTTTCAATTCTCTCTTTTTTCCCTATCAAAATTTTCCTTGGGAAAAGAAGCGATTTCTTGATCAGCTTTGTTCACAAACTCCTTTGATAGTACACAGTTTATGGACTTCTGAATATATAAAATACTTTTGGTCATGTGACTATGACTTCACCAATTCCACTCACACAGGTGCTCATGAAAATCTCACCAGACAATTCCAATATGCAGCAAAGATGTTATTCAGAGACTTGTATTTTTCCTTTTTATTTAAGTCAAAGGCTCTCAGAGAAACATCCAGCCCAGATTTCTTGACATACAACACTGTTGAATTTCTGGTATATCACTATAGGGCACTGCTGGGAGGACTGATATGTGAAATCATGTGGAATTTACAATGCGTTCTTTTTGAAATGCCAACACCAATTGAGCTAATGCAGAGACAATTTAGAGAATTTACCTTGCAGCATATGGATGGACTGGGATGAAACTATACCAGAGGAGGGGGAAGGAGGACAGCCAAGATGGATTCCTAGTTGTTTGGGCATTCCAAGATGGTGCACCTATGATGTTAAGCACCGAAGTTTTTCCCCTACAATCTGATAACTCTCTTTCCATTCCACTAGCATCTAAGGAGGTTGTTAAACGGCTACTAAAGTTAAATATTTTTTTAAAAATTGCCTAGACTTGATAACTTGCACCCAAGAGTTTTCAAATAGCTGGTTGAGGAGCTTACTGGACTGTTAATGTTGATTTTTCACTAAGTCTCGGAGCACTGGGGAAATACTAGAAGACTGGAAGAAAACTAATGTTGTGCCATTTTTAAAAGGGGTAAATGGGATGACCCAGGTAATTATAGGCCTGTCAGCCTAACATTGATCTCTTGCAAGATAATGAAGCTGCTGGTATGGGACTCGATTAATAAAGAAATACAGAAGGGTAATGTAAATTATCATGGGCTTATGGAAAACAGATCCTGTCAAACTGGATATATTTTTCTGATGGGATTACAAGTTTGGTTGATAAAGGTAACAGTGCTGAAATAATATTCTTATATAATATTCTGAAAGGCATTGACTTGATCACTTTTTTTGTCTTTGAATTATAGCAAACACATGCATTCCTGTTCACTACTAGCCATTCCAAATTATTTTGAACAGAGTTTCTGATTTGGGGCTCCAATTCCTAGGCACCTTATGAAGGTGATGTAGGCCAAAAACACCTTAAAAGCTGAAGCTCTCCTGACACAGTGGGTGGAAAGTGAAAAGCAGCAAATGTCTTGCTCAAGGAGGCTCCACAGTCTCATTCACTTCACATGCGGGGGTTACGGTTATGCAAGGGGCATAGCTAATGAGATATGCATGGACAGCATGGAGGCACATAGCCACAAACCTGCACCGGAGGGAAGCATAAAATTGAATATGCTGTTTTTCACTATATATCAAACATCTAGGTAAGTATCTTGGACCTTGCTTTCGGACTGATTGTCAGAGCCGGCCTTATGGTAGGGAAAGTGGGCGCCATAGCCAGGGGCACTGTGCTGCAGAGGCCAGGGGCTCAGACTTCCCCTCTCTGCCTGCAGGTGCAGCCCTGAGCGGCAGGAACATCCGCTACCCTGCTCCTGAGCAGAGGCCCCCTGCTCGTTGCCCTGCGTGGTTTCCCAGCCTGGCTCCAAGTCCTGCGTCTGCGAGCCAGGATCTTCCCCGCGTCCTCCTCTCAGACTGTCCCAGCCCTGCCACTCCTCTTTCCAGGGGCAGTCTGAATGAAAGGTATGCCGCCCGATGGAAGGCGAGTATGGAGTCTCGGCCAGCCAATGGGAGCTGGAAGTTGCCAGCCTCTTCCAAGTTGGGAGGGGAAGGGACGGAAGGGACTGGGAACTAAAACTGCAGGGCAAAGAGACCAGTAAGTCTTAGGGGGTCCTGACCCGGTGCCCCATCTCCCAGCCACCCCTACCCCCAGCTACCAGGGCACCCCCCTCTGTGCCCCTAACTTCCAGCTCCCGAGGGCCCCATCCCTGTGCCGCCATCTTCCAGTTCCTGAGGGCCCCTCTCTGTGCCCCCAACTCCCAGGGGACCCCCTGCTCTGTGCCCCCATCTTCCCGCTACCAAGGGCCCCTTCTCTGTGCCCCCAGAGCTCCCTGTGCCCCTAGCTCCCAGGGGATCCTCCCCATACCCCAGCTATCAGCTGCCCTCCCACCAGCTCCCAGGGGACCCTTCCCTGTGCCTCTAGGTCCCAGCCCACCCAGCTCCTAGGGGGCCCTCTGTGCCCCCAGAACCTGGAGGATCCCTCCCTGTGTTCCCATCCCCCACCAGCACCCAGGGACCCCTCCCTGTGCCTACAGCTCCCAGGCCCCTTCCATGCCCACACAGCTCACAGGAGGCCCCTCCCTCTGCCCCACACATCCCAGTTCTCAGGGTGTCCCTCACATCTTTGAGTTTCCCCCTCCTACATACCACACTCAGATCCCACAGTTCCCCATGCTCCCCGGCTCTCAGGAGCTCCCCCTTTTTCTTACTCATCCCTAAGGGAGGTGTTAGTGCAGGGGGATGGGGCTATTTCAGGAGCCAACCTTCCACCATTACCACTCACCCTAGCTACCTTCTGTGCATTGGAGCATTTTAACCTCCCCCTCCCCAAATAACCCACCTTCCCTGGGACTGGGGAGGGGCACTTGAATATTGGGGATGCTCAATATTGGGGTGGGGAGAGATCTGCCCTCCTGGAGCCCTCATGTCACTGGGCCCCCGGTATCCCCACACCAATGTGATTCTAGCTATACACCTCTGGGTCCCTCCCCACTCTCTGGGACTCTCAGGTCACCATGCTCCTCTGCCACCACAGCCCTCTGCACCTCCCCTTGGGCTGCTGACCCTCTGGGGCTCTGGCAGAGGAGCTGGATGCCGTGCTGAGTGGGAGAATTTGGGAGGTGCAGGAGAGGTACGACTCTGCCCCAGAGCCCGCTCACCCTGTCAGAGTGAGGAAGGCTGCCTACTACAGTGTCTTGGCTGCCTGCTCAATGATCAGATGAGGGTTCCCTGTAGCACTGGCTGGGGGAGTCAAAGTAACTGCTGTGGGGTTTCCTATCATGCCCATCACCATGGCATCCAGATGTGAGACACTGCAGAGCAAAACCGGCCCTAGGCGTGGGTGACATGGTCATGGAGGCGCTGTGGTTAAGAGGCAAGAAGCAGGGTGGGTGTGGAGTGCAAGGTCATGGAAGGGAGTCTGGGGCAATGAGGTGTGGAGGGAGAAGCAGCGGGGGCTGGGGTGATGGGGAGCGTGGGAAGGCAGCTGGGACCAGGGGAGCCAAAATACATGATTGCCCAGGGTGCTATTTTCCCTAAGGCTTGCCCTGCTGATGGTAAAGATTCATAGTTTCTGGCAGTAAAGCCTTTCCATTCCAGCTTTGCTCAAAGGGGGCTTGTGCTGTATATCATAAACAAACACTGCACAAAAATCAGGAGTGACAATTGCTTGACAACCGTCAGGCCGCTGGTGTGCCAAGCCCACTGCCTATCACTTTGGCCATATTATCTCTCTGCTTCTTTGTGTTCCCCATCTGTCTGTGCCCTACTGTTCTCTTTTGTCTTATAATTTGATGATAAATTCCTTGAGGCAGGGACTATCTTTTAGTTTTGTTTGTATAGCACCTAGCCAAATGGGGACCCTAGGAGCTACTATAATAAAAATTAACCTCCAGGACAGCTCCACGACATCCCTTTGAAATCATAGTTCTAAAATTATCCTTTGAACAACACGAGCCTTTCACACAGGCTGTCTTCATACTCAGCAGCAAAAAGAGTCACATTTTATAGACGGAAGTGATGTACCTTTTACTTGGCATCTCCCCTCCTCTTGGATGAACATGACCATGTGGGTGATAGCCCATATAACTTCATTTTTCGTGTAGACATAACGGGGTGAGTTCAAAAAAGAATGCAAAGATTTCCTTTGAATGCCTTTCCTTTTCTCATTTACAGCTTTAAATGAGACCCTTACGTTTTCTGCATGAGCCACAGAGGGCTTGCTGTGTCATGTCTGATATTGCAATACATTAATTGTGGGTGGTTTAAGTTCATTTGTACAGTAAATTTATTCCATTATTGGCTGCTTTAATCTCAGGAAAAGGGCTGAAAGCACAAGCCATAATCTGAATTTATCTTTACCTTTTAAATTACCAAATGCTGACCGCTTCTTGTCAAACGCTGTCAGGCAAATAGCTATCTCTCTGTGAAAACTGCTAGGCCATTAATCACCCTGATCAGGATTCAGAAACCAAAGAGACATCTCTAAATAAAGCATAATGAGTAACACTGTACATAGCAGCTTATGTAACGGCTTATTTTGAGCAAAAGTCCACACTTTTGCTTCTTCAGTTTTAGCTTGCTGACCTCTGTTTGTAGGATACTCTCTTATATATTATACAAACTGAACAGGTAGAAAGATTGTCATACCAGAGAAGCACTGCAATATAAACAATGAGCGAATATGTTTCTTCTACACATTGAGAAAGCATGTCTGTCTTTCTCTCAGGCTACCAGTAGATGAATCTTTCATTATTCACCTCTCTTCAACATAATCAAGTAATTAGGAATACAGAGATTGTCATAATGAATCAGACCAGTGGTCCATCTCGTCCAGTGTTCTGACCCCAATTGTTCCCAGTGCCAGATGCTTCTGGGAAAGGTGCAAGAAATTCTGCAGTAGCCAAAGTGGACTGCAGAGATGAAGTTAACCCCTTACGCCATTATCAAGCCAAATATTAAGCATCTTTCTTATAATTGGTCCTTTCTTCGTGGAGGGGCTAGGATTTCTTCTTCGTGTAGCATGCTGAGCATGCTATGCCTAATAATGATTATTGCCTACATTAAATCTCATGAGAGATGAACCAACTCTTCCACATGGTCACATCCATATCCTATTTTCAGATTATACTCTACACATTACTCCTTACCTTTACAAGGTTTGGATTGTCCCCTATCAGTTTGCTTAGTGCCACTCAGTTGCTTGCAATAATGATCTTCTCCACTTGACAGGCATGACAACTGCCCTCAGAGTTACGCTCACCTTTGCTAGCCAATGTTAGGTACAAATAGTCTGTCATTGCACTAGTCTTCTAACTGGCATCTCATTCCGCCCATCTGACTGAGAAGCCTTTGCCAACACAAGCTGTTCAAAGTCCAGTAAGTTCTAGCTATCCTGGATTTAGTTTCCTAAGTGTTGAAGTTACAGGTCTCCTGTACAGTTTATACAAAGATGCATGGCCACAATAAAATAAAAACCTCTGGTCAGATTCTCTGGCGAGGTGCAGCTGCTTTGTCCCACAGGTGTCATCTGTTCTTAACTCCATGGAGATTTGCCACAGTGCAAGGTGGGTTTCCAACGGCATAAAGCTACCTCCACCCCCACTGGCCACCGCCACAAGAACAGAGGGGGGGGGAAAAGGGTCCCTGGCCGAGGGAGAAAAGCTGTGGCTGGGCCAGTCCTGCATAACCCCAATTGCTGAAGGGTTGATCTAACAAACCGTCTCTGCACACCATTCCTTGACCCAGGCTTCGTACAGGAAAGATACACTGATACCCCAGACTCTGGCCTGCTGTCTTACTTTACCTTAAAATAATAACCCGTGGCACTTATGTAACCCTACCTCTTCAAAGCATGAGATAAACATGAGCTCATCAGTCCTTACCACACACACCTCAGGTGTTTAACATTTTACAGATGGGGAAATTGAAACACAGCAGGCTTGCAGGTGCAACTCCCATTGACAACAGGAGTTGCATGAGTTCATGCCCAGGATGAATTTGGATGAGTTTCTCCAGTTCACGTTGCAAAACGTTGGCAGCACCAGGAACAGAAGTTCCCAATCCCAAGTCCCACTCACTGTCTACCAGACTGACTTGTTCATTTCCCCACAAACATTGATAAAAAATAGTGAATTCTAATATTATTGACATTTAAATGTAATTATTCTTCTGCAGTCATTTGGAACAAGAAATAACCACCTCTCCCCCTCTCTTTTTGTCTCTAATGTGCCTGTCACTAGGGTATTCAAGTACCTGTATTTCAGGCCCTGAACCTGCAAAGTATGTCTAAAATAGAAGTACTTGAACACAATAATGACTGGCACATTATAAGAATCTGATAGACAAAGAGAGAGAGGTTGACTTCTTGTTCAAACGACTGAAGGAGGATAGGTATGTTTAAATGGTGGGGCTCAGTCTCTCTTGTTGAAATTGCACCACCGTGTATAAATCATTAAACTTTCACTGAAGCAGGGACTGGATCCCAGGTACCTCTCACCAAATGGATGCCCTGATCACTTGGCTATCGAGTCTCTCTCTCTCTCTGGCCCAATGACTAATTATTTTACACAAAATGGAACAGCTTCAACAAGAGACAGCCACCCAGAAAATCTATAATCCAGTGGTTAGAGCCCTCATGTGCAGTGTAAAATATACTCTGAATCAGACAGAGTGGGGACTTAAACCTGGGTCTCCCGCATGCCAGGGAAATTCTGTAGACATGAGAGTATGGAGGGTGTGGAACGGCACAGGGACCCCCTTCTCCTCCTGTTTTGTGAATGGTGCCTAAGGCTGCTTCCCTCTCACCCTCACTCTCCAGTATTTTTGGCCAAAGTTGTTGAGAATGTTTACGTCAAATTCACAAAGAGTTTCAGAGACCTGCATATTTTGGCAAGTGAACTACTCATCCCAAAAATTTTGCCCAGCTCTAATTTATAAAATTATCTTAAAGATGTGATTAAATGCTTTGCTGGATTGTGGCCTAAATCCTTGACCTGTGCTAAAATGAGTAACACCCCAAAATTTATGGTTATTCTTACGGTGTCGGCCTTGGGAAACTAACACTCCCAGCACATTAATGATTTTTGCACAATAGCAATTTGTGAATCTGCACAAATTTAAAAGCAGTGACCTAGAGGCCAATGTCTCCTATCAGTTACAAGCCTCTTGAGTCATTCAGCCCCACCAGTCAACTTTTCATTTCTATTTGCCATGTCAGTTTCACTTTACGGTGGATCAGATCTATAAGGTTTTTCACATTTAGAGTGGCTTTTTCATCAATTACAATTTCTTTTTCAGAGGCTTCTGAAGTTTCTTCATTGATTTCAACACTCTCCACATAGAACTCAGCCATTATTTCTTGCTGTATCTATTCTCTTCCAGACAGCATACATCACTGAGCTCTGTGTATTCCATATCACAGCTACACGTCTGCCCTCCACAGGAGAACAGATGCGACAGCTGCAAAGGATTTTAAATGGTCTTTTAAAGTATTTTTAGTGGAAACCATTATTTTACATTAACTAAATGAATATTTTATTTGAGACCATATAATACCAGTGGATGAACCCTTAAAATTAATTTTCTCCTTCAGAATTTATAGGGGAAGATGAGAAATTGATACCCGGGAGAGAGGGAAGAAACCACCTTTCCAAAGGGGGGGAAATATTGAAAAAGTTGGTCTCTCCAAAAGACTCCATCAAAGAATTAAAGTTAAGAGATCAGAGCCAGGTGGCTCTATCCAGGACTCTCAGGGTTACTACAGAGCAGAAATTGAAGCACTAAAATAAGATATTCTAAAATGCATGAAAACCTGTTACAAGGAATAGATCAGACATGGTGTAGAAAATCTATGGTACAGCCATAAAGAAGATGTGAAAAGGTATGCTCACTGAACCTCATACGATTAAGCTTTTGGCTTTGATTTGAATGAGCATTCTAAAATGCGTTAACTTCTTTATTCCGTAAACCTGAAATTCATCCAATAGGCTCTTGTACTGTCTCACCATACTCACTGTGTATGTGTGTGTGCATACACTTTCTGCCAGTGAGAAAAATTGTAAGAATAGCAAATCCCATTAGGTTTTGGCACATTTGCTTCTGCAATTCAAATGCAAAAGATGCAAAAATGAAAAATATATCAAATTATTTCAGACCATCAGAAATAAATATTCACCGAATTCTTCCAAGTTGTATGCACTTGTATAAGGATAGAACATAGGCCCTGGTCTGGGGTGAATTTTCAATTCATTTTTTTAGCTGAGTATTGGGAATTATACCAGACTCACTAACGGCTGTCACTAAAGAACCAGACTCACTAACAGCTGTCACAAAAGAGTAGCATGGAATTACAAATCATAAACATACATCTGATCTCTATTCCATGTACATTAATCTCAAGCATTTCTATCAACTACTGATTTACACCAATGCAACAGAAATCAGAATCCAGTCCATGGAACATATAGACTTACCTTTCAGCACACAGTTTTCAACTGGTTACTCAAGTATTTACATGTAATCTCAACTGCGGACTGTACCTGGTAAATCAAAGAAATAAAGTACCTAAATATACTTGGCTCTTCTGTCCCTAAAATTTATTATATTCTTATTAGAAATGGGTCTACATCAAAATCTCATTTCCTAGTGCTTCTGAACTTTGGCAGAGGTCAATTCCAAATTTAGATCCAGATCTGAATTTTACAGCTGGTCCCTCCCTCTAAGGGGCTGAACCAAATCCCTGGATCCTAATTAGAGTGGAGGGCTGAAACTCAGGATCCACATCTGAATTTTGTAGCTGAGGCCTGTTCCTAATTCCTACCACAGACACACAACTCTTTGCTACAATTATTTATAAATCACACCGATCTGTTGCACAGGGAATCCAGGTTTCCCTGTACTAAATAGCTCATTGCAATAGGCAGCAAAAGCTGTCAAATATATTGGCCAAGTTAATACAAATTAATCAGCTTAAGTGTCTGGTGTGCTAGACACCAATGATTCATTAAAGGGAGGAGAACTTCTCTGCAAGCTGACAAGATCTGTTGTAAGTGGATAAAAGAAGGTTGTTGCTCTAATATTAGTTTGTCATCTGCTTTGCCATTTCCTTTTTAAAGAAATGACTGTGCATAAAACACTTCCCCTGGAGAGAAAACCAAAGTTCAGGTGCTCCACCCATTTCCATTTGCTGCTTTCCTCTTCTACTGTCAGCTCCATCTGTCTGCCATAGGAACTTCAAGTCTTTTAAATGGTCTATTTACTCACTTGCAAGCTTGTCCTCTTATTTGGCTGTACTCTGCCATTCGTTTGTTACTTTCAGCATTCACAGCATCCCACTATTGGCAAACTTTTCCTACTTTTCAACACATTGCATGTTATCCGTTCCTTCTCCTTTGTTGGCCTGATATTTTGTAGTTTCCACACAATGTGATTGATTTCTGCTTTGGAGGCGGTATCTTTTCCAGCCCATGCAATTGCTCCTTTCCTATCCTTAGCTCTTTGCAGGGCTCTCTAAAAACTTCTCATCCAGCATTCCGTGATCTCCGCAGAACCTTCCCATTCCCCCTGTATATCATAGATCATAGAATCTCAGGTTTGGAAGGGACCTTAGTAGGTCATCTAGTTCAACCCCCTGCTCAAAGCAGGACCAATCCCCAATTTTTGCTCCGATCCCTAAATGGCCCCCTCAAGGATTGAACTCTCAACCCTGGGTTTAGCAAGCCAATGCTCAAACCACTGAGCTATCCCTCCCCCACTGTATCTAAACTTTGTCCTGGTTTGTTATTTGGAGTAGCCAATAAGATAGAGGTTTACTCTAAAGTCACTCGTAAGAGCAGTAATTTGTACTGTTGCTCTGCCAGTGATTTATTTGCTCATTTAACAACTGCAGAATATCATTCTACATTGTTATAGAACCCTTCACCAGAAAGTCCTGTACTTGGACTCCTGCATCTACCTCATTTACATTTCCATAATAATTGAATATTAACAATATTATAGTGTTGAATCCCTTTAACCATATAATGTAGATTCTGAGTGAATACTTTTTTCCTCTTCAGTCACTTATTAATGGATGCATGGTAATGGATGATGACAGGAGTTTTAACTCTTGAATGCAAATCTTTCTGTAAGGGGCATCACACTGATGATATTTCTTCTGGCTACTGTAGCAAACTGCTGCTCTGGCATAAGTTCTTCAGTTACTGTCAAGGGAAAGTCACCCTGACTAGGAACTTTGTTTCTTACGATCATCTGTTTTATTACCATCTGTTAAATGCTGTCCAGTGTGTTTCCACTTACTTTAAGAAAGTGAAAGCAGCATTTCTCTCAAAACCCAATTACATGTACCAATCATATTTCCAACTGAATAGTGCATGGTCCCGGGGATATTCCCTCCACATCTGTGACTAGCTGTTTGGAGCAATCAAAGATGAGAAAACCCCACATTTTAATCTCAGTACAGTGTATGCTGGGACACAATTTGGGGATTGTTTACAGTGTTGTGCAAATTCCCTTACAGTGCAGAAATAATCAATAAATCATATAGGTATATGTTACACACACATAGGTAGTACATTGCATGCGTCTGTGATATTGCCCACAGGGAGGACAAGGAAACTACTACAAGGGGCAGTTACATCAGTTCTCCTTTAACTCATGTAAATGGAACTTGTGTTTCCTCTGGAGCTGAGGAACCATGATTCTAGTTCAAACCCCCCAAGTGTGTCTATGGTTTGTCTAGCCACTGGATCTGTTGCCTACATCACCTGTTTTTGTAACAGTACTTCAGCATGAAGTTTTGATTTAAGAAACTCCCAGTTACGTGGATATAACAATTACCTAACCTACTGAGACCACTGGGCACCACTACTCATAAGGGACAGACATAATACCATGTTATTTATCTGACTAATCACAATTAAGCAATACAGCTTGAATTTAGAATATTCATGATTAATTCCTAGAAGAATAAATTTGAAAATATTAAGTTTACTAACACACACACTTGATATGCCACAGACAGAAGGAGGACTGACAATAAGAACCCTCTACACCATTCTGTCATTGAAAGTTGAAAATGCGGCCCAAGGAGGTAAATTTTTTAGACTTGTTTGATATTTATTAAGCATACGATTCTGTCACGGAGGTCATGGATTCTGTGATTTTCTGGGACCTCCGTTACTTCTGGGGCAGAGCTGGAATAGCTGTCAGCCACAGGCCCACCAGAGCAGCTGATTGGTGGCAAGCCCCAGGTCCACTGGAGCAGTCGTCCCCAGCCTGCCAGAGCAGTGGCTGGAGTTGGGTAAGACGCCCTGGGGCTGAGGCAGCAGCGCTCAGCTCCTGCTGCAGGAGCAGCAGTGGGGCTGGAGCAGCTGCAAGCCCCAGAAGCAGCACTCTGTGTCCCCCCAAAAGGTATTTTTAGTAAAAGTCAGAGACAGAATTTTTGTTTATTGATCGTGACCTGTCCGTGACTTTTACTAAAAATACCTGTGACAGAATCTTAACCTTACTGTTTATTGTTCACTCAGCACTACTTAAAAAAAAAATCAGTTATGTTCAGAATGTTGAACAATATATGCTGGCTAATTTTTTATATATATTATATATATATACACACAATCTGTATTATATGCACTATATATACACACATTAGTATGCATTAAGCACAAATATTATAGCAGTTATGTAGACTAATTTGGCCTATTCCTTCACTATAATCCTGTTAATTTACGCTAAGTACCTCATAACACATTGAATTAGCTAGCAGATAGGAAAGCTGTCAAGATCAGGACATTTGATTATATTACCATAGGAACAGGCAGGGAGTTATTCTCACAGACCAGTATTGGAATGTCCCAAAGGAAGAGGACAAGACATTGGATTGGTCTACCCTAGTAGAGACCTAATATGGTCAAGCAATTGACTAGACAAGTTATCAACAAACTGGTGAGTCAGGTAGGAGCTATCTAGCCAAAAGTTCCATCAAACCAAATACAACCTAACTGCTCTGAGGAGGATACTGTTTAGTAAGTGGTGGGGGGCTTATGTTCATTAATCTCATGTATACTCATGAAGCCAGGTAGGCCAGGCCTAGAAGGGAGAAAATTTTTCTCGTAAGTGTTACTATGGCCAGAGCCATCCCTTGGGTAGGGCAAATCGGGGCAACCGCTCCGGGCTCCACACTTTGGGGGACCCTGCAGGCTGGTGCGAGAGGCCAGCACCATCAGCCTGGAAGAGACAAATCCATCACTTCTGCCCCAGGCCCCGGACCCACGTAGGGATGGCCCTGACTATGGCAAAATGCCTTTTTAATAACCAGTTTAATACAGAATGAGTAATAAAGCACTTTAAGCAAAACACCAATACTTTAGAAATTCCTGGGCAAGAAGCCAAAAACGATTAATTATAAATGAAATTTTTTGGGCAAACTGCCCAGACACAGTAAATATTTTTGGTAAGTAAATGTGTAACCAAATATGGGAGTGATTCACCTGTGCAGGACACGAGACACAAAAACAACCCCTGGAATTCATTATGTGAAGTAAAAGTTACATGTAACCCATGGACCTCCTGAGTGTGGTGTTCTGTCCCCTCTCAATTGGCCCTTAGCTAAAGCTCTAGAGCAGACTCATTAATTTCTAAGGGGTCTTGGTGCCACTCGGGAGGTGTGGGGGTTACATAAATAAGGAAACAAATCAAAGAACTAAAAAAAAAAAAAGGTTACAACTAGAACAAGATCAAAATAAAAAAGTTCAGCAAGTGGAAGATGTAAGTAACTGTAACACCTGTCTTGCTTTCTGTTTACAAGAAATGAAGGGAAGACTAAGAGACTGTCAGATACAGTGCAACGAGCAAGAGGGACAGAAGTTAGGCTGGCAGGGACAGACTGAAAATCAAGTGGCCCACAAACAGGTAACTGCAACAAGGAAGGGCACTCCTGTAATCCATTTGGCATGCAGACAAATTAACAAGCAATTTGGGAACAAATTCAGGTCTTCAGGGAACAGGTAGCAAGCTGTCAAGGTTCCTTCCCCACTCTGAACTCTAGGGTACAGATGTGGGGACCTGCATGAAAACCTCCTAAGCTTACTTTTACCAGCTTAGGTTAAAACTTCCCCAAGGTACAAACTATTTTACCCTTTGCCCTTGGACTTCCACTGCCACCACCAAACTTTATCTGGGTTCCTGAGAAAACGTTGTTTGGAAAAGTCTTTCCAGCCAAAATCCTCCCAACCCTTGAACCCCACTTCCTGGGGAAGGTTTGGTAAAAATCCTCACCAATTTGCATAGGTGACCACCGACCCAAACCCTTGGATCTTAGAACAATGTAAAAGCATTCAGTTTCCTTACAAGAAGACTTTTAATAGAAGAAAAAAAAGAATCACCTCTGTAAAATCAGGGTGGTAAATACCTTACAGGGTAATTAGATTCAAAACATAGAGAATCCCTCTAGGCAAAACCTTAAGTTACAAAAAAGACACACAGACAGGAATATTCATTCTATTCAGCACAGCTATTTTCTCAGCCATTTAAAGAAATCATAATCTAACAAATACCTATCTAGATTACTTACTAAGTTCTAAGACTCCATTCCTGTTTTGTCCCCGGCAAAAGCATCACACAGACAGACACAGACTCTTTGTTTTTCTCCCTCCTCCCAGCTTTTGAAAGTATCTTGTCTCCTCATTGGTCATTTTGGTCAGGTGCCAGCGAGGTTACCTTTAGCTTCTTAACCCTTTACAGGTGAAAGGATTTTTCCTCTGGCCAGGAGGGATTTTAAAGGTGATTACCCTTCCCTTTATATTTATGACACAAGCCTACACTCTCCTCTGAGAGTTGGGATAAACACACACATACACACAGGTCCTGGTTCCCAACCCCCGTATGCTTTAACACACAGAATTTCACTCTCCTCTCAGAGCTTATTTTCAAGTCAAGTTTTTCCTTTATGTCCTTTCTTCATCCGAACCTTTCCTCTTCCTTTCTTTCTCTTGTAGTGCTCACTTCACTCAGTTTGCTAAACTCACTGCTGCCGCCTATGCTTTGAAATACCCTCAGAGAGTTAATTAATTTTCCTTAGCTCATGTCTCCTTCCCTTCCCACATTGCTTCTCCTACATTGCTCCGCTCTCCCTTTGTTTTAAAAGTTATAGTTGTTACAGAAACCCCCATCACAGAAACACAGAACTGGACAACAAAAAAACGAGAAGAAATTATCAGAACACTCAAGGTAAAAACTTTAATTTTACTGGATTTATTTTAGTAATTATTTTAATCCTTTAGGAGTGCTATAGCTGAATATACTTTTAACTGTCTTGAAGATGTGGCTTCCAAGCCATAGAAATGTGAACTCTGTTTCTAACCCTAGACACTAACTAAAATATGAAATATAAGTTTTCCTTATTTCTCAATAGTAGTTTTCGTAAACGTAATATAAAGTACTGGAAACTGCCTTAAGTTAACTAAGTTAATTCAACAAAGTGGGCAAATAAGGGATTTTTTTAATCAATTCTTATTACAAGTTTTACATAAAAAGGTAACAAACAAAAGAATTAAACATTTAATTAGGGAGGTTAACTATTTGTTTTAAAAACGCATTGCCTTAATAACTTTAAACTTCTAATGCCTCATCTTGTATAGTTATAAATAGGGCTGTCGATTAATCACAGTTAACTCATGCAATTAACTGAAAAAATTAATTATGATTAAAAAATTAATCGTAGTTTTAATCGCACTGTTAAACAATAGTGTTGTACCAATTGAAATTTATTAACTATATTTGGTGTTTTTCTACATTTGCATATATATTGATTTCAATTACAATATAGAATACAAAGTGTATATTATTTTATTTCAAATATTTGCACTGTAAAAATGATAAAAGAAATAGTATTTTTCAATTCACCTCATACAAGTACCGTAGTGCAATCTCTGTCATGAAAGTGCAATTTACAAATGTAGATTTTTTTTTGTTCCATAACTGCACTCAAAAACAAAATATAAAACTTCAGAGCCTAGAAGTCCACTCAGTCCTACGTCTTCTTCAGCAATCGCTAAGACAAACAAGTTTGTTTACATTTACAGCATATAAATGCTGCCCTCTTCTTATTTACAATGTCACCAGAAAACAGGCATTAGCATGGCACTTTTCTAGCCAGCATTGCAAGGTATTTATGTGCCAGATATGCTAAATATTCATATGCCCCTTCATTCCAGAGGACATGCTTCCATGCTGATAATGCTCGTTTAAAAATAATGTGTTAGTTAAATTTGTGACTAAACTCCTTGGGGGAGAACTGTATGTCCCCTGCTCTGTTTTACCCGCATTTTGCCATATATTTCATGTTACAGCAATCTCGAATGATAACCCAGCACATGTTGTTCATTTTAAGAACACTTTCACTGAAGATTTCACAAAACCCAAAGAAGGTACCAATGTGAGATTTCTAAAGATAGCTACAGCACTTGACCCAAGGTTTAAGAATCTGAAGTGCCTTCCAAAATCTGAGAAGGACAAGGTGTGGAACATGCTGTCATAAGTCTTAAAAGAGCAACACTCCGATGTGGAAACTACAGAACCTGAATCACCAAAAATGAAAATCAACCTTCAGCTGGTGGCATCTGACACAGATGATGAAAATGAACATTTGTCCGTCCGCTCTGCTTTGGATCATTATCGAGCAGAAACCATCATCAGCATGGACACGTCCTCTGGACCGGTGGTTGAAGCATGAAGGGATATATGAATCTTTAGCCTACCTGGCACATAAATATCTTGCGACGCCGGCTACAAGAGTGCCATGCGAACGCCTGTTCTAACTTTTGGGTGACATTGTAAATAAGAAGTGGACAGCATTATCTCCTGCAAATGTAAACAAACTTGTTTGTCTGAACTATTGGCTGAACAAGTTGCAGCACTGAATGGACTTGAAGGCTCTTAAGTTTTACATTGTTTTATTTTTGAATGCAGGTTTTTTTGTACATGTTTCTACATTTGTAAGTTCAACTTTCGTAATAAAGAGACTGCACTACAGTACTTGTATTAGATGAATTGAAAAATACTATTTGTTTTGTTTTTTTACAGTTCAAATACCTGTAATCAAAACTAAACAAACACTGTACGCTTTGTCTTCTGTGTTGAAATCAATATATTTGAAAATGTAGAAAACATCCAAAAATATTTAAATAAATGGTATTCTACTATTGTGTAACAGTGCAATTAATCGAATGATTAATCACTGTTAAGTTTTTTAATCGCTTGACAGCCTTAGTTATAAAACACACTGTTGGCACCATACCTCTTTAATTATAAGTTTGTTCTGTATAACATATGTTGTGTATGTCACAACTCATTTTTATTTTTTACTTTGTTGCAACACAACAAATTTTATATTTGTTTTATATTTTATATTATATAAAACTTTAGATTATATTTAATTATTAAAATATATTTTATATTTAATTATAAAAATACTTTTTAATATAAGTGGTACCATACTATTTTAATGTTATGGCTGGGTTATATCATCATAATGCCAATTTAATTTTTTTGCAAAGCTCAAAAAGGCCTCCATTGTAAATATAGGTACATATATTTTAGCCTCAATAAATGAAATTGCAAACAATTGATTTAAAAAGTATTATTAATCATAGTCTTTTAACTGAAAACACTGAAAAAGGAAAATTATCTAACCTTATTAGCGATAAACAATTAGCTAAATGGTATTGTCCTCCATGTATCACAGAAATAGCAGCAAATTGTCAGTGTGCCAATTTTTTGGTTCAAAGAAAAAACTGTAGGAAAACAATCTCATTATGCAAAGGTAATATTAATACATATCATAACCTTTTAAAGATGATTTTATAAACTTGTTTGTGCCTTTATTAAATATTAAAATACAGTTATAAGCTTATTACAGCCAAAAATGTTTAAAAATATATATTATGTCTCGTTATGTTGCAAAATGTTAAAGCTAAACAAACTAATTTCAACAGATTTCTACCTTTGTCTCCGAAGCACAAGCAAGGGTCATAAAAGTCTATTACCCTCAAGAGTTTACATGAACCTGCATTTAAACTTCATTTTGCTTTAATTTTTATATTTTCTTTTGTGTTATGTTAAAAATGTATTGGTTATTAAAGTTTACGCTTCCAAATATTTCACAAAAGTATAGTTGCTATCACAAACAAATTAATTCTAAAAAGCTTAGGTAACAATTATGTTGCTAATTCTCTTGCTAAATCAGAGTGCTCAGAATGGGGGAGCAATATACTTTCTCACAGAAGACTGAGCATCTGTTTCAACAGTTAAGCACTATATATATATATATATATATATATATATATATATATAATGAAAAACTAGCAATGCACATGTTAAGGAAGTAAAAAATCATCGAAAACATGTATATTTATTCTGAAAAACTGGGAAAATCTGAACAAAAAGCAAAAACATATTTTAAGAAAGGGGAAAAAAATTAGAGTGAAAATCCGGGTTAAGCTTATGCTGTACCAAAACACATTGTGTTATAAATAATTTGGTCCCTATTACATTATAAATAAAGTAAGTTCATCTGTGTGTAAAATCAGGTTACTTAGAACAAGAGAAATATAAAAAACAAAACAAACAAAGAAACAAGTTTAGCATGATAACCAGCTTAAGCTGTTCAAGGGTGCATCCCACAGACTGGAGACACAAGAAGATATCAATGCACAGTGAAGAAACCTCTAGGAAACAGAAGGAGAAAAGAGGTGTTTTTTTTTAAAAAATAGACCAGTCAACTACACTTCAAACTACCATATATGGACAATTGATTACAAAAACCATTATAAAGACCCTTAGCCAGGCCAGATCTGACTGTTATTTAAACTGTATATTATTAAGCAATATGAATTTATGCATATACCTGTGATTTTAAATCTCTCTCTCATTGTAATGTGGCTAATTTAGTGATTATGTAAAAGCAAATATATAATTACTGTATACTTTGTTAATTAATATACTAGCTTCTTATCAGGAACATGTAATAGACCCAATGGCTGGGGAAAACACTATTCCAGAGTCTGGTACCTTTCAAACTAGGAGACTTCAAAGTCTAGATGAAATTACTGGTTAAGTTTCAGAATTTTTTGTATTTGGAATGTCTATTGGAACAGCACAATATGAAAAAATTACATTAAAAATAACTATTTTGAGCATCAGGCTGCAGAAACCATCTGTAAACTCATAATTCATGGCATTGAGGGTTTAGCTACTAAAAAAATCCAAAAAGAAAAAAAAAACGTGGTACATAATATGCATAACATTGCTACACTGTTTAGCCAAACACTAGCAAACTTAATAAATTAGTCACAACAAATTATGAACAGGTAAAGAAATTTGCACTGCTTTATGGTAATTACATTTTAAATACCATAACCAACTCCTTAGGGAACCTTAAAAGGGGAAATTGCCTAACCTTATTAGTGATATACAGTTAGCTTAATAGTATAGTCATCCATGTATAACAGAAACAGTGGCAAATTGGCAATGTGCTAAATTGTGCAGATAGATCTCCTTTACTACCATTCATAATTTGGGTTCAGTGACACTGCATCTTAATCGAGGCACATATTATTCAAAACAATCTTGCTCAGTGTCTAATGCCATGTACATTTCTTTTATGGTATCACTACAAATATCAAATCCTGACACAGCGATCTTTGATAAATTAGTTACTGTCCATTCAGTAGGTTAGGTGGAAGATGGCATCTACAAGGAATGACTATATTAACTATTGGTGTATCATACAGCAACACAAACCTGGAGAGAACCGTACACAACGTGTTCCATTAAAGGATATCAGTATGTATGCCGATATGATGTTTTTGGCATTGTAACTCCAGTGTGTAGCCATGATAGCTTGGACCAGTACCATGAGACAGAGAAGCTACTCCTGTCTCCTGCCTGGTGAAGTTTATCAAATGGTGACAACCTGCAGTAAGGGTGACCTATAATATGGATGGGCAGTACTGTATAGTAACTTATTGCAAGTAATTTATATATGGCAGCATCACTGGTAATGTCACTACAAATTTCTGTTTTACTTCTCATGTACGTAGCACTGTAGGACACAGAATAATAATGCCTATCCCAGTTTTTCAACAACAAAAAAATGTATTATCCAAAGTGAGCTCCAACACCAGGATGAAGTTGAAATTTCACCTATCAGTTTTTAACATGCATATTAATCCATTTACTTTACATTTAAAAACATTACTAGACAGAAAAGATTTAGATTAGCTATAACATGCACAAGGAAGAACAAGCCTTCAGAGACCTCATCCATGATTGGGATCTTAAAATACTCCATTTCTCACACTTAGATATAAGTTGCATTTAAAGCTTTGTATTATTATAAAGATGCATTAATTTTAGCTGTGTTAATTATACATTGCCACTTATGTAGCTTGGCAAAACACTTTAAATCACATATAAAGGCTCTCACCACTCCTTCAAATATTAATTTGGCAAAGGTGTCACTATAACAATTATCAGGGTGACAAGTGTGGTGCCTGTTGACCAATATATGCTGGTTAGCACATAATATTAGTATTATAGTCACTTCCTCATAGTAGAGCTCTTTGGGGTTATTTAATTAAAGGGTAACAAATTTAGCCAAATTGACACATGTTTACTCACACTATCAAGCTCTATTTTAAAAACAGGCTTTAGGAAGTATATTAAATAACATATATACCTATTTATAGAGCAAGGGCAGGTCATTCTCAATATCAGGCCCTCATTTCTGTAGTTTACTGTCACCAGAAATTTGCACAAGCTACGGCCTTGTCACAATCTGAGAACATTGTAAGATCTACCTCTTTGCCAAAACAACGAGGAGTCCTTGTGGTACCTTGTGAGGTGAGTGTGAGGTGGCAGTTATTGAAAAGCTTTGGCAAAGAGTCGTCGCCATGTTAGTCTGTATCAGCAAAAACAGTGAAGAATCCTTGTGGCACCTTAGAGACTAAATTTTATTTCGGCAAAAGCTTTTGTGGTCTAGAACCCACTTCATCGGATACACAGAGTGAAAATACAGGAGCAGGTATAAATACATGAAAGGATGGGGGGTTGCTTTACCAAGTGTGTAAAGCAAGGTCAGTCTAATGAGATAAATCAATTAACAGCAGGATACCAAGGGAGGAAAAATAACTTTGAAGCGGTATGAGAGTTGCCCATTACAGACAAAAAGAAAAGGAGTAGTTGCGGCACCTTGTAGACTAACAAATTTATTTGAGCATAAGCTTTCGTGAGCTACAGAGCTCACTTCATCGGATGCATGCAGTGGAAAATACAGTGGGGAGATTTTATATACACAGAGAACATGAAACAATGGGTGTTACCATATACACTGTAACGAGAGGGATCAGGTAAGGTGAGCTATTACCAGCAGGAGAGAAAAAAAAAACAAACACAAAACTAAACAAAAAAAACCATTTGTACTGATAATCAAGGTGGGCCACTTCCAGCAGTTGACAAGAATGTGTGAGGAACAGTCGGGGGGTGGGGAGGAATAAACATGGGGAAATAGTTTTACTTTGTGTAATGACACATCCACTCCCAGTCTTTATTCGCCTAACGTAATGGTGTCTAGTTTGCAAATTAATTCCAATTCAGCAGTCTCTCATTGGAGTCTATTTTTGAAGTTTTTTTGTGGAAGAATTGCCACTTTTAGGTCTGTAATTGATTGACCAGAGAGATTGAATGTTATAATTCTTGACATCTGATTTGTGTCCATTTATTCTTTTATGTAGAGACTGTCCAGTTTGGCCAATGTACATGGCAGAGGGGCATTGCTGGCACATGATGGCATATATCACAATGGTAGATGTGCAGGTGAACGAGCCTCTGACAGTGTGGCTGATGTGATTAGGCCCTATAATAGTGTCCCCTGAATAGATATGTGGATACAGCTGGCAATGGGCTTTGTTGCAAGGATAGGTTCCTGGATTAGTGGTTTTGTTGTGTGGTTGCTGGTGAGTATTTGCTTCAGGTTGGAGGGCTGTCTGTAGGCAGGGACTGGCCTGTCTCCCAAGAGCTGTGAGAGCGATGGGTCATCCTTCAGGATAGGTTGTAGATCCTTGATGATGTGCTGGAGAGGTTTTAGTTGGGGGCTGAAGGTGACCGCTAGTGGCGTTCTGTTATTTTCTTTGTTGGGCCTGTCCTGTAGTAGGTGACTTCTGGGTACTCTTCTGGCTCTGTCAATCTGTTTCTTCATTCAGCAGGTGGGTATTGTAGTTGTAAGAACGCTTGATAGAGATCTTGTTGGTGTTTGTCTCTGTCTGAGGGGTTGGAGCAAATGCGGTTATATCGTAGAGTTTGGCTGTAGACAATGGATTGTGTGGTGTGGTCTGGACGAAAGCTGGAGGCATGTAGATAAGTATAGTGATCAGTAGGTTTCCAGTATAGGGTGGTGTTTATATGACCATCGCTCATTAGCACCGTAGTGTCTAGGAAGTGGACCTCTTGTGTGGACTGGTCCAGGCTGAGGTTGATGGTAGGGTGGAAATCATTGAAATCTTGGTGGAATTCCTCGAGGGCCTCCTTCCCATGGGTCCAGATGATGAAGATGTCATCAGTGTAGTGCAAGTAGAGTAGGAGTGTAAGGGGACGAGAGCTGAGGAAGCATTCTAAGTCAGCCATAAAAATGTTGGCATTCTGAGGGGCCATGTTGGGTACCCATAGCAGTCCCGCTGACTTGAGGTATAAATTGTCCCCAAATCTGGAATAGTTGTGGGTGAGGACAAAGTCTCCTGTATTTTCACTCCATGTATCCGATGAAGTGGGTTCTAGCCCACGAAAGCTTATGCCCAAATAAATTGGTTAGTCTCTAAGGTGCCACAAGGACTCCTCATTGTTTTTGCTGATACAGACTAACACGGTTACGATTCTTTGTCAAAGCTTTTCAATAACTGCCACCTCACACTCTGACATTGGCTTACTTACAAGGTCTTTGTTATCCCTATCTTTTAAAAAGCCTTACTGCCACAGGGAAAGGAGTTCTCCGATACAAAGTTCTCCAATGCCTCCCATTTACTTGAATGCTTGACCCACTTGAGAAACTTTGGACAAATCATTTGATCACTGCAGAAGTCATAAGCACAGGCCTATTTGCTGTTCTCTAACATCAGTGATCACAGCTATATATATTCTCTGACAGGTAATCACATTCTAGTGAAAGTTTATGGTGAAGCAAAATAATTGTTTACTGTGACCTTCTCATGCATGTGGCCCATGTGTTCATTTTTCAAATCTGTCTGGCTTTGGGTAATTACAGTATACATTAGGTAGCAATCACTCCATATCATCCAAAGACTTGCTTGTTGATATGTATTATTTCTGGTATCAACCACTTGATAAATAATCAATGGCAGCTTAGATACAATAATGGATGGTGGTTTTGGAAGGAGCTATAACAGTCGCTGTGAATCTTCCTTTTCCTCCTTCTAAAGTCCATGGACTAGTTAAATACAACTACATTTCTTGGTCTATGTTTTGCTACTATTGCTTTAAGGATTACAATGTCTAGACAAAAACATGGCCAGTTAAAGATGTCTGTATGATATTTAATATCTATATAAATAAAAATAATTTAAGAGCTTAGATTATGATCATTTAAGTGAAAAACAATGTTAATAATGCTAAAAAAAGTAATACTTTTTTGCTTTTCTCTATTGCCTTCCATCTGAGGATCCTAAAATGACTTACAGTGTTATTAAATTACACCCATGAGGTACTTTAAGCTCTATATGACTGATGCACAACATTGTTAAGGTAACACAGTAAATCAGTGGCAGAGCCCAAACCAGAACCTAGTGCAGTGACTGAAATCACTAGGCCAGGTTTCCAATGTATGTAATGATCAATGTAGCATAAAGTATGCATATAACTGTAAGCCAGTACGTAGCCTCACCAGCTGCAGAAGGAAAAGTAATCTCCCAAATGAGGTCTCTTCTGATGTCTTTCTTCAGGGCTTGTTTTATTTCCAAATGCACAAACTCAAAACCAGAACAATTCAACTCAAACTAGTCAAAGGTTGCCAAGTCTCACAAGATAAAGCTGCACTGGATTTCAAAACAAGCCCAAACCACCCAAAACAAGCCAGTCTCATTTTGGTTGCCACCAGTCCACGTCCACAGTGCCACCGGCCAACTGCCGGTACAGCCATCATACCACCAGACCCCCAAAACAAACACACACACACACACACCCGGTGGTGTATCACACCACTAGAAATGCCCCAAGAGTCACTGACCAACAACGGTGGCACTGTGCCACTCCACTCCCCTCCCCCACCGCCCTGTGGAGCCCCTCCATATAGGCCCCAGACCCAGAGGGCCATACCACTCCCCAACCTCCCCCCCCCGCAACTTGCCCCAAGCAGCCCCCCCCCCAGCTTTGCCACCCTCTCCCCCACACAAACCCGCACAGCCTGCATCCCCCCTGCCCCTCGCAGCTCCCGCGATGGGCCATAAAATCAGGTTAGGCTGTCTCTCACTAGATCTCCCGAGCCAGAAATTTCACTTTTGTGATTTAGTTCTTCCATTGATGGTCAAAAACAAGCCCTCTTTTTTTTTTCCTCTTTAAATAGTAACAAAAGTTAACCAAACAAAAAGGTCTTGGGTTCACTTTACATTGTGGTCTAAGGTTTTGGTTGATTATGAATTTCTCTGATGCAGCTTTATCAGTTCTCCTGATTTTATTACGCATCTCATGTTGAGGGTTTTCTGTAAGCCCCAGCCCCTGAGATCATGTGAACATATAAATCGCAGCTTTCGTATTTTTTTTTTAAGTTTGTAGCCATTAGGGTTGCAGAGAAAACTTTGAAAATGTGAACAGTATGTAGACTGAAGGCTCAGACACAAGAAAACAAATTTAAAAGTAATAGATACGAATAAATAAATAAATAAAAATATTAGAAGTGTTAGAAATTTAAGCCAAATTATTTTGGGGGGCTGACTTCTAAGCATTTGAGGGCTAGCAACGTTTTTGATCTGTTTGATACAACCTAATTTGTGTCATGATCCCAGTTTTCACAAGTTAGCTATCTAAATCAAGGCACCTAATCCTATATTTGGGGCTCAAGTCTGCAAGGCGCTAACCATGGAGGTCCCTGATTCAGACAAGAAACACGCGCTTAACCGTAGCACGCTAGCTTTAATTTTGAAGTCAGTGGGACTATTCCCATGATGGAAATTAAGCATGTGCTTAAGTGCTTAGATGCATTGGGGCAAGGATGGCAAGCCATTTACTGGACTATTCAATGGATGTAAACTACCAGCACTTAAGTGCCAAAAAATAGGTCTGTGTGTCCCCGACTTCTGCTTTCATCATAACATCTGTGGCTGACCCATATATTTTCGAAGACTGTGTACAACTGCAGGGGAATGAACATTCAGGCTGGGTTCTGCTTAAGAGAGGACGGAAGTGGGGAAATTCTACCAGTTCCTGGGAATCATTGTCCAAAGCTTCACTTTACGAAGCAAGATTTCCAACAGAGAGGACCAGGAACTCCTGGATCACGGTTCAGGTCCATCCTCCTAATTTCTATTACTGAGTATCTGGCTTTGGATAGGCCTACCGTGCAGTCAGGAACTGTGATTGCCATGGGTGTAGACTTAGCAGACCGAGCTAGGTGAAAGCTAGTTTGAACAACATTAGGTGGCAGCACAGGTGGCTACATGGGCTATAGCCCCACCCATCAGGTACATACTGCAGAGGCCACCAGCTATGCTGCCATGGCTTCACTGCTCCTGTCACTCAAACTAGATTTGATCGAGCTAGCTCAAAGCTAGCTCTGGTATGGCTACACCTGCGTCAATCACAACTCCCAATTGCCATGTAGACATACTCTGACTTCTAGAGCATTTTCCCAGAAGAAGAAGAAATCTACATATTCATCACAGAACATATTTGTATTCAAAAACGCTTAAGAGTTACGTCTCCTGGGTGTTGCAATATGTTTTTTTTAAGATGATTAACAAGTCATTAGCTGCTTTTATGAAGAGCACTGAGAATATGCTATTAGGAGATGAAAGAATAGAAGATGGAAATTTTCTTTGTTTTGTTTTTATAAAGCTCATGATTGTTAATACTTTCGGTTATAACTGAAGTATTCTGGTTGTTAAAATACTAAGTCTTTGGATAGATTATTCTATTTGATGTGAGTCTCCTAGTTAAAAAAAAGTCATCGGCCTTTCCAGCATCTACAGGCAATGCTTTTGCCTCTTTGATATGTCATATATCATTTAACACCAATAATCAATAATTGATTAGGATTCTCTGATCCATCAGAATGCAGATCTCAGAGCACACGGTTGTATGCATTCAGATTGGTGACAGGGAGAATCTTGCAGAATATTCTACTGGTGGGTGAAATTCTCCCCAATGCAAAGGGATTATGGATCATTTTAGTTGCACCTAAACCCTATCTTGACAGCATAAGTTGGACTTAAATGATGCATAGGCCAGTGCTGGCCCTCTGCATAGGAGTGAACTTCACCCCAGTATGAAGGGCATGGGCCTCACAAGAGAAGAGAGTTTTGAGGAGAGATTTGAATGAAAAGTGTGTGCATGCCTGGTGGACTAGGATATTTGGTTTCTACTTTCCATTCTTATTTCAACTTTTGTTGCGGGAGTCAAAAGATAAGAGAACAGAATGGGGTGTAAGGGCTGGAAATAGCACCAGCATTAATCAAATTCTTTAAGTCCCCTGGATCTTTATAATTCATCTTATAGTGGTAAAATCCTGGCCCTGTCGAAATCAATGACAAAAATTCCATTAGTTTCAATGGAACCAGAGCTTCAACCTAGGAAGTTCTGATTTTTTTAAAAGTTCATTTTAAAATACCTCTTTTCTCTGAATACAGCATTTTTACCTTTGTGGTGAAACTTTTAAACATAACCACTCTAGCCCAGCCATTGAAGGTGGAGTTTGTATTGTTCCATCTTGGCTAAAAATCTCTTTTTCTATGCTATATTGCAGAAGCACACAGACTTCTAACTTCCGGTTATAAATTGCCAGAGGTTCTTTAAATAAACATTTTAATTCACCAAACCACTCTGTACTATTAATTCGCTTTATAACATTTCAGATTCTTTCTTCCCGTTCCTTTTGAGAGGAGGCCTCGTTCTCCCCCCACTGCATGCTTGTATGTCCAGTAATACCAATTACATTACAATTACAATTACATCTGATGAAGTGAGCTGTAGCTCACGAAAGCTCATGCTCAAATAAATTGGTTAGTCTCTAAGGTGCCACAAGTACTCCTTTTCTTTTTGCGAATACAGACTAACACGGCTGTTCCTCTGAAATAGGAGCTATGAATACTCACTGAGGAAAAAGGAGACTGCCACAGTATGTTTCACTTTCGAAAACCTCAAAAATCTAGATTCCCAGTTCCACTGAGTTTTGACCTGATGCAGCGGAGGAAAGTGATGGGTAAAGGTGACTGTAAATGCTGGTCATAGTCCAGGGTCAGGGGAAAGAGGGAAGCCCAAATGCCCTGGTCTCCATTAGAAAAGTTGCACCGGTTTAACTAAAATCATTCTTAAATTGATTTAGGTAAACTTGTGCAAATCCTTAACAAAGGCACACCTTAATCCTTGCTTCAACTGGTTTAGCACAATCTGGTAAATTACAGGTGCAAGCTCAACCAATTTAAGCAAGGGTTAAAGTGTGTCTTCTTTAGGGGCTTGCATTAATTAATTCTATCTAGTTAAAAGTCCATTTAGTTCAACTGGTGCAACTTTTCTAATATAGACAGTACCTTAGAGCAGTCTTTTGGATGCGTTATGTTATGCCAGCAGCTGCAGTTCTATCGGGACCACTGTATCAGTCAAGAACCAGGTGGAGCACTCTGCACTTCTACAAAGGGAAATCCTCATGTTGGCCATAGGCAGGACCAAGAACCCAGCTTTCTGTGTGTATGTGTATACACATGCAAACCAGTACTGCCTGAAGAACATTCAAAAATATGAATTTAGCTCCAAATCTTGCTCCCAGCACACATCTCAAGCATCTTCTCTACCCTGTGGTTCAACCACTTTTGGGTCTAGAGTGGAAAAGAATAATTTTCAATTATCTCTAGGCAGCAGTGTGGCCTCTTTAGCCACACTACCAGTCTCAGAGCTGGAGATTCATCTGTATCACATGCACCCTGTATTTTGTGAGGAAGAGAATGGCTGATGGAGCTGTCTAGTGATATATCTACCTCCTTGTCTCTTCTCCAGCCTGTTGCACATCAGCTTGCCTGGAGACCTTATATAGCACACAAGGGAACAAGCTTCATAAATCTTGGTTTCTCTGTACCCCATGCACCCCATAAAATGGAGCCACCGTGGCTCTGTTTTTCACCAAGCCATTCACATCTGAAGAGGGAGAACAAGATTTTCTCCTGGGTTGTAATAGAAAAGTCATCTTATTGCTCAGGGTCTCTGATTGGGAGCATTCCAATGAAACTGTGATCAGGTAGAAGTTTAATTCAATTTTGGTACGAAAAATGTATCTGCAAAATTGAGAGTGTCCTTTCGAAAGTTTGGCCACCAATGAGCTAAATGTTAACCAGCTAAACTGAACTAAATTTATGACATTAAAGACTAAGAGAGCTAAGTATGTATTGCTTGTCTAAGACAAGTATGTGATAGAAGATTACCTCTATTAGAAGGTTATAAACACCAAGGAGAAAGAGGAAATAATTTATTGCTGAACAAGGGGATATAACTAAGGAAAAAGGAATTAAAATAAGAAATGAAAATTGAGTGTATTCCCATAAAAGCTTCCTAAACAGTGAAATGTGTCAATCTCAAAGGGAATTGGTGAAAGTCTCATTAAGAGGACATGTACAACTAGAAGACAAATCTCAAGGTAAGGTACTAAACTAACAGAGAAGGTTTGTATTGGTAGTAGGATGGACTGGATCATCATCTTTTTTATTTCTTCTAGGTCTGTGCCACTTCTAACTCTATGAATGTGCAGTCTGGACATGACTAACCAATCTACATTTAAAAGGTGTTGCAGAATTGCCACAACACTAAGCAACAGAGCAGAGTGTTTTTGATGGATTAACTTAATTTATATCTGCTTCTGTGACTATTCTAACAATCATTCCCAAGTATACAGGCTACATATTTAAAGTTGTCTTGGGTCAATTTGTGAATTTGTAAGTAATTTTTCCTAGGTCAATAGAATATCAATTCCTATGGCCTACTTTCCCGTATAGGATAGGAAGTCTTTACAGGTCTGGAGCATCATGAAGTATAGAATGTCACTTAGGGCCTGATCCAAAACTAATTGCCATCAAAATCTGATTTTGTGTTTATTGCTAGGGCAGAGAGATGATCAATAAGACATACTGGCCATTGAAAAATGCAGTGTGGGTGCAATATATGCTCCAAGTAGGATACAGCCCTTCCAAAACACTTGGAATTCTTAGCGTACCCAAAACATATGGCCAAAATTTCAATTTTGCATATTTCTAATAACTGCATATTAACATTCACTTTGCATAGCCTAGACAGCATCACATGGACTCTGTGAACTCAATTAAAGAAAATTATTCTGTGTCTTGCATTAATTGATACTGTTTATCTGTTCACAGATGTCCCTCACAATATTCTGCATTCAGATCCCTTTCTCAATTAGCTTTAACTTTCCTCTCTAATTCTACATATTCATCTAAAATCAACTGATAAATATATTAGAAATATGGTGAGAGTTTCTTCTGAGCTCTGGCCTTTTTGAACCACTCTGGAAGTGACAATGCACTAGGAAACAGCTGGATCTGGATAGCTGAAATTTCCCCTGGTAGGGAAATTTCAGCGGGAACACAGTATATGGTTACTCTACATTGTAAACTGGGGCTTAGACTCAAATTTGAGCCCAACCTCCATCCCTCTCACCCCTATCCGTACAAAAATCTTTCTGACGTGGGTCAGCAGCTTTCAAGACCCAGGTCCTAGAACCCACCAGGGGAATCCTACTGGGACTCCTGCCTAAGCCCCAACATTTTGCAGTGTGGATGCAATTCAAGCCTCAATTCACAGACTCACGTCTGAAAAGTTCACCAATGCTATCCTACAATCCCCTGGGCCTGTGTTTCTTGGTCATTCTACCACAAAAGTGTCCCACTCGATTGCACCGAACCAGAAGCAACCCTACTTGATTCAAACACTGTTCAAATGAACCTGCTCAGTGTTTAATTCTTCCTTTCCACACAGACCATTCACCTGGAAACACATAAGCGTCTCTTGTGTTAGTTATGGCCACCAATAGGAAGAAGCTCTACACCAACTGCACTGCCAGCTAGCCAGAAGAACACAACTGAATTCTGGTAAATCTGTAGTGTGAGGAGAGCAAAATATTTGATTTCAGTAAGAGTGCAAGAAACGATTATGCACACAAAGAAATTTAAAAGACGCTTGAGGCATGGGGATCCACCAGACTGTCTGTCAGTGCAAATAGCAAGTCAAGTGGCAAGATCAAGGATTGTAACAGCATCTCTGGGAGCTCACCTTCTACCTGCCTCTTCTATGTGCAATTTGACCATGCTCTGGGGCCTTCAGAGAGCCCTGATCCCACAGTAGTGCATGACAATCTGCTAACAAGGGATGGTTATAACCCCTGAGTCACAGGAAGCAGAGAATAGCCAGCAGCCATGGGAAGAAACTCAAGAAGTAACTGGTTTTCATGCTGGTTACTGAGGAGACTATGCTGATTGAGTAACTACAGCGTATCCTGGTAAATTACTCAGAGGACCTGTTTGGGGAGCAGCCCTCAGCAGAACAGTCAGCAAGGCAGCGGAGACAGAAATAGCCCCAGAGCTGGAGCCAGGTATGTTTTTGCCTCCATCTTTGTTAATAATATACCAATTGGAGGGATTTCTGTCCTGTGACCCAATATAATTATTATTATAACCTAGGGATTGTAACATGTTTCCATTAATGGCAGAACTCACACCCACTCCCTCCCCTAACCAAATGGAATTCTAAATGGATACCAGGAACCTAAAACAAAAAAAGTTAAAAAAGTTAACAGTCATGAAATTTTCACTAGATACTCTCAGATTACCACAAATACGGATTGGGGCAATAAAATTAAGAGACTTGAATTGTCTTCCCTGCTAGCATGCTGCACAAACCAGCCATGCCAGACCACTCTGAGCCCACCTGTCTGAGTACTCCAAACTGTACCATCATGCAGGTGGAAGTATATGTAATCCATTGGTCCCATAGTATAAGTCCCAACTGTCCCAAGAGGGCTTTATACAGTCCTGGGGCATGAGAGAACACAGGGTGCTTTGAGGAAGACTGTAATACCTCTCCAACATAAAGCAGCATCTTGTTGATTTTCCCATGGATTTTAATCCACTCCTGGCTGGTTATGCTTCTATACTTTTCACAGAGCAGGAACTCCAGGCAGTTGGTTAGATTTTAGGGCAGGGCATACATTCATAGATTCCAAGGCCAGAAGAGACCATTGTGATCATCTATTCTGACCTGCTATATAACACAGGCCATAGAACTTCCCCAAAATGATTCCTACAGCAAATCTTTTAGAAAAACATCCACATTTAATTTAAATATTGTCAGTGATGGAGAATCCATCAAGACTCTTTGTAAATTGTTCCAATGGATAATTACTCTCTGTTAAAAATGTATGCCTTATTTCCAGTCTGAATTCATCTAACTTCAACTTCCAGCCATTGGATCACATTATACTTTTCTCTGCTAGTTTGAAGAGCCCATTGTTAAAATATTTGTTCCCCCTGTAGGTACTTACAGACTAATCAAGCCATCCATTAACCTTGTCTTTGTCCAGAAAAATAAATTATTCTCCTTGAGCCTACCAATGGAAGGCACGTTTTCTAATCCTTTAATTATTCTCATGGCTCTTCTCTGAATTTATCAACACTTTCCTCAAATTATTGACACCATAACTGGACACAGTATTCCAGCATCAGGCACACCAGTGCCAAATACATATTGCTATTACCTGTCTCTTTGTGATAACTGGGGTTCCCGCCAAGAGGGGTAGCCTCAGTGTGAGAGGATACCATGACATCATCTGGAAGGAGGGTCCCAACTATGGGATCATTTCTCTCCAATCAAACTTGAGGTTCTCCTTCCAACAAGACTTTCATCCTCCTCAACACTGCATAAGGCTGTCAGACTATGAACCTTCTCTATGTACATGTCTCCCTTATCTCCTCCAGTTCAGCCATTCTGGTCTCAAGAGCCCATCTGTGCTCTGAGGGCCACGAGTTGCTTGCATCAAATGCACATATACGGCATCTGCCCACATGACCTCCTACTGGTTCCTCTAGTGAATCCATAATGCTGAATCTGTCATTGCATTAATTTCCATGGCAACAGATGCTGATGCCACAAATAGAGTTTTAATCCCAGAATACAGAAAAAGGAAAAAGCTGGGTTGTGAAAGAGAATTCTTTTTCAAAGACAAATATTAAAGATAATTGCAAAGTGAATATAGCAAATTACTTGCTAAGTTAATTTTCTTTTATATAAATATTCTCTTTTTAGACTATTGTGCCACTAAGAAGGGCATTCTCACCTTGAAGCTTGATAGGCTTAAAATAACATTCATGCATAGATGATTAAATATGCTAATATTTGTCTCATTTTGATTATCCTTGATTACATGACATCCTTTTTCTTATCTGATGATAATTTTAGTATTAAAATATCTTGAGAAATTATGCATAATTATTCTCAGTGGCATCTGCACATTTCAGAAGGTATTGGTGGCAGTGTAAATCCCAGTTTATGAGATATAAATAGTAATATTTAGGATATTTGTGACCTTGGGGAATTTCCAAAATGCATTACAAAATTAGGGCCCAATCCAGAGCCCATTGAAACCAATAGGTGTTCAATGAGGCCCTTAAATTGACATATGAGTTGTAATTATGCCTAGGGTCATCCTGCTTACACTCTAGTTCCCCTTTTTTATACTCTTCAGAAAGGGAAAATCACAAGACCTTTTGCATGCAACCTTGTATTCTGACCATTTCTCCTAGCATCTATCCTCACCATCCCCTATCTTAATTGCTCTTTGAGGTGCTCAGTAATTATCCCAAACAATCTGAGGCTAGAGACCTGAATGAGACGGTTTTCTTGTCTTTTCCATTGGCCATTATCTTTGAAAACTCGTGGCGAACGGGGGAAGTCCCGGATGACTGGAAAAAGGCTAATGTAGTGCCAATCTTTAAAAAAGGGAAGGAGGAGGATCCTGGGAACTACAGGCCAGTCAGCCTCACCTCAGTCCCTGGAAAAATCATGGAGCAGGTCCTCAAAGAATCAATCCTGAAGCATTTACATGAGAGGAAAGTGATCAGGAACAGTTAGCATGGATTCACCAAGGGAAGGTCATGCCTGACTAATCTAATCACCTTCTATGATGAGATTACTGGTTCTGTGGATGAAGGGAAAGCAGTGGATGTGTTGTTTCTTGACTTTAGCAAAGCTTTTGACACGGTCTCCCACAGTATTCTTGTCAGCAAGTTAAAGAAGTATGGGCTGGATGAATGCACTGTAAGGTGGGTAGAAAGTTGGCTAGATTCTCGGGCTCAACGGGTAGTGATCAATGGCTCCATGTCTAGTTGGCAGCCGGTGTCAAGTGGAGTGCCCCAGGAGTCGGTCCTGGGGCCGGTTTTGCTCAATATCTTCATAAATGATCTGGAGGATGGTGTGGATTGCACTCTCAGCAAATTTGCGGATGATACTAAACTGGGAGGAGTGGTAGATACGCTGGAGGGCAGGGATAGGATACAGAGGGACCTAGACAAATTGGAGGATTGGGCCAAAAGAAATCTGATGAGGTTCAATAAGGATAAGTGCAGGGTCCTGCACTTGTGACGGAAGAACCCAATGCACAGCTACAGACTAGGGACCGAATGGCTAGGCAGCAGTTCTGCGGAAAAGGACCTAGGGGTGACAGTGGACGAGAAGCTGGATATGAGTCAGCAGTGTGCCCTTGTTGCCAAGAAGGCCAATGGCATTTTGGGATGTATAAGTAGGGGCATAGCGAGCAGATCGAGGGACGTGATCGTCCCCCTCTATTCGACATTGGTGAGGCCTCATCTGGAGTACTGTGTCCAGTTTTGGGCCCCACACTACAAGAAGGATGTAGATAAATTGGAGAGAGTCCAGCGGAGGGCAACAAAAATGATTAGGGGTCTGGAACACATGACTTATGAGGAGAGGCTGAGGGAACTGGGATTGTTTAGTCTACAGAAGAGACGAATGAGGGGGGATTTGATAGCTGCTTTCAACTACCTGAGAGGTGGTTCCAGAGAGGATGGTTCTAGACTATTCTCAGTGGTAGAAGAGGACAGGACAAGGAGTAGTGGTCTCAAGTTGCAGTGGGGGAGGTTTAGGTTGGATATTAGGAAAACTTTTTCACTAGGAGGGTGGTGAAACACTGGAATGCGTTACCTAGGGAGGTGGTAGAATCTCCTTCCTTAGAAGTTTTTAAGGTCAGGCTTGATAAAGCCCTGGCTGGGATGATTTAATTGGGGATTGGTCCTGCTTTGAGCGGGGGGTTGGACTAGATGACCTCCTGAGGTCCCTTCCAACCCTGATATTCTATGATTCTATGATACGTAAAGAGGCACTCTCCTATTCAGCAGTGGTGCTGAAAGATTTGCAAGACCAGCCTTAAATGTTTATCCATAGGGGACCACTCTTCCCAGTAAAATTTAGAGCAGCCCCTAATCTGCTCTAAGTTAAGTGATCCCAATTTGGACTGCATGTAGCGAAAAGTTCCTCTCCTAACATGGTTAACTTAGCATATCTTGACTTGTCTTGGGGGATCTGGCTCACAGTGACCATTTCTTAGAGGTATGGATGGGATCTTGATCCAGCCCCTTCTGTGTATTTGGATGTGTTAGCAAACATTGAAAATTCAATCCAACGAAATGCATGGGAAACCAATATAACTCCACGAAAACTAGAGCTTTCCCAGAGTCAGATTAAAATCAGCTATGACCGCTGCTAATGCATCCAGACTCATTAGCAGTGAGCCGATGGGATTACAATGTAACGCTAGCAGGAAAAAAAAATATGCATCTGGATTTCTCCTAATTGTTCTGAGTTTGCCATAGACTTCAAATGCACTTTGGTTTGGGGGAGACAATTTAATCAGAGTAAAGATCTCTATGATGATAACAACTAAACAGAAAGCAATTATAATTCACACTCAAAAACTACATTAAAAAACATTAAGGTTGTGACACAAACTGAGAAAAGTAATAAAATCCACAGGTAAAGGAAGACACTTACTATAGTGTATTTTCTCCAATACTTAGGTACAACAGGACATCTCCTTAACTGACTTCTTGATGTGCCCTATTGGAGAATTAGAGGGCATATGGCAGGTTTCACTCTTAAGTGCATTTTCTTTCATGGTGCTTTGTCTCAGCCTTCACATTGTTTTAACATAGGAGTGTGTGTGTGTGCACGAGCAAGCGAATTCACTTTTATACTAAATGCTACAGGAAAAAATATTAAAGGGGAATTGTGTAAATGTTAAAGTTTAAACCTGACCTTTGACATTTGGAAACCTTTGAACTGATGGCTTTAAAATGTTCTAAATGTTTCCAAGTAATCTCATTGGAAATACTGTTTCACTGGCATAGAACTTGCATTTCACAAAGCCCTGAGTAAAATATCTATTAGGTTAAAGCCTGTCCAGTCACAGATTATTTTGCTAGTCACTGAACAATAAAAGCAGAAATGATTATCTCAATCATATCACATGAATCAGAAAATTTTGACGTCCCAGTTGACATTCATTTTAGTGGCTCTTTTAAAGAGTGTCATTTTCAAAGTTACTTTTTTTTTTTATCTTTAGCTATTGCAATGCTGAGAGTGACTTATAAATTACTGAAAATATATCTGCAGTTGTGGTGTAGCCATGTAGGTCCCAGGATGTTAGAGACACAAGGTGGGTAAAATAATATATTTTACTGGACCAACTTCAGTTGGTGAAAGAGAATGTTTCGAGCTCCACAGAGCTCTTCTTCAGGTCTGGGAAAGGTAATCAGAGTGTCACATGGTGACCTGCCAGGTGGAACAGACTGTTAAGCATAAGGAGTTAACAAGAAACCATTCAAAATTAAGTGGGCAATTGACACCTTGTCTCTCAAAAGATATTCACATTTTCATTTTTATGTTCAATACCAGTCTTAAAATATTTGGTAATGGCAGTCGAACAAAAAATATATAGAAAAGAGATACTGGTAAAATCAGTATCTTGTGTCTCAATTATTGTTAAATGCTTTAGTTTAATACATTATTTGTTGTTACTTAAGGATTATGAAACACTCTTACGGTACTCCAATTTTATAGTAATTAATGCAACTCTAATATAATGAAGCTAATTACCTATAATCACAATCTCATATTTCAGAGTAATACACTTTAATAATTTCAGTCAAATACGACAAACGCTTATTGTGATGGAATGCACCCTTGTATTCACACTCTACATACCATTGTAATACTCTGCATACAAAATATATCTTATATCTTTTTAAACTTGCAGGTCAATAATATGGTGAAATATATGTACAGTTATGAACATCAAATAAAATCACAATTGAAATGCGTTTACCAGACAGTCTGGGGAGCGGGCAAGCCTGTTTCTCACCTGTTTCTTAAAGGCAAAGGACAAGAGGAAACCCCTACCCAGGTGTCAAAGCTGATTGGCAATCACCTATCAAGCAGCCATTTTTTGGCATGGAAAGCAGGGAAGGCAAGAGACGAGAAATGTGCATTTCAGCATATAGAGGTGAAAACAAACAGCATGGAACTTCACCCACAACACTCCATGTCTCCTTGCTGTCAGCTAGAAAGAATTTTATCGGGGGGGGGGGGCACTCTTGGGAAAATGCATTTCAAAGGGTGAGTGAACTATAAAACTGAGGGGCAAAACCACCCCAAATTATCTTTCCCCACTCATCTCTCTCTTTTCACCTAAAGGGAAAAAAAGAAACAGCCATTGGACTTTTGTAGACTAAGATTGGCTCCCAGTCTGGTCAGTAATGTTACTGGTACATCTGGTAAGGGACTTCTTGAACCAAGTCTAGTTTGTTAAGTTTAGAAAGTATTTTATCTTTATTTTTGTAACCATTTCTGACTTTAATTCCTCATTACTTGTACTCATTTAAAAACCTCTCTCTTTGTAATTAAATAAGCTTGTTTTATTCTTTAATCAAAACTAAACCAGTGTTGTGAACTGTGGGTAATTCCATTTGAGATAGCAAATGTTTCATCTTGATCCCTTAGAGGGACAACAGACCTAATATATCTGGACTGCTCAGGTGAAGTCTAGACAGTGAAGAACACACATTTTGGGGGGGAAATCTGGGAGTTGAGCATGGGTGGGGGTTACCATGGGGTAACCACAGCTGTGTTACCAGAGAAATCCCCCAGACTCTATTTTGTATCCCTGCCCTCCATTTTTGAATAAGCAAGAGTCACTCCACCATTGGAAGCTGCAGGTCACATGGTACTTCAAAAACAGGGGAAAGATCAGATGCATAGACAACATAGAATTGGTGGGAAAACTAAAGTAGGGGAAAGGTCAGCAAATCGTAACTCTGAGGTAATCAACGGTTGCAGGCTAAAAATAGAACTGGCCGCAAACATGCACGGAATGTTAGCAGTGAGCATGTGTAGTAAAGATTGACAGAGATATTAGGAAAAAAACATCTAGAAAGTTCTGACAGGACAGTATAAAAGACAGTTGGCAGAAGAGAGATAGCAGGAGCTGAAGAGAGTACGCTAGGAGTCTAGAAGTTGACAGGAAAGGGGGCAGGGCGGTTAGGTGAAGAACAGATGAGAGCAAAGCGAAGCAAACCAAAGTCAGCAGATAGAGTAAGCCTGTCAATTATTAGTATAACGTGTGTTTATGCGTGCTTGGGTTCGTGAAGGTGCGTGTTTGTTTTATGTTAATTGTAAAAGCAATGTATATACGCAAGACTTACAGTACATTTAAGAATTGCTGTCAGCAGCCTGTGACAGACTGGCCATCTGTAGCAGAGTGCAACCACTTAGAATCATCTCAACTATGTGACTGTGGTTTGGAGTGCTCTTTAACTTGTTGTAAAGGCTTTGTGTCTTAGATTATTGTATTAGGGATTATTATTTGCACCAATAAAAAGGTGTCGTGTTTTGGAAAGAAACACTGTCTTTGTGTCAATCATTTATTGGAAGGCTGTATCTGCATCTTCCAGGTATTTCCTCAGCCACCCTGGAGACCTACACCTTAGGAAAACAGATTGGTTTGTAGGTGAGCTATTCTGGTGGTACCTTAAATCTGTGTTTAGGGTAATGGCTGCTGGAAGCCAGAGTGTGACTGGAGTATGTTGGCAGGCTGCAGCTATACACAGACACTCAGGGCATTACCTGCATAATGGCAGGCTGTTTGTGAGTGACTCAGTTGGGAGCTACATAGCAAAGCATAGTGAGGCACCAAAGGTTGCAGGGCAGGTGGAGACAGCCCCTCTCTGATCTGGATTGCACGTTGAAATGTCTACTTATACACACACTTACCTCTAAGCACTTCTGTAGAGGCATCAACTTCACATGACTACTCTTGTGCTTAATGTTAAAACATATGCATAACGATTGTCAGGAGCAGAGCTAGACTGGTACAGTAACCATGTTTTGTTTATTAGTTTTGCAGGGAGCTTTGCTATTTCAAAATTTCCTCCATTCCAGAATACAATTAAAAAATAGAAATTTTCCAAAAACTGAAATTCTGAAGCAAAACTGTTTTGAGTCTTTTTTTTTTTGAAAAAAAATCAAAAAAGAGTTTGTTGCAATTATGATTCTTCTCCCTTCTTCCCCACATTTTACAGAAGGGGGCAGACTGGCAGAACACCCACCCATTATCTCCATATTTTCCTCTCTTCCTATATTTCTAAACCTATCAGATGCACTGCAATTTTTCCAGGTCACTTGAGTGTGTATGATATTTGATCTGAAGTTTGTGAACCATACTGTAACCCTACAAATCAGCCCAAATTATTCTCCTAGAGCAGGATAGGAATTAGATTGTCACTCCTAGTGACAGTCTCATTCCTGTTCCCCACTCGCTCCCAAGGAAGTAACCTGCACCAGTCTCCTCCAGTGCATGGGCTGGCCCTCTGGGTAAGCGGAGCAAAGACTCCACCAACTCATTCCTCTCCCACCTGCATAGGATGGGGCACCCTGGCAGTGGTTTCCCTTCCCCCTGCATATGCTTAGGTGTGGGTTACCTAAATAGGGGCTCCTTATGCCCACCTTGCTCCTCTTCACAGCCACATAAGAGGACTCACAAGTCAGCCCTATATAATTAAGTCTTGATACATTTTGTAGAAGTCCTAAGATTTTTTTCAAAGATACCCAGCAAACAGCACTGCAGATTTAATAGGAAACTTGCAAAAGAATTTGAGTGACTTTTTTTAACCACGCGTGCTACATATGCTCCTTATGTTTGCTCACTTAGATCCCAAGTCTAGATACATCTGCTAACACTCGTCAGTTCATACCACTAGCAAAAATAGTGCTGTCACTTATGTTCTTATCAGCAATTAGCAACCAGATTAAAGTTATGTTTAGGAAAAATAATAAGACAAGTACAGTAACAGAGTGTGAGGAAGGAGGGATAGTGGGAAATACTCTCATTGTGCTAAATAAATTCAATTTAGCAGTTACTTGACACAAATTGTGCTAGATCTGATTAGCATTAACAACAATGTACATATCCCAAAGACATTTTGAAGTCTTTTACAAAGGACTGATTCAGTTGCCATTTAAGTCAATGGCAAAACTATTGATTTCAGTGGATACAAAGATCATGCCTCATTCCCCACTCTGTTGCACCACTTTTACACTTGTGTAGGGGAGTTGGGAATTACACCTTCATTTCCCAATTACTCAAATTCAGGTAGAAAACTGAAATCAGTCAGTGTGTATGCAATTACAGGATTGGCCTGGGATTAAAATATGTCAGGACTTGATAAGGTATGACCCCAAATCCTACCCAAAATAAATGGGTAGCATTGTGCCTGATTTGGTCTCAAGGAACAAACCTTATCAGGACTCTGACATGATGCCTAAAAATTGTGGCACTTCATCTCCTTTTTGAAGATGAAAATCATAGCACTTAGAAATGGAAAAGACATATTAGAATGCTGGAGAACATTATCAATGGCAGAGGAGAGAGAGAGAGAGAGACAGACACACTGACATCAGAGGGCTATAAACTGGCCACGGACAGGAGTGGTAATACTTTACATGCCTCAGCTCAATAGCACACAGTGCACGGGACATTAAAACATTTTTACTGACAGACAGAACGTTGCCCAGGACACTGAGTTTATCATCTGATCGGCATAAAGTCCTAGCGAGTCATCATGCAGGAGCAGATATCAAGCAATTGGCAGAATTTTCCTGAATTAATCTGAAAGACAATTTACAAGTGTGACTATTGCCAAAACACCCATGAACCTTGGAGTTTACTTGTTTCCTCATTAATTATATCAATATTCAAAGTTAAACAAACACTAAACTTGCTCCTTTTAAATATAAAAACTTACATTTTCAAATGTGAGCTACAACTTAATCGCCCCATGACTGCATGACATTTAGCATGTAAATATATGGTGTCTGCTTCTGCTCTGATTGAAGTCATTGAGAGTTTTGCTGTTAAAGGAATAGGAAGCAAGAGCAATCCCATGGTCAGTGAAATATTTACTAGGAGTTTTCATCACAGCATTGAAATATCTGGCTATGCTACATAAAGGAAACTGATACTTTGTATAAAATAGTTTACCAACAGCAGCTAGCAGGCCATTAAATTCATTAAATAATAAAGATTTATATGGATGAATGCAGTAAATCATTTAATTCCAGCAAGTTCTTAGCTGGACTTCTGGTTGAGCTTTTCAAAGTAGCTGAGGAGATTTAGATTCATGTATAAACAAATTTTAACCATTATTCCTAATGTTGTTGCTTTGTTTAAATAAAACCACAGCTTGGATTTTTTTTTGTACTTATATTTCCTTCAGTTCACTTTGACATCAGTTCCACAGATCAAAGAAAATACGTCAGAACTGTAGTATCTGTACGGATTAAGTGATACGGGAATGGAGAAGGAGAATTATTTGCAACTTGCCGATACAAACATAGAAAGGCTAATGGCAAGAGACTAATAATTTCTTTTTAAAGGTAATTATTTAGTGAGGACAATGGGGTCATTGTTTCATCAAAACACCATTAGAAACAGTTTGCTTTTTGTAGTATTCACTGAATAATTCATACATTCAAAAATAAATCAAATTGTTTTATATATTTATTTGGCCTCCACAAGACAGATCCTACATTTTCCCTAATATTTACTTACACTTGTTAATACTTCTCTGATAGATGAATTAACAGAGTTACAGCTGAATTAGTAGAGTCAAATCGAAATTTTGTATGTTTGTGATATTTCAGCAGTTCAAGAGAGCTGAATAGTAAAAGGTCAGTTTCCAGCCAAGGATAGCAGTTAGGCTACTGATAAGCTGAGACAACAACCTGTCATGCTGACCAATGTTGTCTTATTGTTTCCTTCTAACTCCTCCATTTATCTGTATCCATCTGTTGGCTCTTGGTCTTATGCTCAAATTGTAAAGTTCTTTAGAGCAGGGATCATCTTTGTTCTGTGCTTGTACATTACTTAGCACATCGGGGACCTGGTCAATGACTGGGGCTCCTAGATGCTCTGGAAATACAAAAAATAAAGATGATAATGTTTAAAAAAAGCTGTAAGCTATAATGCAACTAGCAGGTCAGACTAGATGATTATAGTGGTCTCTTCTAGTCTCAAAATCAAGGAAAACAGATGTTGTGGCAATAGGCATTTGGCTCTGGAAAAGCACCTGCTGTAGTGTTAATTTTGAAATAGAAAAGCAATTTACAATAGTTCTCTTTCCCCCCGTCATAAATATAAAGGGAAGGGTAAACCCCTTTGAAATCCCTCCTGGCCAGGGGAAAGCGCCTCTCATCTGTAAAGGGTTAAGAAGCTAAAGGTAACCTCGCTGGCACCTGACCAAAATGACCAATGAGGAGACAAGATACTTTCAAAAGCTGGGAGGAGGGAGAGAAACAAACGGTCTGTGTGTCTGTCATATGCTGGTCTTTGTCTGGGATAGACCAGGAATGGAGTCTTAGAACTTTTAGTAAGTAATCTAGCTAGGTATGTGTTAGATTATGATTTCTTTAAATGGCTGAGAAAAGAATTGTGCTGAATAGAATAACTATTTCTGTCTGTGTATCTTTTTTGTAACTTAAGGTTTTGCCTAGAGGGGTTCTCTATGTTTTTGAATCTAATTACCCTGTAAGATATCTACCATCCTGATTTTACAGGGGGGATTTCTTTATTTCTATTTACTTCTATTTTTATTAAAAGTCTTCTTGTAAGAAAACTGAATGCTTTTTCATTGTTCTCAGATCCAAGGGTTTGGGTCTGTGGTCACCTATGCAAATTGGTGAGGCTTTTTATCCAACATTTCCCAGGAAAGGGGGGGTGCAAGTGTTGGGAGGATTGTTCATTGTTCTTAAGATCCACGGGTCTGGGTCTGTAGTCACCTAGGCAAATTGGTGAGGCTTTTTACCAAACCTTGTCCAGGAAGTGGGGTGCAAGGTTTTGGGAAGTATTTTGGGGGGAAAGACGCGTCCAAACAGCTCTTCCCCAGTAACCAGTATTAGTTTGGTGGTGGTAGCGGCCAATCCAAGGACGACGGGTGGAATATTTTGTACCTTGGGGAAGTTTTGACCTAAGCTGGTAAAGATAAGCTTAGGAGGTTTTTCATGCAGGTCCCCACATCTGTACCCTAGAGTTCAGAGTGGGGGAGGAACCTTGACACCCCCTTTCAGGAAAAAAAATGGCAGAATCATTTTAAGTCACCTTTGTGCAGACTAGCACTTGCAAACATTCATCCAAAGAGAGAAAGTTCTGAGCAACTGGAAACAGAATTATACTGAAAGCTCTTACACATCGTTACTATTATAATGTTAATTACACCATGCCTAGAGGGCAGTTGAACACACTGTACTGGCACTGTACAAACAGAACACGTCTATATCATCTTGATCCCATTTGGAATGTGGGTTTTACATCATTTGTATGCATGACATGAGCCCTAATTGCATCTGAGATTTTAGAAATCACGAAGGTTAGAGTGAATCTCCACCCTTTCACTATAGAGCATATGTTTAATATTTCAGTATTAATGTATATAAGAATCAGTTGCACTAAAAGGAGAGGTAATAGGGCAGACAGAGGCATAGAGCAAGGCATTCAGTGGACCTGCTGGAACCTAATGTCTCATTAATATAATCAAGGCATCATCACTTTTTGTTGTATCCACGTCCAATTCATGGATATGCTTTAGTAACAGATGAAAGTATCAGCTTTGTCTACACTTTCTCTGGAAAAAAAAAAAGCACCAGAAACACATGGAGGACAATAGAGACTGCACATCAAAACATTAATGTTTTAAGAAGATGACCCTGAAAGATGAAAGCTAAAAGATGGTCCCAATACACCCATTTAAGTGTTTGAGAAAAACCACAAAGCAAGTAGAAAGAAAAGGAAGAGCTGGCATCAAAGCATGATTTTAATGTGCTTTTCCATCTCCATAATTATCCAAAGTGCTGATAATTCAGAAGGGAAAGGGTTTATCTGAACAATTAACATCTCTCTTTCTAAAACACAGAATAAAACTTCCAGAGGAGATATTTAGTTTTAGAAGTTTTCCTGTAAGGGAATTCAAATGTTGTGCATCACAGTGGAAGGAGAAGGAGAAAGTCAGAGGGTAACTTCAGTTTGCTGCATACTTATGCTACTGCTGGGCCATCACCAGAACACATCAGATGACAGTAGTTATACTTAGAGCAAGAGGACTCAGAAGGGGGATCCAGTAGATAGATTTCCAAAGTGCAGTTAAGAAATATGTCACTGATCTCCTTTTATGTAGATTCCTTTTTGTCCTCCTGCTGCTACAGTAATCTAACAACTGTTGAAGTCAATGAAATATTCCATTAACTTCACTGGACATTGGATCAGGCCCATACAGCTTCTAACTGTCCTAACTAGCAAAGTCATTCTTCTTCCTTATTAGTTTTTAAAACAGTCTATCTAAACTTCTCCTTTAACTTAGGGTGTTTCTTTAATAAAAAAAAAGAAAAGAAAAAAAGGTGATTGCTAGAGACAGATTTTCCTCCAGTCCCTAATAGAGTGGACAGTACAGAACATAGGTGATGCTTGAAAGGAAGTAAGCCTAGTGGTAAAAATCACATTATATGTTGATCAATGTGTATTCCATCTATAATTGTTATGCACCTCAGAAATAAATATGCACACCAGGGTGTTTAATATTAGGCACTTGCATGTTTAAGAATGTAAACAAAGATCACAGTCTGCTCTCAGTTATACTGGTCTAACTGATAGTAGTAATCACTGAAGTTAATGGAATTGCTCAGGTTTTAACCCAGTGTAACTGAGAAGAATCTGGCTGGCTGTGGCCTGTTTTTCAGATATGTTGAGCACCCAGAGCTTCCACTGACCTGTGGAGTGGCTCAGCAACTAAAAATTTTGGCCAAACTATCAGCTGATGATCCTGCACAATATTTAATTGTCACCTTATCAGCAGGACCAAGCCCTTTTAAACTGTATTTGCTGCTGCTCAAATTAAAGTTAATTTAGGATCAAAAAATGTAACTTATCACTTTTGTTGGGAATACTGGGAAAGATACCACATAGCTTTCAACAAACCTACTTCAGTAGAGCTATGCTGGATTTGCACCAGTGTAAATTAGAGCAGAATTTGACCTAAGCATTTTGTAATATGACAACCTCTCACCAAGAAATGAAAAGTGATACCAAAATAGTCACCCCTAGTTACTACAATCCAAGAGTGAATGGATAGTGCTCCCCATCTGTCTGTAGCAAGCATTTAAGGTTCATCCCTGCCAGGGCTGAGTACCTCATACAACAGTTGTTTGTAAGCTCTCAAAACCCTCTCAGAACAGTTATTTTAACAAACAAGTTGCCCACACCTCCAATTCCTAGAGCTGGGCAGAGAAAGGTAATTCCATTTCATGGAGGATTTTGATTTTTTGAAATCGGGTTTTGCTCCAGTTTGCATCAAAACCCAAAAATCTCAAAAGTTCTCTTCAAAAAGGAATGCAACCCTTGCTCAGGGGCAGTCCGCATGGCAGGCTGCCCCAAAGACACTGACACAGGAAGCCAGATGGACCACTTTTCAGAGACAGTCTGGCAGGGGGATGCTGAGGAGTGCGGTGGGTGACCAGGCTGGAAACCAGTGAAGTTTCCGATGGGTTCTGTCATGTCATCCAAATCTAACCATTTCCACACAAAAAGTGTTTCAATTGCAACGGATTGGTAAATTCCAAATGAGGGGTTTCATCTGATTTTTTCCAACCAACTATATTAAATTACTCCACCTCCACGCCTCGTGCCCTGCGAGCGTAAAACAGAAGTAAAGATTAGGGCTCCTCTGAGTGCCATGGGGCTGCTCTGTAATCATTTATGTATACTGTATAGTCTACATGTTTGTCTGATTGTTGTAAGTGGGTTTCATGTATGACTGTCTTGGACTAAATCAATAGGGCTGTTGATAAATTTACAGGAAGGCAAGACCGTGATTTGAAATAAGTTGTCCCTCAAAACACTTGGTGGGATGGGGTGGGGGATGTTACAAAGATGTTACATGAGACAATGCACGGGCCTTTTGCTTTGATGCTCTAGCTCAGTCCTCTGTGGAGATCAAACTAGTTTTGAGCATGCTACTCCCGGGGGCTTGTGAGCGACGAGTGATAGCAACAGCAGTTATGTGTTGCATCACAGCACGGCGGAGGGGTGGGGCACTTTGGCCCCACCCATTCCAATTCCTGCGATTGGGTCCCGCTGCCCTAGGAGCCAGCAGGCCAGGAGCATGGCCAGTGTTGCTGGGGCGGGCCATGCTGGAGACACTGGCGCTGCCTGAGGGGCCCAAGCTGCTGGACAGGAAGCGGCATGGCGAGCAGGTGCTAGACAGCCCCAACTCCTTTCTGCTGCCCAGGCCCAGCCACTGGCCCCAAGCATGCGCGGTCCTCCGGGCTGCCTGAGCCAGATGCCGCCGGTGAGTAGATCCCTGCGCAGTTGTATCCACATCTGATTGATTATCCACAAAAATGGTCCACGGATATCCGCAGATTTGGAGGGCTCTACTCATCTTCAGTGGACTTTTGGACAGGCACTTGGTGAGAGCGAACTTGGTAAGCAAGAGAATGTTACCTTCAACCTTATAAGAGGAAGTTACAAACCATAAATGTGATCCTGCTCCCATTGAAATCAATAGCAAAATTCCCCACTGATTTTAAGGGAAGCAGGAGAAAAACAGTGTGCCTAATACTTCCATTTTAATGGGAGGTTTCCTTGAGTAAGGAGTGCAGTAACAAAAATATAATAAAATAAGCACAGTATTGAATGTTCATATAGCCCTTTGAAAATTAGCTATTGACTACAATCTTTAATACATTCAAGGATTTTAGAAAACCCATATTTGTGTATTCATATTGCACACCTTGCAGATGGTTCAGCAATTTTGTGCTTGAAGTGCACATTGGAAGTTACAGCCAATACAGAAGGCATAATACTCAGTTTGACTGTGTTTCACAATTGCATTATTGATGATCACAGCCATTAATGCAGATCAATAGTAAGCCACTCCAGTTGCAGTAATTTATACATTACACATGCTTTGTTTTTTATTTAATGTGATTTCATGAAAAATGACATTGGAATAATGCATGTCAAATGAAACTCCAGCCTGTGCATGAATTACAGTGTTGAACATGCACACGAGTGTAACATTTTGAAAAAATCCAACTTTCAGTGAAAGCTTTAATTCCTCAAGGGAGACAAGATGTTCCTATCTCTGTACTCAACCTGTTAACATTCAATTAATCCAAATTTTAAAGACACAGATGAGACACACTGGATTTACAAAGGTAAAAATGGCAATCCCTGTGTATTCCCAGGAAGCTACCATATACACGTTAACTTGGGAACTCTTCTTCACATTGTTAGTGAAGCTAGCCAGTAGTATATGAGCAGTCATAGAATGTGAAGCTAATCTTGCTAGAGCTCTGCCAGTATGATATTGTTGGCTGTATTTCCATTTTTGTGCCTGGATTGAATTCTCATAAAACAGTAAACTAATGTCTAAAAATAGTCACATCAGCATACACACCGTCTGCTCTTGTTATTGGTACTAAAAAAATCATTTTAGATATAAGCCAGCGACTATGGACTCTGGTTTTCCTTTACTGTATTTCCATAACATCTAATCTTTTCATCATGACCATACAGTGAACTTCCATGACAAAAATCTCAAACAGGCCACCGAGGTTAAAGATCTCCAAAGCAACACCAACATGCTTCTACAGTTCCTGCCCAGCAGGGATAATGGTGCTGTGTAGCCATGGATCTACCAGACCTATTCTTGGTCCTGTCTTGCCCTGCTCAGAAAACTGCCTGTGTTAGACAGTACAGAGGGAACCCCCATGCAGCTGTATCCTGTGTGGTCATGGATGTATACCTCTGGTGTAGCCTCCCCAGTATTTTCCCCCCTTTCCTTCTTCACCATTCCCACTGGAAGTGAAGGCAGGAGAGACACTTTGTTGGTGGCCAGTGCATAATTTTATAAAGTTTATATGCCTCTGTAGTGCACACAGGGACAAAACCTGCATTTCCTTCATTGGAGACGCAACATGCTGCATACCACATGACGGGCACATCCTAGACACGCATGTTCAAATGCCACCTCACACCCAGTGTGGATTTGCACAAGGTAAATACTTCACCAACCCTACACACCTAGTGTTTGTTTCATGGGAATTAAGTACAGTAACTCCTCACTTAAAGTCGTCCCGGTTAACCTTGTTTTATTGCTGATGAATTAGGGAACATGCCCATTTAAAGTTTAGGAATGCTCCACTATTACGTTGTTTGGCTGCCTTCTTTCTCCACAGCTGGCAGTCCCCCTATGGCCCCCCTCCCCACAGTGCCTCCTGCCTGCTGGCAGACCCCACAGATCAGTGCCTTCCCCCACCTCCCCCCACCTCCTGGCCGCAGCGATCAGCTGCTTGCAGTGTTTAGGAGGCAGGAGGAAGGAGCAAGGACTTGGCGCGCAGGCTCCCCCTCCCTCCCCTGCCTCCTAAACACCGCAAACCAGCTGATTGCCCTGGGAAGGAGGCAGGGGGATTGGGAGGGGGCGCCCGCGCACCGAGTCCTCACTCCTTCCCCCCCCCGCCTCCTAAACACCGCAAGCCAGCTGATTGCCCCAGGCAGGAGGGAGTGGGGAGGAGTGAGGACTCTGTGCACCTCCCCCTTCCCTCCCCTGCCTCCTACCCGCAGCAATCAGCAGGCTTGCCGCGTTCAAAAGGGAGGGGAGAGGAGCGAGGATGCAGTGTGCAAAGTAAAGGGGGAGGAGGTAGGGGTTTGGGGGAAGGGGTGGAGTGGACGGGCTGAGGGTTGAGTGAGGACGGTCCTGACAGGGAACGCAGCTCCAAAAAGTGATTAGGGGAGTTGGTCATCTAATGACTTGCTATAAAGAAATTTACCAAGAAAAAACAAAGGGAAAGCAAAACAATCTCTAGATGTGTTTTTTTGAGTTCAGAAGGTTCAGCAAGAGGAGCAACTGGACAATCCACCCTCTTCCACTCTCTGACTCCACCACCTCAACCAAGCTTCATACTCAGCAATGATGATTGTAGTATTAATTTGCTTCTTTAAGATTGTTTAAAACTTATGCCTGTATTAAATTGCTTGTTTAAAATCATTTAAAATTTATATAATGCCTTTTGTCTAGCAAAAAAAATTTCCCTGGAACCTAACCCCCCCACCCATTTACATTAAGTGAAATGATGTTAAGCAAATCCAATTTCCCCATAAGAATTAAAGTCACATTTTTCAGGAACATAACTACAACGTTAAGTGAGGAGTTACTGTAGATTATGAGTGAGGAGAGCAAGTCTCCTTAGTGTAATGTGAGAATTAGGCTTATTGTCTCCAAAGACTGCTATAAATAGTAAGTAACAGCCCTGTGAGGGTTAAGGGACCTCAGTAATATCACTCCTACAACACACCAGCCTTGTTTCGTTTTGAAGCTGTGCCATTGCCCATAGCACTTGGCCTGTCCACCACCCTTTCCACTACATCATGAGCAAACACATGAGAAGCACTCCGATCATTCTACATGCTGACATACTTTTTAATACAAGGCACAGTGCAAGTGTTCTTTAACATGAAGCTGATTTCCAAACTCAGATTCATAGATTCCAAGGCCAGATGGGACCATTGTGATCAAGGTATTGCACAGGCCATATAAGTTTCCCAAAGTAATTCCTACACCATATCTTTTAGGGAAAAAAAATCTCCAATATTGATTTAAATACGGTCAGTGATGGAGAACCCTTGGTAAAAATGTTCCAGTGGTTCATTACTGTCACTGTCAAAAATGTATGCCTTATTTCCAGTCTGAATTTGTCCAACTTCAGTTTCTAGGCATTGCACTGTGTTATACCTTTCTCTGCTAGATTTAAGAGACCAATATTAAATATTGGTTCCCCATGTAGATACTTACAGACTAATCAAGTCACCCCTTTACATTTTCTTTGGTAAGCTAAATAGACAGACAAAGAGATCAGTCACTGTAAGGCAGGTTTTCTAATCCTTTAATCACTCGTGGCTCTTCTCTGAATCCTCTCCAATTCATCAACATCCTTCGTAAGTTGTGGTCACAGATATTAGACAGTGTTCCAGCAGCCAAATCACCAGTCACCACAGTGCCAAATATAGAGGTAAGATAACCTCTCCACTCCTACTCAAGGTTCCCCTTTATGCATCTCAGGACCACATTAGCTCTTTAGCCATGGTGTTATGTTAAATACTCATGTTCATCTGATTATCCACCACAACCCCAAAATGTTTTTCCAAGTCACGGCTTCCCAGGACAGAGTTCCCCTAAAGTATGGCCTACATTATTTGGGCCTAGATGTATAAGTTAACATTAAACCATATTAAAAACTAAAAACACATTGTTTGCTTGTGCTCAGTTTACCAAGTGATCCACATTGGTCTGAATCAGTGACCAGTCATCTTTTTTACCAATACCGCAATTTTTATGTCATCTGCAAACTTTCAGTGATTATTTTGTCTCTTCTTTTGTGTGTATATACCCACTCACACCCCCACAATAATGCATTTTTATATACATATACACATACACACACACACACACACACACACACCCATTCCTCTCTCCTTTTCCCCACTAGATCCTTTTTAAATAGGTTAAAACCACTGATTTTAATCTTCCAATTGTGTGAACTATCCCCATCAGGTTTCAGTAAAACCAACTAGATCAAATTTATGCTCCTAAACAAGCAATTTCAATTCCTCATGTTTGTTACCCATGCTTCTAACATTGGTGTATAGGCAATTCAAGAATTTCTTCTTTTCATGTCTTTTGGCTCTTTGATTAATGTTATTCTCAACATCTTGACTTTGTGCTGAATGCTCATATCTTCCCTCTTTTTACCCTCTCCTTTTGCCATTAGTTTAATCTCTTCTGACTACACTAGTCAGTCTGTCCCCAAGGGGATTGGTCCCCTTCCATGGAGGTGAAGGCTATCCAAGCTATACAGCCCACTCTTCCCCAGAAGGTGGACCAAGTGTTCCACAAACCCATAACCTTCCACCACTTACATAGCCAGCAATTCCCTTCCAGAATCTTCTGCCTTGTCTTCTTCACTCACAGGACTCACTGCCTACCGTGGAGTTTCTTGCACTTTCCTCTGAGGAATCTGGTGCCGGACACTGTCAGAAATGGATACTGCACTAAACGGACCAATGGTCCGATATAGTAAAACAATTCCTATGTTTCCTCCAAAGATTTAGAAATAGCTTTAGTGTGGCTTGATTATTACTTTAAGTCAGCTGAGCAGTACATTATACATTTTCTTTTTTCTTGATTTCATTCATTCCCATAAGTTATTTCTTCTAAACATATATTAGTTTATTTAAATTAATTCAGCTGGATTTAGACACTTCACTTCAGTGCATAAAGAGAGTCAGACATGACCAGTTTTAGATTCACAACAAAATATGAAAATTTTGGATCTCTGAAATATTATAAATATGTTGTATACATCCATTGCTGTGAAAAAATCACACCACATTCCTTTCAAATGTTCCATAAAACCTTGGGCATCTTTAATGGGTTTTAAAGAGGATAAAGATAGTCAACTTTAAGTGCATTTATGCCATAGATATTGGTTGTGAGAGCACCTCATGGCTACTGATATCTCACCTGGCAAATTGTTCTTCAAAGTGAGCATGAATGCACCAGTTCAGCATATAGTGAAGGCCAACCTTAGAAGAATACTTGGACAAAAAACCCTGCATCCCAGCCAGCAGGAAGTATAAGTGTTTCCAAGTGCTGGAGCCAACAAAGCTGCTGAAATGTGAGATAACATTCAGTAGAAGATCCCTACATCAGGACCTCACTCTGAATGTGACTTTTGTTACATTTGTTTGCAATAGGAGAAGTGAGCTTAGGATCAATTTCATGACAATTTCACAAAGGGAGAAAAACTGGGCCCATGGACTGAATGCCAAACTAGCTGATAGAAACAGCATATGTTCCAAAGTCATCTAAGGGAAGAAGCAAGGGTGGGAGGGCCAGAGACCTATGAAATCTGAAGCAAAGACACCAATTTTAAAGTTCTCTCTGATACACACACACACACAAAGATGCCCCAATCTCCAAACAAACCTTTTACGTATTTTCTCTGTCAAAACCAAAGAAAACCCAAAATTCACCACAGAGCTGAGGGAGTAGAGCCCTACACGCCGCATTTTATTGTAATAATAATAATGTTGACCAGGAATGGATGCATCAGAAACAGTAAACCAAACCAAATATAGCATAGGGGCCATTGTATCATGTGCCATTTAGAAAAATAGTTCTTGTGATAATCAGAGATGACACACCAGTGACACAGGAGATCAACTCAGCTGGACACTGGGTCTGAGAGTTTGTCAGGCATAAACCTTTATGATGCATTTAAAAAAAAAAAAACTCAGCCTAGTTATCACTGGCAAACCAGGAAGTTGTGCCTTCTTACACTGGGGCTCAGTTATGACTAATTTCTTTTAAACAATATATACATATGTATATGTATGCATTCTAGTATATGCCAGGCCACTCATACAAAACATATCCCTTTTGCTGTTACTTTTTCCTTGTCCTACTGTAGGTCACTCTGTTCGGTCTACCTTTGGTGTCTGGTCATTAACTTAGCTGCTGGCCTGAAAAGGTTCTCTTTTTACTACATGTTTGTAAAGCAATCTACAGAATGGGTCATTGATTTGGCAGGTGCACCTAGATCCTTCAGCAATACAAAATCTTATAACAATAGCATATTGCATACAAAAAAATTGAAGTAGGGAGACTTTTAAGAGAAAAAAAATCACCCCTTAATACCACAAATAAAAAAAAAGAGTGAGATCTGTTTGCTGTTATTTCTGGAGTTGTACTATTCATTATTTGAGTCGCATTGTTGTATGAGATGGTGCTGTATTATATTGTACTGTACTGTGTGGTTGTCTGAGTATTCAGATGGCCATATGAAAACGTCAACTTACCCTGAAAGTTTCAAGAGTGTTAGCACAAATATTTGCCAGAAAAATTGTACCAGCTGAGAAGTTTTTTTTAATTCAATATTCATTTTTCTTCTCTTAAAAATTGCAATAATCCATTCAGGAAGGAGAAACTATATCACAGGATATTGGTGTCACACGGTGAACAACAACTAAAGAATAGATTAATTGAACAGTTTGCCAACAACCCATTGGACGAGACTATTTGGCAAATACTTACAAATAATGGATAGAATTCACAGAACTCAAGATGGCTTGATGAATGATATATGATTGGTGGGGGAAGCTCAACTGACAGGGGCAGTTCCTCAACTGGTGTAATTTGTCATAGCTCTATTGACTCTCATGAGGCTCTGACAGTTTTGCCAGCTAATAATCTGCCACATGAATACTACTACGAAGAATACTTCTATCAGCTCTCCTCTTGAGCTAATTACTGATCCTACATGCTTAACATTGCAGCCCATATTACTTACAGAAGGTCACCACACAGATGGAAGGGGAAGCTGGAGGGCCATTGAACACGATGCATCTTATCAATGTGCTACAATTACAGAAACACCTGTGCTAAACACCTGACCCACTGTGAAAATTCATTGTTGAACCACCCCCTCAAAATTTGTCATTTGTTACCTGTGGCGAGGTGGTACACACCAGATTGCAGTATGAAGCATGTAGAGACACACTGGCTTAAGACCCCATAGGAAGACCTTTTAATAAATTGCCAGCAAAGTACCCTGGGACTTCTTCACTTGATCAATATCTCCTTGTTTCTGCACTGATATTTTAAAAAAAAACCTGATAGGGTGGAAGAGTTCTAAATATTGTCACTGGTGTACATTACCATGAAGAGCAAGGTTCAGAGATTGCCAGAACTTTCATGGAGAAAACTGGAATGAAAGTTAAGTTTGCATGTTTATAAAATGCAAGCAAGCCAACCACACACAGATATGGACATGGAAAAAAAACCCAACACACACAAGCTTTACCACACTTTTGAGATCACAAAATTATCCAGTAAATAATGGAGAACTATGGCTAGAATAAATAGCCTAATTCAGTGGAGCGCTAAGTTATCAATTTGGGGGATTTTTTTGCTTTAGAAAGAGAGAGACCAAAGAATCTAAATTAACTGCAGTCACAGTAGCCATAAAGTGACCTGCTAAGTCTCAGCAAGAGCATACTGGAATAAATGAACAGTGAATCATTTCCATGAATGGAAAGTAACAAGCCCCTTCTGTGAAGGGAAGGGGAAAAGTGAAACAGAGAGAAAACAAGAATCAGATAACTTCCCTATTTGTAAGAACCAAAGCAGAAATAGAAAATGACTTGAAAAAAAACAGATCAAGCATATATTGGGTAGAGGTAGGCAAAGGAAGTGTATTATGGACCTTCTTTTAAATAAACAACTAAAATTTTGTTAAGACTTCACTTTCAACCCCTTTCATTTGCTTTCTACAAACATGCCCGTCACCATGCCTCAGTGGGTCACAGCAAAGGAAGCCAAATTCAGGACGAACTGCTGAGAAATGGTGCAGACACCCCAGACTGGTGGTTATTCTATTATTAGATATACCAAGCCAAAAACAAAAGTAAAAGGTCTCACCACACTGGTTAACAAGTCCAAACTGCAGTCTCCTTAAGCATCCCAGCCCTTGTTTCACCACCCAGACACCAGACGATGATGAACGGTTACTGAAAACCGATTTCATTTAACAAAGTTCTTCTGATCTCAAAAGATCAGCCACATACTCAGGTCAATATGGAACTCAGATCTTACCCAATAATCACGCTGTTGCCAGTCATTAGAAACATAGATACCTTTGTGGGTTTGTGATGACCAGGAGAACTGTATGGTGACTTGCCTACCTGGTGCGAAGGTTGCGGACCTCTCGAGGCATCTAGATAGACTTATGTGTAGAGCTGGGGAGGAGCCGGTGGTCGTGGTACATGTAGGTACCAATGACATAGGGAAGGGTAGGAGAGACGTCCTGGAGGCCAAATTTAGGCTGCTAGGAAAGAGACTGAAATCCAGGACCTCTATGGTGGCATTCTCAGAACTGCTTCCAGTTCCACGCGCAGAGCCAGGTAGGCAGGCAGAGCTTCAGAGTCTCAATGCGTGGATGAGACGACAGTGTAGAGAGGAGGGGTTTAGATTTATTAGGAACTGGGGAAACTTTTGGGAGAGGGGGAGCCTATATAGGAAGGATGAGCTCCACCTAAACCAAAGTGGATCCAGACTGCTGGATCCAGACTGCTGGCACTTAACATTAAAAAGGTTGCAGAGCAGTTTTTAAACAGATGGGGGAAAGCCGATCGCTGCAGAGACGCACGTGGATCATAGAGACTTCTCTTAGAGGAGAGTCTATTGATAGAGATTCTCTAGGTTTTAGTCAGGAGGAGGGAATGAAAGAGGATAAAGTATGGGCCAGATCAGATGAGAAACATTCACATAAAGAATCTGACACATCAGAAAAGGGCAGACAAATAAACAGTGACAAGTTTTTAAAGTGTTTGTACACAAATGTTAGAAGTCTAAATAATAAGATGGGTGAACAAGAGTGCCTCGTGTTAAAGGAGGATATTGATATAATAGGCATCACAGAAACCTGCTGGAGTGAGGACAATCAATGGGATATAATCATTCCGGGGTACAAAATATATTGGAAGGACAGAACAGGTCGTGCGGGGGGTGGGGAGTGGCACTATATGTGAAAGAAAATGTAGAATCAAATGAAATAAAAATCTTAAATGAATCCACATGTTCCATAGAATCTCTATGGATAGTAATTCCATGCTCTAATAAGAATATAACAGTAGGGATCTATTTTCGACCACCTGACCAGGACAGCGATAGTGACAATGAAATGCTAAGGGAGATTAGAGAGGCTACCAAAATAAAAAACTCAGTAATAGTGCGGGATTTCAATTATCCCCATATTGACTGGGTACATGTCACCTCAGGATGAAATGCAGAGACAAAATGTCTTGATACTTTAAATGACTGCTTCTTGGAGCAGCTGCTATAGGAACCCACAAGGAGAGAGGCAACTCTCGATCTAGTCCTGAGTGGAGCGCAGGATCTGGTCCAAGAGGTAACTATAACGGGACTGCTTGGAAATAGTGACCATAATATAACATTTAATATTCCTGTGGTGGGCAGAACACCTCAACAGCCCAACACTGTGGCATTTAATTTCAGAAAGGGGAACTGTGCAAAAATTAGGTGGTTAGTTAAACAGAAATTAAAAGGTATAGTGACTAGAGTGAAATCCTTGCAAGCTGCATGGACACTACTGTAGAGGCTCAACTTAAATGTATACCCCAAATTAAAAAACACAGTATAAGAACTAAAAAAAAAAAAAAAAAAGAGCCACTGTGGTTTAACAACCATGTAAAAGAAGAAGTGAGAGATAAAAAGGCATCTTTTAAAAAGTGGAAGTCAAATCCTAGTGAGGTAAATAGAAAGAAACATAAACACTGTCTAATTAAAATGTAAAAATGTAATAAGAAAAGCCAAAAAGGAGTTTGAAGAGCAGCTAACCAAAAACTCCAAAGGTAACAACAAAATGTTTTTTTAAGTACATCAGAAACAGGAAGCCTGCTAAACAACCAGTGGGGACCCTGAACAATCGAGATACAAAAGGAGCACTTAAAGACGATAAAGTCATCCCGGAGAAACTATGCTTCAGTCTTCATGGCTGAGGATGTTAGGGAGATTCCCAAACCTGAGCCGTCTTTTGTAGGTGACAAATCTGAGGAATTGTCACAGATTGAAAGAAAAGGAGTACTTGTGGCACCTTAGAAACTAACATTTGAGCATAAGCTTTCGTGAGCTACAGCTCACTTCATCGAATGCATGCAATGGAAAATACAGTGGGGAGATTTTATATACACAGAGAACATGAAACAGTGGGTGTTACCATACAGACTGTAACAAGAATGATCAGGTAAGGTGAGCTATTACCAGCAGGAGAGAAAAAAACCTTTTGTAGTGATAATCAAGGTGGGCCATTTGCAGCAGTTGACAAGAACGTGTGAGGAACAGTAGCGGGGGGGAGGGTGGAATAAACATGGGGAAATAGTTTTACTTTGTGTAATGACACATCCACTCCCAGTCTTTATTCAAGCCTAATTTAATGGTGTCCAGTTGGCAAATTAATTACAATTCAGCAGTCTCTCGGAGTCTGTTTTTGAAGGGTTTTTTTGTTGAAGAATTGCAACTTTTAGGTCTGTAATCAAGTGACCAGAGAGATGGCAGAGGGGAGAACACTTCAATCTCTGGTCACTCAATTACAGACCTAAAAGTCGCAATTCTTCAACAAAAAAAACCTTCAAAAACAGACTCCGAGAGACTGCTGAATTGTAATTAATTTGCAAACTGGACACCATTAAATTAGGCTTGAATAAAGACTGGGAGTTGATGTGTCATTACACAAAGTAAAAACTATTTCCCCATGTTTATTCCACCCTCGCCCCCGCTACTGTTCCTCACACGTTCTTGTCAACTGCTGGAAATGACTCACCTTGATTATCACTACAAAAGTTTTTTTTTCCCCTCTCCTGCTGGTAATAGCTCACCTTACCCAATCACTCTTGTTACAGTGTGCATGGTAACACCCACTGTTTCATGTTCTCTGTGTATATAAAATCCCCCTACTGTATTTTCCACTGCATGCATCCGATGAAGTGAGTTGTAGCTCACGAAAGCTTATGCTCAAATAAATTGGTTAGTCTCTAAGGTGCCACAAGTCCTCCTTTTCTTTTTGCGGATACAGACTAACACGGCTGCTACTCTGAAACCTGTCACAGATTGAAATGTCACTAGAGGAGGTTTTGGAATTAACTGAGAAACTTAACAGTAACAAGTCATCGGGACCAGATGTAATTCACCCAAGAGTTCTGAAAGAACTCAAATGTGAAATTGCGGAACTATTAATTATGGTTTTTAACCTGTCCTTTAAATCAGCTACTGTACCCAATGACTGGAAGATAGCTAGTGTATTGCCAATATTTAAGAAGGGCTCTAGAAGTGATCCTGGCAATTACAGACCAGTAAGTCTAACGTCAGTACTGGGCAAATTAGTTGAGACAATAGTAAAGAATAAAATTGTCAGACACATAGAAGAACATACATTTTTGCGCAAAAGTCAACATGGTTTCTGTAAAGGGAGATCACGTTTTACTAATCTATTAGCGTTCTTTGAGGGGGGTCAACAAACATGTGGACAAGAGGGATCAGGTGGACATAGTGTACTTAGATTTCCAGAAAGCCTTTGACAAGGTCTCTCACCAAAGGCTCTTACGTAAATTAAGTTGTCATGGGATAAGAGGGAAGATCCTTTCATGGATTGAGAACTGGTTAAAAGACAGAGAACAAAGGGTAGGAATAAATGGTAAATTTTCAGAATGGAGAGGGGTAACTAGTGGTGTTCCCCAAGGGTCAGTCCTAGGACCAATCCTATTCAACATATTCATAAATGATCTGGAGAAAGGGGTAAACAGTGAGGTGTCAAAATTTGCAGATGATACTAAACTGCTCAAGATAGTTAAGACCAAAGCAGACTGTGAAGAACTTCAAAAAGATCTCACAAAACTAAGTGATTGGGCAAATGAAAGTTAATGTGGATAAATGTAAAGTAATGCACATTGGAAAAAATAACCCCAACTATACATGCAATATTATGGGGGCTAATTTAGCTACAACTAATCAGGAGAAAGATCTTGCAGTCATCGTGGATAGTTCTCTGAAGACATCCACACAGTGTGCAGTGGCAGTCAAAAAAGTAAACAGGATGTTAGGAATCATTTAAAAAGGCATAGAGAATAAGACAGAGAATATCTTATTGCCCTTATATAAATCCATGGTATGCCCACGTCTTGAATACTGCGTACAGATGTGGTCCCCTCATCTCAAAAAAGATATACTGGCATTAGAAAAGGTTCAGAAAAGGGCAACTAACATGATTAGGGGTTTGGAACGGGTCCCATATGAGGAGAGATTAAAGAGGCTAGGACTATTCAGCTTGGAAAAGAGGAGACTAAGGGGGGATATGATAGAGGTATATAAAATCATGAGTGGTGTGGAGAAAGTGAATAAGGAAAAGTTATTTACTTGTTCCCATAATATAAGAACTAGGGGCCACCAAATAAAGAAATGGTAGCAGGTTTAAAACAAATAAAAGGAAGTTATTCTTCACTCAGCGCACAGTCAACCTGTGGAACTCCTTGCCTGAGGAGGTTGTGAAGGCTAGGACTATAACGGGGTTTAAAAGAGAATGGATAAATTCATGAAGGTTAAGTCCATTAATGGATATTCGCCAGGATGGATAAGGAATGGTGTCCCTAGCCTCTGTTTATCAGAGGGTGGAGATGGATGGCAGGAGAGAGATCACTTGATCATTACCTGTTAGGTTCACTCCCTCTGGGGCACCTGGCATTGGCCACTGTCGGTAGACAGGATACTGAGCTGGATGGACCTTTGGTCTGACCCGGAATGGCCATTCTTATGCTCTTATGTCTTTTAGTATCTAATATTTAAAGGATTATTTATAAGAGAAAAGAAAGTCTGTTAAAATAGTTAAGGAAGTCATATACTTACAGTCATTGCAAAGTTCTTGGATCAGGTTTGTAGCAGTGATGTTACAGACAGACAGCTGGCTTGTAAAGTCTCTGACAACTTCCAAAAGATTGGAAGGTCCTAAGTCCATAGTCTATATGGTCCTTTTAGTATAAGTCCATAGTCCAGAGATCAGAGCAGGAAAGAGGAAAAATGGAGATGCTTCAAGGGTCCTGGCTAGACTGGATGTAAACTACCTTGTGAGTGTTGCCCGGGAATATAGCACATAGGTAGATGCCAGTATATAGTCAATATTTATAAACTTCTGATACAAAAATACATGCATATAAACAGGATACTCATACTCAGCCAATCATAACTGTTTACCTTACAGGACACTTTGTACAAAGATTTGTTGCAATTGTCTAACAATTGCAATATCAGGGATATAAAATGGTCATGTTTCAATCATACAGCATCACAATGACATAAGTGTCACAAAAAGAAAAGGAGTACTTGTGGCACCTTAGAGACTAACCAATTTATTTGAGCATGAGCTTTCGTGAGCTACAGCTCACTTCATCGGATGCATACCGTGGAAACTGCAGCAGACTTTATATACACACAGAGAATATGAAACAATACCTCCTCCCACCCCACTGTCCTGCTGGTAATAGCTTATCTAAAGTGATCATCAGGTTGGGCTACCCAACCTGATGATCACTTTAGATAAGCTATTACCAGCAGGACAGTGGGGTGAGAGGAGGTATTGTTTCATATTCTCTGTGTGTATATAAAGTCTGCTGCAGTTTCCACGGTATGCATCCGATGAAGTGAGCTGTAGCTCACGAAAGCTCATGCTCAAATAAATTGGTTAGTCTCTAAGGTGCCACAAGTACTCCTTTTCTTTTTGCGAATACAGACTAACATGGCTGTTACTCTGATAAGTGTCACAGATACTCCTGCAAATATTTGCCTCAAATCTGTGCCAAAAGTGATTTATGCATGCCCTCCTCCTGCTTATATAAAGTTTCAGACACCCAGTCAGGAACCAGAGAGACCACTTGGGTTAAGTAACCAATCACAGAGAAGGAACAGGAAATTGTGAATAGTGAACACTCAAAAGTCATACATTTAAAAAAAAAAAGTTAATTGATCCGACAGTTTTCAGGCTGTGATTAAAGGCCTTTAAAAAAAAGTGCCTAAAATTGGACATATTTGTGATACTTCCAGCATCAGCACTCATGGTAATACCTAGTTACACAAACATTCATGACACTGTTTCCACAACTTGTTTTTAGGGACGTAAATAAGATACTTCAGTGTCTAAAGTGCAGAGAACCACACCCATCATTTCCAATGTAAGCCACTGTTTATTAGCTATTCTCTGTGATGGTTAGTTATTTCAATGGCATTCTTGACTACTGAAAAATCAGGCCACTTATCTTGGCCAAAATAGTCATCACAACAAAAACTAATGTATAAATGGCAAGGAAGCAAGTAGGCACAAGTTGTATAGAAAGCAGATGGAATGTAGGAATAGTTGAGAGGAGAGATGTAGATTAGAGTAGAGGTGTGTATACCACTGAACAAATGATACAGAAGGCAAGAGGATAGGTAATAAAGGAGCAGGGGAGGAAGATGATTTTTGAAGTAGCATTTTGCATGGATTTGAGGAAAATCAAGGAAGCCTGAAAGGAGATGGCTGCAGAAGCCTAGACAAAGTGTAGACAAGCTAGCCAGAGGGCTGAAAAGGAAAGTGCATCTTTTAGGGATGTTCTACAAGGAAGAGGGGAAGTGTTCAGTAGGAACCAGGCTGTGATTGGACAAAGTTTAAAAAAAAAAAAAAGCAGGGCCAAATTTTCTGCTGATTTAATTCAGTTAACTTCAGTGGAACTGTACCAATTTATACCAGCAGACAAGGCTGGACTGCACAGAGAATAGTGGAATTGTTTACAATGATTGAATACTACTACTGAAATTAGATGAAGGTTTCTGAAATTAGATGAAGGTTTCTAACCATCAGGAGTGAAGCTCTGGAACAGCTTTCCAAGGGGAGCAGTGGGGGCAAAAGACATATCTGGCTTCAAGACTAAGCTTGATAAGTTTATGGAGGGGAAGGTATGATGGGATAGCCTTATTTTGGCAATTAATTTATCTTTGACTATTAGTGGTAAATATGCCCAATGGCCTGTGATGGGATGTTAGATGGGGTGGGATCAGAGTTACTACAGAGAATTCTTTCCTGGGTATCTGGCTGGTGAATCTTTCTCATGTGCTCAGGGTTTAGCTGATTGCCATATTTGGGGTCAGGAAGGAATTTTCCTCCAGGGCAGATTGGAAGAGGCCCTGGGCGTTTTTTGCCTTCCTCTGCAGCATGGGGCACAGGTCATTTGCTGGAGGATTCTCTGCACCTTGAGGTCTTTAAACCATGATTTGAGGACTTCAATAGCTCAGACAAAGGTTAGGGGTTTGTTACAGGAGTGGGAGGGTGAGATTCTGTGGCCTGTGTTGTGCAGGAGGTCAGACTAGATGATCATAATGGTCCCTTCTGATCTTAAAGGGTATGAGGGAGCAGGGAAGACTTGGTAATTATTGAATTATATTGCTGTATCATTATACTAGACATCTACAAAAAGGGACAAATACATCCAGTAGGAAAAACCTGTGTGCGCGCATGCATACATGTACCAAGATAAGAGAAAACAAAAAATATATGCAGTGACAGAGATCTAATATGCAGATTATGCTCTGGACATTAAATATTTTTTCATTTTATAAGTGTCAGGAAATCAGTTTTGTCTGAAAGTCCTCTGAATTTACTACCAAAGCTGTCAAGGAAGCTGCTCTACGTGCCTGATCCAAAGGCCATTGAAGCAATGGAAAGAGTCTGCCTTTAGATGAGGCAAAAATATAGCCTGTCCATATTTTATGAGAGGGGAAGAATGCAGAGAGAATAAAGAGAATTAAACTATGACCAAATAACAGGTGACTCCTCAGCAGCTAGGATAATCATTTATTTATTTGTATTAAGCACAGCCATTATTCTGAGTAGAACAGGGAAATGGAAGACTGCTTCACTAAAGTCTAATTATGAGAGAGGAGCACTCAGCAGTCCCACGTCCCCTCCTTTAGCTGGCAGCCCTGTATATTTTGTTTATTTCTATGCTGTGTTTGGATGCCCTACATCATATAATTGGATCCATTTCATATGGGGATAGGTGCCTGTTAGCCAACAGCTAACATGTCTGCTTGTATAAATGAAAAGAACGTTGCTGTCATTCATTTCTAACCATAAAAGAGACACACTGTGGTTAGGATGCAGCAGTTTCCAATCCTCCACATTAACACATACTCCTTTTCTAAGCCAGCAATCCCTCTCAAAAAAAATAATTCATTGTTTTTAAAATAATGGCATAACTGTTCCTGAGAATCACAAAAGCTATTCTTGCCAGCTGGCACTAGTCACTTAGCAATATATCAAAGTAATTGCACCTCATTTATGGATTAGCACAATGCATCATCCAAATGAGAAGCCCTGATGATATATTGAAGAAAATAGGGCTTCCCAGGAAGAAGGGAGTCAAGAGGTAGCCATTTTATTTTATTATGCAAAAGGGGGGGAGGACTAAGTGAGAAAGAGAATGATGTTAAATATGGATTTTCGTTTACACTGGTGGTGATGACAAATACAAACGAAGATCCAAGGCAATTCTTGTGACATTAGAATGTTGCTTCTCTGCAAAAGTCTGCTTGACATGATTGGTTTGCAAAGTATATTGGGGAAGCATCACTTACAAAGAATTCCTTCTACTCTAAGCAGTGGCTCCCAACCTTTCCAGACTACTGTACCCCTTTCAGGAATCTGATTTGCCTTGCGTATCCCCAAGTTTTACCTCACTTAAAAACCGTTTGCTTACAAAATCAGACAAAAATACAAAAAAAGTGTTGCACACTATTACTGAAAAATTACTTGCTTTCTCATTTTTACCATATAATTATCAAATAAAATGGATTGGAATAAAAATATTGTTCTTACATTTCAGTGTATAGTATATAGAGCAGTATAAACACATCACTGTATGAAATTTTAGTTTGTACTGACTTCACTAGTGCTTTTTAGGTAGCCTGTAATAAAACTAACTAGGCAAATATCTAAATGGAGTTTATGTACTCCCAGAAGACCTCTGTGTATCCTCAGGGGTACACCTACCCCCGGTTCAGAACCACTTCTCTAAGCAGCAAAATACAGCCCTGCACCTCCAACCTTTACTTGGGTAACCACACAAGTATTCCCATTAAATTAATAGCAGTAAGGGGGCAACTTATGAGTGAGGAATACCTTGTGGATGGGTGGAGGGAAAGAGTAAGAAACGTGGTATATCTTGACTTTAATAAGACTTTTGATATGGTCTCGCATGATCTTCTCCTAAACAAATTAGGGAAATACAACCTAGATGGAGCTACTATGAGGTGGGTGCATAAACTGGTTGGAAAAAACAGTTCCCAGAGTAATCATCACTGGTTCAAAGTCAAGCTGGAAGGGCATATCAAGTGGGGTCACGCATGGGATCAGTTCTCAGTCTGGTTCTGCTCAATATCTTCATCAATGATTTAGACAATGGCACATATGTTTGTGGACAATACCAAGCTGGGAGGGGCTGCAACTGCGTTGTAGGATAGGATTAAAATTCAAAATGATCTGGACAAACTGGAGAAATGTTCTGAAGTAAATAGGATGAAATTCAATAAGGACAAATGCAAAGTACTCAGGAAGGAGCAGTCAATTGCACATACACAAAATGGGAAATGACTGCCTAGGAAGGAGTACTTCAGAAAGGGATCTGGAGGTCATAGTGGATCACAATCTAAATATGAGTCAGTAATGCTGCTGCAAAAAAAAAAAAAAAAAAAAAAACCCCCACAACCCCACAAACAAAAAACAACCAAACATTCTGGGATGTATTAGGAGGAGTGTCGTAAGCAAGACACGAGAAGTAATTCTTCCACTATACTCCTCGCTGATTAGATCTCACCTGGAGTACTGTGTCTAGTTCTGGGCACCACGTTTCAGGAAAGATGTGGACAAATTGGAGAAAGTTCAGAAAGGAGCAACAAAAATAATTAAAAAAAAGGTGTAGAAAACATGACCTGTCAGGGAAGATGGAAAAAATTGGGTTTGTTTTGTCTGGAAAAGAGAAGACTAGACTGAGGGGGGACAGATAATTTTCAAGTGCATAAAAGGTTGTTACAAGGAGGTGGGAGGTACATTGTTCTCATTAACCTCTGTGGACAGGACAAGCAGCAATAAGTTTAAATTGCAGCAAGGAAGGTTTAGCTTGGACATGAAGAAAAAACTGCCTGTCAGGGTAGTTATGCACTGGAATAAATTGCCTAAGGAGGTTGTGGAATTTCTGTCATTGGAGGATTTTAAGGGCAGGTTAGACAAACACCTGTCAGGGATGGTCTAGATAACATTAATCCTGTTCTGAGTACATGAGTTCTCTCCCTTCCAGTTCTATAATTCTGAGTAAGGGCTTTAAGATGAGGACCATAGTTCTGATAGTTATCAGCTTTTCATTAGCTGACATCCCCATCCCCAACACACTCTCATAGTAGGCTAAAGGGTTTTCTTGTAACAAATATTAAGCTTAAAGGGTGCTTTGGAGTGCTAATTGTTTGGACGCATTATTGTCATGTGTTGTTTTCTTAGACAATTTATCCAAAATGTGCACTTGGAAACTTGCACGTGTTGTGAGGCATGAAGAGTCTTTATTTTTCAATTACCTCAGAAGTCAACCTAATAACTTCTTTCCTTGAAGGATGTTGTTGCTATTTAAAAAAAAAGGGGGGGGGCAGCAGTGATTAGAATGCAAACATAAGGCATGGGCCAGACTGCATCCTGCAGCCCCCAGGATTAGTGGGGTATTTAAAAAAAAAAGCACAATTTGTCCCAAGACCTTAAACAACCGATGACTTGCTAATTAAATTCTGGGAACAATTTGGTAGCATGAAAACTGTCTTACACATGTTATATGGTCATCATTTCACACTAGGGGCCTCATTTTCAGGGACCAATTCCGCAGGTATGATTGCGTGGTACCATAGCTGGAGCACAGCTCTATGGTACACCAGGGTTATGTAGCTCAGTTCCGGGAGTTTCCTTAGCTTCCCCCTTATACAGCAGAACTGCACCAGTTCTTCCACCTTTTGGCCTCTAGGTGTCTAGGAAATGGGAGGGGGATTTCAGCAACAGAGACTATTGTACTTTCCTCAGTATCACATTTGTTCCTCTTATGCAGCATTCAAGCTACTTATATAGGGTATGTCTACACTACGGAATAAGGTCGAATTTATAGAAGTCGGTTTTTTAGAAATCGGTTTTATAAATTCGAGTGTGTGTGTCCCCACAGAAAATGCTCTAAGTGCATTAAGTGCATTAACTCGGCGGAGCGCTTCCACAGTACCGAGGCAAGCGTCGACTTCCGGAGCGTTGCACTGTGGGTAGCTATCCCACAGTTCCCGCAGTCTCCGCTGCCCATTGGAATTCTGGGTTGAGATCCCAATGCCTGATGGGGCTAAAACATTGTCGCGGGTGGTTCTGGGTACATATCGTCAGCCTCCCGTTCCCTCCCTCCCCCCGTGAAAGCAAGGGCAGACAATCATTTCGCGCCTTTTTTCCTGAGTTACCTGTGCAGACGCCATACCACAGCAAGCATGGAGCCCGCTCAGGTAACCGTCACCCTATGTCTCCTGGGTGCTGGCAGACGCGGTACGGCTTTGCTGCACAGTAGCAGTAACCCCTTGCCTTCTGGCAGCAGACGGTGCAATACGACTGGTAGTCGTCCTCATCGTGTCCGAGGTGCTCCTGGCCGCGTCGGCTGGGAGCGCCTGGGCAGACATGGGCGCAGGGACTACATTTGGAGTGACTTGACCAGGTCATTCTCTTTAGTCCTGCAGTCAGTCCTATTGAACCGTCTTATGGTGAGCAGGCAGGCGATACGGACTGCTAGCAGTCGTACTGTACCATCTTCTGCCAGGCAGGCAAGAGATGAGGATTGCTAGCAGTCGTATTGCACCATCTTCTGCCAGGCAGGCAAGAGATGGGGATGGCTAGCAGGCGTACTGTACCATCTTCTGCCGAGCAGCCATGAGATGTGGATGGCATGCAGTCCTTCTGCACCGTCTGCTGCCAGCCAAAGATGTAAAAGATAGATGGAGTGGGTCAAAACAAGAAATAGACCAGATTTGTTTTGTACTCATTTGCCTCCTCCCCTGTCTAGGGGACTCATTCCTCTAGGTCACACTGCAGTCACTCACAGAGAAGGTGCAGCGAGGTAAATCTAGCCATGTATCAATCAGAGGCCAGGCTAACCTCCTTGTTCCAATAACAACGATAACTTAGGTGCACCATTTCTTATTGGAACCCTCCGTGCAGTCCTGCCTGAAATACTCCTTGATGTACAGGCACCCCCTTTGTTGATTTTAGCTCCCTGAAGCCAACCCTGTAAGCCGTGTCGTCAGTCGCCCCTCCCTCCGTCAGAGCAACGGCAGACAATCGTTCCGCGCCTTTTTTCTGTGCGGACGCCATACCACGGCAAGCATGGAGCCCGCTCAGCTCACTTTGGCAATTAGGAGCACATTAACCACCACACGCATTATTCAGCAGTATATGCAGCACCAGAACATGGCAACGCGATACCGGGCGAGGAGGCGACGTCAGCGCGGTCCCGTGAGTGATCAGGACATGGACACAGATTTCTCTGAAAGCATGGGCCCTGACAATGCATGCATCATGGTGCTAATGGGGCAGGTTCATGCTGTGGAACGCCGATTCTGGGCTCGGGAAACAAGCACAGACTGGTGGGACCGCATAGTGTTGCAGGTCTGGGACGATTCCCAGTGGCTACGAAACTTTCGCATGCGTAAGGGCACTTTCATGGAACTTTGTGACTTGCTTTCCCCTGTCCTGAAGCGCATGAATACCAAGATGAGAGCAGCCCTCACAGTTGAGAAGCGAGTGGCGATAGCCCTGTGGAAGCTTGCAACGCCAGACAGCTACCGGTCAGTTGGGAATCAATTTGGAGTGGGCAAATCTACTGTGGGGGCTGCTGTGATGCAAGTAGCCCACGCAATCAAAGATCTGCTGATATCAAGGGTAGTGACCCTGGGAAATGTGCAGGTCATAGTGGATGGCTTTGCTGCAATGGGATTCCCTAACTGTGGTGGGGCTATAGACGGAACCCATATCCCTATCTTGGCACCGGAGCACCAAGCCGCCGAGTACATAAACCGCAAGGGGTACTTTTCGATAGTGCTGCAAGCTCTGGTGGATCACAAGGGACGTTTCACCAACATCAACGTGGGATGGCCGGGAAAGGTGCATGATGCTCGCATCTTCAGGAACTCTGGTCTGTTTCAAAAGCTGCAGGAAGGGACTTTATTCCCAGACCAGAAAATAACTGTTGGGGATGTTGAAATGCCTATATGTATCCTTGGGGACCCAGCCTACCCCTTAATGCCATGGCTCATGAAGCCGTACACAGGCAGCCTGGACAGTAGTCAGGAGCTGTTCAACTACAGGCTGAGCAAGTGCAGAATGGTGGTAGAATGTGCATTTGGACGTTTAAAGGCGCGCTGGCGCAGTTTATTGACTCGCTTAGACCTCAGCGAAACCAATATTCCCACTGTTATTACTGCTTGCTGTGTGCTCCACAATATCTGTGAGAGTAAGGGGGAGACGTTTATGGCGGGGTGGGAGGTTGAGGCAAATCGCCTGGCTGCTGGTTACGCGCAGCCAGACACCAGGGCGGTTAGAAGAGCACAGGAGGGCGCGGTACGCATCAGAGAAGCTTTGAAAAACAGTTTCATGACTGGCCAGGCTACAGTGTGAAAGTTCTGTTTGTTTCTCCTTGATGAACCCCCCCGCCCCTTGGTTCACTCTACTTCCCTGTAAGCTAACCACCCTCCCCTCCTCCCTTTAATCATTGCTTGCAGAGCCAATAAAGTCATTGCTGCTTCACAGTCATGCATTCGTTATTCATTCATCACACAAATAGGGGGATGACTACCAAGGTAGCCCAGGAGGGGTGGTGGAGGAGGGAAGGAAAATGCCACACAGCACTTTAAGCACAGCACTTTAAAAGTTTACAACTTTAAAATTTATTGAATGACAGCCTTCTTTTTTTTGGGCAATCCTCTGTGGGGGAATGGCTGGTTGGCCGGAGGCCTCCCCACCGTGTTCTTGGGCGTCTGGGTGTGGAGGCTATGGAACTTGGGGAGGAGGGCGGTTGGTTACAGAGGGGCTGCAGTGGCAGTCTGTGCTCCAGCTGCCTTTGCTGCAGCTCAACCATACACTGGAGCATACTGGTTTGGTCCTGCAGCAGCCTCAGCATTGAATCCTGCCTCCTCTCATCACGCTGCCGCCACATTTGAGCTTCAGCCCTGTCTTCAGCCCGCCACTTACTCTCTTCAGCCCGCCACTTACTCTCTTCAGCCCTCCACCTCTCCTCCCGGTCATTTTGTGCTTTCCTGCACTCTGACATTATTTGCCTCCACGCATTCGTCTGTGCTCTGTCAGTGTGGGAGGACAGCATGAGCTCGGAGAACATTTCATCGCGAGTGCGTTTTTTTTTCTTTCTAAGCTTCACTAGCCTCTGGGAAGGAGAAGATCCTGTGATCATTGAAACACATGCAGCTGGTGGAGAAAAAAAAAGGGACAGCGGTATTTAAAAAGACACATTTTATAAAACAGTGGCTACACTCTTTCAGGGTAAACCTTGAAAGTTAACATTACATACATAGCACATGTGCTTTCGTTACAAGGTCGCATTTTGCCTCCTCCCACCGCGTGAACGGATTTTGGTTGAATGCCAGCAAACATACACTGCAATGCTTTGTTCTACAGTGATTCCCCAGTACGTGTTGCTGGCCTGGAGTGGTAAAGTGTCCTACCATGAAGGACGAAATAAGGCTGCCCTCCCCAGAAACCTTTTGCAAAGGCAGAACCGCAAATGCCAGGGCAAAGTAATCCTTTCACATGCTTGCTTTTAAACCATGTATAGCATTTTAAAAGGTACACTCACCAGAGGTCCCTTCTCCGCCTGCTGAGTCCAGGAGGCAGCCTTGGGTGGGTTCGGGGGGTACTGGCTCCAGGTCTAGGGTGAGAAACAGTTCCTGGCTGTCGGGAAAACCGGTTTCTCCGCTTGCTTGCTGTGAGCTATCTACAACCTCCTCATCATCATCTTCTTCGTCCCCAAAACCTACTTCTGTATTGCCTCCATCTCCATTGAAGGAGTCAAACAACACGGCTGGGGTAGTGGTGGCTGAACCCCCTAAAATGGCATGCAGCTCATCATAGAAGCGGCATGTTTGGGGCTCTGACCCAGAGCGGCCGTTCGCCTCTCTGGTTTTCTGGTAGGCTTGCCTCAGCTCCTTCAGTTTCACGCGGCACTGCTTCGGGTCCCTGTTATGGCCTCTGTCCTTCATGCCCTGGGAGATTTTCAGAAAGGTTTTGGCATTTCGAAAACTGGAACGGAGTTCTGATAGCACGGATTCCTCTCCCCAAACAGCGATCAGATCCCGTACCTCCCGTTCAGTCCATGCTGGAGCTCTTTTGCGATTCTGGGACTCCATCATGGTCACCTCTGCTGATGAGCTCTGCATGGTCACCTGCAGCTTGCCACGCTGGCCAAACAGGAAATGAGATTCAAAAGTTCGCGGTTCTTTTCCTGTCTACCTGGCCAGTGCATCTGAGTTGAGAGCGCTGTCCAGAGCGGTCAGAATGGAGCACTCTGGGATAGCTCCCGGAGGCCAATACCATCGAATTGTGTCCACAGTACCCCAAATTCGAGCCGGCAACGTCGATTTAAGCGCTAATCCACTTGTCAGGGGTGGAGTAAGGAAATCGATTTTAAGAGCCCTTTAAGTCGAAATAAAGGGCTTCATTGTGTGGACGGGTGCAGGTTTAAATCGATTTAACGCTGCTAAATTCGATCTAAAGTCCTAGTGTAGACCAGGGCATAGTAATTTGGAATAGCAGTCACTTCACACGAAGGGACAATGCATTGAGGATCAAAGAGGCAGCTGCTCTTCCCAAGTGGACTTAGGTGGAAGGAGTCACACTCACTATGGCATAAAAAGCAGCTTGAATAGTGACAGGGGAAGAGATGGAGATGAAGCCTCTTGGACTCACACTGAAGGCAGGCATGCATTAAATAACTTCTTCCACTCCAGCTCTTTAGGAGGTCCTTCAAATTGCTTCTTTATTGATTTTAAAAACACAAAAATAAGAGCATTTCATATTTTGTATTTCAAAATAAACCCAACCAGCATACTGGATGACTAAATCACTAATAAGCCCTAAATCTAACCCTTTGTTTTTGTGTTAACGTGTTAAATCCCCTGTGGATACTAGTAGAGGAAATGGAAACACTTGGTATTAAAGAACGATGCCAGGGGCTAGGTTGACACCATGGCGAGGGGAGGTCATGCAAAACTTATGTCCACAGAAGTTTGGCCAAGACTTTGGAGCTCAATGTTGGATGAAATAAGAATGGACTGTGCAGCATTCTGAACTAAATGCAAACCTTATCTTAATACTACTTCTCTTGCAATAGTACCCTCATATACTTCAGTACTCATCCCATAGATATATATGCATGTGTTTTACATAAACAGATGAAAATTGTTTTTTCAAAAAGTTGTGACCCTCTCTAATAAGGAGGTTGGTGTGTATTAAAAATTAAATGTGAATTAAAGATTCAGAGCTGAATTTTATTAATTAATGTAGATATGCAGTAACTCCAAGTGGTGTTATTCCTAACAAAGTAGTGTAAAATGTTGCAGGTATGTGCTACCGAGCTCAAATTTGGGATTTGGTGACAAAACCGCTGGTTGTTTTATACTCCTCATTTGGGTACCTTCAGTACTGTAATCAGCACAGTTGGCATTATCTGGACCCAGATCTGGAATAATGCTTTCAAGTTGGAACAAATTGTAGTAGCAGAGGTGTGTGGAGAAGGTGCCCTCTCAGCTCTGTGTGTATATCCAGCCAGGGCAATTAGTCCCGCATTCATAAGCAGTGCAGTGAGTTATAAAGTTGAAAATAAACTAACCCTTATGAAATTTAGCTACAGGAAAGCACAAACATAGAAAGTACCAGTTCAGTGTTAGCTACATCAATGCGTGCTGATAATGGGTAGCATACTCTTATACCTCAAAAATATTTAGTTCAACAATGGCGTATTAGATGAATTATGGAATTGCTCAAAAATGCAGGCTACACAGGAATATTATAGCCTCTGCAAACAACTGATGTGTTTTAATTTCAGTTTATTTATTCAACCAAACCCAGAAATAATTAAAATACATATTCTATAAATAGTAATGCCACTTCACAACTAGGTGAATTTATAGGACCTAACTATTCTTTGCAGGAGAACAAACTATGTGGGGCAAAAGAAATTGAAGTTACAATGTACCGGGCCAGATCCTCATTTGTTATAAACAAATAAAGCGCCAATAGACTTCAGGGGAGCTATACTCAGTCATACCAGCTAAGGATCTAATCCCTGGAGTTTCTTCTCACATCAGAGATCATGTTTGTCCACAATTGGAAGTAGCAAAAAAAACCATACAATTTCCTAAGCCCACAGATATCCCAAGATACTCAGGAGGCAAGTAGCACCCATTTGTTGCTTCATGGCTCCCTCAAAGATGCTTCCTCCTTGACACCTGTCTTTACCAGCTCCCACTGACCTTTAGACAAGGGGGAAGGATCAAGCTAATGCAGAGAGGAGCAGATTACTCTTTAGTTTGCACAATTCGCTTGTGCAGATGGTGGGAGTGCAGGGAAATATGCACTTCAGTCTTTACTCTTTGCAAGCAGTTTCTTTTCCTAATAAAGAGATTTTCAGAATTCATTTTGGCTAGTGAACAAAATACACTGATGTCAAAAATCATGTGATGAGTCCTGATGAAGTAATCAAGTACCCCCAATATGCTAACTGGCTCTTTAGTTTCCTTCAATAGGAAAATGAGACTGGAAAGTTCATTCTCATTTGTAGAGACTATTTTGCAAAGAAGGTGTCCTCATTTCTTTTGGACAACTGTTCCCCACACCAGACTGCTGTCCCTGGGGTTTAGTGATTAAAAACAAGGCAGAAGGCTGCCTCTGTGTGTGTGTGAGTGTGAGTGTGACTGTGAGTGTGAGAGAGAAAGATAAGATGCTAATGGCAGGAAACCTCACAGTACAGTTTTAGTTTAACTTCAGGGAAATGAAAGCTAGCCAGTCCTGTGAGTCCAGGTGTGCTTCATATCAAAGATGTATCAGGGTGGATTATAGTTAATGCCCCCCCCCCCCAAAAGGGGGGAGAGTATTGTTGAAAAGCTAACAGGTGAGATCATGTGTTTGCTGCCTCAATTCTTCAGAGTCAGTTTTGCATTTCTATGAGAATTTAAGAGCACAAATGGCACAGGCTTAAGATCCTTAGTTTGGGAAGTTTGCCCATTGAAAGTCCCTGATATATAGGGGTGGTTAGATACCATGGTTATTACAGCTTCTGCCCTGTGTTTACATAGAATATATTGAGATAAACATGAATGTCATTGCTCAGGTTCATGCTTGTGATTTTTGTGAGCCTGTCTATACAGTGAGGCAATGCACCCTAGAGGGGGGTGTGAATTCTAAAGCACACTGACTGAAGTAAAGCCTGGTAGTGCCCACTAAAAGTTCCTTAGTGCATAGCACTTCCTTTATTCTGACACTTTTGCAGGCTCCGTTTTAACCATGGTTATCTGTTGCTATTAACAGACTTGCAACGAAGTAAGAACTTAGCATAGGTGACACCCACAAGCCCAAGCCCTTGTATCAGCTGTGTAACTCCAGAAATGGAAGCCTAGTTCATGTCCGGCCAACATCACATCTCCATAAGTGACTGCTCCAATGGGCCAGATGCCTGAATTTCCTTGCCCTTGGAATCCCCAGAATGGTCAAAGCTTTGTTAAATACAAATATATTTCCAGGAAGCAACCTTTCTTAAAGAGCAACATCTCCAAAAGAGGCAAGTTCTCACCACACTGCTCTAAGGCCCCTGTAAATACTCTACCAGCAAGTGCCCTCCACTTTGTTCTTAAACACAAGGTTAGCCAAAATAGTCATTAAATCATATTTTTGCTTGTATTTTGGCGAACATTTGTTTTAACACTCAAAACCACTTTAAAATATAAAATCTTGAAAATGGGACCATTTCAACAATTGAAATGATCCCAGGGTCCTCATATAAACATTTTTTGCATAACCACAAGGGGGCTAGTCCTGATTCTGCACACTTCTGGAAAGCCAGTTATATAGGCCCAAATATTCAAACAGCCTGAAGTTTTCACATCAGTAAACTCAAGTAGTTAGATGTCTTTGCAATTTTGCACAGGCAATTGATGGGGTACAGACAATGGCCAGATGAAAGACCCTTCACCAATTTTGCCTTGGAAGTCTCATTGTAAAGTGGTTTATCATTAAAGAGCCCCATGTTTATCATTGGACTTTCTGGTTTTGCCCAATTGACCCAACGTAAGAGTAACCTAGATTACTGCGGTGTGGGTCTGTCTCCCATTAGTGGCTGATAGGTGTGGAATTTACTCCTTCAGCTCATCCAAACAGAGGCTCAGGACAGATCCAATTCTCAATTAATTCAGTGGAAGTCTATTGCTGATACTGGGCCTTGCATGAGACTTAATAGGAAAGGTCCCAAGTTCAAACTCAGGATAACCCTAGGTGAGTCAGTATCCAGAGAAACATCCCAATCCTTTGGTTGGTTGGTTACATACATAAAAATCCTGAGGGCTTGTGTAATAGTCATCAGGGGTGCGATGGGGAGAAGAGAATCCTTGATATGTCAGCGTGTACTTTGCATCAGTGGATGATCTTTTCCCTTATAGACAAATATGATCAAGAGGGAGAAGAGTAGGGTAGCCCCCTTAGGTGCTCATCTTCATTAGAGAGTCTTCGCTATGATGAACCATGCTTGTGCTTTTGTGTCCCCTGCTACAAGACTGATTTTAATTTAGAGCTATTTTGATCAATGCCACTTGAAGATCAGTCTGTATTCAGCAGAGAGATCCTAAGATATATCAAGTGATAGTAAACCCAGATGACATTACTAAGGAATTTTTAATACTAATTATATTTGTCCTCAAACATGAAACAGAGCAAGTAAAAAAATGCAAACTGGTAAAAATGCAGGAGAAGGACAATACCCATCTGAATAAATGTAAGATGTGCTGGCGTAAAGAGCTAAAAGCTTAAATTCATTGCAGACCAGGTTTCTTCTCAAAGCATCAGACAGTATATTGCCTTTTTCAGACTTGGTATTTATTATACTGTAGTGTTGACACTAGCTTTATATTACATATACCTAATGGCAGGTGAGTACTCACTGATGAAACTAACTTAAGTCACAACTATCAACAAAGGTTCCTATCCTGCAACTGATTCTGAATGGATGGACCCCTGAACTCCAGCCCCATAGGTACTAGTCATGGAAGTCTGTGGGGGTTTGTGCATGCCCAGAGGTTTGCTCACAGGGTCAGTACCATATCAAGACCTTAAGGTGCAGTTTACACTGAAAAAGGACTCTGATTCCAGAGTTAGAATCATTGAGAGACACTAATTTATAAATAAAATATGCTAACAGCTAGCAATACAAGTTTCCTGTGGGAAGTGAATCTCAAGGTATGTTCTGGTTCACTCATCATGATCCTAATCCTAAAACGTAGGCCTTGACACTTCAGTTATACACTTTTAATAGGTCTCACCTGAGTCAAGTTACGGCCAGTGATGTGCAAACAGAAAATAGTTAAGTCTCAGGTTGAGTTTGCAACAGAACTTTTGTCACTATCAACTTAGCAAAATAGAGATGCTGGGAGTGCAAGGTGGCTTTGTGGGGGTTCCACTTTTGAAGGGTTACTTTTTAGAACAGATCTCCACTTTAAAGAAAATGCAAACATGAAGAAACTTGTCTTTAAAAAATGGAAACTTTAGTGATTAAAGAGGACATGACTGCAGAATCAGGACTTTCATGTCACTTATTTGGGCAAACAACGTTTTTTCTTTGGGCTAGAGGATGACATGACTCCCTTTACACCACTGTTCAGTCTCCTTGCATTTTGCATCTGTATGCCTACGTCTTTCCCCCTCTTGGAGCACGTGTGGGTAGGGAGCGAGTGGGAGAATAGTTAGAGCCTTAGCACCACACTACTTGCTGAGATAATACAGTAGAGGTTTAATTTCCTGTTAAACAAGGGTAGAATATATACTGCATCAAATCCAGGGATTAGCCCTATGAGGTACTCTACCTCAAAGACACCCCTCAGACAATTCCCCCTCTTTCTCTTTCCTTGAGGGAGAGAATAACTGGTGCCTGTATATGCCAGTAGCCAATTACAACATATTTTGCATTGACTCAACTGCATTACCCAGGCAGTTGGGTGTGCAGAGCCAAGATAATGGTCTTGTAGCCATGCCTTCTCATTTATTAAACCCCATATAATATCAGCAGTCTCATCATACAGTACAGAGCTGGTTGGAAAGAGTGAATAAACAACATTTTAATTGTGTTAAAGTTTTGCAATAATTTTCATAATTCTTACTTCCACCCACTGTTCATTTTGCAACTAGCAACAGAAGTGGTGCAAAAAATACTAAAAATGAAATATTTGATAAAATATCTAAAAATGACTGATAGCTCAGTAACTTTCAGATCATACTTTAGGACTGTTCCTATATTCTTAGAGAACTTGAACGAGGAATAATAGTCAAAAATGTAAGGATCCAGTTTTTCAGTCAGTGTTTCAAAAGGATACAATCAGCTTTGACAAACAAATAAAATCTGTGTTCTAAAATCATTTAATGTAATCTGGCATTGGAGAATCTATATTAATGTTATCAAAATCACTGCAATTAAATTTCAATAAGGAGTTTTGAATTGCTTAGGAAAGTGCACTATAAAGAGAAATATTTCTAAGTATCTCTGAACTATCCATGTGTTTAGAATCGTAGAATATTAGGGTTGGAAGAGACTTCAGGAAGTCATCTAGTACAATCCCCTGCTCAAAGCATGACCAGTACCAACTAAATCATCCCAGCCAAGGCTTTGTCAAGGTGGGCCTTAAAAACCTCTAAGGCAGGAGATTCCACCACCTTCCTAGGTAACCCATTCCAGTACTTCACCACCCTCCTAGTGAAATAGTGTTCCCCAATATCCAACCTAGACTTCCCTCACTGCAGCTTGAGATGATTGCTTCTTGTTCTGTCATCTGCCACCACTGAGAACAGCCTAGCTCTATCCTCTTTGGAACCCCCTTCAGGTAGTTGAAGGCAGCTTTCAAATCCCCCCTCCCTCTTCTCTTCTGCAGGCTAAATAACCCCATTTGCCTCAGCTTTTCCTCATAAATCATGTGCCCCAGCCCCCTAATCATTTTTGTTGCCCTCTGCTGGGCTCTCTCCAATTTGTCCACATCCCTTCTGTAGTGTGGGGCCCAAAACTGGACACAATACTCCAGGTGTGGCCTCACCAGTGCTCAATAGAGGGGAATCATCATCATCATCATCTCCCTTGATCTGCTGTCAATGCTCCTACTAATGCAGCCCAATATGCCGTTGGCCTTCTTGGCAATGAGGTCACACTGCTGACTCATATCCAGCTTTTCATCCACTGTAATCCCCAGTCCTTTTGTGCAGAACTGCTGCTTAGCCAGTCGGTCCCCAGCCTGTAGCAGTGCATGGAATTCTTCCTTCCTAAGTGCAGGACTCTGCACTTGTCCTTGTTGAACTTCAGATTTCTTTTGGCCCAATCCTCCAATTTGTCTAAGTCACTCTGAACCCTATCCCTACCCTCTAGCATATCTATCTCTTCCCCCAGTTTAGTGTCATCTGTGAACTTGTTGAGGGTGCAATTAATCCCATCATCCAGATCATGGATAAAGATGTTAAGTTTCAGAGGAACAGCCGTGTTAGTCTGTATTCGCAAAAAGAAAAGGAGTACTTGTGGCACCTTAGAGACTAACCAATTTATTTGAGCATGAGCTTTCGTGAGCTACAGCTCACTTCATCAGATGTTATACCGTGGAAACTGCAGCAGACTTTATATACACACAGAGAATATGAAACAATACCTCCTCCCACCCCACTGTCCTGCTGGTAATAGCTTATCTAAAGTGATCAACAGGTGGGCCATTTCCAGCACAAGATGTTAAGGAAAACCGGCCCCAGGACTGATACCTGGGGCACTCCGCTTGATACCGGCTGCCAACTAGACATCAAGCAGTTGATCACTACCCTTGGAGCCCGATAATCTAGCCAGCTTTCTATCCAACAATTTACCCAACATCCATCATTCAGGTTTATAAGTGTTATCAATACTAAGAAGAGGCATTGTACTTATACTGTTAAAGAGCATCTTTAGTTTGTCTTGTAGAAATATTAAACACCACACACAAGAAAACAGTATCATAAAATAGGAAATGCAAGCTCCTGGTGTAGGTAGCAAAGGGAAACAAAGCTACAAGGTGAAAAGATCAATCAACAGCTTCATGAAAGTTATATGGATGAACAAGCTATATCTCCCCAATACAAAGGGACCATTATTACAATATGGAATCTCATTGAAATCAACATGCACCCTTCAAACATCTCAATACTGGTCTTTGCCTCATGTTTGCCAAGTTATACAAAAATTAATGCTATTAATCTTTCCTCATGTGTTAATCCCTCCTCCCACCTGATAATTTTGTTGCTCATTCTCTGTTCCAATTAGTAAATATATTTCTGGTAATGCTACAGTCAATTTAAGCAATAATTAGGTGAAGTTACAGTCACACTATAGAGCAAATAGGGAAGCAATGATATTTTCTTGTCTCATCAAGTAATGTGTTCGAGTATGCACTAAAGCCACTGGGAGCAAATAGCCGGTCTGGAGATCAGACCACTCAGATGCCTCCGTATGGATTTGGGTACCAGCTCACATTAGGCCCCCACATTTGATATGGGGACTGGGTATTTAGCCTCTAAAATGCCATATGAGGGGATACCAATGATGGAGAAACAGCCTGATATTCAGCTACTGTTCATGGGTCTTAATATGTGGAGGATTTGAGACCCAAATATCATGAGTATCTACCTTTGTTTCTCCTCTCCCCTACAAGAGTCTTGGGAAGCTCTGCCTCCCTACATAATGTACTGTCTTCTTTCTAGGGAGTGACCCATTATCTCTTCCCCTCATCCCCACAAGTGAATATTCGGTAGAAGGGCTATTCAACTCGTCCCTCCTGTGACACTCCATATTCACCATGGTAATATAATTATGTTTTGTACAAAGTATGCCCTGTGAGGCATCATTCTGAAAGTCTTAATCTGTTGAACATTAATATCCTGTTAAGTTGTATGGACATTCATTGTATATGAGGTTATGAAGCTTTGCTAGGTATGTGCCACTGAAACCTGTTGAGAGGTTCTGAACACCCACAAGCAGCCTTTCGGTACAATAAAAAGGCCAAACAATGTTGATGGCCTATTGAGGAAACACTCACACAGATTACTCCAGGAACTGGGTACAATAGAAGCTTCTCAGAGATAGCAGTACACAATGGGGACTGTTTGACCCAGGTCACAGCCAACGATATTTCCAGCAAGTTGGAAGAACATATAAAAGGGGGAAGTGACATCATGACTAGGTCATTACTCCCCACAGAAGAGAACACGTGAGGAAAAAAGACTGACTGGGCAGGGGGAGCGCTGGTCCCAGGCAAGAAAGAAGGAAGCCTATGTCCAGGTTGCATCCCCGGGGAGGGACCCGTCACACCTCCCACTCCTGCAAATTCAGATAGTGGCCCATCTGCTCCATCCTACATCTTTAGTGTAGCAATTAGTCAAGGTAAAACTATTGCTCCCACAAAATCCTGAAGTATCTTAGGGTGCAAGTACACTGGCACTCAGCCCAGCCATCTCATCCAATCTTCAGCATCACTGTACCACCACACTCTTCCTCCTGCCACATTGGCCTTTTATAACTGGAGCGGAGATACTCGAGTGTACTAAGATAAAAGGAAGTCCTTATTTAAGCAGACGAGGCAGAGCTAGAGAATCGCAACCAAACTAGGAGTCCACTTTTGACTCCAGAGAGCAGCAGACCCTGAACTGAGTGATTAGCAGCTACAATGTTGCCAAATGTCACTGAATAGCACTGATTTTTGTACTATCTAGCAAAGTTATTCTTTGAGTCCATTCTTGCTGGTGTGCACTGAGGGACAAAGGATTCATGCAACAGTGTCTAATGACCCGCCAAGCATTCAGAGGATTGAGGCAAATAGGAATACAGGAACGGATACCGGATGAGACTAGTGATCCATCTAGTTCAGTATCCTGACACTGGTCAGCACAACCTACCTCCAAAAAAGGCAAGAAACCTTAATTTGTTCCCTTATGCAGTCACCTGCCAAACATATCCATGTTGTGATGCAGCTGTCACTATTAAAATGTCTAGGAGGTAATGACCCTTCCTCCTATACCTTTGAAAGGTTCTAGAAGAGGGGTCTACTTTTTGAAGACTTGAGCCATCAACAGTTAGGCCCATCCAAAACAGAGACCTATTTGGCTCAGGGCTCTTAGAGTTTGTTTTTTTGGCTAATCAACTTAACCAATAAAATGAACTAGCACAAATCTTCAATCTTAACTTTTAGGGAGGATCATTCTTGTAGGATGGGGATCCTTTGCATGTGGATTTTTCCCCTTGTACTCCATACCTCATCTATTCACCCACAGAAAGGACTGGGCCAAATCTGCCCTACGTAACTAACGGTGTTCTAGAAATAGGATTTTCCATTTTAGCAAAAAACACACACTCTTAAATCCTTGCAGCCTTGATCTTGTTATTCCACTGACACTTATGAGAATTTATCTCACTTCTCTCAGCTATGACCATTGACAGAACATGATCTTAAACACTTATGTTGAATCAGGGAAATTGGGGAGGGAGGGAGGGGGAAGAAAAAGTGGTTTGGTTGTTCACAGAGTTCATTCTTGCATCAGATACCACAACACTGGGATGATGTTACAAACCATGGGCCTAATCCTATCCACAGTGGAAGAAATATTAGGCTCTACATTGGCTCAGCCAAGTTAAGGAGGGAGTTTTGGCTTTAATGCTACATTTTCTTGCTTTGGAGAGTTTCATTCAAATCTTTGTTATTTGCATCACTTTTTCCACAGTATAGTAGTCACTCTGTTACTTAACGCAAATCAAAACTATTTGCAAACTAAGGAAGATTCATAAATATTTGGAAAAAACTGTTGGAATGAGATATTAGCTTCCTGCCAAAGCAACAAAAGAACCAGCTACCAAATATAAAAGTGTACTGTAGCATGCTATGCAAGTTTTTCCATCCACTACAAATATGCAAAAAAGATAAGCTCTTGAGTCTAAGCCCTTACAATAGTTATTTCATAAATAATGGTATCAAAAACTTGACACTGTGTTAAGGTGTAAGCCTGTGCAACACAAAGACTGCATCATTTTGCCTCAGAATTATTGGGGGGGGAGGGGGAAATGAACTAAATGACTGCTTTTATTTCTTTGATCAGAGATATGGCACTGTGAGAAGTCTCAGTCAGGGGATTTGCTCCATCAATGATATCTTTAAAGAATATAATTTTAAATGCATTTTGTTTTATATCCATGGTAGTTAATTCTTTTATTATAGTCATTAGAGTGGTCTAGTTTTAGGAGAGTTTGCATATTGGCATACAGGCATGTAATGCATGAAACTTTGCATCAATCAGAATGATTATCTAGACCCCCTTCGTGTAGGTATGCATTTGCATGGTAATATCTGTTACTGTTTATTTTTTGTCTAGCACCCTGGATTGTTCCACATACACGAAAGAGGACAGATTAAAGAGTTCAGAATCCTGGATGTCATTGCGGGCACAAACAGGACTCTTGAAATGAGCTGAAACATGGACAATGAGTCCAAATAGTTCCTTTCCTGTCTCTCATACAAAAACTACAGTAGTTGAGATTCTGATAAAAAGACTGTGCCTGCCTGCAGTAGAAGCTGCTTTGGGGGGAAGGGGGCGAGTGACATAAGATGTGCAGGATGAAAAAACCCCACTACATCAGTGCAGAAGATAACCCCTTTTTGGTGACTTCAGATTGCTGGAAGAGATTTTATAGAGGTGACTTGGTCAAAATTAGATCTTAGAATAATTCACTAAAACCTGAAGGAGCAGTTACTCCAACATGTAAACACTTTAAAGATGTTGCTTAACACAGTGGTTCTCAACTAGGGTTTAGGCCTCCCCTGGGGGGCTGCCAAGCATGGCTGGCATTAGACTTGCTAAGGCCCAGGGCAGAAAGCCAAAGGCCCGCTATGTGGGCCTGTAGCCCCGCGCCCCACCATTCAGGGCTGAAGCAGAAACCTGAGGAGCTTAGCTTCATGGGCCCCCCCCTCTGGTGTGGAGTCCTGGGAAATTGCCCTGCTTGCTACCCCTTAACGCCAGCCCTGGTTTAAACCCCTGGTTTAACAGACCTGCCGCCTGCATGAATTCAGAGTCCTAGCTAATTCCTTTAGTGACCAAATACATTCTTACTGCCTTGTTTTTAACAGACTACTGTTAGACCTACAGAATCAACCCAGGTTATAGTGAGCTGGAGTACGTGCCTTTTAAATCAAAAATGTTTAATTCCAAATCAGTTTGAATCATACTTGAAATTCTCTTTGTCAGGCTTAGCACTAAACAACCCACTAAGAATCAGGGGGGCAGTTCTTACCTCTGAGCTACTAGACCAAGTTCTTCTTTCATGTATAAAGGTGTATTTATTTATATTCCAAAAGCACCTGGGAGCCTTAGTCATGGCCCAGGATCCCATTGTGCTAGGCACTGTACAAATCCAGAAGAGAAGAGGGATAGTCCTTATACTGGGCCAAATGCAATAGCCCTAGCCTAGTCATCCCTCAGACCTGATGTGAGTTTTGCCTGAATAAGGACCATAAGACTTAGAAGTTGCAGCCTTGTAATGGAGAGCAGAATTTGGCCCACTCTCAGTCAAACAGCACCACATCAGTTCATATTTATAAGATTAAGTGGCTAGAAACAATGGGCAAAATTGATCCCTGGCGATACAAGTAAATGGAATTTAAAATGCTGCATGAACTGGTGGGGCCCATCAGAGACATTCTGATGAAGGGTGACAAGCATGTAGTAACAGTTCCCATGATGCTATGTGGAAGATCAGGGAAGGAAAGTCACCCAAAAGTGTTAAAGAAATTTCTACCCAGGAGGTGCAGTAACAAGGCTGACCATAAAAGAAAGTGATTGGAAAGATAGTGCCTCGCACACCTGACTGTAGTGTTAGGGTATTGAAGAGTGCTTAAGTTACTTAGGAGGATGTGTCCCATTGAATTGTGCTCTTGAGTCATGCAGTTTGTTTTGAAAAAGAAAAAAAGTCTCCTTTAAGCTTTTTTGTGCTGAATGTAAAACTGCAGTATATAAAGTGTCATTTTAACATTTATGCTAAAAGTCTGTAGATGTTCAACTAAATGAATGCCATATCATGCTGATCATTTACAATTGAAAAAGTATGAGGGAGTAACTACTGCTTTGAGGAATGGTATCATGCACAGTCCAAAACCCAGCCTGTATATAGTTTCACTTTTATTCCTCCCTTATTAGGTCTCTGTGTACATCTGGCTCATACTAGCATTCTCTCTTTTCTACTGCAACCCTCAAGCTAGCCCATTGTGATGGTTCCACCTTTTCCCTTCTACCCAAAATGTTCCAGACACTGGAGTTCCTTCTCCATCTAGGGCCCTTTGCAGTGCATACACTGCAGGAACTACATTTGGAGAGGTCTACCAGGATATGGGGAGGGGGCGGGGAAGCTATCCCATGCCTTCAAACAAGTCAGGAAATCTTTTCTTAATTTCCTCTACTGTGAAATGGTCTTTTTGTAAATTCCACTGCCATTAGGCAGTATCAAAGTTTAAAGCTGCTAGTCCCAATACTGATTTAGCTGGTGTGTTTATTACGTAAGTAATCCTTCTGCCAAGTGGAGTCAGCAGCAACATAGGCCAGGTTAAATGTCCACGGGTTTCCCTTAACAGGAAATAGAACCTTTTGCAACCCCAACACCACCCCAGGTGCCTCTATGAGGCAATACTTCCCCTCTTGCAAGCCTTGAGTCTGTATATGGGGAGGGGGAAAACTTTAAAAGGGGACCCAACATTCAATTAGGAAAACAATTCAAAAGCATGTGACCACAGGCAAACACCCCCTCCCACAGCAGGTTGGGGGAGCGTCCTTTGCCTCAGAGTTTCACCTTGCAGTGGGAAAGTCCAAACAAACATCCCTTCACACCACTCCCCTCTCTGGCACCCTGGCAGTCCTTGGTTAGAGAAGACAGTTCAGAAGTGTGTTCATGGGGGGGAGGGGAGAAGAGGGGAGAGAGAAAAGGGTTGAGTAATGCCTCTGCTGCCTGTACAACTGGCTCAATTGCTGCTGTCGCTGTCCCTCAGCTGCCACTGCTCTCTGCTACTACAGTCCACCATCTCTGCTGTCACCTCTGGCCACTGCTGCAATGTCACGTTCAGACGCTCCACCACTTCACCCAGCTCTCAGTCATTTTAGCAGATAGAGGGGAACATCCCTGCTAGTGCAGTTTGTGTTGCCTTTCACTGTTCCCACACTAGGTTTGGAGCTTAGCCCCTAGACCGGCTCAGCAGTGGGAAGTTCCTAGAGCGCCCCTATCTGGAAACAAGGACTCTTGAATCTAATTAGCTTTGTCACTAAACACTGGAGAGGGGCAGGTCATATGATGTCTAGGACTACTTATCGCCACCCACTTATCTTGACTGGGATTTGGCATCCCTACCCCCTGCTTAGCAGTGGGGGTTGAAGCTCAATCAGGGCAGGCTAATCACAGTTCTGCCCTTTAAGTCATACAATACAGATAACACTCCATTATACTTACATTCAAATACTAGAGGGATTTGTAACCTAAACTAGCTAAAATTGATCATTTTGACAAAGCAATATCATGCTGTGCACGTAGGCAGAGTAAGCATGTCTATCCAAACACAGTCAACTCCTGAAGTCTTCCCCACAAGTGCAGCACTAGGCATCAAGGGAGAGCTCATTCAGACCCCAATTACATATAGAAGTGTAGAGTGACTTTCCTTGTACCTGCATTTAACATTACATTTCCCCACTAGGCAGAGTGGATGCCCTCAATATCACCGGTATCAGCAAGACTAACAGGCTGTTGTGTCATAGTAATAGGCTAGAGACTTTTCCTAGTGTCTATCTCAGGAATGCAGTTTACTTGTGCCCTGGTGTCTTGTTAAGATAACAATGAACCACATGTAACTATCCTTTTCCTCATTCTGTATTGAAAGCCAAAAAGAAAGCTACACCCTTGTTGTGAAACACCTCTGAAGAGGTGTTCCGCTGCATGCACTGTATGCGGTCTACTTTTCCGTTTGCAATGCTCATGCAAAATTGGTTTGTTTTGCGGCACTTCATGCCTATCTCCTCCCCTACTGGTGGACATGCCTCTTGTGGATTGTAGTATGCAAATCTGTTGCAGATCTTTGCTATCTGCTTCCCTTTTAAAGTTGCACAAGGCTGGTGCTATGCTGTTGCACCCTGATCTTGTTATGTGCATGTCTAATTGCTGGTTGTACCTGCTTTGTCATTCGCACAGAGACTAATAATCGTGAGTACTTTCATTAGCTCTGTGGATGTCTTGTGTGCTGTGGCTGGCCTAATGGGTTTTTTTCCATGTTAAGAAATTGGATGACAAATTTTTTTTTTAGTTTGATTCCTATCCTTCAGCACATCACCCCCTGCCCCCCTCAGTGGGAGTACAGTCTTTTCAGCTATAGCTAGGTTAGCTACTCAGTCATTTCCATAGGTCAGTGATTTGTCACAGTGAATTTCTTCATATGGAGGGGTTTCTCTTTGGAAAGTAATCGGCCGCAAATAATTCAAAGAGCCTGTGTGAATTTTTCCTGTCTGCTTCAGTGATCTTGCTACTTGAGAGCTATGCCCTTTTGCCCAATACATATTAGAAAATGAGAGCTTTTTGTGCCATAGGCCACTTATCTGCCTCCAAAGTTCAGTTCCATAGACTCCTTCCACCCAGTCCAGTTCTCTGCAATACTTCCAGTTTTAAAGTCTGTAAGTGATATTTTGTGCCTTTTGCGTGAATGCCAGAGTTAGTTTTTACTTCTGACACCACGTATTATCTTCATTTCAGCGGCTCACAGGAATGGGGTTCCACACAGGCTAATGGAAAACTATACAGGGTTTTATTTGGAAGCTCTTCAAATATATATTCTGCTCTCAGCAGCCCAGATCTGCACACAAAACAGAGATCCAGGATCTCAGAATCACTTAATGTGCCTTTCTTGAACAGCCAGTGCACCAGTTATCTGCAGGGATACAATTCCTGCATATGGGGTGAAATCTTCACCTCAGTGAAGTTAATTGGAGTCATTCCCATTGATTTCAATGGGGTAGCCAGGATTTCAACCCAAATCTTTCAGCCAATACAACACAACATATGACAAGCCCTTATTCAACATAGCCAGGACAAATTGCTGTGCAAGGAAGTCCTGAGTACAGTTCATTTGTGAAGTATTTTTGTTCATAATTAAGCCACATTCTCCTGCAGGAAGAGATAGAAGAAATTTAAGTGTCATCTGACAACTTTTGGAATTTAACAGGCTGTGCTATAAATGCTAGTTCATTCGTTCATTCTATTCTGTGATGCCAAGAATATTAATCTTCACATGCTCTGTTCCCATCACTGTTGCATTGAAAACAGTTAAATATTAAGAACACACAAATTCTCCAACAATGAGTAAAATAATGATTGGAAAAAAGGTTGTGACTTTTCAAATAAGAAGCTTATCTGTCATTTTGGTAATGCTGCAGTCCTGAAAGCTTTCAGATGAAAATTAAAAAAAATGGAAATTGTGTTTGCCTTTGTTTGACCATAGCGAATAATTATTGATTCCAGCCATATAAAAAACCACGCACCCTAAAGGGAACAGTCATGGTAAACTGCTTCAGCATCAAGCAAAAAGACAACTATCAGAAAAATAAATATTACTGCCATCCTTACTGATAATGTTTTTAATTCCTTAAGAACTTGAGTTAGAGATGGGAGCAGTGATAGGAATTCATTAAGAAGCAAAAAAATATATGAAACTATGAAAATCAATGCAGCTGGCAAACAGAGCGACAAAAAATGCAGGCCCATCTCAAAGAGGCTGTGAAGACTGAGTGACAATGAAATACAGATACTGTAGCAATGAGGCATAACAGTGCATCTCAAGTGCAATACAAGAGAAGGAAAGGGCCCTACTCAGTTTGTATAGGGAACAGCAAAGGAATAAAAGCATTATATTGATAGAATATTTTTTTAGTTTTATGAACTATCTTGTATCTGTAAGTGGAGGACTGACTAGTTGGGATATGCATTAGTGAACAAATCTGGATTTTTCCCTCTTTACATTCCTCAAGTGAATCCATCTCAGCTCAAAAATGGTACTATTTTCACATTCAAAAGCGAGATGAAAATTTGTATCAGAGGATTATAGCTATACAAATTTATAATAAACGCCCTAATTTTAGAGAGATATGAGGGATAGTCTTATTTGTATTACAGGTAATATTACCTGCCATAATGATTGTCAGTGTCACAACAGGTGACAATTAAAGACCCCTCTTCTCACCCTGATCCAAGTTGAGCAGTACCATACTCTAAGTAGCCCCATTTGGCTCTGTACTTCTACAGATCTGGGCTTGCTCTTGGAAGGAGTCCAAGCGAGACTCCCTTTTCCTGTAGAGGACTGGTTTAAATAAAGGGGGTGAAATCCTAGCTGTCAAGGTTCCTCCCCCACTCTGAACTCTAGGGTACAGATGTGGGGACCTGCATGAAAAACCTCCTAAGCTTATCTTTACCAGCTTAGGTCAAAACTTCCCCAAGGTACAAAATATTACACCCGTTATCCTTGGAATGGCCGCTACCACCACCAAACTAATACTGGTTACTGGGGAAGAGCTGTTTGGACGCGTCTTTCCCCCCAAAATACTTCCCCAAAACCTTGCACCCCACTTCCTGGACAAGGTTTGGTAAAAAGCCTCACCAATTTGCCTAGGTGACTACAGACCCAGACCCTTGGATCTTAAGAACAATGAAAAAGCATTCAGTGTTTTACAAGAAGACTTTTAATAAAAATAGCAGTAAATAGAAATAAAGAAATCCCCCCTGTAAAATCAGGATGGTAGATATCTTACAGGGTAATTAGATTCAAAAACATAGAGAACCCCTCTAGGCAAAACCTTAAGTTACAAAAAAGATACACAGACAGAAATAGTTATTCTATTCAGCACAATTCTTTTCTCAGCCATTTAAAGAAATCATAATCTAACACATACCTAGCTAGATTACTTACTAAAAGTTCTAAGACTCCATTCCTGTTCTGTCTCTGGCAAGAGCAGCACACAGACAGACCCAGACCCTTTGTCCCTCTCCCTCCTCCCAGCTTTTGAAAGTATCTTGTCTCCTCATTGGTCATTTTGGTCAGGTGCCAGCGAGGTTACCTTTAGCTTCTTAACCCTTTACAGGTGAGAGGAGCTTTCCCCTGGCCAGGAGGGATTTCAAAGGGGTTTACCCTTCCCTTTATATTTATGACACTAGCCCTAATCCATTCAGTAGCAAAACTCCCACCGACTGTCAGAGGGCCGAGATTTTACCCGATATTGCTAACAAGGAGGCTAGCTGAAGCAAAGAGGCCTCCAACCTAGTTACCAATGCCCTGTTGAAATCTGCCTTATAGCAAACTGCTACCCCATCCCATAGAGGACAACACAGAGATACCTGTTGGTGGTGCCAGAAGGAAGAAGTCATTCCTGAGGACATCTAGTAGAGACTGCAGTGTGTTGTACCAAGCTATAGCTTGCACATTGATCTATTCCATCATCTATTGGGACTGGATACCTTGTTTTTGTTAGTCAAGCAGTTTGCATCATAATTGAAAATTGAAAAAAGATAAGGCTCAAGCCACAAAAAAATTCAGATCCCAGTTCAGACTTTAAACATCCCAAAGTTCAAGGGTGTTAAGAACCAGTTTGAGATTAACTCTTTATAAAGACTGGGGCCATTAGCAATTGTTTGGTTATTTTTTTAAACTAGAAACACAGGATAACTCAAAGTTCAGGGAATTCATACTAGATCTGATTCCATCCTACTCTACATAATGTTCGATTGTAGGATACCAATAAAAAGGCAAATATTTCAGTTCCTGGCCAATGGGAGCCACAGGGGTGGTGCTTGGGGCATGTGGAGCCCCCTGGCTGCCCCTATGTGTAGGAGCCAGAGGGGGGACATGCCACTGCTTTCAGGAGCAGCATGGAGTGGGGAAAGCCCCTGACCCCACTTCTTAACTGGAGTGCCAAAGTGGGGCAAGCACTGGACCCTGCTCCCCAGCAGGCGCTCAAGGGCCAGATTAAAGTGTCTGGAGGGTGGGATGTGGCCCCTGGGCTGTAGTTTCCCCACCCGTGTTACACTATTCTGAATAATGAATAGAGCAGCAGCTGTAATATCTGATGTTGTTTAATACTGTTCCTTTATAGACTATATTGTACACCATGAATTCTATATAATGGTGACATTTCATTTTATTGAAACTGTTCTAAAAAATTAACAATGTGTTTGCAAGATTGGGACCTGGAGAGGACAGTCTTTCAACTTATGGTTTTAAAAATGATTGTTCTACAAAGGTTTATTTTGCTAGGACCTCTGTATGCAGAGGAACTGCAGGATAGACCCTCAACTAGGAGATTTATTAATTGCAGAGCAAAAAACCAAAATGGGATTCAGAACATGAGTGCTGAGGTATAAGCCATTTATTTATTTAAGGTAGATACCGATAGGTTGTCAAAAATTCCCAAAACAGTGACTATTTCCCATCAAATAGAAAACACTGTTCAATTTGTACTATTGTATTATTTAGTCCAAGTGTTTTGATAAGACTGAAATGAAATATTTTGCAGAATTTTCATCCTATGTGAATTTTTCCCACTCTACCCCATGGTTACTTTAAAAAGTTGGTCCTCCAGTATTGTTATGCATGCTCTAAATAAATAGAGACTGTGGGCTAGATTGCCTCTTTGACTACATACTGACCCACTTGCCCCCTGCATGGGTTGGTTACTTATTTTCCACTCACTCATAGTAGGTGGAAGGAGTAAGAAGTGGGGTGCCTGGTTTAAACCCACACACACCTGGGTCAGATGGGGATGTAATTTTCTGCTGGCATAGCCACCAACAGTTTAGTACCCATCTGAAACAAGAGGGGCAGAGGGAAGGAATTCTGAGTCAGGTGTTTGGGATATTTTAGAATATAAAAATGGTTAAATATTTCACTGCTAAGACATCTCTGGGACAGAGTCTCAGTATAATCAGCATAGCTCCATTGACTTCACCAGCTAAGCATCTGCCCCATCCAGTATGGCTGGATGTATAATTTCTATTGCCTATTTCTTGCAAATAAAGCTGCAAGTTTTAAATATCTGAACTGAATACAATTTAGACAATTGAGTGGTTTGCTAGTGTGTTCAATATTAGAAATGTACTACAGAGTTCAAGCCACTTAAAATATTTGCAGAACTTACAGCATTTAGTCCAGAAGTGACAACATTCCACATAAATTCACCATTTCATGGCTGAATTGAGAAATCAGTCTACATCCTCTGTGTTTGAAGATACCAGATCAAAGGCTAACCAGTCCAACCCATCTCTAATAGGAAGTTTGCAGGACATCTCATGTCAGTCCAGCATTTCAATACTCATCGCTATAGATAGGGGGTCTTTCCCTTCTTTACCTCCTTCTCACTTTTATTTCTTCCACCTTTACACTGCATGAGCAAGCTGCTATATTTGTTAGGCACCATCAATGCATTACAACATTGTTCCAAGTGAAGTGTACTGTTAAATTACTAACCCAGGTAATACTTAATAGGATAGTGACAGACATTGTTAAGGCGTCTGACCTAATGATTTATGGGAGAAGTTATCAAAAAAATCAATGAGTCTTCAAAAGGTAACTGTGCCATGAACAATAATGGAGAACAATTCATCCATTTTTTCATTCCCTTAAAAAAACCTCTCCCTCTGCCCCCTCCCATTAAGTTAATCACAGAACGGCTTCTTTTAAAGCCCATTGACATTAGAAAGGGTTTGTAGGTCATGGCATTAACAAAGTTAAGAATCATTTGAAGAGCACAGTTCAGAAGTTGCATGTATCCCGATATGTGCCAGTTAGCCTGTTCTGCAACACAGAACATTAAACAAATATGATAAAAATGTAGTGATTATAGTAATCTAGTTTAAAATGATTGGTGATATTTGTGCTTTGACCTGCTGGTAACACTTCAGGTGAAAGGAGGACAAGCTGCAAAAAAAAAAAAATTATTAATGGTACAGCAGTGTCACCCTGTGCAGATTCTTTGTTTAGCAGTACAGGAAAGCAAAGGTAGGTGTATGTGCAGAAAGGGAGCACTTTCCTTGGGACTTGTGTTAATTGGAGTAACTAGCAGACAAGAATAGGTCAAAAAAATTCTATGCACATCTACACTCTGTGGGATGGAAGGAAGTGTATGGGCCAAACCCACCAGTTCACTACTATATTAATGATAAACCAAGCGATGAGATTATTATACATAAATATAATAGTGTGTGTATATAATAGTGATTTTTAAGCAGCTGGCTTGTGCAAATTTGTTTGGCACAATGATGCATGTTTATGAGCAGGATGATAAACTACTCAAAACTTTTTTAAAATATAGATAAGCAGCACTAAATGGCCATATAGCTGGGACTACTTTAGTCAACTTCAAGAGTTTAAACCAATTTTTATAATGAGAAATTCTGAATGAAAGTAATTACTCTCATTACTTAAATTTATTAAGTTTGTGTTTTGTTAGATCCTAGCACCATTCTTTATTTGATCCCATCATTAGCACACTAGCCTGGGCCTTGGGAGTCCAGGGTTCAATTCCCTGCTCTGTCAGATTTCTTGTGTGACCTTCAACAGGTCACAACCTCAAAGCCTCAATTGTCCATCTGTAAAATGGGGCTAGGTAGCACTTCCATCTCACAGGGACTGATTCTGAAGCATTAAGACAGGTTTCAGAGTAGCAGCTGTGTTAGTCTGCATTCGCAAAAAGAGAAGGAGTAAGCTACTGTAGCTCATGAAAGCTTATGCTCAGATAAATTTGTTAGTCTAAGGTGCCACAAGTACTCCTTCCCTTGAAGCATTAAGGTACTTCTATGGCCCTGTCACTGAAGAGATGCACTTCAGTCAAACAAACACTGGGCCAAGTTGCTGAACTTGTGTGTTTAACAAATCTGCTATTGGTTTCCTCTCCAAAATGGAGAGGATAGAGCAGTACTCACTGATATCTTTATGGGGGCAGAAGCCAAGGGGCCTGTCTTCCTTCTCTCCTCCCCCCCACTCCATTAATTTGCTTGTATATTAAACACACACATTTCCTGTAATAACAATGTTTTGTCTCACTGAGAAAAGTACAGAGTAGTGGTATTAGGATTGGACAATGATTGACACACTGTTTTGGCTGAAACCTGGGTTACTAACAGGCATAATTCAGCAAGCCTCCATTCTGCTTTTATAGCAAGGTAGGATTCCTTAAAGAATTATGAAAAGGCTAATAAAATCTTTTGAGAAAAGAATGGAAGTTTCTTGTATAAAGTATCAATAAAACTGGTTTGATCTACCTCTTGAACAGATGGATTAAGTAAAATCTCTTATGTATGCTGGCAGTGGGGGGGCTGGAGGTGGAAGAGGGGGGTAAACAAATCAAAACCTCCACTTTTTATTGTAAAATCTCTATGATCCCATCACATGCATGCAGGGAATCCAGAGCTCCCATCCACCATTGTAATTAAAAATCAAAAAAGCAGAAGGTATGAGAATGGCATATTCTTTATAGCTTAGGCTTTGAGCCACTTACAATTCTTAAATGACTGGCTAATTTCTCTATTCTGATTTCTGCTGTGGTGTAAGCACTGAGCTAGTTGCACACTGAGAAAGTTAGAACTTATGTCTTAAATGCTCTGCTCCAAGTTTTCCATCTCAAAGAAGTCTTACTGGTTTTCAAGCCTGTCAATTCTATTGATAGTCTCCCAGCAACCAAAAAAGAAAAAACATCCTGATCATTGTCTCGTAAGATGCCACTAGGAGTGGGGAAATGGAGAAGTCTGGATCTATGTGTTTCTATACCCTACATTTTTATGTTTACAATTGCCATACTACACCACTGTATTAAGCTAAGAATACAATCCACATCTTTCAACTAGGGGTATCAGTTAATTGCAGTTAACTCATGCAATTAACTCCAATTTAATTGTGATTAAATTTTGGATGTTTTTCTACATTTTCAAATACATGGATTTCAGTTACAACAGAGCACAGAGTGCACGCTAGTAGCTCCTGCATCAACACAGCAGTGCACTGTGGGTAGCTATCCCACTGTGCAACTGGCTGCAGGGTGCTTTGGGAAGGGTTTACAATGCCTCACATGATGCAGGCTCCTCAATCCCATCATTCTATTGGCATCCTACTTGATTGCCAGTTGCTTTTCAACTGAAGTGGAGGGTGGGGGTGGGGAAGAAAGTCTGTGTTGGGGGAAGTGTGAGGGTATATGTGAGAGTGTGTGGGCATGCTGTTTTTAAGTTCAGACAGCTGCTGAAAGCAACCATTCCTGAGGTGGGGGAGGACACACCTGACATCAGCCCCCGCCTCCCTCCCTGGCTCTGCACAGCACTGCAGTGTCTGTCACTCACCCCTGCCTGCCTGTTTGTAGTGCAGGAATGTTCCACTCTCTCCATGTTAAGGATTTGCTCTTTTCTGTCCAGAACAGAGCAGCACATTCAGCTGTCAGAACTTCACAGGCGCTGACAGGGAGGTGTGCATGGCTGCAGCACAGCATAGTTCAAAACAGCGAGCAGAGCAGTCATGGCAGGCATTGTGGGATACTGGGGAGGTCAGTTCTGGAGATATGAACAACAGTGTCTGCACTGATGCTTTGTGGTGTTAACTTTGCAAAAAGCTGTAGGTCACTCGTTGAGGTGGTTTTATTTTGTCGCCAAAACTGAAGAGTTGTCACCAAAAGTGGTATTGCAGTTTGTACACATCCACTGCGTTGCTGCCAAAAGCAGCCTTTTGCTGACACAACTCTGCAGTGTAGACAAGGCCTTAGTTTGGGGGATCTATTGTTGAGGCAGCTAGATTCTATGAACAAGACAGAATACAATTCTACAATAGATGAGGTGTGATGATGTTGTTAAGCTGTCATTACACAATTTCAGATAGAAGGCCTAAAAGCAAAAATCCTGTTTTTTGTAGCATTCATGTATTTGCTTTTGTATCATTTGGTGTCTGCTAATCAAAACACTCCCATCTATTCTTCATTGCCTTTCAGCCACAAAGAATGGGTTGTTACTGTATGGTAAATGATTCCTTGAGATGCTCTGGGAATGTAGATTTCACTCATCGTGCATGTGCATGGGAGTCTGGAAAGTTCTCTAGCAGCATCCACTAGGGGTCATGTATGCACCCTGCATATCATGCTGTCCCCCAAGGAGATAGAGCACAGTGACCCCCCCCCCCATCTGCTCCTCAGTTCTTTTGTCATCTGGAGTCCAGAGGGGAAGACTTTGAGCTGCACAGAATCTCTCAACATTGTTTTGAGTCTCTGTACATTACTCCCGCTCATGGATGAGTGGCCAGATTCTGACATCCAGCAGTCAGTCAATTTAGAGATTATCTGAATAACTGGGTGCACCTACCTGCCAGCCTCTTGTTATTGCCACCAGTGAGTAATGTTTAGTAAAGGTATGGACTGAAGACCATGTTGCTGCTCTACAGATGTCTATTAATGGACTTTTGCTTGATATGCTGAAGTTGACAGGGCTATGGTCAAGTGTGCTGTAATGTGAACTGGAGGATCCTCTTAATTTGAGAAACTGTCCTGATATTCAGTGAATGATCTATGTAGATATCTGAGCCAATATAGGACCAAACTGAGACCAGCCACCATAGACCACAAAAAAAGCACTGTGGGGATTTTCAAAGGGGTCTTGTTCTGATAGAACAAGAGAACTCTGCATCCAGAGTATGAAGTTTTGATTCCCATGGCGATTTGAGGACTCCAAGAGTAAAGGTATTTGAATATTAAAGTTGGACACCACCTTTGGAATGGAGTCTTAATTTTGTCCATGCAGAGAAACATAGGATTTGACATGAGCACTTAAAATCATAGAATAACAGAGTTGGAAGGGACTTCTGGAGGCCATCTAGTCCAACCCCCTGCCCAGAGCAGGACTGATCCCAACTAAATCCCAGCCAGGGCTTTGTCAAGCCTGACCTTCAAAACTTCTAAGGAAGGGGATTCCACCACCTCCCTAGGTAATGCATTCCAGTGTTTCACCACCCTCTTAGTGAAAAAGTTTTTCCTAATATCCAACCTAAACCTCCCCCACTGCAACTTGAGACCATTACTCCTTGTCCTGTCATCTGCTATCACTGAGAATAGTCTAGATCCATCCTCTTTGGATCCACCTTTCAGGTAGTTAAAAGCAGCTATCAAATCCCCCCTCATTCTTCTCTTCCGTAGACTAAACAATCCCAGTTCCCTCAGCCTCTCCTCATAAGTCATGCGTTCCAGTCCCCTAATCATTTTTGTTGCCCTTTGCTGGACTCTCTCCAATTTATCCACATCCTTCTTGTAGTGTGGGGCCCAAAACTGGCCACAGTACTCTAGATGAGGCCTCACCAATGTTGAGTAGAGGGGAATGATCACATCCCTTGATCTGCTGGCAATGCCCCTACTTATACACCCCAAAATGCTATTGGCCTTCTTGGCAACAAGGGCACACTGTTGACTCATATCCAGCTTCTTGTCCACTGTCACCCCTAGGTCCTTTTCTGCAGAACTGCTGCCGAGCCATTTGGTCCCCAGTCTGTAGCGATGCATTGGATTCTTCTGTCCTAAGTGCAGGACTGCACTTGTCCTTGTTGAACCTCAGATTTCTTTTGGCCCAATCCTCCAATTTGTCTAGGTCCCTCTGTATCCTATCCCTACCCTCCAGCATATCTACTTCTCCTCCCAGTTTAGTGTCATCTGCAAACTTCCTGAGAGTGCAATCCACACCATCCTCCAGATCATTTATGAAGATATTGAACAAAACCAGGCCCAGGACCGACCCTTGGGGCACTCTGCTAGATACCAGCTACCAACTAGACATGGAGCCATTGATCACTACCCGTTGAGCCTGACAATCTAGCCAAACTTTCTACCCAGCTTGTAGTGCATCCATCCAGCCCATACTTTAACTTGCTGGCAAGAATACTGTGGGAGACTGTCAAAAGCTTTGCTAAAGTCAAGGAACACATCCACTGCTTTCCCTTCATCCACAGAGTCAGTTATCTCGTCATAGAAGGCAATTAGATTAGTCAGGCATGACTTGTCCTTGGTGAATCCATGCTAACTGTTCCTGATCACTTTCCTCTCATCCAAGTGCTTCAGAATTGATTCTTTGAGGACATGCTCCATGATTTTTCTGGGGACTGAGGTGAGGCTGACCGGCCTGTAGTTTCCAGGATCCTCCTCCTTCCCTTTTTTAAAAATGGGCACTACATTAGCCTTTTTTCAATCTTCCAGGACTTCCCCGATCGCCATGAGTTTTCAAAGATAGTGGTCATTGGCTCTGCAATCACATCTGCCAATTTCTTTAGCACTCTTGGGTGCAACGCATCTGGCCCCATACACTTGTGCACGTCCAGTTTTTCTAAATAGTCCTGAACCACTTTGTCCTTCAGAGGGCTGGCCACCTCCTCCCCATGCTGTGCTGCCCAGTGCAGTAGTGAATTTCACTTATTCTACAAGTTGGTGTAATTGCCCCAAGGAAAGCATCACTTATCAAAGTAGCAAAGAGCAAGATAAAGATTCCTAAGGGAATCCATTGATTAAAGAACCAGGCCTAAGGAATCTTGAGTTGAAGCGAAGATTGAGTCAGGCCCTTTAGAAATCTTACAGCAGTTTGACCAAAAAGGGGAAGAACCAAATATTGGTGGATGACAGGCAGAGATTGCCACCAAATGCACTTTAATGGAGTTTAGGAGATTATCAGGATTAATAATCAAGAATGAGCAGGATAAATATCAGTCAGATCACAGCCCCTTGCTTTTACTCAAGTTGAAAAATAGCTTCCCTTTTGCCTTACAATCTCTTGTAGAGGGCTTTCCACTCTAACACCATCCTCTGGTCTTTGGGACCTCTCTCTAACCCCACATCATTAGGTGCAGAGAAGTTGGGTCTGGATGAAGTACTAGGGTGGCATTCTGAGAGAGACTTTACATGAGAGCATTAACTGTCTTCAATAGCAGATCTGAGAACTATACCTGGTAGAGCCATACAGGCACACAGAGGATCATTTGAACCTTGTCCTTCCTCACTTTCCATATATTCTATGCATTCATTTTCTTCCTACTAAATTCCCAGAGAAGGGGAGCTGATCACAGGAATCAGGAAGGAATCTGTGAGGAATGCAGGCTTCTTCCTCCTCTGAGAACTAGATAGATATTTGTGGTCTTCAATGGCAAGGTGGTCTGTTTGATGAAATCCCTGTTTCTGGAAGACTTGTAGAAGGACCATGGCCTTTAAAGTTAACTTGTGAGATTACCTGTTTTGCCTGCTTAGCTGATCCACCAGGACATGGGCTTCTTATGGTAGGGGCAATGCTAGGATATCAACGTGGTGTAGAATGCATTATTCCATATCAGCATGGCTTCTCAACAAAAGGGGTTCTGTGCTTCCTTCTGTCTTCTCCCTCATCTCTTTATATAAATACATAACAGACAATTCAGCAGTTAATACTTGCTTTGACTGGCCCTTTAGAACTGGAAGAAAGGATCTGCAGGCTAAAGAGCTAAACCTCAACTCCAGGACATGCAATCCACTCAGTTGGATATTGACCAAGAACTGCAAGTCTGAAAATGATCTAAGTGAGCTTCACAGCCCTTCCTGGAGGCGCTAGTGATCAGTACAGGGCTCAGAGTTTGGAAGAAGAAGACAGAATCTGAGGGATTCTTGCCTTTTTCCCTATACTATGAATGCTTGAGTAAAAATACTGATTTGATCCATGATTGCACAGCTCTTAGTCTGAGTCTTGCAAAGAGCACCACAAGTACACAAGGCCATGTGGTCTGATACAGAGTTATCTTTGGCTAAGGACGTATGAGAGCAAGCTTGAATCTGATGTTAGTTGACAGATGTTCTTGGATCTCAAGGGAAAGAAGCTCTTGCTATTCTTAAGTTTAAGTTCAGTCACTCTAAAGAAAAAAAATCAAACCTATAAGATCCAATTCTGAAGATATGCAATAAGATTTGAGATTAGTTGGACTACTTGCTGTGCTGCAGTTCCTCAGACCAGCCAGTTATCTAGGTATGGGTACATGTATCCCTAGATAGTATAGATGAGCTGTGATGACAGCTCCTGCATAAAAACCTCAAGATGCCATAGGGAGAGGCCAAAGGGAAGAACCATAAAACTGAATGATGGCCTGTTGCTATGAAAACAAAAGCTTCATGTGTGCTTGATGAATGGACATGTACCCTTGATTTACAAGATACAAAACCAGTCAATGAGATCTGGGGAGGGTATAACAGAAGTGTGAGTTGTCATGAGGAATTTGATTTGTGTTCACATTGAGGAGCCTGAGCTTTAAAATGGGGGTGGGGGGGTGAAATAGGGGAATAGCATATTTTTCCTATGAATTCTTGAGGAACCAACTGTTGCATGATGACTTTGTAAGACTCTCAATGGGGATATCTGGAATTGAATGGTGTACCCATTCTGGAAGAAGGACCCATTGGTCCATAGTAATTTTTTTTTTTAAGGTCTTAACTGGAAAGACCAGAACCAAAAAAGCAAGGAGGAGGTGGGGGGGGAGTAATATAGATTTATCTAAACTGGATTAGTATCCTTGATCACACGATGCTATTTTCAGGCCATGCTTAGGATGAGATGCCAGAGAATGAAGCAGAGGATTTAGTCTGAAACATGGATCCTTGTCTAAGTTGATCAGGATATTTCTACCATCAAAAAAGAAAAATAATTCTGAAGTGGATGGTTGAGGTCTGCCTGAAAGGAACTTGTGACCAGTAGCATTTTCTTCTGAAAGCTGGTATATAAAGGCACAAGAATCTTCATGTGACTCTAGAATCTGTCAAATATAAGGTGTTCAATGCCAAAATGGATGACAAGTCCTGATCAAAAGGAAGGTCTAACTGCTGTCTGAATTTCCTTGGGCAAATGGAAAGCAGATAACCAAAAGTCCCTTCTCACAACAATTCAAGTTGTCATTGCTCTTGCTCCTATATTTGCACAATCTGTTGCCTCTCAGTGTGAGTGGCTTTACATTGGCCTCAGGTTCAGAGGCAGTTTTTCTATGAAGTCTGCTGCACTGTCCTAATGAATGTAATGGTATTTGGTGCAGCATCATTCAGTAATTTAAGATCCTGACCTGTAGGGAAGCAGAGTAGAAGATATTTGGGGTGGGTAGGAGATACAGGACTTGGTTATTTCTTTTGGTATGGGCCTTAAGTTTGGATTTCTCATTAGCAGCAGTATTGACCAGAGTCTATGGAGATATAGGATTTGAGTTCCTCTACACTCCTCCAGATGGCACTTTATATTTATGATCCCTGTGTATGGAGGATGCTGAGATGAAGTTGATCCTACCTATGGAACCCTTGAATATTCAAGTATCCAACTCATTAATGAGTAGAACCACCCTACGTTGTGCATACAGTTGGGCCAATTCAAAAAAGTATTTCCAGCATTTTCACTATCCTCAAACTTTTGAAAAGCCTTATAGTCTATATTTGTAGATACTGAGGACATCATGGCTGCCTCTGGCAAAAGGAGAGAGTGTTTTGGGAGAAGAGGTTCCTTCTGATATACTGCCTTCTCCAGTTAGCTGTTGCTCAATTTCCAAGTTTGCCTGCTTTGTGGAAAAGCTAAGTTCTTGAGGATCTCTGTGGGGATCCACTCCTGGAACGTGAGGAGGAAACTGATGGTCTAGCTACTGTAGCCTCAGGGGACAATATGGCCAGGCTTAGTAACAGTAAGGGTGAGACATTGAGGACCAGGCTGTTGGTGGGGGAAATAAAGCTGAGGAGAATCTCTGGAGGTGAGAGGAGAAATTTTGCTGACTACTGCCTGTGAGTGGGGATGCTAGATATGGTTCTTTGCTTGAGACAGCTCAAGAATTTGAAGACTATTCCTCCAGTGGAGACATGACTTGTCTGGGCATATGGAATTTCCTGATCTTTAACAGAAGGATAAAAAGGGAGATTTTCATCACAAACTCTGGATTCATGCTTTAACATAGAAGAAAGAAGAGACTCATCCAACAGAAATGACTACCTCTGGGGTTATAGTAATCTTTGAGAGGTAGAAGAGAGCCATTTTGGTGCCAGCTGAGAAAAGGCTGGTGTTTTTGGTGCCAAATGCAAAGATGTTGAGGCATTTAGTCCCAAGAGTTTGGGTGATGAGTTGGAGAGTTGACTACAACTGTGCCATGGGCATCAGTGCCATCTGGGATGGCACATGTGTCAGTGTGAATGAAGCTGCCAGTGCCAAGGGTTGAGAGATGTGGGCGTCATACTATGTTGCAGCCCCAGCTGACCTGGCACCACTTTAGCCTCTTTCAGAGACCATTACTCAGGGGTTTTTTGGAGTAGCACCAGGGACAGCAACCAGTTCTAAGAAGTCAAATTGGAGGGGGGTTCTCTTGTAGGTAGTAGGGGTATCTGACTGTTCCAGTGGGACACTAAAATGGGAACCTAATTCTTAAGACAATAGGAAGAATCCTGGGGCGACTCCTCTCTGTAGCACTGATTGTGCACCCAGACTCCTAGGGTTGAGCTGTCCTGCCCTTTTACAAGTCCAAGGTAGGAAATCTTGTGAGAAATCTACAATCTTGGAAATATCACTTACACGAAATAGGCCTTAAAAACAGTATAAACACTTGTCATTTTCATCCTTGAGGAGCAGAGCTACACAATGGGCACAATTTGAGGCATGGAGGAAGAGGCTGTGACACGAGAACAGCCCAACTAATAGGCACCTAACAAGAGTGTAATGTGGCCTTTGTTTGTGCCAATGGGCTATACATTTATAGAAAACCATCCTGAACTAAGCTTGAGACATAGGTGTGATTCTGTTCTGACTGACAAAGGGCAGTCAGAGAACTGAGGAGGAGACAGTCATTCTATCCCTTATGCCCTCAGGAGGGAAAGCATGAAGGCATGTAGGGTGCATGTGTGACCTTTAGTGGACAGGGCTAGAGAAAGTTTTCTGGACTCCTGAGTAAAGGGTGCAAGTGAACCATCAGTGGGATCCACATGTACACAGACTCAAAGAAATCCCCAGTTGTCCATTAGACAACAGGAATTTCAGAGAAATCCCCTTTTTAAAACAGTGGGACCTCACTCTTAATACTCAGGAGGATATATTCCCCATCTCTTAGAGGAGAAAGTTTGGCCACAATTGTAACACATCCATTTATCATCTCCATCAGGGAAATAATTCAAAAACAAAATATTCAGACAAAAGAAGCCTACACACTAAAAACACACTTGGTTAACATACATGTATGGCAGGTACTGATGCATTGCTTAGAGCAAAATAGCATAAAGATGGAGAGCTCACTGAAACAGCCGGGCTGAAGAGAGGAGTGCAGTGTTCAGCACTGTGCCAGCTGCTGTTGGTGATTTCTCAATGCTATTAAAGCCTATCAAAGGGGCTAGGGACTGCTGACTGGGCTGTTGTGCGACTTTCTACCAGCGTTATTTATCAACACAAGTGTTTTAATGTGCTTCCTGACACCTAGAGCACAGACTGTTCAGCTAGAGCCACTGTTGTGTTGCAACTCAGTTTCATCCCTTTCAGGGATAACACAGCCTGGTGATATAGCTAAGCAACACAGAATTGTGCATGCTATTCTTCCCCCTCCCCCGCCCCCTTTATCTTACCTTCATTCTTTTACTCTCATGACAAAAGTGTACCAAACTTTGATCCCCATGCTTCAGAGACCAGTGAGAAGGGAATTTCAGGAAGTCAGCAAGTGACTATAGCAGTTTGAATTATTTCACTTCTCCAAGTTCATGTGTCACTTCTTTGATGGGTCCAGTAGCAGCCCCATACCACTGTTCCTGAAGACAGAATATCATCTAAACCTTTTGAAAACTTGGCTGTCTATATTTGGTGGATTGTGAAGCGATGCATTACTCAGATCAGAAGTGATAACACAAGGGCCTAGGTAATAGTGGATGGATCCAACAGCCTTGTGTGTGGTGGCCTCAGTTTGTGTTTTGTCCTCCCCCAAAAACACCAAATAAAAAAAATCAGGTTGATTTCATATAGTCACCCTTCAGTGAAAAGACTCTGAACAATAAAATTTTGACTAACAGTGTTTCTAGTCACCATTAGAAAGACAACAACATGTGCCTAGTTACCACACTATTTTAAGTAAACCAGAAAGAGGAGGTTTCATTGTATGCTGTCACCTGGCAAAGGCTGAGCCCTGTCAATTGGTAGGATTTGGGGAATTTACACAGCATGCCTGCTTCATGCCAGGGCCCCATTTCTGAGTTTGTGAAAAACTACATTAGGTTAGAATTAAAGATCAAAAATAACCTGCTCTGCAGATCTATAAGTTGGCAGCTGGTGTCAAGTGGAGTGCCCGAGGGGTTGGTCCTGGGGCTGGTTTTGTTCAATATCTTCATTGAATGATCTGGAGGATGGTGTGGATTGCACTCTCAGCAAATTTGTGGATGATACTAAACTAGGAGGAGTGGTAGATATGCTGGAGGGCAGGGATAGGATACAGAGGGACCTAGACAAATTGGAGGATTGGGCCAAAAGAAATCTGATGAGGTTCAATAAGGATAAGTGCAGGGTCCTGCACTTAGGACGGAAGAACCCAATGCACAGCTCAGACTAGGGACCGAATGGCTCGGCAGCAGTTCTGCGGAAAGGACCTAGGCGTGACAGTGGACGAGAAGCTGGATATGAGTCAGCAGTGTGCCCTTGTTGCCAAGAAGGCCAATGGCATTTTGGGATGTATAAGTAGGGGCATAGCGAGCAGATCGAGGGACGTGATCTTTCCCCTCTATTTGACATTGGTGAGGCCTCATCTGGAGTACTGTGTCCAGTTTTGGGCCCCACACTACAAGGATGTGGATAAATTGGAGAGAGTCCAGCGAAGGGCAAAAAAAAAAAATGATTAGGGGTCTGGAATACATGACTTATGAGGAGAGGCTGAGGGAACTGGGATTGTTTAGTCTGCAGAAGAGAAGAATGAGGGGGGATTTGATAGCTGCTTTCAACTACCTGAGAGGTGGTTCCAGAGAGGATGGTTCTAGACTATTCTCAGTGGTAGCTGATGACAGAACAAGGAGTAATGGTCTCAAGTTGCAGTGGGGGAGGTTTAGGTTGGATATTAGGAAAAAACTTTCACTAGGAGGGTGGTGAAACACTGGAATGCGTTGCCTAGGGAGGTGGTGGAATCTCCTGCCTTAGAAGTTTAAGGTCAGGCTTGAGAAAGCCCTGGCTGGGATGATTTAATTGGGGATTGGTCCTGCTTTTGAGCAGGGGGTTGGACTAGATGACCTCCTGAGGTCCCTTCCAACCCCGATATTCTATAAGCCTACAGAGCTCCCATGAGGAAGAGGTTCCCAGTAGGGAACATGCTATAAAGGTGGAATTCCCACTTTTGCACATGCACAGTCCATTCTGCTCACATGGGGTCCATAACAATTGTACTCTGCACATATTCTCTCCCCCCAGAAGCTTGAGCCTGGCTTTACCATTTAACACATCCTTAGGAGAAGCATCCTCCCCATTTTACAGATGTACGAAATGGAGACAGAGGGACTGAGGTCACAGAACAAGTCTGGACAGAACTAGGAACAAAACCCATGTCTGACTCCTAGCCCTGCATTATAACCACTAGACCATGTTCCTTCACCCATGCATACTCCTCATGAAACATTGTCACCACTGAGACCCTTAGACATACTTTAATCTTGTGCCTCCCTTCAGTACCTGGTTGGCCAGATTGTGACTCTCATGCTCATGAGAAGAGCTGGGTGAATAATCCCTCAAGTCAGGTAGAGAAGATTTGAATCCACATCACCCAAGCAAATTCCTTAATCAGCAGGATATCAAAGTAGTTTTCTTTCATTCTTGACGCAGTGAATGTTTATTTCCATAAGCTGGAAAAAGCTAATGACAACCCACTCCAGAATAGCCTATAGCCTTGTGGTGAGGGCTCTCACCTGGGTTTGGAGAGATCAGAATCTGTTCCACCTTGGTGAGTCAAACCTGGGTCTCCCATATCCCAGAGAAGTGCCCTAAAGCTAGGATAAAGGAGGACAGGGAGAGATGTACCATACATTTGTTTGATGGCCCTGAAATATAGTCTTCCCCCCTTCCCCACACAAAAAAATATCACCCAGCTCTAGGTGCTAGTAGTTACTCACTTGAATAATCTCATTGAGTCAGTGACCAGGAGTTATTTTTGTAATACTTTAATCAGTTTTCCCTTTAACAAGCTTCTTGTGTCAAGCCCACGATGTCCTAATTTGGCCCTAATTTGCCTGCTTTTTAAGTTGTCCTCCATTACAAACTTGCCAGTATTCCCTTTATTTTTAGCAGCATGCCTGTTACTTCAGTACTCTATTTTACATATATAGCATCTTTCCTCCATTGTTAAATGCCTGGAATGTCATGGTGGAGGTCAAATATAATACCTTGGGAAACAGATCTATCAAAGATAGACTCCCATAGCTCCAAAAGCAGAGTTCCTTCTGCAATATTAGTATTAAGGAAACACTTACTCTTCAGACTTCTGAACTGTAATGTAGTCAAGTTGTGTAACAAGGGACTACGGTATTCCTAATGAAACTGTTGTATAAAAAGTAAGAGTCAAAGAACACTGCAGCTACTGATACTGCTATACTAATTAGTCTCTCTATTGAGCAAAAGGTGCACAAAGTGTTGCCCAAGGGCAAAATTCCACCTAGAGTTGTCATGAATGTTTTCTATTGGGTACAAGGAGTAGAAATTGCAGAGCCTTGTAGAATAATTAGGCAAGAGTTCATATCTCCAAATCCTCCAATGCCTATGGGAATGCTTGTGTGTGTTTGAGTTCACTAACAATAAAAACAAGTAATTTCTGTCCCTTAAAGACATTTACAAGCAAATATCATGGTTGTATGCATTTAGTTTTAACATGAAGATAAGTGCAATTGTAACTTACTGTTAGGTGTTGTGTCCTCCTTTCTATTTAAGGTGCTGATGTGGCCCTCGTTACTATAGTGTGTATTTATCCTTTGAATACCCCTGTGAAGCAGAGAAGTGCTATTATCCCCATTTTAAGTGTGGGGAGTGAGCTATAGAGAGGGTTGGGCACAGATCCTCAGAAGTGCTTAAGTACCAGGGTGGTTAAGCTCCTAAATACCTTTAAGATCTTGGCCTGAACTGACATGCCCAGGCTCATACAGGAAGCGTGGAAGAGCAGGGAATAAAACCTTGGTTTCCCCTGAGTCACAACCTACCCCTTAACCCCTGGGCCATCCATCCTCCCTTTGTGCCTGGTCCAGATAAAGCTGTCAGACAGCTATGGATGTAGTTTTAGCTTAAAGAAAAGGGGTACTTGTGGCACCTTATAGACCAACCAATTTGAGCATAAGCTTTTGTGAGCTACAGCTCACTTCATCGGATGCATAAAGTGGAAAGTTTAGAAGATATTATATACACAAAGCATGAAAAAAATACCTCCTCCCATCCCACTAGCGACCACCAGCAGGAGAGTGGGGTGGGAGGAGGTATTTTTTTCATGCTTTGTGTATATAATAAGATCTTCTAAACTTTCCACAGTATGCATCCGATGAAGTGAGCTGTAGCTCACGAAAGCTTATGCTCAAATAAATTGGTTGGTCTCTAAGGTGCCACAAGTACCCCTTTTCTTTTTCCGAATACAGAGTAACACAGCTGTTACTCTGAAACCAGTCTTAGCTTAGTCTCTGATAGTCACAATGATATAGTTACAGCAACACAGATGGGTCTGATGGCTCTGGCACATTTCCAATGGAGGCCACTGAGTACAACAAAGTCTGGGCATCCCTTGTCTAGAATTTGGTTAAGACTGTTCCTGCAAGCCTGGGACTGGCAGCTAGCTGAATCAGGAGTACTCTATAGGATAGGAAAGAGATGTGTTGCTTCTATGGACTCATTAGAATTTCTTTTAATAGTATCCATGTTATAGTACAACAAAGATGGTATCTGGATATCTGTAAAGTAATGCAGGACAGCTAATAAATGTACAATTATGATTAAAAGTGTCAAGTGTAATGAAGAGGAACTTCTTCCAAAACTCAAAGTGCTTGCTCAGTACCTCTGAGAATTAGGCCATGTGTTTAGTTTTTTGTGTTCAAGCACAACTGAGGCTAGAGTTCAGAGAAGCTAACTCAAACATGACAATGCTTCTGATTATTCACTTATTTCCCTCATCACCAGCCTACAGTATTGCTAAGAAAAAAAATGAAATTGTTCATAGTATTGTAACATTTAATTGGCTGCAAAACACTGAGCAGCACACCAGATAATGAAATCCTGACTGAAGCACAGATGTGCTAACACATTTTAATTTCAAACTATTTTTAGTTATTTCAGAGAGAAGTTACAGGCTACATCTGCAAAACACATTTGTCACCAAGAACAAAAAAGTAAACAAATATAAATATTTTCTGATGTCAAAACAGAACATATGTAGCTGCAGGGAAACTGTTGCAGAGTCAGTATTTTGATTCAGTTAAAGCCACCAGTTAGATTGGAACTGGCTACATTGGCAAAATCCCTGAAGACAAGAAAATGGGCCAAATTTCGATGTCAAGATAGTGTATAACAGGTAGTATGGGCATAGACCAAGATCAGCTGTAAACCCTGAAGAGTAGTTTGTGTTTGATGGGGAGAAGTGGGAACCAGTGAAGGGATGCAAAAGAAGGCGGGGAGGGGGAGGAAGACATGGTCAATGTTGTGAGCCAAAGAAGTGAACTTATTAATTTTCATGTTAAAAATATATTTCATACTGATAGCTCTTAAGTTCATTTCCTCTCAAAAACGGAAGGGCCACCAAAGCCCATCAAAGTCAATGGAAGTCTCAGGTGTTTGGAACAAGACCTTTTATGAATGAACCTGCCACACCAGGAGTTACTCAAAATATGCTGCCCTTCTAAAGGGCAGAAACCTAGAGAAATTGCAAGCGATCTGCTTTGTAGATTTTGGGTACAGTTACCAGACATGTCTAAGTGACTTAGGCACCTAAGTCCCATTGAAAGGGAGTGGCAAGCTCCTAAGAGAAACAGGAACTTGGGAAATTTTGTCCCCTTAGCTTTCAGGCCAGCATTTGTGCATTTCTCACTACTTCAGCTGTGATGCTGCACTGCCATTCTCTAACATCCCAAGAGCTATTACAGGGAAGAGGCATTCAAACAGATTTGTCAAAACTTTTAAAGGAAAGCTACTGCACTCTACAGCAATTCTTTAACATGCAGAAGCCAACAGTAGCGATATTGCAGTGACTAGAGCAGTATTTCTTTTTAAGGGCCAAAATAAGAGGCATACAACATTGTCTCAGAGAGCCCCATGATAGTGGGATGCCCAACAGCACAACTGGAAATGCTCCGTTCAAAACCTGTTGAAGTAAGGGATTCAAAAGGAAATTGTCACTGCTCTCTACAGACAGTTTTCCAAGACACTACTGCAGTGATTGGGGCATTCACCAGTTCCCCATAGGATACTCAATAGCTATTTTAACATGCAACAATAACTTCAATATGTTTCATTAACAGCCAGAAACCAGTTAGGTCATTAAAAAAAATCACCTGAGCTTTTCATGAGGCTAAATGGGTGCAAACTTGAGCAAAATGGATGAAGATAATTTAACCTGGCACAAATTAAAAAGACAAAATTTGCATCTTTGTAGTTGGGTTCCTGTTATTGTTCTATTCTCCCCTTTGTCCTTCCTCCCCAACTATGTTGAATTTTCTTTTCTGCTAGTGAACCAGGGAAGTTTGATAAGCTTAAAAATGCCAGTGTCTGGTGTTTTAGGGTGGGGTGGGGGTTGGCACACACCTGCCCATTTACTATAAACACATTTCAGTTTGATTTTTTCCTGCAAGATATTTTGGTGGGTCACAAAATGCCTTGATACACAATTGCTGTTAAACTACTACATGCATCTATGCAAACAGCATTAACTGCCTTACAAGTTGCTATCAGCTGGTTGAAGAACCTGGACAAATTGGTGTGGCTTATTCCATACTTAGAAACTGGAAGGGTGCCAGAGGAATAAGCTACACAACAGCTGTTAATTGGGTTTTAGATCACACAGAAGGACTCCATATTGTAGATGACTTTAAATATTCCAGTCACTCAAAAGTACAAGACTATGTTTCCCTGTTGCACCTTAATATTCACTCTGGCAACACAAAAGGTATTTTGAAAAGAGCTAGGAGTTTGTTTAAAGATAAAGCTAGGTGAAATTCAGCAAGACCTAAATAAACAAGCTTTGTGCAGAGAAATAAGTCAAGGGTTGGATGCAACACAATCTACTCCAAACCCTAAGGGCAAAGAACAGGTCCACACATTACAGTAAACACATCTGCAACTGGCCCAGCCATAGGTGTTTTTATTACAGTGTAGACATACCCTCAAATAATCCACAGCTTCATGGGACTAGAAAAGAGGTCTTGTGTTCTGTCTCATCCATTCATAGGAATTAGTTTTCACTAGATTTGTGGAATCCTGGATCCCCTGATTGGTCTCCAAACTCTGCTCCAGTCTGCTGTGTGGCATGAACCTGGGCCCTAGGTCCCCGCATGTAAGCCATTCCGTATGCCTGCTTTGCAAGTGACTGTATCTTATATATTAGAGGTGGGTAAGGAAAATCTTTTACTGGACCAACTTCTGTTGGAGGTCCTGAAGAGCTCTGTGTAACTCAAAAGCTTGTCTCACCAACAGAAGTTGACCCAATAAAAGATATTACCTCACTCTCCTTGTCTCAGATATTCTGGGAGGAACACATCTACAGCCAGGGATCATACCTTGCATAGCAGTTTTGCTTTCTTGGGGGCTTTCCCCAGTCCCAAAGTTCCTGGAAAACATTCAGCAGCTTCAAAGCCAAAACATTTAGAGTAGAGTAGAGATGGACCCAGCTACCCAACCCATGAGTTTGTCTATTTGAAATCTGAATCCAGATTCTCCACCACCCCAAAAAGACATAAGGGGCCAAACTAAGATTCCCAGGTCTTAGCCACTGAATCTTGGTATGTTCTAACTTCGCATCCATATTTTGTGGCTTGAGATCAACTCAGCTCTCCCATGTTTTTCTTTGGAAGTTTGGAATGAAACAGGACCTCTGTGCTTGTATATTTCATATTCTTCTCACTCACCCTGTGGGTATCTTGTCTTTCAAATGCAAGCTCTTTGGAGCAGGGAATATTTTGCTCTATGCCTAGTACAATGAGTCCCTGATCTCAGTTTGGGACTCTAGGCACCACTGAAACACAAAAACCCTAAACCTTGTCCTAGGCAGTGGATTAGCACATCAGTTGGGTTCCTCCCCCTGTTAAAGCTTGGAAATAGCTTAGCTAAAACAAAATGTTTGAGAGTTTGATTTAGACCTTCACTCTGCCTTGTTTGTCACGTCAGAAACATTAACCTGAAAGGGTAAAGGCTTCCAGTGAGAGATTTGCTTAAAATGAGAAAAAAAAAAAGTAAAGTCCAGGACTGATTAAACTAAAATTTAATTAGCTTTAGGAAAATACATCCATATTTATAGATTTTATCTAAACAAAAGCCTGCCTTCACTTAAAAACATGCAACTGTTACACAGAACCTAATAAGCACCTGGGCAGTATTAGTTTATTGGCTAAGGGCCATTAAAAATTAATGGCAGTTTTGCCTAAAGAAAGATTTTAGAATTTGGTCCCCAAATTAATACAGTTTCCAAGTGTTTAGTGTTTTCCTTCAAAGCTAATGTCTGTAGAGAGACCTGGGGTTACTATTTAATTCAGGTAAAAGCAGCAAGAAAATAACTTTAAATGAGGGGATTAGGTATCTACAGCATTGGCAGAGTCTGAGAAGTAAAGCACCTGCTGGACTGCATCTCAGATGGCTGCATTAAATTGAGGTCTAAACAGCATAAGACAGATCTTTCTAATTAGCTAGCAGACTAGCTTGGCTCTTACAAAGAGACCTGTCCAGTGTGTTTCACAAGCCAGCCAAACTCACTTACATTACCTCAATAACTCTTCAGTGCACCACAGATTACTGGCTATACCTGACTGATGGATAAAAAGCTCAGATGCCTTCCCTGAGACCCAGATGAATTAGAGGAATTAATAAAACCTAGCTGAGATCAAGGTTATTTGGAACCACCAGCTTCACAGTAACCAACCAGGGTTTCCCATACAGATAATGTTGGGCATTTCACCTTCTGCACTAACAATGGGAACTTCCTCCAATAATGGAAGAAATTCACCCCTGTGCAACAAGTCAGTGCAATAGCTTTTATCACTTCTGGCCTGCACTCTGAACAGGAGTTAATTTCAGCCTATATGAATAGGATGGCCTGTCTCCTGACAATCTCAGAGGGTTTTTATAGGTTATTTAACTACTGTATGTGTTCATGTGAATCTCGTTGATTTAGTTCTTTGTACATCAATATCAACCTTAAATTTCATCCTGGGTTAAAGATGTAGTTGTCCAAGGGTGAATGCAGATTTGAGTGCACTGCACATCATATTACCCATTATTTTAATTTCATCTGCTCACAGGGTGCTTGGTGTGAGGCATGTGACAAACATTTGAAGAAAGCCAACCAGCACTGAAAATGGGAAAAGGCTGGCTCAGATGCAAACTCAGAACTCTACTGGAACTTTTGAGATTTATAAACCAAAAGAAAGGGAGACAATGAGGATTTGTATAAATCCTGTTTCTCTGCACATGAAGGTGGTAGGGCAAGTCAGCTAAGGGCCCAGACATGCCAGAAGAGTGGTAGTTAGACAAGCTCAGTAGATGTTCCTGAAGATGTATAGTAGAAGGTTAAGCCCCTGGCAAGGCCTAAAGAATGCCAGAGAGTTTCATTCAGAGAAATATGGAGGTGGAGGGGGGGAATAGTATTGTACAGTAGCTTATGTGGGTAGGCTGTACTGTTACAACATGTATTAAGAAATCTTTTCCATCCTATGAGAAACGAATGTACCTCAAAAGATTTGAATAGAAAAGTGTAGCCAGTGTATCATGAGGGAATGCTAGAACTTTCCCTAGCTCTTACCCCAGACAGGTTAGACAATTGCAGCATAACTCTAAGGGTCTGTGTACACTGCAGTTAGGAGCATGTCTCACAGCCTGGGTAGACAGACTTATGCTAGATCACTAAACAGAGGTATGAACAGTATTGTGACAGCATAGCTAGTGACCCAAGTGCCACAACATCTGCACTGCTATTTTTAGCATGCTAGCTCAAGTGGAGCTGGCATGAGTCTACCTGGGCTGGGAGGCATTGTACTTACAATGTACACAAACCCAAAAGGTACAGAGGAGTCAATCTTCAAGAAAAGCAGAGATGGCCCGATTTTTTTTTAATTAATGTGATGCCTCTTAGCCATCAAATCAAACTTGACACATTATAAAGGATTGCTCTGAGACAAAAATAGACATGGCAAATATCCTGGTCAGGAGACTTTGTATCTCAACTGAAATTAATGACCCTGCCCTTCAAAAGGGTCACAAAGTTTGTTAAACTACAAGTGATAAAATAAAATGGTAAATCCTCAGTTATCCATCACTGCCAGAAGGATATACTGCAACCTCAGCAGCCTTCCATGCTAAAGTTCTCCCAGAAGCGTTCTTCTGGTATATTGTTACTGTGTACTTAAAGGCTCTTAAATCTAAAGGAGAAAGGCAAAACAAGAGCCAATAGCAGAAAGCAGAAGCCAGACAAATTCAAATGAGAGATAAGGCATGAGTTGGAATAGGAAAAGGTAATTTAATCAATGAAAGACTATCAAAAGTGGTAGATTCTCCACCTCTTGGTGGCTTCAAATCAAGACTGGAAGCCTCTGTCTGGCTGATACAAGTTAGTCAAACAAGTTATTGGGTTCAACAGTGGCAACTAGATATAGAATTCTATGACTAGCATTATACAGAATGTCAGAGTAAGTGATCTAATGGTCCCCTCCGTCATGAAATATCTATAACAGCAACCACTTCAGCAACTTTTTGCTGCCATAAACATCTTTAAAACAAAAAACCACAAGCCACACAATCTTCTGCACAGAGAAAGGCAAGACTGTTTGTCCCTGAAAAGCTGAAGAGACTTTTTCTACCTACCTTTGACACAACTAGCTAGTCCCCTTAAACATGTGGTTGCTCCCCTACAGAGAATGACAGCAAAAGACAACGTTCACTAAAGTGGATCAATTTAGTCCAACCCTAATTGAAACAATGGGTTTGTTTTTAAAAAGGGTTCTGCTTTTTAAAAAAAAATAAAAGCTGAAAAGTTATTGAACTCAAACCTTGAAGCTAAACATTTCTATAACCATTTTGGGATGTTTACAGTAGTGACTTGGAAAGAATCATGGAAATTTAAAAAAATAAAATCTCCTTTTCCCCCAAACCCACTGTAGTGTTCTCTCTGCCATTAACCACCACTTTACAGAACTTTGAAAATTCCCTCCCACCTCAAAGAGGCTGATTTTCCCTTCTATACAGGAATCTCCACAAGAAAAACTTGAATTCCACAGATATTTATGCTGTTGTGGGTTAGTTACATAAAATAGTCAGAATCAGGCTGGCTCCAGGCATGAGCATTCAAGCAGGTGTTTAGGGCAGCAGTGTTTCTGTGACTGGCAATTTGGCAGCAGCCCCTTTGCCATGGTGGACAGCAGTTTTTCCCCCCTACTACTTGGGGTGGCAAAACCTGTAGAGCAGGCCCTGGTCAGAATAAACCCAATACCATGGAATTTATATAGCCAATCAGCACAGATTTTGAATCTGAGATACTCCGTGACCTGATCGCTGAATAAATTCAGCATATAATTGACAAACTTTGAGACTGTCATGCTTCCAGACAAACAGAAAGAGGGGATGGTTGTTGACTAAGTGATTATGAATTATTTTCCCAGCCCAACATTAAAAAACCACCTTTCTACTGTAAGGGCATGCCACATGCTGACTCTGTAGACAAGCCAGGTAAATCTACAGTGCTCAAGCCTGCTTTGTACCAACTTGCTGAGTGGACCTTGCTACCACATACAAACAGTATGTCAAAGTGCACTGTAGACCAGTTGGTCCACATGTACCCTGCTACTATGAACTACGCATGGTCAGTCAAGAGGTAAATGTATAGTGCTGTAGTCTGTCGCATCAAGATGCTGTGTGGACTAATCCAGCCTGCACTTTTTTCTATCTCTGGTAACTCCAGGGAGTACAGAGTAATAAGAGCGGAAAGCAGAACCTTTCCTAATTAACCTTGGTTCTAGAAGCCCTTGCTTTACCACCTGCTTTCAGAGTCCCTTTGTAACTCACCTGAATTTCCTTCAATGTGACAGTCACCTCTCTGCAGGGGACTAGTAGAAGGCCTATATATCATTTAAAATTCACAATCCCTCAAAATAGGGCTCACTTGGGGTTTACATGACATGAAAAACCATTACTCAGCTTACATTGGGGTGCCTCCTCAAGTGTGTGTTCGAGCTGTCTGGTACAAACATTCTGAAAATATTAAAGTTTTAAACTTTTGAGCTGAAATTTTAGCCTGGATTTTAAGAATCAGTGATCCCACAACAAGCTGATCTTGACATTCCTACCTTTAAATTTTGTAGATATAAAGTTCCAAATTGGAACATGTAAAAAGTGCCATTTTTAATCACACTTGTGCAAGTCAAAATAGTACAGCCTACTTTATTCCTACTTTGTTAAAATAATCAATTTTGAAGCCTACTGTGGGAAATTTAAAAGGAACTTGCTTGAGAAAGTTCCAAGAAGGGTAACTGGAACCAAGCCTTAACTATAGCACTCACTACCAAACGAGACTACTACTACATGTATGAGTTCAAATAATTGCATCCAGTAGTAGGACCAAGGTCTCTGCATGTTCTTGGGCCCTCAACTTCTTGGCAGTTCAACATTCAGAATGGTCATGATGTGTGTGTGAATGTTTAATACAACTGTACATTCTGCTTCTTCAATGAGCTATATAATGGCTGCATGCATTATTCATAGTACACAAGACCATAATAATTCCTGAGCCTGGGTACCATGGATTCAAAATACAAAGTAAGTTGATGTTCCTCATGTTTATTTTACTGCCATTTAAGTTAATGGGAGTTTTGTGCAGACAAGGAGGGGGGAAATGCACCCTAGTAAAATACATATGAGAAGTAGTTTACACTTCAAGTATCTTTAGTAATCTGAAAAAACCTAATGTCATGGTCCCTTTAATGCAAAATAGTATATTTTAAAAACTTAATATGTGAAAAGTGTCATTACATAAACTTACCAGTTGATAGTTTAGAGTGCAGCACAAGTGCATGTAGTAACAAACACTTTTTTGCTGTTGTCCCATAGTTTTATTTACAAGTTTGAAATTATGTGGCAATATTTGAGATCCAAGAGAACAAGAACTAGCTGAGTGTGACATACACAACCTTCCTGTTGAAATTAGCCTCTGTTCAGAAAGAAAGTGTTGACAGACCTTTAACTATGACAGTGCTATAATACCATAATGTCATGTTTACTCACCACCCATTCAAATGTTCACATCTCTTGACCGACAGAATGTATGATCATTCCCTTCTTAATAGCTTTTCTTTATTGCAAAACTTCGTATAGAAAAGCATTTGCATTCAACTGGAAGTTAATCTTTGCCTAACATAGTTTGACATAAATCAATGTGACTATTCACATATTTAAGTGCTTTGCTGGATCAAGCTATTCAACAAGGAAGGGTTTACACCATTATATGAGGCACTGATGAGACCTCATCTGGAATTGTGTGAAATTCTGGTCTAGGTTTAAGAAAGATTAATGCAAACTGGAACAGGTAGAGAGAAGTACTGCTAGGATGAGCAGAGGAATGGAAAGCTTTCCTTATGAAAGGAGACAAAGAGCTTGGCTTGTTTAGCTGAACCAAAATGCAGAGACCTGGGTGGGTTTCCACCTTCCTCTGCAGCATAGGTCACTTGCTGGTTTAAACTAGCATAAATGATGGATTCCCTGTAACTTGAAGTTTTTAGATCATGATTTGAGGACTTCAGTAACTCCGAGTTAGGTGTTCCTTACAGGAGTGGGTGGCTGAGGTTGTGGCCTGCAATGTGCAGGAGTTCAGACTAAATGATTGTGGTTTCTTCCGACCTCAAAGTCTAATATTGTGTCATGGAGGATAAGCAGTTTTTAAATAGTCAAGGGAATTTTCAGCACAATTACTAGATGTTAAAAGATATGCTGTTTTCCTATAACTGGGAGATTTCAATAAGTGTGGCTTTTAGAAAAAAATTGTACTGCATGATAGGCCAACAAAAGTGTAGACTATTGGAAAACAAGAATCAAAGGCCATATTTAAAAGCCTCTGCAAATAAACAAGCAAGCCTGAAATTGCATTGTTCTATGTTTGTCTCTCTTTAGGCTTCTAAAAATTTATGTTTTAAGTATTGTGTTTTGACCGGTGTTCTGATGTATAAATCGTACCCATAAATTATGTCTAAAACTGCTTTGGGGTCTGACAGAGACTAAGTGATGACATATTACACAGAAGACCTTGACCAGAATGTCCTTGAAGGATATTCAGAAACAAACAGAAAGGAAAACTGCCCTGCATCAAGGAATCAGAAATCGACTTTTCTGGTATCTTCCCTGAAGGATGAGGTTCTGAAGATCACGTCTGTCCAGAAACAGACTCGTGCTGGTCAGCATACCAGGTTCAAGGCTTTTGTAGCTATTGGCTACTACAATGGTCATGTCAGCCATGGTGTAAAATGCTCCAAGGAAGTCACCACTGCTATTCGTGGGGCAATCTTGGCTAAACTATCCATTGTACCAGTACGACGAGGCTACTGGGGTAACAAGATTGGCAAGCCTCATACTGTACCTTGCAAGGTTACTGGTTGTTGGTCTGTTCTGGTGCATCTGAGATGGACAGCCCTCTGTGGAGATAGAGGTGGTTAGGGACTATTTAGAAAAGCTGGACGTGCACAAGTCCATGGGGCTGGACGAGTTGCAGCCGAGAGTGCTGAAGGAACTGGCGGCTGTGATTGCAGAGCCATTGGCCATTATCTTTGAAAACTCGTGGCGAACCGGGGAAGTTCCGGATGACTGGAAAAAGGCTAATGTAGTGCCAATCTTTTAAAAAGGGAAGAAGGAGGATCCTGGGAACTACAGGCCAGTCAGCCTCACTTCAGTCCCTGGAAAAATCATGGAGCAGGTCCTCAAAGAATCAATCCTGAAGCACTTGCATGAGAGGAAAGTGATCAGGAACAGCCAGCATGGATTCACCAAGGGAAGGTCATGCCTGACTAATCTAATTGCCTTCTATGATGAGATTACTGGTTCTGTGGATGAAGGGAAAGCAGTGGATGTATTGTTTCTTGACTTTAGCAAAGCTTTTGACACGGTCTCCCACAGTATTCTTGTCAGCAAGTTAAGGAAGTATGGGTTGGATGAATGCACTACAAGGTGGGTAGAAAGCTGGCTAGATTGTCGGGCTCAACGGGTAGTTATCAATGGCTCCATGTCTAGTTGGCAGCCGGTATCAAGTGGAGTGCCCCAAGGGTTGGTCCTGGGGCCAGTTTTGTTCAATATCTTCATAAATGATCTGGAGGATGGTGTGGATTGCACTCTCAGCAAATTTGCGGATGATACTAAACTGGGAGGAGTGGTAGATACGCTGGAGGGGAGGGATAGGATACAGAAGGACCTAGACAAATTGGAGGATTGGGCCAAAAGAAATCTGATGAGGTTCAATAAGGATAAGTGCAGGGTCCTGCACTTAGGACGGAAGAACCCAATGCACAGCTACAGACTAGGGACCGAATGGCTAGGCAGCAGTTCTGCGGAAAAGGACCTAGGGGTGACAGTGGACGAGAAGCTGGATATGAGTCAGCAGTGTGCCCTTGTTGCCAAGAAGGCCAATGGCATTTTGGGATGTATAAGTAGGGGCATAGCGAGCAGATCGAGGGACGTGATCGTTCCCCTCTATTCGACATTGGTGAGGCCTCATCTGGAGTACTGTGTCCAGTTTTGGGCCCCACACTTCAAGAAGGATGTGGATAAATTGGAGAGAGTCCAGCGAAGGGCAACAAAAATGATTAGGGGTCTGGAACACATGACTTATGAGGAGAGGCTGAGGGAGCTGGGATTGTTTAGCCTGCAGAAGAGAAGAATGAGGGGGGATTTGATAGCTGCTTTCAACTACCTGAAAGGGGGTTCCAAAGAGGATGGCTCTAGACTGTTCTCAATGGTAGCAGATGACAGAACGAGGAGTAATGGTCTCAAGTTGCAGTGGGGGAGGTTTAGATTGGATATTAGGAAAAACTTTCACTAAGAGGGTGGTGAAACACTGGAATGCGTTACCTAGGGAGGTGGTAGAATCTCCTTCCTTAGAGGTTTTTAAGGTCAGGCTTGACAAAGCCCTGGCTGGGATGATTTAACTGGGAATTGGTCCTGCTTCGAGCAGGGGGTTGGACTAGATGACCTTCTGGGGTCCCTTCCAACCCTTATATTCTATGATCTGATCCCAGCACCCCATGGTACAGGAATTTTATCTGCCCCTGTTCTAAAGAAACTGCTGATGATGGCTGGAATTGATGACATCAGCTAGGGATTGTACTGCTACACTGGACAACTTTGCTAAAGCCACCTTTGATGTGATCTCCAAGACCTACAGTTATCTGACCCCTGACCTCTGGAAGGAGACTGTATTCACCAAGTCTCCTTATCAGGAATTCACTGGTTATCTGGCTAAGACCCACACCAGAGTCTCAGTGCAGAGAACCCAGGCAACTGCTGTGGCAACTTGAATGTTTTTGAACAAAATAAAGTAATAAGTGGGGGGAAAAATGGAGAGAAAGAAGTCTGCCCTGATGTGACCAAGAATTTAGTGCTATACATCCAGCTAAGGCCATCACAAATTCTGTATTTACAAACTACTTCATGTTCCACCTCTTAAAGATGCACTTGTCTATGCCATTATTTCCATTAAGCATGGTTTGTAGCTTGAAACTCCTCACACAATTTAGTCGTTATGTCCATTAGATATTGAGTTTAAAAAAGTGATTCCTCCATGTTACCATAACTGGAATACATCGGCTCTCATTCTTTGAATTACCTTATTTCAGGTTATTCAGTGTTTCAATGCTGCATGCAATTTTGGGAGCACAGCAGTGGCATTTCCCCCACCCAGCCCCAGACCAAATCCAATTAACGTTCTCATTATGACTGCAATGCAGAGTGTAATATATATATTTTTGTGGTGCCACTTATTTAATCTGGGTTAGAGTTAAAAAGTTCAATCATTGATTCATTTTATTTTTTAATCAATAAATAAAATTGGTCAATAGAGACTTGTAATAGAAGAAGAAGTTTCATTTACTACATTCAGTTAAAACTCAAGCACCTCAAACCTGATTTGCAAATCATCCCTGTTCAGCAAAGCACTTAAGTGGGTACTTAAGGCATATGCTTAAGTACTTTGAATACTAATTGAGATAAGCATGTGCTTACCTGTTTTGCTGCATCAGGGGATATCATCCTGATTTCCTCACTATGGCAACACTCCTTTGACTCTAAAGATTTCAGCAGCTGGACTCCAATAGGCAATTACCCAAATGGGGAATGTCAGGATCAGATACTAGTTTTCAATGTAGGATTTCTGCTACAGAACAAAAGCCAATAGCCAGATCTTCAGCCAGCATAAATGGACTTCAGTACAGCTAAGCTGGTAGCTAAGAGCAGAAGGTCTGGCCTAACATATTTAACCTCAGTGTCTTAGAATAACGTTGCTTAAACACATTGTACGCTTTAAGAAAGTTAATATAGACTTTAAGAAGTCCAATGTTAAAAACTGAAAATATTTAGTTTTACTGTAAATTCAGTACCTTCCCTCCCCTCCCCCCCCACTCCTTAGGATAGAAGAAGTTAAGTGTCCATACTACTCAGAATAATGGTCCACCTAGTCCAGTATCCTATACTCAGACTGTGGCCATTGCCAGATGCTTCACAGGGAATGAACAGACCAGAGTAGTTGTCATTCAATCCCAGTTTCTAGTTGTCAGAAGTTTAAGGTCACCCAGACCATATGGTAATGTATGTGACCATCTTGGCTAATAACCACTGATGGACCTATTCTCTATGATAGAATCTAATCCTTCTTTTAGCCAAGTTATACTTTTGGCCTTCACAACATCCCCTGGCAACAAGTTCCACAGCTTGACTGCATTGTGTCAAATAGTACTTCCTTCTGTTTCTTTTAAGCCTATTGGTTTCCATTGAGTGACCTCTGGTTCATGTAAAGGAGTAACCAGCCAACCACCACCACTTCCTTATTTGCTTTCTCCACACCCTTCTTGACTGGTTTGGCCTTTATCAGGTACCCCCCCTCAGTCATCTCTTTTCCAAGCTGGCCAGTCCCAGTCTCTTTAATCTCTCCTCATATTGAGGCTATTCCATACACCTAAATTTTTTCTTGCCCTTCTCTGCACCTTTTCCAAGGCAAATATATCTTTGAGATGGGGCAACCAGAATGGCACTCAGTATTCAAGGTGTGGTCATACCCTGGATTTATACAGTGGCATAATGATTCTGTTTGGTCATCTTTCCCAATGGTTCCTAACATTAGATTTTTTTGACTGCTGCTGCACATTGAGTGGATGTTTTCAGAGAACTATCCACAATGACTCCAAGATTTCTTTGAGTGATAACAGCTAATTTAGACCCCATCATTGTCTGTAGAGTTGGTATTCCCCCCCCCCCCCAATGTGCATTACTTTTCACTTAACATTGAAATTCATTTATTTAGTTGCCCCATCACTCACATGCATCAGATCCCTTTGCAGCTGGCTTTGGGCATATCTTAAGTAATTTATTGTCTGCAAACTTTGCCATCTAACTATTTACCCCTTTTTCTAGGGAGTTTATGTTGAACAGCACTTCTGTGGACACTGACCATTTATTCCTACCCTTTGTGTCTTAACTAGTTACTGATCCCTCTTATCCCATGACTTGACTCTGCTTTAGAGCATTTGGCGAGGGACCTTGTCAAAGACTTTGATAACTTAGGTACCCTATATCAGCATGCTTGTTGAAACCCTCAGAATTTTAGTGAGGCATGATTCCCATTTACAAAAATGTATGTTGACTCTTTCAACATATTGTCAGGTTTCAGAGCCGTGTTCGTCTGTATTTGCAAAAAGAACAGGAGTACTTGTGGCACCTTAGAGACTAACAAATTTGAGCATAAGCTTTCGTGAGCTACAGCTCACTTCAGATGCTTACAGTTGTGTTCATCTAGGCATCTGAAAATTCTGTTCTTTACTATAGCTTCAACCAACTGCTTAACTGAAGTTAGGCTTACTGGCCTGTAATTGCCAGGACTGCCTCTGGAACCTTTTCTTTAAGAAATAAAGAAATTCAGCATTACACTAACTATCCTCCAGTCATCTGGTAGAGAGGCTGATTTATGTAATAGGTTACATACTATACAGTAACTTGTTCTACAGTTCTATATTTTAGTTCCTTCTGAACATTTTGGGTAAATGCCATCTGGTCCTGGTAACCTATTGCTGTTTAATCAATTGTTCCAAAGCCCTTTCTATTGACACCTCAATCTGGGAGAGTTCCTCAGTTTTGTCACCCAAGAAGTATGGCTCAGGTGTCAGAATCTCCCTTAAACCTTCTGCACTGGAGACTGATGTAAAGAATTTTGTTTAGCTTCTTTGCTATAGCCTTGTCTTCCATGAGTATTCCTTTAATGTTTCAGAGTAACAGCTGTGTTAGTCTGTATTTGCAAAACAAAAAGGAGTACTTGTGTACTCTATTACCAGCAGGAGAGTGAGTTTGTGTGTGGTTTTTGGGAAAAAAGGTAGGGGGGAGTGAGAAAACCTGGATTTGTGCTGGAAATGGCCCACCTTGATTATCATACATATTGTAAGGAGAGTGATCACTTTAGATAAGCTATTACCAGCAGGAGAGTGGGGTGGGAGGAGGTATTGTTTCATGGTCTGTGTATATAATGTCTTCTGCAGTTTCCACAGTATGCATCCGATGAAGTGAGCTCTAGCTCATGAAAGCTTATGCTCAAATAAATTGGTTAGTCTCTAAGGTGCCACAAGTACTCCTTTTTTCCTTTAAGGAGTCAGTCATCCAAGGTTCCCCACTGATTGTCAGGCTTCTTGCCTTGGGCATACTTAAAAAAAGTTAATTTTTGTTGCCTTTTGGTAGCAGCATGTCAACTTTGTTTTAGTCTGCCTAATTACACTTTTACAACACTTGACTCAGAGTTTATGTTCTTCCTATTTTCCTTAGTAGGATTTGATACCCAATATTTGGAGTTTGTGGTTGTCTCTCTAGCCACCTCTTGTACTCTGTGTAGCCAGAGTGGCTTTTTTTGGTCCTCTTACTATTTATTTGGGGGTATGCATTTAGTTTGAACCTGTATAATGGGGTTTAAAAAAGTTTCCATACAGCTTGCAGGCATGTCAAGGATGTTTGACTTTAATTACATTGTCACTATTACTGACCAGTTCAGCTTCATGCACCTCTTGGACCAGACCCAATGCTCCACTTATGACTAAATCAAGAATTGCCCCTCCCCTTATGGGCTCCAGGACAAGCTGATCCAAGCAGCAGTCATTAATGGTGTCTAGAAATTCTCTGTATGCCATCTTGATGTAACCTGTACCCAGTCAATACAGGGGAATAGTTGAAATCCCTCCTTATTTTGGGGTGTTCTGCTTGTAGAGCCTCATATGTCCCTGAGGATTTCAAAAACCACCAAAAATCCTGGCCAGTAATATATTCTTACTGTTATATTATAGAACTCCTATCCCTAGATATTTTAATGGTGCTGCCTGATTCATTTAAGACTTTACTCAGTTTGATTTTATGCTTTCACATGTAGTGCCCCCCCCCCCCAACTAGCACCATCTTTTATACCCTTATATTACCATATCCCACTGAATATCTTCATTCTACTAAGTTTTGGTGATGCCTATTTTAGCATGATCTTTATTTAATACAATGCACTCACATTCACTCATCTTACTACTCAGACTTCCAGCTTTGGATACAAGCACTTCTAAAGTGTCAATATTTAGTGGTCTGCCTTCATGTGACAATTGAAGGAGACTCTTGTTTGACCGTTTCTCTTCAGTTTCTACCTGTGTTTTGTCAGCTCTTCTCCTCTTTACTAGGATAGAAAGTATCCATTTTAATATACTCTCCCCTAAGATTTGTCTGTCCAAACCACATGCTACTCTGCACTTGTCAGCTTTCCCCTTAACCTTCATTTAAAAGCATGTCTAGGACCCTTATAAGTTTACATGCCAGCAATCTGGTACTGTTTTGGTTTAGTTAGAGCCTACCCTTTCCCTGTGCAAGTTCCTCCCTTCCCCAAAATGTTCCCCAGTTCCCAATAAGCCTAAATGACCTCCTCTCAACACCATTGTCTCTTCCATGCATTAAGACGCTACAGTTCTGACTGCACAACTGACCCTGCACATGGAATTGGAAGCCTTTCAGAGAATGCTACCATGGACTTCAATCTCTTTCCTAGCAGACTAAATTGGCCCCACAAGACCTCTTCCTTCTCTTTCCCTAGGTCATTGGTACCTATAGTGGCAGATCAGCCACTGGTCCTGTGGCCAATTGGGAGGCTCCTGGAAAAATGGACACCCCCTGTGCCCCAACCCACCCATCCAGTGCTCCTGCTGAGGAGTGGGGCTGGGGCACAGGGGCTTGCCCTGACCCTGCTCTCCAGCAGGAGTGCCAGGCAAAGGGGCAGGGGAAGCCCACATGCCCTGAACCTGCTCTGCAGCACCAGTAAGAGGGGTGGAGGGGACTGCAGGCAGAAGAGTTGGGCCCCCTACTTGCTCTGGCCCAGGCCCCGAGAAACCCCTAATCCACCTCTGGGTACCTACATGTATCACAGCCACTGGCTCTTCCCAAACACTGCACATATGTCTGTGTGTCAACAGGTCTGCAACCATCAGGCAAATTCACCATGCAGTTCTCTTGGTCAGAGCCAACTGTCTCTTCCCAATATCTGGAGTTTCCTCCCCAGGAGGGGTTTCCTCAATGCAAGAGGATACCATTACATCTGAAACGAGGGTCCCAACCTAGGTTCCCCGTCAGCTCCATGGCCACACAGCAGACTATTTAGGGCTGTGCCCCTCCCACAGCCCAGGTGCTGCTTCAAGCAGAGAGAAAGAGCTGGGGGAGTCTTCTCTCCCTGCCATAGCCCCACAGCTGCTTACACCCTAAACCCCACATTCCCAGCCCCACCCTAGAGGCTGCACCCCCAGCCAGAGGTGCTGTATCCCAACCCTCTGCCCTAGCCCCTCCATATTGGTGCATATAACAAAATTCATCACACACATGGGTGGGAAAAATTAGAGGAAACACTGGCAACTATAGGATTGTTTCCCTCTGCTCCAGCTTCCTATTCTTCTTGCTTGAGACTCTCTCAACAGCACAGACTTTCAGAGTGGAGATAGGATGAAGGAGTAAGTGCAACCTGGGCTTCTGAATGAAGTTAATTACTGTGTGGTACTAGTTCATACTACCCAAATCTGCTGAAGCAAAAAGGTCAGACTACTCAGAGGCAGAGCCGAGTTAAATGCCTATGGAATGACATAGGTAAATCGCCTCTCCCTTAGAGAAAGCTGGCATCTATGTTATGGCCCAGTGTTTTTGGATGGGAAAGCTAAATGCTGTTATGGAATGGGGTATGCTACGGGTATCTTATTTTAATACTATTTCACTACAAAAAATTGTAGTGTTTTTAGTAAATCAATGTAGTGTTATAATTCTATAACTAAACGGTCATTCTGTGGGGTGGATGTTTCCTAATAGTCTATAATTTCCCTGCATAGAAAAATCTGAAGCGGTCAAATCTGATTGTACAGCCAAACAACCAGCAAAATTATTGTTGTTCCACCATCATTTATATTACTGGAGTATAGTTTGTCACATATGCTCTGAGTGCAAAGTCATTCAAAGAAAATGAAAGTCTAGAATAGCTTATTCATTAATTTTCACAGCAGTTGGTGCCCTGCTGGCATTTGAAAATAGTATAAGGAAAAGTTCAAGATTTAGCTTCATTTCAAAATTACATCTACTTCTATGATTTGAGAAATGTTACAAATAGATTAAATCACATTAGTGAAAGCTAATTGCAGAGCAAGATTATTAAATGCTAAGTACCAAAAACTAATTTCAAAGCAACATCATTTTACCAGCTGAATCTACTACATGAAAAATTACACTACAAGTAATAAACTGCAGTGAGGTCTAGGTCTCTGTATAATGCTTGAATCCCAGAGGATGCTGGCCATTGAAGTGTTAAATGACAAATTGAAAAGAAAATATTCTCTGTTCAGTTCATAGCTCCAGGCTCTACCAGACTTCTCTGCAATTAAAGCCAAGGTCTAAACAGAGCTCCAGACGCCTGGAGTTCTTATGTTTGTAATAAGCTCTTTAGGGCTTGGGAGCAAGGGGAGAAAAAGGGAAGACCACTTTGCAAACCTTTAAAGCCATGGAAATCTCTTAAGGAAGGGCTATGGTTTCCTACAGATTTCCATGGGCCACTCATTTGCAAGACTCCCACTATCTTTCTATTAAACTATGCTGATGCAGCCCTTAAGAGTTTTTTAAAAATTTCTCTTGCAATCATGGCCCCTTGTTTTAATCTCTGCAGTAGTCTATCACCAAAGGTGTGAACACTTCCAACAGACGGCACTCAAAATGCCTGCAATTCAGAATGACGAATGAGTGGGCTACCCAAAGAAACTTGAAGCACTTATACAATTTACACATTAAAATATCAAGCACATTTTACTGTTTTTTAGTGTTGGGGGAAGTCAAAATGCTGCACATAACTGAAAATAGTGTGAGCTTCTGAATATTCAGTTGAAGTTTCAGCAAAACCTAGCACGAACCTGGGAGTTGGAAGCCAGTGAAAGCTTGAATAGCACCCTAAAGTCTACTCAAGGAGGTAGTATCTGTGTAATAGGTTTTAAAGCATGCCTCATGTGCCTATAGTGACTAGTACACATTAGGGATAACAGGCTATTAACTTTGCCAGCTAGTAGAGTTACACCTGTCACTCAAGTAATAGAGATCTAGACTTTGGTGAGGAGGTCGTCAACAACATTTGACCCTATGGTCATCATTGTTATATTTAGAACATATAGAAGCAGACACTGCCAATCCAGATAGTATTACTGTACAAATACTCTAGTTTTCAAATAAGGGATGAATACATGACAAAGAATGACTGGATCACATGCTCTCCTCCTCTGCACCATGTGTCAAACTGGCCGGCTGGGAAGAGAGACAGTACAGCTGCTAAGTTCCTCTAGCAACTGGGTAGCAGCAGGTAGCTTTTGGTGAATGAGAGTATGGCTACCAATCTACCACTGGGGCAGCCTATGGGAGTTGAAATAGATTAAGTGCAGGTACTCCAAGTGGATGTCTGGAAATCCATGGGGTGATTTTAGGGTTGCCTATAGATCTGTGGGTCCTCTACTCTGAAGCTATCCACATGGTGGGCTGCCTCAGAGTCAGACCTTGGAAACCCTAGGATCCCATCCTCAAACACTGGCAGGCTGGCTGCTGAGGAGCTGGATAGGCTGCAGTTGATCAGGGAGAGTTCCAATAGAACTGCCTAGGTTCTACTTCTATTGGACCTTCCTACACCAGTGTTTAAGTTACAAGAAACCTAAAAGATGTCCTGCAGTAGGGACCTGATGAAAAGCCGACACCGACTTCAATAGGTTTTAGTTTAGGGCCTATACCATTACTAAAATTGAAGTTACAGCTCAACTAAAAAGCCAGCAGCAAATCCACATAACAAATGCAGCCAAGTCCTCCATACACACTGCCCCCTCCTCACAAGCCTGAGTGAAGAGGAGAAACCATGCACTGTACCCTAGAACATATTCTGACAATTTCAGACCAAGAAGGGGAACATAAGAAGTCATACTGAGTTAGACCAGTGGTCCACTTAGCCCAGTATCCTGTCTGACAGTGGCCAGAGCTAGATGCTTCAGAGGGATTGAACACAACAGGGCAGTCCCCTGTCATCCAGTCCCAGCTTGTGGCAGTCAGAGGTTTTAGGGACACTCAGAGCCCAGACTTTCAATCTTAACCATCTTAGCTAATAGCCATTCATGGACCAATCCTCCACATATCTACTTAATTCTTTTTTGAACCCAGTTACACTAACATCCCTGGGCAATGAGTTTTACAAGTTGCCTGTGCTGTATGAAGTATTTCATTAGGCTGTTTTAAACTTAATAGGTAGTAAGTTCATTGGTGACTCCTGCCTGGTTCTTGTGTTATGTGAAGGGATAAACAACATTTCTCTATTCACTTTCTCCACATCATTCACTATTTGAATAGACCTTTATCATATCCTTTAGTGGTCTCTTTTCAAAGAGAAAGAGCTCCAGTCAGTTTAATCTCTCCTCATATTGAAATTTCATAGCCCTAATCATTTTCATTGCCCTTCCCTGCACTCTTCAATTCTAACACTTCTTTTGAGATGAGGCAATCAGAACTGCATGCAGTATTCAAGGCATGGGTGTACTGTGGCTCTATATAGCAGGATTATATTAATTCAGCCTTATTATCTATCCTTTTTGTAATAGTTCCTAACAGGATTTGCTTTTTTGACACATTGAGCAATCGGTCTTGAGAGGTAACAGCTAATTTAGACATCCAATTTGCCTCAGGCACAAGGTGCACCACTCACTGCTGGTCAGCACCTCCTCCTGGTCACTCTGGGAATTAGCTCTTGAGGTCAATGCCCCCCCTTCCATGGTTTGGACGCAGTTGTGTCTTCCTCTGGTCTGCAGCCCCTCTCTTGCTCCAGGAACTGCACCATCCTCTTCTTGACTCAGCCTCCCCAGATATATCACTCAGTGTTCCCCGCTTCTGTGGTAGCAAAGTCCCTTCCCCCTAGCAGTCCTAGGGAGTCATTTTTCTCACTGCCCCATGGTTCTACTCCCTCAGTGGTTGTTAGAGGAACCCAGGTCCCACCCTCTACTCTGGGTTCCAGTAGGGACCCTCAGCTCAGCAGTTGTCAGTTTTCCTCTCAGGGCTCACTGCTTTTTCCCTGGACTGCTTCCACCCATACCTGGGTCCCCTTCTCCCTCTGCATACACCAGTTCCATGACCCTGCTCCTAGGGAGCAACTGCTACCTGCCTTCCTGCAGTCTCTTAACAGCCTACATTTGTTACTAGCTATCTGGTTTTATAGGCCCTGCTTCTTCCTGCACAGAAGAACCCACTTGCAATTAGTTCCCTACTCCCACCTCCAGGTGCTGCCTGTGGACTTAATTGGCCTCTCTAGTCACCTTAAGCCCTGTCAATCCTGTGTGGGGTGGACATCCCATCACATGCATACTGAAGTTAGGCTTACTAACCGGTCATTGCCATGACCGCCACTAGAGGTTTGTTAACCAAAACAAAACCACACACCACAATTTGGTGTGTACACTAGCTACCCACCTGATTTAAGCAACAGGTCACATACCCCAGTTATTAAATTGCAGAACTACTGTCAGACTTCCTTCAGACCACTTGGTGACTACCATGTGACTTATTGTTTAATCTATCAATTTGTTCCAAAACCTCCTTTATCGACCTCAGTCTGAGATAGTTTCCAGTCCGCAAAAGAATGGTTTGGGCATGGGGATTGCTGCCGAGGATATGGGGGAAGAAGAGCAATGCAAAGAATTAATTTAGCTTCTTTGCAACAGCTGTGTCTGACTGCTCCTTTAGCATTAACCTTGCTTGTCCAGCAGCCCCACTGACTTGCAAGTTTACTGCCTCTGATGTACTTCAAATGTCTGTTACTTTGTGACATTAGCCAGTTGCTCTTCAAATTCTCTTGGCCTGCCTTCTTATAATTTGCCAGAGTTTATGTTTCTTCCTTTTCCCTCAGTAGGGTTTGGCTTCTGATTTTTAAAGGATGCCTCTGTCCATCTTTCCTCTTCTGTTTAGCCATAGTTGCCTTTTTCAGTCTATTATTTGGGGTATTCTTTAGGCTGGGCCTCATATGGTTTTAAATAGCCCTCATTCAGTTTGCAGGCATTTTACCCTTGTGATTGTTCCTTTTAGTTTCCATTTAACTAGCTTCATCATTTTTGGGTAGTTTCCTTTTTGCAGTTAAATGCTACCATGGTGGGTTCTCTTGGTATTTTCTTCAAGAAGGATGTTATACAATACAATTTATTGTCACTAATACACAGCATTTCAGCTCTATTCACTGCTTGGACCAGCTCTTGTTGTGCACCACTTACTAAATCAAGAATTGTCCTATCTCCCCTTGTTGGTTCCAGGACAAGCTGCTCCAAGAAGCAGTCTTTATGGTGTCTAGAAATTCGCTGTATCCCTGCCTGAGGTGACATATACCTATGCAATGAGGATTGTTGAAGTCCCCTGCCTCCCTTATTGTGTTTTCTGCCTTTGCAGCCTCTCTGGAGATTTCACAGTCATGGTCACCATCCTGGTCAGGTGGTCAAGAATATTTTCTGCTGCTTCTGATAGGGTATTACCCATACTGGCCCTGATTGGGTCCACCTGGCCTAATTCAGCCCTATTAGCCAGTGAAGCAGTGATCAGGGAAAGATTTAGGCTGTGAAGGGGTCACTAATTGGAAGCCAGGCTCAGCTGGCCAGGCATAGGAGGGGCCTGTATAATGCCCAGGAGTGGAGAACCAAAAAAAAAAGGACTGCAGGGAAGTAGGCTTCCATCACCCTGTAGAAGAAGGGAGGTGTGTTTGGAACAAAGGTAATAGTCTAGAGTTACTCCCTGGGAGGAGGGAGTTGAGAGGCTTGCAAGGTAGGAGAAGACTCAGGGGAAAGCAGCAAGGAATAAGAGTACAGACTTTGACTCCTGAGTAAGAGGGACCCTGAGCTGGAACCTGGAATAGAGGGTGGCCCAGGTTCTCTATCAGCCACTAAGGATGTAGCATAGATCAGGCAAAGGACAGTGGATTGCCTGTGTGTGAGGATTTGTTCCTAAAAAAAGCCACTGTCTTTATACACACACAGGAGAACCACATAGTGACCTGGCCAGAGGACCAAATTGTGAAGAGGCAGCTGTGGTTCCTGGAGTGAGAAGGGCCTGTGGCGTGAGAAGGGAGGATTAGGGACAGTGCCATAGGACAGCAGCACCTGGCAGAGCTAATCCCCAGGAGATGGGGCCACTAGCAGCAAGTGGCCCCCAGGACACTTTTCTTCTTATTCAAGCATAGAAATTCTATCCCCAGAGATTCAATAGTACAGTTTGGTTCATTTAACTGTGATGTACTGTCATTTATATATATGCATGTATAGATTTACACTGGCATTACTGAGGCCTTTGATTATCATTCCACCAAGTTCCCGTGATGCCTATTGTAGTGACATCCTCATTTAATGCCAGATACTCTAGTTCACCCATTCTACTATTTAGACCAGGGGTCAGCAACCTATGGCACACGTGCCAAAGACAGCACGCAAGCCAATTTTTAATGGCATGCCGCTGCCTGCCAGGTCCCAGCTGCCAGCCCCGCTCAGCCTGCTGCCAAACCCAGGCTGGCAGTGGGCTGAGTAGGGCCGGAGGCCGGGACCCCAGCAGGCAGCAGTGTGCCATTAAAAATCCTGCCCACCCCAGCCTGCTCTTCTCCCCCTCCCCCCCATGGCCCCGCAGGGACAGGGTGAAGAAGCTTGGTCCTGCCAGCTACTGCTGCAGGGCAGGCAAGCTTCCCCCCCCCCCGCCTCTTCCCCCAGAGGGCTGGATTCCTGCCCCTCCTCCTCTCCCTGCCACTGATCAGCTGATGGCCCTTGTGAGGGAGGGGGAGAAGCAGAGCTGCAGGGCTCACTGCTCCAGGGAGGAGGCAGAGAAGAGGTGGGGACGGGGCCTTGGGGTAGGGGGTTGGAATCAGGGTATATCCCCTCCAGCCCCCTGCCATGAGCCGCTCAAGGCAGGGGGCTGGGAGCACCCCCATGACCCTAGCCCACACCCCCAGCCCTCTGCCCTGACCCCTGCACCCCCCATGACCCCAGCCCCCTGCCCTAACTCCTGCACCACACATACCCAGCCCTCCCATGCCCTGACTCTTGCACCTCCCACATTCCCACCCCTACCCTGAGCACCAAACAGGAGCTTCTGCACACCACCCCCCTACATTCCCAATTCACACCAAATGGGAGCTGCCCACGTAAGCACTCCACACCCAAATCTCCTGCCCCAACCCTGAGCCCCCTCCTTCATTCTAGCTCCTGGCCAGACTCTACACCCCAACCCCCAGCCTGCTCCTTCACCCCCAGCAATGGGCTGAGTGGGGCCAGCAGCCAGGACCCCGGCTGGCAGGAGCCAGCGGATGGAACCCCAGACTGGCAGCAGGCTGAGCCGCGCAGGGGTTCTGGCTGCCAGCCCCTTGCTAGCTGGGGTTCTGGCCACAGGACCTGCTCAGCCTGCTGCTGGCCTAGGTGAACGGAACCCCAGGCTGGCAGCATAAGATCAGCATTTTACTTTTAAATGAAGCTTCTTAAATATTTTGAAGACCTTGTTTACTTTATATATTCTATAACTAAACTATTGTCATATGTAGACTTATCAAGAGAGACCCTCTAAAAAAATGTTAAAATGTATTACTGGCACGCAAAACTTTAATTTAAAGTGAATAAATGAAGACTCGGCACACCACTTCTGAAAGGTTGCCGATCCCTGATTTAGACTTATTTGTCTAAGTACTCAGGCATTTGGCAATGTTCTGCTGCTTGTCTTCCTGTGTATTTAAAAGGGACTCTTACCATTGACTGTTCCTCACTAGTTCAACTTTTCCTAGGATAAAGGGTCCCCCTTTAATTCATCTAAGTGATATCTCCTTCATGCTTACCAGCTACACCCCAGCAGTTAGTTTAAAAATTATCTAGATCCTTTAAGTTTTACATGTCAGCCTTGTTCCATTTTGGTTCAGGTGGAGCCCATCCTTCCTGTATAGGCTCTTCCTTCCCCAAAAAGGTTCTCTAGTATTATATCCCTCCCTGCCCCCCCCCACTCCAAATCATTCTCTCATCCATGCATTAAATTCTGTAGTTTTCTGGGGCCTGTGTGGGGAACTAGAACCATTTCAGAGAATGCTACCATGGAAGTCTTTGGTTTCAATCTTACCTAGTAGCCTAAATTTAGGCTTAGGGAAAGGAAGGAGAGCAGCCCCTATGTCATTGATACCTACATGTACTGTGACCACTGGCTCCTCCTGTCTAGAGGTCTTGAGATCTGCACCCAGCAGGCAGTTTACCATGTGGTTCTCCCAATAAGACCACAAAACCAATTATCTTTCTAATAATTTAATCCCACATTACTATTAACTGGTGTTCCCTTCCCGAGAGGGGTATCCTCAGTGTAAAAGGATACCATGACATTATCTGGATATCCAATACTTCCTTCTGCTCCAACAGAAGATTTTCCTTCTGAGACAGTCTTTGGAGCTTGTTGAGACAGAGGAAACCTTTTAGTTTCCACTGGCCTGCAGTTCAGACTGCGTGTGGACATGCCCTCAGACTCTTGAGTCACTGAATGCTTTTACCAGTCTGGGCCCAAAACCTTATATTCCATCCATTAACTGACAGAGACTAGGGCTCATGATCTACCAGATCATACTGGTCAATAAACAGGTTGCTGCATGCTGCAGCAGGTTTGTTTCCAGGCTAATCATGTTTTTGGACTGCTTTCTGTAGCCCCAACACTCATTCTCCCAAGTTAGTAACAGTCAGCCAGCCTTGAAAATTAAAAAGGGTAGTAGACATAAAAAGCATTTCTCCCTAGCTAATAAACCAAATCTCCTTGGCTGAGATGCAAGGGAGCCCCAAAGGTTATAACTCTTACCCCACAAAGATAGGTATAAGCTCCTTGCTCCCTCAATCAGCTCCACAACTCCCTGGTGAGTAGGGAAACACTTATGTTTTCCCATGCTGAGTGGGCCAGGCTGCTTCTCTGGTAGTTTCATAGGTCAGGGTATGCAGCCTTCCTCGTCTTGCACACCCCACAGCCAGGAGTTTTTCCCAGCTGGGTAGGGTCTTAAGAGAAGGCTTTTACAGGACCTCAAATCACCTCTTCATCAGACTCCAAGACTCTTTGTGCTGGCAAGAACACAAAACACATTCCTTGTCAAGCCTTAAAATTGCAAGCAGGTTATCACAAGAACAGCTTTGCCAGTTTGCAAACATCAACAGATTAGTCAAACATTCTAATACTTGGAAAGTTTTGTATTTTAAGCAAATGATGTTTTAAGGTAAGTTTTAGTTTGTCTCATAAGGAAGGGTCATCTGGAGCAAGAGAAATAGATAAGGTATAATTTAAAACACTCTGCAATCTAGAGAAACATCACACACTACTGAAGCCTACTAATCTTCAGTCAAGAAAGTTTACAGCTGGGAAAGTGCTCACAGGAAGTAAACAAGAGTAACACATAAGCCTGTTCAAAGTGGTCTATCAAGATACTTCACTATTTTCTTCAGGATGCTTATAGCGCTTTATAGACATCTATAGCTAAACTAGAGCAGATCCCATAATTATTGTAACAAGTAAATCATGAGTTTATTGGAAACTCATACAGCAGGGCAAACAAGTCTAATTTTAAACATGGAGTCTAGGGCTTTTCTTAGCCTGCTCATCAGCCCACAGGGATGGCAATGGGCATACCTGCCTCACTGATCTTGGGAAGGCTGAAGATGGCAAAAAGGAAGTTGCAAGTCCCAGCAATTTATAAGCTATGATAATGATGAGCCACAGCTGTATGCCTACTAGGACTATGTATAGAGTGCCTGTCTGTTTAATATACCAGCATAGGATGACACCTGGCTCTTCTATAGAGCTTTTCAAAGGAGGTCAGTACCATGTTCCCCATGTGACAGAGGAGGAAGCAGAGGCACAGTGATAAAAATAAAATTGTCCAAGGTCACTCAGAGCCATAGCAGAGCTAGGCACAGAACCCAGATCTCTGGAGTCCCAGTCCAGTATCCACTGGACCCTTGTAAGATGCACATACAGCCAGGTGCAGGTATGTGCCATTTTAGTTTTCTAGAGTAGGTAATCCATAAATTCAGCAAGGCTTTTGGGTATTGAACAGCATCCCCCTTCTGAAGGTTTAGTTTATCAATTGAAGATTGAACAGTCCTTTCTTACCCTTTTGATCAGAAGCCTGGGTTAAGGGCTACCTCCAGTCCCTTTATCTACAAGGCACTCAACCTTGATTCCTTACCTAGCACCAGGGCCTCTGAAGAACCTTCGTGCTGACTGCAGTTCTTCTTCTGGCAGCACAGAGCTCCTCACAGCCTGGGTCCCCCATAGCTATCCAGGAGATCCTCCAGCAGTTCCTTTCCCTGAGAGCACCACTCTTTAGAAACCTCTCTCTAGACCGCTCTCCTCCAACTGAGCTCTGGTAGCTTTTTATCAGGTCTATGTGCTTGTTAGCCAATTAGCTGACAACCAGCAAGTTAGGCAATTAATCACTTACAGCTGGGCTGAGATGGGCTCATTCTTACCTGTCATTGGTACATTAGGTCCTGACTCCCCTTAAAGGGTGAGGACCAAGCTGCTTACTAAAATGTAATACAGTCGATGTAATGCCTCGCTGTCATTTTAAAACCATGTCAGTCACAATTCCCATGAGCTCCTTGCATTACGAAAGGAATTACACTGAATCCTACCACACCAGTTACAGCTTCCAGAACCACTACAGCCCACTTTCAAAGCATGAAGCTCGGCATCCAATTCCCTTTAAGAGTCAAAGGGAGTTGAATCTTAATTCCTTCAGTCCTCTTTGAAAATCCTAACCTCAAACCTGTATTCATTTTTAAAAGTACATGAGTACTCTGAATGGGGCCAGGGTGTGTGATTTCAAGTTAAATGAAGCTTAATCACCCAGTGTTATGTCAGTGCTCTCTAGGGAACTGTTGTTTTATTCCTGAAAAGTACTTAAATTCTCATCCACAAATTATTTTCCACAAAAAAATTAAGAAAAAAACTGAAAGAGATTCAAATTCAAATGTATATATTGTTACGAATTATATCTAATAGGTCACGCACACAAACGTTACGAATTATACCTGATAGGTCATGCACAGGAACTGCTGTGAATTATACCCGATAGGTCACGCACAGGAACTGCTGCGAATTATACCCGATAGGTCACGCACAGTTCGAGTCTAGGCTGAGGCACATCAACAAAGTCCACAACTGCAGAGTTCCCAAAGATACTACGTTTATTACGCTCGAGTGTGGTGCCCCCTGCTAATCAGGAGGGGACCCCGCATGCAGGTTATACAAAGATTATATACCTTTTAGCAAAGCATGTTGCCCTCATGCATCGGAAACCTTGGCCAATAGACAAACTCTTCCCTTATCTACCACCTATCCCTGCTAAGTACATTCCCCGTGCTAAACCATTACTTCAACTACACAACATGGTCCTAAAGCAATGCACCAGTAGCCTTTCTTATCAGGACAGGAGGCTAACATCAAGGCCAGGAGGCAGAGAGTTAGGAACAGACAAAGAACAGAAACCAGGAGTCGAGACAGGCTGGAAACAAGGGGAAGAGTTTTCACAGGAATGCAGTATCTAAGGAACACTCCTCCTGGTGCATGATGTGCTTGCTTTTAGACAATGGTGGGCTCTGCTCCCTCCCCCTACTCCGTCTTTGCCTCTAAATGCAATTAAATGAATGATGTCTAGGAGCTTTGAGTTATTTACACACTTTCTCTCACTCCCTCTCTCTCTCTTCTTTATTTTTTTCCCAGTTTGGAAAAATTGCAGAGTGGTAAGAGGAAAAATGAGACTAACTGCTACACTGTAACGTTTTGAAAAGTTAGAAATTTGCCCCTTGGAAATTTGCTAAGTTTGTAGTATCATCAGAATTTGAATGCACCAGTGATCACAGCTTCTCTTCATTACAGCCAGTCTAACAACAGAGCAGAAGCAGCTTTCAAGATTGCCAATAAATTAATTTAAAAAGAGGTGTACTGGAAGAATAAAGACTCATGAACAGCCTTAGGGGACTGGAGAAAAACCGCCAACAGCTGGCCTAAGCAGCAGCCCAATACAGAATCTCATGTCATATGCTACATAGACTATTTCCAACAGCAAATCAACTTTTGAAAGCAGCAGTTGTGAAAAAAGGTGACAGAACAAATTGAATTGTGAGGACAGCAAGCCAAATACTTCTATGACAGAGGTACAAAAAAGCTCTCTGAATTTCAGATAGGACAGCCAATAGGAGTGCAGACAGCACCTAAGGACAGAGGCAAGAGATGGACGATGAGGACTTTAATATGTCTACACTACCCGCCGGATCGTCAGGCAGCGATCGATCCAGTGGGGGGTCAATTCATCGTGTCTAGTCTAGATGCGATAAATCAATCCCCGAGCGCTCTCCCGTCGACTCCTGTACTCCCATGCCGAGAGTGGGGCAGACAGAGTCGACAGGGGAATGGCAGCAGTTGACTTACTGTAGTGAAGACACCCCGCTGAGTAGATCTAAGTATGTTGACTTCAGCTACGTTATTCTCGTAGCTGAAGTTGCGTAATTTAGATCGATTCTCCCCCCTCGCCCCAGTGTAGACCAAGGCTAAGGAGTAGTGTCAAGGTTAAAGATGATAGAAGAACAAGGAGAATTCTGCTGCCACAACAGAAAAAAAAAAGTAGGAATAGTTATCCTCAGGGGAAGACCCTAATGAGTCTAGCTATATGAATGTGGATGGAAGGGAATTGCTCTAGTCTGCATAACCTGTTAACTAAATTTATATACATATGAAGTGTCAGTAAGTGGCACTCAAGAATATGTAGTCGGGGTTTTGTAGGACAACACATCTTGTTGCACACTACAAATGGCTTTTTGTGTGCAGTACTACCCGAGGGCCTCTTAGCAACGCAAACTAAAACCTTTTTAGGGGTTCACTGCTATATCTCCCCATACTTCCTGGTTTACACAGAGAACAGAAAGCAGAAAGAGAATAGCCTTTCCATCCAGAAACAGGAAGTACCAACAAACTCACAAGAAAACCTGCCATTCTGTGATCCACTGCCCTGTGTTGCACATTTGAGCAATTTATAGGAGCGTCTGAAGTATCAATGTTCATTAGATCCAGTCCGTTGAAACTTTAGGTTCGTTCATCATGGGGGTGATGTTATACTCATTGCAAATGCACAGATTGGACTGTTTTTTAAATAAACTTTAGCCACTTTTGACAATCCCACTTTGACACTGGAATAACTGATTCTACAGAAGTCAATGGCAAGACTCATCAATTTAATTGCAAGCAGAATAAGCCAACATTTCTTGTCGTACTTAAGTGGTTAAAATCTCTTGGCTTTCCACAGACTTCCCTTGTGGCACTCTCCGATGCTTGTAATAATTATCATCTAGAACTGTGTGGCTGCTTGTTTCTATTGCTTAATTATGAAACAGTAAAAAAAAGACAATATTGATTTTCAATCATATTATACCAATGTTCCACTTTGCTAAAGTTATATAAAATACCTCCTATTAACCAGAGATGGGCTGAAGAAGCAGAGAACAGCGAGGCAGAAAGTTTATTTTATTTTTAAGACCCCCCCCTCCCCAACACACACACACTTATGGTCACCTTATTTTACAGTGATTCCAACTGGCTGCTTTGCTGCAGATAAGATCCAAAAGATAAATATCTTAACATTTTTGTACCACACAATCTATGGCACCCAATTAGCTCATGTCATAGTTCACAATATATTATTTATCTTTGCATAGTGCTTTGAGCTATTTTAATAAAAAGCACCATTGTGTAAATACTAAATATGAGGACGATTTCTTTATGCATGTTATTTGAAACAATACATATGCCAAATCCTCAGCTAGTGTAAATCAATGAATTCTATTTACTTCAAAGGAGGCATAAAATCTACAGCAGCAGAGGATCTGCCCTGAACACTGTTGTGATTATTGGGCTGTAAGAAGTGTGCAGAAGTTTATAAGATGTCACAATAGCCTATAACTCTTTTTTGCCAGCTTGGGAATTAAATCATGGCAAACAGGCCAAGATTTCTGTAATGAATGGTATGAACAAATGCAAGAAAACCAGACACACTAAAGTAGTTCAGACAAACAAACAAAGGCCTGTTGATATGATTCAAGGATTATGTTAAGGTTGGACCTGACAAACAACATATGGCTCCCGAAATCAATTGATCAAAATTAGTGTATTAGATGTTAGGGCTAATTGGTGGGCAAAATGGCCGGGGGGAGGAATATGTGATGGGGCATACTCACCAAACCATCCCTGAAAGAGTTGAATTAGGCTAGCTGGATCCAACCAGCCAATTAAACTGCAAACAGGGGAGAAGCTGGCAACAATGTGGGAGGAAACCTGCAGTTTCTCTCCCTGAGGTAAGGAAGAAGGGGAGATGGGACCCCCTGAGGAAAGATTTACCTAGTTGGCCTAAGAGAGTGGTCCGACTAGGAAGACTGGTGAAGGAGAAGCTTAAAGAAGCATAGTAGAAAGTAGACCAGAGAAGAGAACAGTAGGATTGGTGAGGACCTAGACCTTAACTGCTAGTTCTATGTCTCTGGACTGGAATTCAGGGTGGGCCTGGGTTCCTCTGTCACCTGCTGCAGAGGAGTATTGCTTGAGGCAGCGAATAGGAAGAGTGCTTGAGTCACTGCAGGAGTGACACAGTCAGGGCAGTGCGTGTGAGGACTGCCTGATGCTGCTTGTGTGGAGAGACTTCGGAAGACTCCCCCGGAAAGGAACAATCACAGTGTGACTTGGCCGGACTCTAGAAAAAAAACCTTAAGCCCATCTCATCCTAATGCATCTTTGCCTCTCTCCTCCCATTTTATCCGAACTCATCTCATCTTCCACAATCCCAAGACAGAAAGAGCAGACCAGACAAAATGATTTCTTCCTAAAAGGAAGGCCATCCTTCCTTTAGCTCTAGTTTTAAGGAATTCTGTTTTTCTACTTGGGAGTCCTGAAAGTCATCAGACCATCCAGTCCTCAGCCCATCAGTGGGGATACCTAATTGCCAGCACCACAGAGGCATGTAAGAGCCTGTCCAGTCTCCCTTGTCTATGGTTACATTCTGCCACCTCCCCCGCATCCTTTCTTCCCTCCTGTCCTATCACTCTTGGCTTTTCATTGATTCCTGAAGTCAACTGCACTGCAACAGCAGAGTGAAATAAGATGGCCACAGTCTTGCTGTGTATAAGGAGAAAGGACCCAACCAGATTACATCCCTGTCCAGATTGTGAACCAGGGTCCAAGCAACTGGTGTCATGGTTGACCAGCTGCCAAAGCATGCATTTGTAACTGACCAGCCATCCAGTGTTTCCAGAACATCAACAAAAGCTGTATTTCTGCTACTTTTTCTACCGTGTCTCTCCTCCACAGTGTGTGTTAAGAGAAATAAACATCAGGACTAAGGGTAAAATTAGCCCTCTTATTTTCATTATCTTTTATTTGAAAAAAGGAGAGACTAATATTTGGCCTCCAAAAAAAGACAGTTAAGACCTATTAAGTTTGTTTCACTTAATAACTCAGTTTCAATATAAATGCTTATTTTAACTACTTGTTCTCTTGTTTTTCATTAAGACAATTTCAATTGTAAAATGAATGCTTTTGAGTGCTTGCCAAGAAACCAAGGCCTCTGTAGAACTGCCCCTCCCTACCCAAAAAAACCTATCACCATTTTAATGTTGGACTATAAAAGTTTAAACACCATTAACTTTTTTGGTCTTGATCAATATATTAACATTTACCAACTGTTAACACATAGTGGTATTTGAGATGCTGCAGTCATTTCGTAGTTTAAATATAAATAGTTGATATCACTGCTGTAATTGCAGGCAAATATTGCCATTTTAAGGGAGACCAATGCATTTAGTACCTATATGCAAAAAGCATACTAATTCAGCACTAAGGCTGAGTTTTAGTCTTGCACAGGTTGGGAAATTAAAATTAAGGTATTTGGAGAACTGGGATGGCTAGGAGAACAAAGAGGAGGGAGATTAGAAGGGCCAGAGAATATAAGAACAAAAGAATGGCCATGCTGGGTCAGACCAAAGGTCCATCTAGCCCAATATCCTGTCTGCCAACAGTTGCTAATGCCAGGTGCTCCAGAGGTAATGAGCAGAACAGGTAATCATCAAGTGCCCTATTCCCGTCACTCATTCCCACTTTCTGAAAAACAGAGGCTAGGGACACCATCCCTGCCCATCCTGGCTAACAGCCATTGAGGGACCTATCCTCCATGAACTTCTCTAGTTCTTTTTTGAACCCTGCTATAATCTTGGCCTTCACAACATCCTCTGCAAAGAGTTCCACAGGTTGACTGTGCATTGTGTGAAGAAATCTGGCTCTGTGGATGAGGGGAAACCAGTGAACGTGTTGTTCCTTGACTTTAGCAAAGCTTTCGACATGGTCTCCCATAGTATACTTGCCAGTAAGTTAAAGAAGTATGGGCTGGATGAATGGACTATAAGGTGGATAGAAAGCTGGCTAGATTGTTGGGCTCAACAGGTAGTGATCAATGGCTCCATGTCTAGTTGGCAGCCGGTATCAAGTGGAGTGCCCCAAGGGTCGGTCCTGGGGCCGGTTTTGTTCAAAATCTTCATTAATGATCTGGAGGATGGCGTGGATTGCACCCTCAGCAAGTTTGCAGATGACACTAAACTGGGAGGAGTGGTAGATACGCTGGAGTGTAGGGATAGGATACAGAGGGACCTACACAAATTAGAGGATTGGGCCAAAGAAATCTGATGAGGCTCAACAAGGACAAGTGCAGAATCCTGCACTTAGGATGGAAGAATCCCATGCACCGCTACAGACTAGGGACCGAATGGCTCGGCAGCAATTCTGCAGAAAAGGACCTAGGGATTACAGTGGCCGAGAAGCTGGATATGAGTCAACAGTGTGCCCTTGTTGCCAAGAAGGCCAATAGCATTTTGGGATGTATAAGTAGGGGCATTGCCAGCAGATTGAGGGACGTGATCGTTCCCCTGTATTCGACATTGGTGAGGCCTCATCTGGAGTACTGTCCAGCTTTGGGCCCCGCACTACAAGAAGGATGTGGAAAAATTGGAAAACATCCATCGGAGGGCAACAAAAATGATTAGGGGACTGGAACACATGACTTATGAGGAGAGGCTGAGGGAACTGGGATTGTTTAGTCTGCGGAAGAGAAGAATGCTGAAGAAGAAGAGAAGAATGCTGCTTTCAACTACCTGGAAGGGGGTTCCAAAGAGGATGGATCTAGACTGTTCTAAGTGGTAGCTGATGACAGAACAAGGAGTAATGGTCTCAAGTTGCAGTGGGGGAGGTTTAGGTTGGATATTAGGAAAAACTTTTTCACTAGGAGGGTGCTGAAGCACTGGAATGCGTTACCTAGGGAGGTGGTGGAATCTCCTTCCTTAGAAGTTTTTAAGGTCAGGCTTGAGAAAGCCCTGGCTGGGATGATTTAGTTGGGGATTGGTCCTGCTTTGAGCAGGGGGTTGGACTAGATGACCTCCTGAGGTCCCTTCCAACCCTGATATTCTATGATTCTATGATTCCTTTTGTTGGTTTTAAACCTGCTGCCTATTCATTTCATTTGGTGACCCCTAGTTCTTGTCTTAATGGGAAAGAGTAAATAACACTTCCTGATTTACTTTCTCTACACCAGTCATTATTTTATAGACCTCTATCATATTCCCCTTTAGTCGTCTCTTTTCCAAGCTGAAAATTCCCAGTCTTATTAATCTCTCCTCATACAGAAGCTGTTCCATACCCCTAATAATTTTTCTTGTCCTTTTCTGAACCTTTTCCAATATATCATTTTTGATTAGGCAACCACATCTGCATGGACTATTCAAGATGTGGGCATACCATGGTTTTATATAGAGGCAATATGATATTTTCTGTCTTGTTATCTATCCCTTTCTTAATGATTCTCAACATTGTTTGCTTTTTTGACTGCCGCTGCACACTGAGTGGATGTTTTCAGAGAACTATCCACAGTGACTCCAAGATCTCTTTCTTGAAAGTCAACAGCTAAATTAGACCCCATCATTTTATATGTATAGAATATCTAAGGGGGTTGGAGGAATAACGGAAGGTTGCAGTGGAAGGGAGCCAAGAGTATCAGAGAAGGCCGCGGGGTTGAGTGGCCAGAGGTTTGGGAGGGATGTTTTCACCAGAAGGATCGATAAAGTGGCAAACCTCTGGGAGTTGGTTTCAATGTATTTGATAGCTAAGTGTCCGCAGATGTAAGACCAAATGGTAGCTGAACTTGGGCTAGCCTTGTTAGCTGCTATCACTGCTGTTGGGGCAGTGGAAAAGCACAGGGTTTGGAGAAGCATTGCAAGATTGTTTAGGGGAGCAGCTTCCAGACTGTGGAAATTGCAGTGTATCAAGACAGCTCAGCTGAACTCACGGTTTTAGAAGCAGGGAGAAATAATGCTGGGTATATCCTTTTATTACTTAAGCTGCCACGGCAGGTGCCCTCCTCAGAAATCATCTTTCTGACACTGCATCTCATCATTTATAATGAAGGATATGATATAGTCACAGACATCACGGATTCCATGACTAACAGACTCCGTGATTTCTTCAGTTTCAGCCCTGTGCCATGGTGGCAGGGCTCCAGGCTTCCTTGATTTATTGTTTATTGCCCAGGTGTGTCCATGACTTACTAAAAATACCTGTGACAAAAATCTTAACCTTATTTATGACTAGTACATTCACTTTCCTTTAGTGAGAGGGTTTGTACGCTATATGCTACTGAAGAATTACTGCAAAAAGGGCTGCTTCTGACACCGTCCCTTACCTGTTGCATCTGCACTGACAAAGATCTAAGTACCTCTGAACTCTGTAGGACCTGTCTGTCAACACGTAGAACAAGGAAATCTGCAGAGGAGTGTCTGACTTTAGTGTTCAGGGATGGGGTAAGTTGGTAAGAGCTCCTAAGCCACTGTCATACCAAGAAAGTATTATGGAGAGGGACAGTTGTATAGGGGCTGGAGTACTGTGCTGGGAGTAGGAGACCTGGGTTCCTTGCCTGGCTGTGCTGACCTGCTGTGTGCTCTTAAATAAATCACTCCACTTCTGTGCCTCTTCGCCCCCGCCCTTAGTTTGTTCAGACAAACTCTTTGAGGTAGGGACCATCGTGTGTGTGTGTGTGTGTGTGTGTGTGTGTGTGTAGATACATACACACAGGATCGTGACTGAAGCCTCTACCTGTTCCTATGATATAAATAATACGTTCAGCTTGATACCACTCCCAGAAACCAACCATTTCTTAAGTAGCACTTTTGTCAATGCTATTACAGTGCCATAGTTTCTCCCTGAAGACAAACTATGATGAAGGGTTGAACAAGAGCCACATGGGTATTTTTCCTCCCATCGCCCCACTGACACGGAAGGCTGATGGGTAGGAAAGTAGTGGGGGGGAGAATACTCAGAAGTGGGGCCCTCTCTTACAGAAAGGGCCAAAGGCTGACAAGCATTTGAGACCTACTATTGCTACTTCCTTCCCAGAAATCAGAGTATGTCTACACTACGAAATTAGGTCGAATTTATAGAAGTCGGTTTTTTAGAAATCTTTTTATATAGTCGATTGTGTGTGTCCCCACACAAAATGCTCTAACTGCATTAACTGCATTAACTCGGCGGAGTGCTTCCACAGTACCAAGGCTAGCGTCGACTTCCGGAGTGTTGTACTGTGGGTAGCTATCCAACAGTTCCCGCAGTCTCCGCTGCCCATTGGAATTCTGGGTTGAGATCCCAATGCCTGATGGGGCAAAAAACATTGTCGTGGGTGGTTCTGTGTACGTGTCATCAGGCCCTCCTTCTCTTCCTCCCTCTGTGAAAGCATCAGCAGACAATCGTTTTGCGCCTTTTTTCCTGATTTCCTGTGCAGACGCCATACCATGGCAAGCATGGAGCTCACTCAGCTCACTGTCACCGTATGTCTCCTGGGTGCTGGCAGACGCGGTACTGCATTGCTATACAGCAGCAGCAACCCATTGCTTTGTGGCAGCAGACGGTACAATAGGACTGGTAGCCATCATCGTCATGTCCAAGGTGCTCCTGGACGTGTCGGTCAGGAGTGCCTGGGCAGACATGGGTGCAGGGACTAAATTAGGAGTGACTCGACCAGGTCATTCTCTTTAGTCCTGCAGGCAGTCCTATTGTACCATCTTATGGTGAGCAGGCAGGAAATATGGATGGCTAGCAGTCCTATTGTACCGTCTTCTGCCGAGCAGCCAAGAGATGTGGATGGCTTGCAGTCCTTCTGCACCATCTGCTGCCAGCCAAAGATGTAAAAGATAGATGTAGTGGATCAAAACAAGAAATAGACCAGATTTGTTTTATATTCATTTGCTCCTCCTTCCCTCTCTACCTCCCTCCCTCCATGAAGTCCTTCCTGAAATATGAGAGGGAGGGATAGCTTAGTGGGTTGAGCATTGGCCTGCTAAACCCAGGGTTTTGAGTTCAATCCTTGAGGGGGCCATTCTGTATGACAGTTGTTTTTGTTTCTCCTTGATGTAAAGCCACCCCCTTTGTTGATTTTAATTCCCTGTAAGCCAACCCTGTAAGCCATGTCGTCAGTCGCCCCTCCCTCCATCAGAGCAACGGCAGACAATCGTTCCGCGTCTTTTTTCTGTGCAGACGCCACACCACGGCAAGCATGGAACCCGCTCAGATCACTTTGGCAATTAGGAGCACATTAAACACCACGCGCATTATCCAGCAGTATATGCAGCACCAGAACCTGGCAAAGTGAAACTGGGTGAGTAGGTGACGTCAGCGCAGTGACGAGAGTGATGAGGACATGGACACAGACTTCTCTCAAACCATGGGCCCTGGCAATGCAGGCACCATGGTGCTAATGGGGCAGGTTCATGCTGTGGAATGCCGATTCTGGGCTCGGGAAACAAGCACAGACTGGTGGGACCACATAGTGTTCCAGGTCTGGGATGATTCCCAGTGGTTGCGAAACTTTCTTATGTGTAATGGTACTTTCATGGAACTTTGTGACTTGCTTTCCCCTGCCCTGAAGCGCATGAATACCAAGATGAGAACAGCCCTCACAGTTGAGAAGCGAATGGCAATAGCCCTGTGGAAGCTTGCAACGCCAGACAGCTACCGGTCAGTCGGGAATCAATTTGGAGTGGGCAAATCTACTGTGAGGGCTGCTGTGATGCAAGTAGCAAATGCAATCAAAGATCTGCTGATAGCAAGGGTAGTGACCCTGGGAAATGTGCAGGTCATAGTGGATGGCTTTGCTGCAATGGGATTCCCTAACTGTGGTTGGGCCATAGACGGAACCCATATCCCTATCTTGGCACCAGAGCACCAAGCCGGTGAGTACATAAACCGCAAGGGGTACTTTTCAATAGTGCTGCAAGCACTGGTGGATCACAAGGGACGTTTCACCAACATCAACGTGGGATGGCCGGGAAAGGTACATCACACTCGCATCTTCAGGAACTCTGGTCTGTTTCAAAAGCTGCAGGAAGGGACTTTATTCCCAGACCAGAAAATAACCGTTGAGGATGATGAAATGCCAATAGTTATCTTTGGGGACCCAGCCTACCCCTTAACGCCATGGCTCATGAAGCCATACACAGGCAGCCTGGACAGTAGTCAGGAGCTGTTCAACTACAGGCTGAGCAAGTGCAGAATGGTGGTAGAATGTGCATTTGGACGTTTAAAAGCACACTGGCGCAGTTTACTGACTCAGTTAGACCTCAGCAAAACCAATATTCCTACTGTTATTACTGCTTGCTGTGCGCTCCACAATATCTGTGAGAGTAAGTGGGAGACGTTTATGGCGGGGTGGGAGGTTGAGACAAATTGCCTGGCCACTGGTTACGCGCAGCCCAACACCAGGGTGGTTAGAAGAGCACAGGAGAGCGCGGTGCACATCAGAGAAGCTTTGAAGACCAGTTTCATGACTGGCCAGGCTACGGTGTGAAAGTTCTGTTTGTTTCTCCTTGATGAAACGCCCGCCCCTTGGTTCACTCTACTTCCCTGTAAGCTAAGCACCCTCCCCTCCTCCCTTCGATCACCACTTGCAGAGGCAATAAAGTCATTGTTGCTTCACATTCATGCATTCTTTATTAATTCATCACACAAATAGGGGCATAACTGCCAAGGTAGCCTGGGAGGGGTGGTGGAGGAGAGAAGGACAAGGACACACAGCACTTTAAAAGTTTAAAACTTTAAAACTTATTGAATGCCAGCCTTTTGTTGCTTGGGCAATCCTCTGGGGTGGAGTGGCTGGGTGGCCAGAGGCCCCCCCACCGCGTTCTTGGGCATCTGGGTGAGGAGGCTATGGAACTTGGGGAGGAGGGTGGTTGGTTACGAGGGGGCTGTAGTGGCAGTCTGTGCTCCTGCTGCCTTTCCTGCAGCTCAACCATACGCTGGAGTGCATTAGTTTGATCCTCCAGCAGCCTCAGCATTGAATCCTGCCTCCTCTCATCACTCTGCCGCCACCTTTCAGCTTCAGCCCTTTCTTCAGCCCGCCACTTACTCTCCTCAGCCCACCGCCTCTCCTCCCGGTCATTTTGTGCTTTCCTGCACTCTGACATTGTCTGCCTCCACGCATTCATCTGTGGTCTGTCAGTGTGGAAGCACAGCATGAGCTCAGAGAACATTTCATCGTGAGTGTGTTTTTTTTTGCCTTCTAATCTTCACTAGCCTCTGGGAAGGAGAAGATCCTGTGATCCTTGAAACACATGCAGCTGGTGGAGAAAAAAAAAGGGACAGTGGTATTTAAAAAGACACATTTTATAGAACAATGGCTACACTCTTTCATGGTAAACCTTGCTGTTAACATTACATACACAGCACATGTGCTTTCGTTCCAAGGTCGCATTTTGCCTCCCCCCACCATGCTGCTAGCCCCTCACCCCTCCCCGTGGCTAACAGCGGGGAACATTTCTGTTCAGCCACAGGCAAACAGCCCAGCAGGAATGAGCACCTCTGAATGTCCCTTTAAGAAAAGCACCCTATTTCAACCAGGTGACCATGAATGATATCACTCTCCTGAGGATAACACAGAGAGATAAAGAACAGATGTTGTTTGAATGCCAGCAAACATACACTGCAATGCTTTGTTCTACAATGAATCCCGAGTACGTGCTACTAGCCTGGTGTGGTAAAGTGTCCTACCATGGTGGCCAGAATAAGGCTGCCTTCCCCAGAAACCTTTTGCAAAGGCTTTGGGAGTACATCCAGGAGAGCCGCAAATGCCAGGGCAAATTAATCATTAAACATGCTTGCTTTTAAATGTATAGTATTTTAAAAGGTACACTCACCAGAGGTCCCTTCTCTGCCTGGCGGGTCCGGGAGGCAGCCTTGGGTGGGTTCGGGGGGTACTGGCTCCAGGTCCAGGGTGAGAAACAGTTCCTGGCTGTCGGGAAAACTGGTTTCTCCACTTGCTTGCTGTGAGCTATCTACAACTTCATCAGCAGCAGCTTCCTCATCCCCAAAACCTGCTTCTGTGTTGCCTCCATCTCCATTGAATGAATCAAACAACATGGCTGGGGTAGTGGTGGCTGAACCCCCTAAAATGGCATGCAGCTCATCATAGAAGCAGCATGTTTGGGGCTCTGACCCGGAGCGGCTGTTTGCCTCTCTGGTTCTCTGGTAGGCTTGCCTCCACTCCTTAAGTTTCACGCGGCACTGCTTCGGGTCCCTGTTATGGCCTCTGTCCTTCATGCACTGGGAGATTTTGACAAATGTTTTGGCATTTTGAAAACTGTAACGGAGTTCTTATAGCACGGATTCCTCTCCCCATACAGCGATCAGATCCCGTACCTCCCGTTCGGTCCATGCTGGAGCTCTTTTGAGATTCTGGGACTCCATCATGGTCACCTCTGCTGATGAGCTCTGCATGGTCACCTCTGCTGATGAGCTCTGGCCAGCGTGGCAAGCTGCAGGTGACCATGCAAACAGGAAATTGAAATTCAAAAGTTTGCGGGCCTTTTCCTGTCTACCTGGCCAGTGCATCTGAGTTGAGAGTGCTGTCCAGAGCAGTCACAATAGAGCACTCTGGGATAGCTCCTGGAGGCCAATACCATCTAATTGCGTCCACAGTACCCCAAATTCGACCTGGCAAAGTCGATTTCAGCGCTAATCCCCTTATCGGGGGTGGAGTAAGGAAATTGATTTTAAGAGCCCTTTAAGTTGAAAAAAAGGGCTTCATCATGTGGATGGGTGCAGGGTTAAATCGATTTAACGGTGCAAAATTCGACCTCAACTCCTAGTGTAGACCAGGGCTCAGAAGCCAGGCTCTTTAGGAGTGACTTATACAATGCTAGAGGGCAATATTCACAGCTGACTCAAACCTCTGGGTGTAAATGTGCTTGCTGGGTGAAGTACTTTCCCTTCTCTACACTAGTCTGTCTGTAATTGTCCTTCACGTCACTAGAAAGCAGTGATTACATGATATTTAAATATCATCATTCCTAAGATATTAAAAGGAGCAACTCTTGTAGGAAAGCTCAGGAAGTTCATTGCACACCTTCAATCTCCCCATCCCATGTTTTATTCACCAGCAGAAACTGTTTATCAATATTTTAATCTCAGACAGGGGGGAAAAAAGAAGGAGATCTGAGCAGATGGTTGGTGCAAGCTGCATACTGCAAATAGTTTGTGTAAGGCTATGCCTCTTGATGTACTACAGCTACAGACGAGATCTGCAGCACTATCTGCTGGAAGTAACTATCTCAGAATGTACAGTGGAAACTTAAGACAGGTTTTAATTTTGTTTTCATGGTTACTGGAAAAAAATATACATTGAAGATAGAGGCCCGATTGTGTTTTTAAGGAAGTACATACCTGAAGTTAGTTCAGTAGAGTACAGTGGAGTTAGTCCAGATTTACCCAGTATCCCTCAAATCTGAGTCATTGACTTTAGTGAGAAATTAAACATACACAGGTCCAGATTCTCCAATTAGGTGCTATTACTTTATATTACACTGCTGGCATAATCTGGGCCTTAAAATAAATGTATCCAAACCAGGGAGAATCAGTCCAGTATACAGGTGACTCTGCAGAAATGAAGAGTTGGCATAGGAGTTCTATTGGAGCTTCCTATCCTTGGTGCCAGTGTAACAGGAAGCATAAGTGTGGCCTGCAGAAAACTAGCATAGCCATGATTCCCTTTATGCAATCATGCAATCCTCATCTCTCTGGCCACTGCAGCCTGGTGTAAGGAAGAGCAACCATCAAGAGGCTCTAACTGGCCCTGGACAGAGCAGCCTCAGGATTCAATCCCACCCCAATTTCCGTTTTAGTATTTTGGCTTTGGCTGAAAAATTGATCTGTTATCTCTCACAATCTGAGTTCAGATATCCCTTTGACTTGATCACTAAACTAAATGACTTATAGAATGAGGAAGTGGGAGCCGTTTAGTTTCTAGTGGTATCAACAGAGAGAGCAAGAATCCCACCATTAGAAGCAGCCTCTCAAGGTCTTGAGTAGCAAAATCTGGGGAAGTGTCCCTGTCTGTTCTATAACTGCCCCTATGCATTATTGGAGAACTTGTCCAGGGCCAACAATCAAGTATCTTTCACAAGCACAAAATATTACACAGTACTAATCTAAAGAAAAATCATGTTTTTCAAAGCCATCTAAATCTGAATAGGAGTAAAAGGTAAAGTTAGTTTGAGAAACCAAGGACACTTGCATATTAGTCCTGTTCCACCTGATTATAGATTTTATATTTCTGTAGCACCTACAAGCCTCAACTGAGGTCAGATCTCATTGTATAAGGCACTTTACATAGTGAGAGACAGTCCCTGCTTTAAGAAATGTGCAATTGAATAGATTAACAGAAAGGGAGGCAGGGGAAAGATGAAGTGACTTTAGCGTTAAGACCAGAAAGGGATCATCAGGTCATCTAGTCTGACCTCCTGTATATCACAGGCCACCACCACCACGCAGCTCCCGCACACTGAACCCAACAACCAGAATTAGGCCAGATTATTACAGTCCAGAGGAGACCAGACTATTATGCGTCACAGGCAGAGACTAGGAAGGACCAAGGTTCAACAGTGCCCAAGGGCCCCCCACAATGGCATGGAAGGCCCAAAGTCACATAGCAGGTCACTGGCCAAGCCAGGAATAGAACTCAGGTCTCGTCTTATGCTCTAATCACTAGGGCTCATTGCTTGTGCTTTCTTGGGGTTTGGTTTAGGAGTCTATTGTGGTTTAACAGAACCATACAAATGGACTAAAGAAAAGGAGTACTTGTGGCACCTTAGAGACTAAAAAATTTATTAGAGCATAAGCTTTCGTGAGCTACAGCTCACTTCATCAGATGCATACAGTGGAAAATATAGTGGGGAGATTTTATATACACGGAGAACATGAAACAATGGGTGTTACCATACAGACTGTAACAAGAGTGATCAGGAAAGGTGAGCTATTACCAGCAGGAGAGCGGGGGGGAGAGACCTTTTGTATTGATAATCAAAGTGGGCCATTTCCAGCAGTTTACAAGAACAGTAGGAGGGGAAAAACTGCTAGAAATGGCCCATCTTGATTATCACTACAAAAGGTTCCCCCCTCCCCCACTCTCCTGCTGGTAATAGCTCACCTTTCCTGATCACTCTTGTTACAGTCTGTATGGTAACACCCATTATTTCATGTTCTCTGTGTATATAAAATCTCCCCACTATATTTTCCACTGTATGCATCCGATGAAGTGAGCTGTAGCTCACGAAAGCTTATGCTCTAATAAATTTTTTAGTCTCTAAGGTGCCACAAGTACTCCTTTTCTTTTTACGGATACAGACTAACAAGGCTGCTACTCTGAAACAAATGGACTATTTATTCTATTTTCAGCATGGCCTTTGAAACATTTAGCACCATTATGGATTGATTTGGGTTTCTTTTACTAGTATTAAGTGAGGTGAATAGCAGAGAACACCACAAATGGTTTATCTAAACCGTTACAAGGAGAGGGTCTTTCCTTCATGTACCATCTGGTATATTTAAAGACTGAGACATTGCCATAAGATGTTAACTACCCCAACATTTCCATGTAACTTCAGAACTTTTGTATACATGAAGTGAATGTCATACTCTAAGCTTTAACTCACCACACATTTTGTGAGTGTGATAAGCAGCAGGTCTTTACAGATTTGGCTTATTTCCCAAATAGTCACAGAAATAGCTAACACAATGGCTCTACTTCACTGCCAAACATACCACTCTCCCATCCTGCCCCACACTTGACTCCCACACGCTTCCATTCCAATAAGTAGTTAAATGAAAAGAGATTTTTACATTAAGAGATTCTCTGAAGCCCTTCAAAGGAGCTATACTTCTGATTAATTTTAGTTTTTCCTGGTATCGACTGGATATTATACAGCAGGCATGCAATGAATTTTGTTCCTTTCTAAAAAAATTGTTTGACATTGATTTTTAGACACACTGCATACAGATAGTTTTGGTATACAACGGCCTTCCTAGAAGTTTTAAATGGTCAGGGAAGTTAATTTCTACATTCTGTTCTTTTATTTTGTGTACAGCTGGAGAAATGGTTCAAAGAAAATGTCTCTCCTGTTTTGTTTTCTTTTCATGTAGAAATAAAAAGGTGTACAAAAATAGGAAGAGCCAACTGCAGTCAAAATACATTTTATATTGATGTACAATGAAAAATTAATAATCCGATAAATATAATAGCTGTACTAACCCTAAAACTGTGGCTATTATGAAGAGAAATTTGAAAGTGAATTATAAAGAAATACAGGTTTCAGAGTAACAGCCGTGTTAGTCTGTATTCGCAAAAAGAAAAGGAGTACTTGTGGCACATTAGAGACTAACCAATTTATTTGAGCATGAGCTTTCGTGAGCTATAGCTCACTTCATCGGATCCATACTGTGGAAACTGCAGAAGACATTATATACACAGAGACCATGAAACAATACCTCCTCCCACCCCACTCTCCTGCTGGTAATAGCTTATCTAAAGTGATCACTCTCCTTACAATGTGTATGATAATCAAGTTGGGCCATTTCCAGCACAAATCCAGGTTTTCTCACCCTCCGCCCCCCCCACACACAAACTCACTCTCCTGCTGGTAAAAGCCCATCCAAAGTGACCACTCTCTTTACAATGTGTATGATAATCAAGGTGGGCCATTTCCAGCACAAATCCAGGTTTTCTCACCCCCCCCCTTTTTTTCCAAAAACCACTCACACAAACTTTGATAGCTGCTTTCAACTACCTGAAAGGGGGTTCCAAAGAGGATGGCTCTAGACTGTTCTCAATGGTATCAGATGACAGAACGAGGAGTAATGGTCTCAAGCTGCAGTGGGGGAGGTTTAGATTGGATATTAGGAAAAACTTTTTCACTAAGAGGGTGGTGAAACACTGGAATGCGTTACCTAGGGAGGTGGTAGAATCTCCTTCCTTAGAGGTTTTTAAGGTCAGGCTTGACAAAGCTCTGGCTGGGATGATTTAACTGGGAATTGGTCCTGCTTCGAGCAGGGGGTTGGACTAGATGACCTTCTGGGGTCCCTTCCAACCCTTATATTCTATGATTCTATGATTCTATGAACTCACTCTCCTGCTGGTAATAGCTCATCCAAACTGACCACTCTCCTTACAATGTGTATGATAATCAAAGTGGGCCATTTCCAGCATAAATCCAAGTTTAACCAGAACGTCTGGGGGGGCGGGAGGGGGGTATAGGAAAAAACAAGGGGAAATAGGCTACCTTGCATAATGACTTAGCCACTCCCAGTCTCTATTTATGCCTAAATTAATAGTATCCAATTTGCAAATGAATTCCAATTTAGCAGTTTCTCGCTGGAGTCTGGATTTGAAGTTTTTTTGTTTTAAGATAGCGACCTTCATGTCTGTAATTGCGTGACCAGAGAGATTGAAGTGTTCTCCGACTGGTTTATGAATGTTATAATTCTTGACATCTGATTTGTGTCCATTTATTCTTTTACATAGAGACTGTCCAGTTTGACCAATGTACATGGCAGGGGGGCATTGCTGGCACATGATGGCATATATCACATTGGTGGATGTGCAGGTGAACGAGCCTCTGATAGTGTGGCTGATGTTATTAGGCCCTGTGATGGTGTCCCCTGAATAGATATGTGGGCACAGTTGGCAACGGGCTTTGTTGCAAGGATAGGTTCCTGGGTTAGTGGTTCTGTTGTGTGGTATGTGGTTGTTGGTGAGTATTTGCTTCAGGTTGGGGGGCTGTCTGTAGGCAAGAACTGGCCTGTCTCCCAAGATTTGTGAGAGTGTTGGGTCATTCTTCAGGATAGGTTGTAGATCCTTAATAATGCGTTGGAGGGGTTTTAGTTGGGGGCTGAAGGTGACGGCTAGTGGCGTTCTGTTATTTTCTTTGTTAGGCCTGTCCTGCAGTAGGTGACTTCTGGGAATTCTTCTGGCTCTATCAATCTGTTTCTTCACTTCCGCAGGTGGGTACTGTAGTTGTAAGAATGCTTGATAGAGATCTTGTAGGTGTTTGTCTGAGGGGTTGGAGCAAATGCGGGAGTATCGCAGAGCTTGGCTTTAGACAATGGACTGTGTAGTGTGGTCTGGGTGAAAGCTGGAGGCATGTAGGTAGGAATAGCGGTCAGTAGGTTTCCGGTATAGGGTGGTGTTCATGTGACCATTGTTTATTAGCACTGTAGTGTCCAGGAAGTGGATCTCTTGTGTGGACTGGACCAGGCTGAGGTTGATGGTGGAATGGAAATTGTTGAAATCATGGTGGAATTCCTCAAGGGCTTCTTTTCCATGGGTCCAGATGATGAAGATGTCATCAATATAGCGCAAGTAGAGTAGGGGCGTTAGGGGATGAGAGCTGAGGAAGCGTTGTTCTAATTCAGCCATAAAAATGTTGGCATACTGTGGGGCCATGCGGGTACCCATAGCAGTGCCGCTGATCTGAAGGTATACATTGTCCCCAAATGTAAAATAGTTATGGGTAAGGACAAAGTCACAAAGTTCAGCCACCAGGTTAGCCGTGACATTATCGGGGATAGTGTTCTTGATGGCTTATAGTCCATCTTTGTGTGGAATGTTGATGTAGAGGGCTTCTACATCCATAGTGGCCAGGATGGTGTTATCAGGAAGATCACCGATGGATTGTAGTTTCCTCAGGAAGTCAGTGGTGTCTTGAAGGTAGCTGGGAGTGCTGGTAGCGTAGGGCCTGAGGAGGGAGTCTACATAGCCAGACAATCCTGCTGTCAGGGTGCCAATGCCTGAGATGATGGGGCGCCCAGGATTTCCAGGTTTATGGATCTTAAGTAGTAGATAGAATATCCCAGGTCGGGACTCCAGGGGTGTGTCTGTGTGGATTTGTTCTTGTGCTTTTTCAGAAAGTTTCTTGAGCAAATGCTGTAGTTGCTTTTGGTAACTCTCAGTGGGATCAGAGGGTAATGGCTTGTAGAAAGTGGTGTTGGAGAGCTGCCGAGCAGCCTCTTGTTCATATTCTGACCTATTCATGATGACAACAGCACCTTCTTTGTCAGCCTTTTTGATTATGATGTCAGAGTTGTTTCTGAGGCTGTGGATGGCATTGTGTTCTGCACGGCTGAGGTTATGGGGCAAGTGATGCTGCTTTTCCACAATTTCAGCCCGTGCACGTCGGCGGAAGCACTCTATGTAGAAGTCCAGTCTGCTGTTTCGACCTTCAGGAGGAGTCCACCTAGAATCATTCTTTTTGTAATGTTGGTAGGGAGGCCTCTGTGGATTAGTATGTTGTTCAGAGGTATTTTGGAAATATTCCTTGAGTCGGAGACGTCGAAAATAGGATTCTAGGTCACCACAGAACTGTATCATGTTCGTGGGGGTGGAGGGGCAGAAGGAGAGGCCCCGAGATAGGACAGCTTCTTCTGCTGGGCTGAGAGTATAGTTGGATAGGTTAACAATATTGCTGGGTGGGTTGAGGGAACCATTGCTGTGGCCCCTTGTAGCATGTAGTAGTTTAGAAAGTTTAGTGTCCTTTTTCTTTTGTAGAGAAGCAAAGTGTGCGTTGTAAATGGCTTGTCTAGTTTTAGTAAATTCCAGCCACAAGGAAGTTTGTGTGGAAGGTTGGTTTTTTATGAGAGTATCCAGTTCTGAGAGCTCATTCTTAATCTTTCCCTGTTTGCTGTAGAGGATGTTGATCAGGTGATTCCGCAGTTTTTTTGAGAGCGTGAGGCACAAGCTGTCAGCATAGTCTGTGTGGTATGTAGATTGTAATGGATTTTTTACCTTCAGTCCTTTTGGTACGATGTCCATCTGTTTGCATTTGGAAAGGAAGATGATGTCTGTCTGCATCTGTACAAGTTTTTTCATGCAGTTGATAGATTTCCACTCCATACGGCTAAATGCAGTGCCTTGCATAATGACAGGTTTCAGAGTAACAGCCGTGTTAGTCTGTATTCGCAAAAAGAAAAGGAGTACTTGTGGCACCTTAGAGACTAACCAATTTATTTGAGCATGAGCTTTCGTGAACTACAGCTCACTTCATCAGATGCATACTGTGGAAACTGCAGAAGACATTATATACATAGAGACCATGAAACAATACCTCCTCCCACCCCACTTTCCTGCTGGAGTGGTCACTTTGGATAAGCTATTACCAGCAGGAGAGTGAGTTTGTGTGTGTGTGTTTGGGGGCGGGGGGTGAGAAAACCTGGATTTGTGCTGGAAATGGCCCATCTTGATTATCATACACATTGTAAAGAGAGTGGTCACTTTGGATGGGCTATTACCAGCAGGAGAGTGAGTTGGGGGGGGGGGGGCGGAGAGTGAGAAAACCTGAATTTGTGCTGGAAATGGCCCAACTTGATTATCATACACATTGTAAGGAGAGTGATCACTTTAGATAAGCTAATACCAGCAGGAGAGTGGGGTGGGAGGAGGTATTGTTTCATGGTCTCTGTGTATCTAATGTCTTCGGCAGTTTCCACAGTATGCATCCGATGAAGTGAGCTGTAGCTCACGAAAGCTTATGCTCAAATAAATTGGTTAGTCTCTAAGGTGCCACAAGTACTTCTTTTCTTTTTATAAAGAAATACAAAAGCAGGAGTATTTGAGCTAAGCTTTATCTTACAATTCCATTTCTCTTTTTGAAATTGTAATTTTATAAAAGAACCCCATAATAGAATTTGTTTAAAATCAAATTTTAGTTTAAGATCCCTTTTGTCCGGGCTGTGCACATTTGTTTTCATTTATACCTGAATGATTAATCAGGTTTAGGGCCACTTGAAGCAATTATATCCTTTGAAAAATTTCAGGACTAAATTACTTACAAACTAAAAAAAAATAATTTGTCTCTATGCAAGCCGATCAAGTTGTGCAAAACAATATCACCTGTTGATCTCTATTTGGTTTTAGACTATTGACGACAACTATTTAGAGTTGGCTGGGATGTATTTATATATATATATATTACTAGGACCATAGTCTGAAGAGTCTTTAATCATCTCAGTTATAGTCACAAAGCATTATTCTGCCATCATTTACAATCATTGAAGACTAGAGTGTAAGAAATTGAAATTTAAAGGCGAGGATGTCTCCTTTAATATACACCTTTTAAACAGTTAATCTGTTCCTCTGTCTAGATTCTTATATTGGCCCTCATCACTCGAGTATCTGAGCACCTTTCACCATGTTCTAACCAAAGCAGAATACAAGAATTGGAGGTGTCCTGTTACTAAGGCAATAGCAGAGGTGCTTGTGTCACACGTGAATGATGGTGGAGGGGATGGAATCAGGAGCAGTAAGGACTGTTCTTCTGAATGTCTCCGGTAGTTATGGACCAGAAAAGTCTTTTATAATTTCTAGTATACCCCAATATTCTGATTGGCAAAATGGAACTGCTTTGATAGTGTCTTTCATTCTCTCCCCCCCCCCCCCCCTCAATTTAAAGTCTCTTCTCACTACTTTATGTTTTCCTCCCCTCCCACAGAATTGACTTTTAGTGACTGGTTTCAAGTCTCAGGAGCAACTATCAGTGTGGTGATTACTGGGAGTCCCACACTTGTTACTAAATCCTCAAAACTCAGCATCTTGTACTCATTTTGTGCTTCACCCATTCTTTCTCCTCAGCTGTCTCCATGTCTCCCTTCACCATATGCTAGCTGTGGTGTATTTGGTTGTCATGGTAATAGAATCTTGTGTTGCTACGGCAACTGATTGGATTATTAGGGGATAGCCCAGCCAGTTTTGGTTGGTTTTTGGTTAGTTCAGTGTGTGGCAATTGATTTCTTCCTAAAACTGTTGCCCCCAAGGATATAACACTAGTAATTATTGTGCCTCACTGACTTTTGGTGGGCTCTCTTGCACACCCCTATTGATTACCTCTCATGCCTGTTAGCAGAAAAAGTAGTGGTGATACAATCCATATTTATGAGCCACGGGCTTGAATCACTCCCATAGCAACATGATCGTGCAAATCACAGCCACCTGAATCCACTGGGGCATTGCCACACCCTTCCTCCCTCCCCCTCCCCCCACGCCTATGGGAGAGCAAGTTTCAGTACCACTGTTGACCTTCTTCAGGAGTTCTGCCAGAGTATGGTGGTTTTAGAAACTTTGACTGGAACTACATTCGTGGATACTGTCCAGAAGATGCACTGAATCTTTATGTCCCACCTCAATGATTTTTGAGATGCACCATGTGGCTCCAGCAGAGTAAGGGACATGAGTCAGCCTGCACCTTGAGGTAGACTGCCAGTGGCAGGGAGCTCACTATCTGGGTTCTGCCAGCAATGTTAATTTGGGTCAGAGATTTATGATCACTCTTAAAGGCGCTTACACTCTTTGGGCAGGAAATTGAAACATGAACATTTGACATTGTCTTCTCACTCTTCTCACTCATTGTCTTACACTCTAATTTTTCATTTTTCATTTCTGTGACTAGATGTAGCCCACGAGGCCTAATTAAAGCTGAAAGGGCACAATTAAACTGAGATGCTTTTAAAATTATGAATTTGTTACAACAACAGATAAAGAATTTAGGACTATAAAGAATTGTCAATTACAAGTTTTTTTTTTTTTTGCTTACTATGAATGTTTCTTTAAGCTACATTGCATGGCCCTTCTGCATTGACATTTGTTATGCTATGGATGAGTTAGCCATTTATTTATGTATTTAAAATTGAAGTGGAAATGCTCAAATACATGTGCTAATACAAAATCAAATGGGACAAGCAGTATTTAGACTAGAATTACTTCAAGGGAGCAATTCAAACATAGGAAATGTTTCAACTGAAATCTTTCTATCTATGGTACTTACGTGACCCCAGTTATTATAGTATCAGAGCTCCTGAATCTTTAATGCATTTATCTTACAACACTCCTGTGAAGTAGGGAAGTGCTAGCACTCGCAGTTTAGAGATGGGGAACCAAAACACAAAAGACTAATGCCCAGATTTTTAAAGGTCTTTAGGAGTTGATCTGCTCAGCATTGCAAGCTTAAGTCTCTTTTGAAAATGGGGCGTTGGCCCAGAACCTCCAAAAGGTATTCAGTGCCCAGTGGAAGTTTGCTGCTTAAACACCTTTAAGGATCTGGGCCTTAGGCCTTACAACACTGAGTAGAGCAACATCTAGATACACATTTAAATACCTGAGCCTAAATGACTGCCTACATTCACACAAGAAGTCTGCGATGACCTGGGAATTGAACCCATGTCTGAGTCTCAAGCTAGCACCATCCTACCTTCCTAGTCCAACGAGCAAGTGTATTGTTTTCCTAGCAGTGTTTGAAGAAGATCTGCTGTTGTACAATAAAGTGCACCAGGCACTCACTACCTCATAGCCCTTCTTTTCATTCTTTGGCTCTCCTCCTATGTGCAGTGGTTCCAGACCCTTGGTCCTCACAAGCCTAAGGAAGGCTCATGTGCTGCCACATTCCCCTCAGGTTTACCTTCCTATCTATTTTAGAGAGTTCTTTACCATTTCTTCCACCTCTTGTTTTATACAGAAAAAAACATCCCACCACATTTCTGGCTACCCTAATAGTCCTGGCTGTAAAAGACAGTCCAGCTGGCAAGAAATATGTATCTCTCCTGTCAGATTTAGACTTGGTCCAAATAATCTGTGTATTTACAACCACATGGCTTAATTATTGTAGTTCTCTGTACTAAGATATGAAACGAGGCTATAATTAATTCAGAACACAGTAGCCCATCTGCTCAGCAAAGCAGACCATGAATACTCCATCACCCCAGTGCTGTTCACTAACTCTCTTTGGAATATCAGTTTATCATCAAGCTTTCAGCCCTCATCTTCAAAACTAACATGCTACCTATACTGCAGAACTGTCCCATGTGTTCATGATCATGAAGCTCTGTTCCCTGGTAATATCAACTTCATAAAACTGATGAGCATGGAGCTCTCTCAGGAACTCACCCACTAATCCAGAACTCACTCCTAGAGGTCAGGCTGACCTTGAATCTCCACACCCTTCAGAACAAAAATGTAAAACCCACCTATTTGCTTGTGATACCATCACTTTTGTTTCAGGTTTTTCTTTAAAATATATAAAAATGAAGTAATAGATCCTGATCAATCCACCTACTGACTTTGGACTGCTGAATTTTGCAACTTACTTCTGTCTCTTGATTGAGCCAGTCAAGAGTCTGCACTGTAAGACCACCCCAGAGTTTGGGTACATTCCGATTCATAGCTGGACCGAAAGTTTGCATCAGAGGCCCCATCACAAAACTGAAATTTCACACTCTTAACACACAAGTGTGCTGTTTGATTTAAGTTGTTAGGAAATCATTAGGAACACAGTAACAAACAGCAGCTTTCCTTGTTTTACAGGGACCTGATTCTGCCACCCCACCTTGCAATCAATAGTACTTACATGTGGAGTCTCAATTACTTCACTGGGATTACAAATATGAGCAAGTATCACGCAGTGCGATTCACAAGGATAGAATCTGGCCAAAAAGGCAGCTAAGCCAGAACCAGATGCCATCAGTAAACATAAAGATAATGTTTATTAGCCAAAACTGGAATAAAGAGTGAAATAACTTGCCATTTCATACAATGTGGAAGTATATGAATTGGGATAGGCCAAGGAATGGAAATTTCCTATTTACATTAACAGTGTCAGATTAACTGAACTGGGCAGAGGCAACAAGTAGCAGAAACAAGAGCTAATGCTGGTTCATTGGTGATTAAATCTGAGGTTGGACCTGATGTTTTTGCTCTAATGGTGAGGAAGCTGAAAATAACAGTACTGTGTATGTATACCCCTGCTAACGAGACAGGGTGATAACTCAGCTGTACATGTTTTTACTTTGTCCTTGTAGAAGTCTTCCTGTGTTTGCTTGTATCATCCTTAAAATAATGTTCTGAAATCCTGACTTTGATTGATCTCCTACTGAGCAGCTATATGGAATAGAAGAACTATTTTGTTATGTAAGAACCCAAAGCTTTATTGTGGCAATAATCAAAATAACTTGCACCTAAACATTACATCATTAACACAGTAGCAGTGTTGCAGAATAAGGAGAAAGCACTGCATTAAACTTTTAGCCAGAGCTAGAATTCTTATTAAAAATTTCAAAAGCTGGAGCCCAGAGCTGTAAGAGTCAATTTCCTAATGATCCTTCAGGCTTCCTAGCATCCGAAAAACCTCAAAGGCAACAAGGCTCCATGCAAGCACACGGGTCTACTTGTGAGGATCCAATTGCTGGAATGAGGCCATAGGACTTGACCCAAGTGTCCAATAATAGAGAATTTTTTGCCTGCTGCTAAATACTACCTTGGGTTACAACCTAGCCCCAAATCGGAGTCAGTCCTGGGATTGGAGACCACCCAGGTGTCTGGTGTTGTAGATGGAATTGGTTTCCCAACAAAGCTATGGGGCTTGATGCAGGAATTAGTGTGAAATTCTTTAGCCTGTGCTAGAGTCGATGGGACCATTAGTCCCTTCTGGTTTATCAGTGTAGGACTTCAAAAGAACACTGGATGGAGGACCACAGTTAGCCTCAGTTTCCTTTTAGAGTATCAATAACTAGAGCTTGTGAAAGCAGCAACTGTTTCTACATAATGTAAGGTTTCCAGTTTCCCCCTGTATCAGAGGGGAAGCCATGTTCATCTGTAGCCACAAAAACAACGAGGAGTCTGGTGGCACCTTAAACACTAAGAGATTTATTTGGGCCTAAGCTTTTGTGGGTAAAAAACTCACTTCTTCAGATGCATGGAGTGAAAATTACAGATACAGGAATAAATATATATTGGCACATAAAGAGAAGTTGAAAATGAGAAGTTGCTTTGGGGGGTGTGAATTATGATTACTGGACAGTCCCTCACGTTCATGAGAGAAATGCTAGCAGAATAATTCCCAAGACCCTTCTTTAGCCATTGCATGTCCTATCAGCCACAGCAGGACTGAGCTGTACATTTGGGCTGCATTTTCTACTATGCTAGGGGCCCCTCTTGTAAGTGGGAGATTTGTTGTTAAGGCTGCCTGCCCCCCGTCCTGCCCGGCAGTTCTTTCCTGCTCTGCATCTCCAGTATGGGAACAGTCTGCAGGGAGGCAGAGAGACTCCTGCAGAAGAGGGGGCTAAGACCAGTTCTCATCAGCATCGACAACTTCACCTGCCCCAAGAAGGTGGCTGGTGTAGGGAGAGACTAGGTACCAGAGAAACACAGAGAATACATTACATAGCAGGACTGGAAGGGAGCAAGAAAATGAGATTTCTCACAGTGCTACAGGAAGAATAACAGCCCTGCTGTCTGATCCCCAGTCATACCAGATGGGAGTAGCAGGACTTGAATTAGTGATTAATTCAAACAAAACACATTGAGCAAATGAATATAATCAAACATTATTTGATATACCAGCTCTGTAATCCAATCTAATTCCAAACTAATCACATTTGCAAGAAAAACCAGAGAGCCATTTGCAAACTAAACAAAATAAGACCCATGAAACAGACCTGAGAAACATAGGAAAGGCCAATAAATATGTAAATTGGCAATAACTTAGCACAGTTGTGAATCATGTAACATCAGTGAAGGACACCACCATCACCATGTATATGAACCCTAACAAGTGGCACAAAGAGGCAAATCCTGATCTCTAATGTTCTTTTTAGAATAAATACACAGCGTTCAGGAATGGAAAGAAACCAGGACTGTAAAAACAATTTTTTAAAACGTTTTCTTGGTATTTTCTACAGGTGTTCTCAAACCCTATAACCTGCCAAGTTGGGTGCTCTGCAGGGTGATTTCTATATTATAAATCACAGGTGTCTGTATCAGACAGGTTTGTGCACTTGTTAGTTCAGTGGTTCTCAAACCACTGGCGACCCCTTTCACACAGCAAGCCTCTGAGTGCCACCCCCCTTATAAATTAAAAACACTTTTTATATTGAACGTTATTGTAAATGCAGGGCTTGGGGGTGGAGTCTGACAGCTCAGGACCCTCCACACAATAACCTTGTGGCACCCTGAGAGGTCACAACAGCCAGTTTGAAAATCCCTATGTTCAGAACTGGGAATGGGGATGGAATCATTCCCTTAGTGAATCATTCACAGCTATCTATCCACCGTTCCTGGTTACTTACGGGTTTATCATCCAAACACATAGTACAGGTAAAAGCACAAGTCAAATGTGTAGTACTTCAAATCATTACCCTTAAACATGACTAGCTGGGAAACTGGGTTTACATCAAGTTTTAAAAGGTTGAAAGTATAGGGAGAGGATCAGAACAGTCATAAGAAAAGCAAGTTGAGCCAAATTCAAATCTGGTGCGAGCTCCTGTAGTTCTATAGCAACTACTCTTCCCACCTGGATTTTTAAAAGAAGCTAGAAGAGGAAGATGAGGAGCTGAGGGCAGCCTTATTGACATCAGCCATCCTACTGCGTGTAAAACATAAAACATAAGAACGGCCATACTGGGTCAGACCAAACGTCCATCCAGCCCAGTATCCTGTCTTCCGACAGTGGCCAATGCCAGGTCCCCCAGAGGGAGTGAACCTAACAGGTAATGATCAAGTGATTTCTCTCCTGCCATCCATCTCCACCCTCTGACAAACAGAGGCTAGGGACACCATTCCTTGCCCATCCTGGCTAATAGCCATTAATGGACTTAACCTCCATGAATTTATCCAGTTCTCTTTTAAACCCTGTTATAGTCCTAGCCTTCACAACCTCCTCAGGCAAGGAGTTCCACAGGTTGACTGTGCGCTGAGTGAAGAAGATGTGATCTTACACAAACACTCTTGCAATGGGCTATGTCAGGGATGTGGTAATAAATATTTTATTACCATATTAAGAACAAAATTATCAATATATTTTATATCATTTAATTAATATTTATTAAAAGAATATGGCCCAGATTCAGACAAGCACTTAGGTAGGTACCCAAAGTTAAGCACCTGCTTAAGTGCAGCCCTGAATAGATATACTGTCCTAGAAATCAGGGACTGTGTTTGTACAAGTTGTGCATAGTGGCCTGTATTGAAAGGTCAGCGTGTCTCAACAGCTATCACACAGTGCTATCTGTACCAACATGGTCGCCCTTATATTGAGAATAAGGAAATGAAATGGCTATGGAATCTCATATGCCACTATGTAGCAACTATTCATACACTCAGTAACAATAATGTATTGGGTGCCAAATGTTAACACATCTGGTAGTTAATTCTTAACTACATTGCAAAACCCTTCTGGTAGAGTGTCCCAAGTTAACACACCTTGAGTAAAAAGCCTGGTACCCGAGTTCCCACCACAATGGTTACTATTTGCACAGTACAGGATGTTACGCACATATAGTCATGATAGGTCTGAAGCAAGCAGCATGAGTTTCTGAAGGTGGAAGTGGTCTGCATGGAAAATTGAATTCTCCATTACTGCTAGAGTTAGCCAATACTCTGCACTTTCATACCATAGACAGGATAATCAAGTCTTCTTGACTCTGGGTCACCATGAGAATTTGTTCTCGACGCTTTCCTACAATTTTCTGAATTGTACTTCTTGTTTCAACAGTTCTGCACTTAGAAAAATAGATGCTTCCATTTGCTTAGTGTGATGGGGCTTAACACCCCACATTGGACCAGAAAGTTTAAAAGGCAATACCCTGGTAACCCCACCCCTCTGGGCCAGTTGCTGAGCATGCTCTAGCTAGAGGAGTTGGTTCAAAGGAGCTTGGAAGCCCAAGCAAGGGCTGGTGGACAGGCTGCAGAATAGAAAAATCCTTCTCTGGGCAGCCAGCCAGAAGGTGTAGCCTGAAAGGGGCCCATGTAGTAGGTAAGGCCCCAAGCAGTACCTTTTCCAACCACCACTGCCTGTGAGAACCAGCAGGTCTTTCAGGATCCTGCTTGCTCATTTGGATATTTTTGAAGCTATTGACCCCTTGGACAAAAGGAGCCATGCCCCAAGCTGAAGGAAGGTAGGAAGTAGCCCAGGGTAGCAGATTTAGACTCTTTATAGGGAGGAATCAACCGGTGTTACTTCCCACAGGGCCCTGGGCTGGGACTCAGTGGAGGACGAGGGCCCATGCCCCTACCATGCCTCACTTAAGGATAAAGGCCCAGATACAGGGGAAGGCTAAAAACTCTCCTGTCCTGGGGTCAGGAACCAGGCATCACTACTGCCCCGAGACAGAGGGTGGAAGTCAGATGTGCTAGCCACCAGGTAATCTGGTCCTCTAAGCCCCTTATCACACTTGGGCATCAGTTCTGCAAACAAACCCACACAGGTATAAGGTATGTCAAAAGTGCAATTAAACACCCATGACTGGCCATTGTCAGCTGACTCCAGCTCACAGGCCTCAGGCTATGGGTCAGTCCAACTGCAGGATCCCCCATCGCTCCCCTGCCCTCCAGGGTCCTAGAGCCTGGTCTGCAGCCCAAACCTGAACATCTATATCACAGCAAAACTGCTCTGTCACCAAAGCCTGAGTTAGCTGCCACTGGCCAGCCGCAAGTGTGTGATTGCACTGCAGACCTACCCAAAGGTTCTGCCTGTGTGGATCTGACTGAAAGATCCAATCTTTTGTAAAGTGATTTTTAGACTTGCATGCCTCCCTCTATTGGAGAGTGTTGGCTGCCAGATGTGACTGCCATTTGTGTGTCAGTGAAAGGTGTGACTCAGTGAACTTGAGCTATAGTTATATACATACAAGTCTACTAACAACACTATAATTGTAGTACTATACATTTATGATGGTAGCATATTATATTGTTATCACCATGACATCTCATGTGGGTGACACTGTTGTTTACTACATTTATGTTTTTTCCAGCAGCAAGATTTACCGACTAACATTGTCCCCATTAGGCCTTATACTTTAGTATTTTTATTTTTCAAATCACCTATTCTGCAGCAGCCTCGTGATTCTAAAATAAACTGCAAGATTAAACTAAATTTCTCCCGGCTGAAACTCCTAGCACAGAGAGATGGCAGAGAAGGTCAGTGGGTATTAATAGTGCCAGTTAAAAACCTACAAACTTTTACCTTTTTTGATATTTTTACTGTATTTCTGACAGATTTTCTTGCTGTAAACCTTATTATGTCTGGATATCATCTCTTGTTTCTAGCTCATTACTACAATATCTATTCTTTCTTGCTCCCTCTCTGCGAACTACCACATCACCCTACGAAAGGGATGCTAATGTTTGGCTGACCTAACATCAATATTTCCCCCCCTCCACTGCTCCTCTCTTCAGATCCTCTTCCGATACATTCTTATTAAGACTCTCACTGGCTCTGTACCTGATCCTAATCCACCCTGTTCCATCTCTGAATATAGAATATCTCAAGCAGCATCTCAGCAGGCACAAGGGCATTAAAGTCACATCCTAAAATACATGAAAAGCCATCAGCACTTAAAACAAACTTTTTTTTTCCCATTTAATAGAAGTAGGGAAGTTAAAACCATGAGAATTCCATGATTTTAACGGTCTTTATACAGACTGGCACCTAGTACAACTTGCATAACAAATCCCTTTTGCTTATGTACACTATATACATGTTCTGGAAGCATCTCCTTCCATCACACTGAGAAAATAACTTGGTAATTGGTATTGTGGGCATTCAAGTAACAGCAACAGCATACAAGATGCAGTGCATGTTTGGCATATGCCTTAGACCTTATAATTTGGAAGCCAGAAACAAGATGACAGGTTTCAGAGTAGCAGCCGTGTTAGTCTGTATTCACAAAAAGAAAAGGAGTACTTGTGGCACCTTAGAGACTAACCAATTTATTTGAGCATAAGCTTTTGTGAGGGGCATCCGATGAAGTGAGCTGTAGCTCACGAAAGCTTATGCTCAAATAAACTGGTTAGTCTCTAAGGTGCCACAAGTCCTCCTTTTGTTTTTGAGAAACAAGATGATTTCAGGACTCGGGATTAAAAAATAAATAAAAACACACTGTGGTGGAGCGGTGCCCCACCCCCAGGCCAGATTGGGCTACAGCAGGCCAGAGCGGCTGCGCAGACAGGCAGCCAATCAGAGAGGGCCTGTGGGGAGCCAATCAGGGCTAAGCAAGAGGCAGCCAATCAGGGCCAGGCTAGGCCCTATATAAAGGCTGCGCAGGGGTAAGGTAGTCAGTCTCTCCCAGATCTTCAAAGGGGGTAGGTCTGCCTCCTGGATGAGGAGACCAGCGGCCAGGCCAGGGGAAGCAGAAGGGAACTCCAGCCTGGTACATGCCAGGCTGCAGGCCCTGATAGAAGGGCCCACAAGATGCAAGGCAGCTGAAGGGGAAGCAGCCTAGGGAGGAGAGGTGGACAAGGGGAGCGAAGGAGGGCAGGGAGGCCGCTGCCAGAGGGTCCCTGGGCTGGTACTCAGAGTAGAGGGTGGGCCTGGGTCCCCCTTTCCCCCTTGTATTATACCTGGCTGTTAGAAGTGACCATAGTGGACTGCACCTGACCCCTGACAGAAGGGATTAGACTTTGGGGGTGTGGTTGGCTGATGGGGTGAAGCAGAAAGACTGCTGTTTACCCCGCTGGAAGGGGGTGAGCATGGACTGGGGGCACTGCTGGAGGGTAGTGTCCTGAAGGGGATGCTGTGAGAAGGGAGCAATGCAGGTCCAGATGCCAACAAAGGGCAAGAGACAGATGGGATAGCACCAGCAGAGAGCGCTCCACATGGACCGAGCTAATTCCCGGAGGTACCAACAGGAGTTGCTGCGGTGATGAGTGCCAACCCCATCACACACAAGCACAGGACAAATTTGCTAAGAAGTCTTAAGTGAGTTTGGGACTATCCAGCAGACAGCTACATGTACAGTGAAAACACCAGTCAGTGCTTTAGTGTAGTTTTGCCCAAATCCCAGCAAAACTTGAGTTTCATCTGAGTTTCACTTGGGGACTTGACACTGTCAGAATTCAAGGGGTGCAATTCTATGCAAGGCATTGGAGAAATCCAGCTGAAATAGGGCTGCCAACTTTCTAATAGCACAAAACTGAACACCCCTGCCCCCCTTATCTGAAGCCCCATCCCTGCTTGCTCCATCCCCCCTCTCTCTGTTGCTCATTCTCCCCCACCCTCACTCACTTTCACTGGGCTGAGGTTGGGGGGTGGAGGGCTCAGGCTGGGGTGCTGGCTCAGGGGTAGGGCTGGGAATGAGGGATTTTGGGGTGTGGGAGAGAGCTCTGGGATGGGGCAGGAGGTTGAGGGGTGGGGGTTATGGGCTTTGGGCTGGTGGTGCAGGCTCTGGATGAGGCCAGAAATGAGGGGTGCTGGGGGTGTGGGCTCTGGGGTGGAGCCAGGGATGAGAGGTTTGGCATGCAGGAGGGGGCTCTGGTCTGGGGCAGTGAGTTTAGGTGTGTGTGTAGATGTGGGGTGCAGGCTCTAGGAGGGAGTTTGGGTGTGGGAGGGGACTCCAGGCTGGGGGTTTGGGTGCAGGATGGGGTTTGGGGTGCAGTGTCCTGGTGGCGCATACTGCGGCTCCCAGGAAGCAGTCACCAGACCCCTGTTGCCCCCTAGGTGCATGGGCTGCCAGGGAGGCTCTGCACACTGCCTTTGCACCTGCAGACACCATCCCTATACTTCCCATTGGTCGCTGTTCCCAGCTAATGGGAGATGTGGAGCCAGCACTTGGGGTTGGGGCAGTGCACGGAGCCTCCATGGCTGCCTGGGGGCCGCAGGGACTTGGTGGCTGCTTCCAGGAGCCATGCAGAGCTATGGCAAGCAGGGAGCCTGCCTTAGCTCCGAGTCCCCGCTGCACTGCCGACAGTACTTTTAACGGCCCCATCGGCAATGCTGACTGGAGCCGCCAGGGTCCCTTTCTTTGACCAGGCGTTCTGGTCAAATAATGGACACCTGACAACCTTAAGGTCAATTGAAGTTGCCAGGGTTGATGAAACTCAGTGCACACACTAGAAAGTAAGGATGGTCCCATAGTTAGAGTGCTAGTCTGGGACTCTAAATATGTTTCATTAAGAGAATGAAACCAATGTCTTTAAAGATGCTGCAAGACATTCTGGCCAGGATTTTTCATAAGTGACGTGTTTCAGGTGCTCAATATGAGAGAGACCTAATTTCCAGAGACTTGTTGTACTTTCTGAAATCAGCCCCCCCCCAAGACTGAAACAGTCACTAGTTATTTTTGGACCTGTTGGTTAATGTGGGCTAAAATCTCACTGTAGGACCTAGACCTGTTGAGACTGCATGGGGCACGGGTGATTTGCAGGTTTAAAGCAGTTTAAATAGTGAAGTCTCTAACTTGAAGTCTTTAAACCATTATTTGAGGACTTCAATAACTCAGCCAGAGGTTGGGGTCTATTTCAAGAGTGGGTGAGGTTCTGTGGCCTGCAATGTGCAGGAGGTCAGACTAGATGATCACCGTGGTCCCTTCTGACCTTAAAGTCTGAGTCTCTGCTCCCCAAGAGACTTCCTGTGGGCTCTTAGGGAACTGAGGCAGAGACCTACCTGTGAAATGGCAGCAACCCTGTGAAATGCCATACCCTACCTGGCTGTTAAGGAAAATTAATTCAAAACTTGTCCTCAGATACTATGGTAATAGTGTACCTGCCCACAAATGATTTGGTTTGTTCCTACAGTTCAAATGCTGGCCCTTCTATAGAGCACTGAGAATTCACAACCAAGTAAGCTCAGTTTTGGTAATAGTAGTAATAATAATAATAATTAATAAAAATACAAAATGGAGATGAAGATTGGCTCGTCCATGGCTTCTAAGTAAGACAGCTGAAGTGCAGCATTAACAGATCTTATTTTTGTACTCTAGCTTTTCCTTCTTATTTCTACTTTGTCAGTGTTCCTCACACAAAGTTCATGTCTCAGATATTAGTGTTATTAGTTTCCATTTGCAAATCCAGGCAGAGCAGAGAACTATTAACTAAACTTTACACCCTGAGCTTCTTGAGGACTTGTACAAGGTTCTCATGAAATTTTGAAATACTTTTTTTATCTTATGGTTGCTAAAAACTAAGAAGCAGCTGAAACCTAAAATCTACCTTCCATGGAGTATGTAGCTCCTGTCCCCTCCTACTGGATCAGCACTGCTGACTGGTGCATGGGACAGGAAGGATGTATTCTTTCCACACTCTTCTCTATTTCACCTCTTCAACCTCTCTGGGGGAAGTAGGGAGTACAGCCTTTGATCTTTTCCCATAGCCCAAGGCGTTGTTTGTCTAACCCTTTAAAGTCTCCGAAGACAGATTCCACACCCTCCCTAGGTAATTTGTTCCAGTACTTAACTACCCTTATGGTTAGGACGTTTTTCCCCTAATGTCTAACCCTAAATTTCCCTGGCTTCAATTTAAGCCACTTACTTCTAACTCCTGTCCTCAATGGTTAAGAAGAACAATTTGTTACCTTCTTCTTTATAAACAACCTCTTGCATACTTGAAAACTGTTATGTACCCCTTAGTCTTCTCTTTTCCAGACTAAACAAACCCAATTTTTTCCAATCTTTCTTCATAGGTCATGTTTTCTAAACCTTTAATTATTTGTTGCGCTCATCTGGAGCATGGGAGATACTCATTATTTGTTGCGCTCATCTGGAGATACTCCAACTTGCCCACATCTTTCCTGAAGAATGGTGCCCAGAACTGGACACATGTCAGATGAGGCCTTATCAACACCTTTTTTTATAATAATAAGGTACTGTATTTGCCTTTTTCCAGTCCTCTGGTATCTTTCCTCCACAAGGTCTCAAAGATAATCGTTAATGGCTCAGATCTCTTAGTCAGTTCCTTATACCCTAGTATGTATTTCAGCAGGCCCTGGTGACTTGAAGACATCTGACTTGGCTAAGTAATTCTTTACTTGTTGTTTTTTTCCTATTTGAGCCTCAGCCCTTACCCAATTTACAGTAATGTTCTGTTAGTCATCTGAGAACTGCTACCTTTAAATAACTTTTTTTGTGAAAACTGAAATAAACACTTTAATCACAGCTGCAGTTTGTAATCCTCTTTCCCTCCTCCTGTAGTCATGACCCTGTCCCTGGTCTGTCTTTTGCTTCTCATGTATTTGTAAAATGCTTTCTTGTTACCTATTATATCCCTGGCTAGTTTAATCTTTTGTGACTTGGCCTATTTTTTTTAATTTGACCTACTTTCCACTTCAATGACCGGAAACTCAGTCATACAAGATGCCTGAGTTAGGCCAGGGTGGCCTCTTACCATACTTCCTGTCTCTTCTACACATTGGTATACTTTGTTCTTGTGCCCTCAATAGTCTTTCTTGAAAAGACCGCCAGTTGTCCTGAATTCTTTTTTCCCGTAGACTTGCTTCCCATGAGATCTTGCCTCCCAATTCTGAGTTTGCTAAAGTCTGCCTTGTTGAAGTGCATTGTCTTTATTCTGCTGCTTTCCCTCCTACCATTCCTTAGAATCATGAACTGTCTCATTTAATCACTTTTTTTAACCAAGCTGCCTTTTAACTTCAGATTCTCAAATAGTTATTCCTCCTCTGTCAGAATCAAATCCAAAATAGCCTCTTTCCTAGTTGCTTTCTCCACCTTCTGTAATAAAAAGCTGTCTCAAGTGCATTCCATGAACTTGTTGGATAATACGTGCCCTGCTGTATTCAAAGTCCCCCATTATAGAGAGATGCTTATGAAAGATTGTGGTTTGGAGACCCTCCCCCATAAGAAGCAGTGTTGTGAAAGTGAGGATTTGGAGATCTGCCCTGAAGGCACGTTGGAAATACTGCATGGCTATGTGCAGAAGCTCAGTACAGAAGCTCTCCAGTATTTTATTCCTTTCTCATTCTCTGGTTTGTTGTTTAATGAACCCCATGACCGTTACACCCATCACCACCAAGTCCTGTGTTTTGGATGATTTTTGTCAGTTGTTTAAAGATCTCATCCAACTTTTCCTCCTGGATAGGTGCTCTATAGCAGTGGTTCTCAAAGCCTGTCTGATGCTTGTTCAGGGAAAGACACTGGCAGGCCGGGCCAGTTGGTTTTACCTGCCGCGTCCGCAGGTTCGGCCAATCATGGCTCCCACTAGCCGCAGTTTGCCGCTCCATGCCACTGGGGGCTGAGGGAAGGGCAGCCAGCACATCCCTCGGCCCATGCCGCTTCCCACAGCCCCCACTGGCCTCGAGTGGCAAACCGCAGCCAGTGGGAACTGCGTTCAGCCAAACCTGCGGACACGGCAGATAAACCGGCCTAGCCCGCCAGGGGCTTTCCCTGAGCAAGCGGCGGACCGGCTTTGAGAACTACTGCTCTAGAGTAGACTCCTATCATAACATTACCCTTGGGTGTGTTTTTTTTAAATCCCTTTTGTCCTTACTCAGAGGCTTTAACAGGGCTGCCTCCCACTTCTATCTCAGCCTCAGTGCAAGTGTATACATCTTGGATATACAAGACAACACATCCTCTTTTTTTTCCCCCTGCCTGGCCTTCCTGAACAAACTGTACCCTTCATTACCAATACTCCAGTAATGTAACATTATCCCACCAAGTTAAATACAACATAACTGGCATCATAACTTTATGATTATTCACTAGTATTTCCAGTTCTTGTTTGTTCCCCATACTACTTGCATTAGTATATAGATGTTTGTTTTCCCCTCTAGTCCTTTGTCTTTGGCTCTGCTGTGATTGCCCATGTTTCTTCCCCGCCACCCCACCAGATCTCCATGTTTTGGACTTTCCTGTGGGCTTTTGCCTCCTGCCCCTGTAGAATCTAGTTGAACGCCCACCTCACTAGATTAGCTAGTCTGTATCCAAAGATCCTCTTCCCCTTCCTTGATAGGTGGACCTCATCTCTGCTCAGTAGTCTCCTCAGAACAAGATCTTATGGTTGAGAAAGCTGAAGCCTCCTTAACAATACCAGCAGCAATGTAGTTATCTCCAGGATGACTCTGCCTCTGCCCAGACTCCTACCCTTGACCTGAAGGTTCAATGAGAACTCCTTCACCCTTACTTCTAGAGCCCTGTAGTCACTTCTGATCTGCTCAGGGTCATGCCTTACTGCATCATCAGTGCCCACATGGATGAGCAACATGGGGTAGGAGTCGGAGGACCAGATGATCCTCAGCAAGCTTTTCATAATGGCTCAGATACGGGCCCCCAACAGGCAGCAGATCAGGATGCCAGGTCAGGCTTGCATATGGATGCCTTCTTTCCCCTTAGAAAGGGGTAACTGGCCACCATCCCCCTTTGTTTCCTCCTAGGAGTGGTGGCCACAATTCTCCCAGCCTTGGGGGAACATGGCTTCTCCTCCTCCACCTTTTGAGGAAGATTCCTCATCCCTTGTTACCAGGGCAGCATACTGTTTTTGTTTGTTTTTTTTCTTTATGGACCGTGGGTTGGGAGCAGGGCTGGAGCACTGGCTGCTGCCACATGTAACCAGCAGCCAGGTTCCTCTCTGTGAAGGAGCAATTTCCTCCTCCCCTGGTGGTACCCCTACAGCCCTCTTAAACTGGATTTCCTTCTCAAAACTTGAAGGTCTCATATGCATGTTTTCAATTAATTCTGCCTATGTACAGGAGCTCCTCAGTCACCTCCTCTCATAACTCTCCCCCCGCCTCCTGAGAGATTCTGCCAGTAGGGACCTCTCCATTGGCCATTAGCATTTCAGAGATACTTGGAAAAAAGAATCATGTATGCTTCATTGTTTGTTCCTTTTGAAGTGTCACTGATTGCCTCACTCCCTCCCAAGGCTGTTCTTTCCAGGTCCAGCTCTTAAGTAATGAGAGCCCCGCAATGGAGAGAGCACAAAATAGAGTGAGCTACCAAGGTAAGGAGAATTTGTCTTTAGAGAGTTCAGCAGCCCAGGTACTATAAGCTAAGCACAAGAAGGGTGACAGAAAACTCCCCTCTAAAAAGAAACAGGAGAGGGGAAGGAGAAGAACAAGTCTTCAAGATTAAAAATAATGCAGGCAGAAGTGCAGCAGCAGAAGGGGGCGGTATCCAGTTTATTGTGCTATATGCAGAATGTAACATTACCTGCCTCATGGGCAAGTGGCATATGGTTCAAGCAGCTCATGGTGCTCACAGAGTTTGGGCTCTTGAAGCCAGAGTGGCTGAACTGAGGGAGCTAAGGAGACAGATGTACATAGATGAGGAAATAGAGCAGTTCTCTCACCCCCAGTCCAACAGCCTTGTTGCTGTTCAGGAGAAGCTCTCCTTTCCTGAGACTATCAAGCTGAAGTGGAGGAAAACAATCGTGTAGTTGGGACCATCCTTCCAGCTGTCATGGTATCCTCGTGCACTGGGGATACCCTTCCTGTGGAGGAAATGCCAGTTTCTAGGAAGGGCCAGGAAATAGTAATGGGGGATAGCTGGGTTGGTGATTACAGGAAGAACCACACTGCCAGGTGCAAAGTTTGCTGACCTCTCAAGACACCTAGACAAAATTTATGTGCAGTGCTGGGGAGGAACTGCTAGCCATGATACATTGTAGGTTCCAATGACCTAGGGAAAGATAGAGGTCCTTAAGACCAAATTTAAGTTGCTAGGTAAGAGATTAAATTTCAGGACTTTTATGGTGGCTGTCAGGAATGGCTCATGAATATGGATGCCAGCCTCAGGGAGGATGCCAGCCTCAGGGAAGACTGTTACAAACCAGGGCACCAACCCCAAACGGATTGTATTCTATGATTAGATTTCACCAACTAAGTATCAAGTGTGAACTCCTCAAGCACTCTAGCAGCCTTAATATGGAGTCAGACAGACCTCTTGATCACTCCAGTCTATCTTGCTACCCAGGCAAGCTTGCTTTTGTGGTAGGTGGTCCTTTACATCAAGAATCATAGTAATATTAAGGTTACTCCAAGCCCCAAAGGACCAGTAACTTACTCCAGGTCAAGTGCACCCTAGATCTCTCTCAAAGACAACACTTGTGGAGCCAGTCATATAATAAACTAAGTAATGGTTTATCAACAAGGAAGAAGAAATAAGTTATTTACAAGGTTAAAATCATGTAAATGTACACAGAACTGAGTTACAGTCCTCAGTTTCAAAGGTAATAGAAGCTGCTGTAATGTGCAAGCTCTGTGTCCTTTAGGACTAACCCAAGCTAAGCAGCTTAGAAATATTACCCTCTCCAAATTTCTTCTGGTCAGGGATTTTTATTGCCTTCCCACAGCGTTCAACCTGTGATAGGACACGGGTGTGTACACATCCCCTCTTCATGGGCATGGGGGTACCATCAACAGTCTTTGCTCACAATGGCTTGTCTGGTGTCTTTAGGCCTTTTGTTAGACAGGGCACCTCCTATGGTAAACTGGTATTTCACTTAGTAATGCTTCTCTCTTGGATAATAAAGTATGGCAGTTTCAATATAATCAATTGCCTGACCATGATGGTGATTGTAAAATGCTCAGGAAGATTACTGTGTTTTTTGCCTTTGTAGCCTTTCTAATGGGGGACTTCAACTATTCTCATAGTGACTGAGTATATGTTACCTCAGGAAAGGATGCAGAGAGAATTTCTGGACACCATTAATGACTGGTTCTTTGAGCAGCTTGTCCTGGAACCCACAAGGGGCAATGCAATTCTTGATTTAGTTCTAAGTGGAGCACAGGATCTGGTCCAAGAGATGAATATAGTTGAACTGCTTGGTAATTGCAACCATAATGTAATTAAATTTAACATCCTTGTCGGAAAATGAATGCCAAAGAAACCCACCACACTAACATTTAACCCTAAAAAGGAACTACACAAAAATGAAGAAATTAGCTAAATGGAAATAAAAAGAAGTCAAGGGTAAGATGCCTGCCAATTAAATAAGGACTATATAAAAACACCATGAAAGGCTCAAACTAAATGTATGCCCCAAATTCTCTCTCTCACACACACACACACACGACCAAAAGTAACACCATGGCTAAACAGCAAAGTAAAAGGAGAGGTGGTAAGAAGCAAAATAGCATCCTTTAAAAATTGGAAGTCAAATGCTAGTGATGAAAATAGGAAGGAACAAACTTTGGCAAGTCAAATGTAGAAGTAAGAATTTTAACTAGCTAGAGACAAAAAACTTACAGCATTTTTTTTATTATTCCAGAAGCAGGAAGTAGGGACACTGGACAATCAAGATTGTAAAAATACTCAGAGAAGACAAGGCTGTTGCAGAAAAGCTAAATGAATTCTTTGCATTGGTCATTACTTAAGAGGATATTGGGGGAAATTCCCACACTTAAGCTTTTCTTTATAGGTGACAAACCTGAGCAACTGTCCCAGATTGTGATGTTAATAGGAAGTGGTTTGGGAACAAATTGATAAATTAAACAATAATAGATTACCAAGATCGGATGGTATTCAGCCAAGAGTTCTGAAAGAACTCAAATGTGAAATTGCAGATCTACTAACTGGTATACTATCTGTTGCTTAAATAATTCTCTGTACCAGATCACTGGAGGATAGCTAATGCAATGCCTATTTTTAAAAGAGATTCCAGAGGTGATGCTGGCAATCATAGGTCAGTAAGCCAAAACTGCACTACCAGACAAATTGGTTGAAACTATAGTGAAGCACAGAATTATCAGACACAGATGAACACGATATGTTGGGGAAAAGTAAACATGGCTTTTTAAAGGGAAATCATGCCTCACCAATCTATTAATTATTTGAGGGTGTCAACAAGCATATGGACAAAGATGATCCAGTCAATATAACATACTTAGACTATCGGAGAGCCTTTGACAGTGACCCTCACTAAAGGCTCTTAAGCAAACTATACAGTCACAGGATAAGAGGGAAGGTCCTCTCATGGATCAGTAATGGTTAAGATAGGAAACGGTGTAGGAAGAAGTGGCAAGTTTTTACAATGGAGGGGGTAAATAGCAAGGTCTCTAAGGAACTGTATTGGAACCTGTGCTATTCAAGATTCATAAATGATCTGAAAGAGGGGGTAAGCAGTTTGCAGATACAAAATTACTCAAGTTCAAAGCTGATTGCAAAGGTCTCCCATAGAACTAGGTGACTAGGCAATAAAACATTGCACTCAATGGCAGCTGAAATTCAAAGTAATGCACTTTGGAAAACCATCTGAACTATACATAAGCTGTTACCCACTCATGAAAGATCCTGGAGTCCTCATGGACAGGTCACTGAAGACTTCGCCTCAACGTGCAGCTGCAGTTAAAAAAGCTGCTAATGCTAGGAAACATTAGGAAAGGGATTGCTAGTATGACACAGTGTATCATAACATCACTATATAAATCTATGGAACGCCCACACCTAAAATACTGTGTGCAGTTCTGGTCACCTCTCAAAAAATGTATTAGAATTGGAAAAGGTACAGAGAAGGAAGAAATGATTAGGGGTATGGAACAGCTTCGATATGAAGAGATTCAAAGAGAGACTAGGACTGGTCAGCTTAGGGGGATGACTAAGGGGGAATACAACATAAATCTATAAAATCATGAATAGTGTGGAGAAAGTGACTATGGAAATAACACAAGACCAGGGGTAACCCAATGAAGTTAATATCCAACAGGTTTAAACACAAATATAAGGAAGTACTACTTCACACAACAGTCAGCCCATAGAACTTGTTGCTACGGGATGTGGTGAAGGTCAAAAGTATCTAATTCTTTTTTGAAACCAGTTATAGGTTCATGGAGGATAGGTCCATCAATAGCTATCAGTCAAGATGGTCAGAAATGTGACCCTGATGCTCTTAGTGTCCCTACAACTCTAACTGGAAGAAGCTGGGAGTGAACAGCAAGGGAATGATCACTCAGTTGCTTTGTTCTGTTCATTGCCTTTTGAAGCATCTGGCACTGCCCACTGTCAAAACAGGACACTGGGCTAGATAGACCAATGGTCTGACTCAGTATGGCTGTTCTTATATGGTGATAACTTAATCTTAAATACTAGAGCTTATAGGAAAAAAAATTTTGTTCAGAATATTCTGATAGTGGAAAAAATCTTTAGTTTGGGGTAAAGTTTTACAAGAGTACCTAAGTGACTTAGCAGCCTAAATCTCATGAATATGCCAATTACCTATGTTACTTTTGAAAATGGGACTTAGGTTCCTAAGTCATTTTGGTGTTTTGGAAAATATTCATCTAAGTTTTTCTTCAAAAATGCCAAACCCCAAATCTACATTTGAACTCGTGACATTTCTGTGGAATATTCAATTTTAATGAATAGCTATTTTTTCACTAAAAAGTGTTTCAAGTGAAAAATTTGACTTGCTATATTAATTATGTATTATGAGTTTATGCCAGGGCAAAGAAATGTCCAGTTAAATATCATCTCAAAGGTTTTAGCATAATTACAGATAACCTTGCTTGTATATATTATCCTGCCCCACTCATCTTTGTACACACTTGACAATATTTCCATTAAAAAAAAAATTAATATAACCAGAGGATCTATGCACTATAAATCTGATTGCATTACCAGGTCCCTAAAAGAACAAACCCTCTCCACATGAAGAGCTTATTAAATAATTGGCTATCTCTTTGCATGTCATTGAAGTGATTGTTCTTTATGGTTATTGCTCTCCGGTTTCAGTTTACATAATTTTTCCATTTAATACAAGGAGACGGTAATTTAGCATGTTGGCCAATAATGGCCTGATTAGCAAAAACATTTTTAGCAAAGACAAACTAAGCATAGTTATTAGTATAATTTTATTAAGACAATAAATCTTTAACCAAAAGTTCAGACAGGAGCCAGTAGATTCTATATATCAAACCAAATTGAATGTAGCTAATTAGACTTCTTCCAACCTCCAGGTGAATTTGAAATTCTGGGCTAGACTGACTTGCACAGCAAGGGCTATGTTCATAGGTTACACTGCCCCAGGAGCGGTGTGCCTCACAGGGATTATCTGAAATCACAAATCCTCCCCTTCTTATTCTTCAGTGAGAGGTTGTGGGACTAGCAGGGATAGTTATTTTCAGATAGGCCATACCAACAGCAAATTACAAGTACACTCTGCATTCTCTCAGATAATCTGACTAGTGCACAGAGGAAATGGAACCAAGGGTCCATCCCTCCATGCCCTTCTCCTCCAGGGAAGGAGTAAGTCACTGCTGAGGGTCACCATGCCCCACAGCCAGGCTAACCCACTTAAATCCTCTGAGTCAATTCTATACTAGGGCTGTTCCTGAGCCAATCCAGCTATGTACCACTCCTTATTCCAGTCCCTGAGCAAAAACTCAATCTGATTTTAAAACAATTCAAATCTAAATTGATAATACAAATACCCAGTGTCACATTTATATGGAATGTGCCTTGTTTATTTCATATTGAATTGATAGCTATAGTATATAGTGATATTCTACTTATTGATTGGATTATTAAGGATACAAGTTTAATTTATTTTTAATAGCATCTCAGTTGTCTGTACAGCCATGATTTCTCATTATCATGCCTCCGCTACCTTCTAGGATTTCTCCTTTCTGGCCTACGGTACCCTCGAAAGACCGTTTGCCTGCCTGCCTCGTAAGCACAAATTAACTGTGCTCTTGCAGTCAGAGGACTTGGGCTTTAGCATTCTGGGACCCAGAGTACTGCAGTGACACATGGCCCCGAGAACTCAGTTCTGATCTCACACCCACTGCCACATCACAGCAGATATCTTGGCAAATCAACAGGGCTGGTTCTCCAGTGCTTTGCCCTGTTTGTTCTTTGATAATCCGTGCACAATGCTGTCCATCTGAGCTGATAGTGTCTTACACTATCAATTCTTTGGCACAGGTGTAAACGACTACAAAAGGGGCATGGCAATGGCAAGGGGTCAGGTCTCAGCGTGAATTTTCACTGCAATCCATATTAATGAAATGTGGCTGGAATACTACATGCTGGGCTTAAGCGTAATCCTCAGTAGTCTGGAAATACTAGAAAGTTTCATACATCATGCACCTATCCAATAACTAATGGGAATTATATGCATACATTCAAGAGGGAAGAGATACCTGAGATTCTTACCTATCAAAAAGCAAGTGATACCCAGCCTCTGAATAATCAGACATGCAACTAACTACCTGGCAGCTTCACTATATGATAAACAATTTAGTCATGCTCAAATAACCTCTCCAAGAATACTCCATGAATCTGATCCTGAGCCTATTAAAGTCACTGCTAATCTGCCCATTGATTTCAATGGGCTTTTCATGCTTCCCGCAGAACAGTAGACAGTCAACGCATTGGCATTATGTGCAATAGCCCTCTCCCCCCTCAAAAAAAAATAGATTCTGAGTGAAGCTTGTATGTAGTACCAGCATCTGCCCTAAACACAAACACTTGTGCATTTTGATCAATTGTTGGCTGTGAAAGAACACATCATCCAATGTGGACTGCTTATAAAAATATTGCCATTGTAAAATACTGTCAAGCACAAATTTATGCTACAAGAATCCTTTAGAAATCAGTCACTGCTGAAGTTCACCAGTTTCCTCATTGCCTTGAGCTTTTATCTTATCACACCATTGATTAACTGCCTATAATGAGCAAATCTCAGGGATTATTGCTACATATACAATTTGCAGTAATTATGAGGTCATTGATAATGATATGCCTTATTAAAAATAGTGCATTTTTTCCCCCAGGTTCAGCTGAAGGAACTTTGCCATTCTCACTTTATGTAAATAGCCTCAAAGTGTTTCTCAGTTGGAAATGAATTTCTATTTATAGGTGAACTGTACATACAGAAGCACTTTAGTTATTAGCCACAACAGCAAAATGACTTTTAGTCACCTCAGACTGAGTTTATTTAAAAAAAATTAAAATTGAATGATGAATAAAAAAACATATTTTTGCTGCTGAAATTAAATGAGTCCTTTTATTACCTTCATTTCTATTTTTCCACATCATCTTCGAATCTGAGACAGTAACATTATAACTACATAGTTTCTACATCACTTTTGAATTGCAATTACTGAATTAATCAAGTGATAGCCTATATCAGTCTCATAGGCTAGGTATGAAAAAAAACAGACAAGGTTTATTTTGATTTCTCTGTTTCCGAGCACCACTGTTTAATCTGCATGTTTTAAATGGACAGTGAAACATTTTTCCAGAAAGTATATTTATTTACACATTTCCTTCATCCTTGTAGCTTATACTGAGATATGACTGACTACTGGCCTTGGTAGTAATGAGAGATATTGTTAATCAATGGCCTGATTCTGTAAAGCCCAATATACACTCCTTACACACAAATGTACCAGAACTTGGCAATGGGGTACTGATGCGTGTAAGGGCTTTTCACGTGAGTAAGATATGTATATCTATATTACATGGATTAAATGCAATTTAAGTGCTGTGCTTTCAAATGTGTTAAGCCAATGATGTGCACCGTTCATGAACTGTAGAACTAATATTGTCTGGTGTTAAACATTCAATGTATTCCGCTTTATCATTCATCGATTCCAAGGCCAGAAGGGACCATTGTACTTATCTAGGCTGTATAAAACGCAAGCTATAGGACTTCCCTGGATTAATTCCTGTTTGAAGTAGAACAGGTCTTCCACAAAAACACCCAATCTTGATTTTAAAAGCAGCCATTGATGGAGAATCCATCACAAGCCTTGGTAAGCTGTACCAACAGTTACCTCGCTATTCGGGGGGGGGGGGGGGAGAGACAACTCTTGCACCTTATTTCTATCAGAATTTGTCTCTCTCATTGTAACTTTGACTGCTAGGTTGATGAGCCCTTGTGGAGGGCTCCACTCACCACAGGCACCACCTAGTGGTCAGGCAAGGGGCAGGGGCTTTTTTGCCTTAGCATTCACTGTTGACAGCCATCACAACCCAGCAGTGGCCTGTGTCCTTCTGTGACATAGCCCCTCGAGCTGGGCCAAATAAAGAGTCCAAAAAAGGCTAGTTCTGCTATCCAGAAAAGAACTTCAGGTCTGACCTGGCCAGAATCAGGATGAGGGGTCTTCCTAGTCCTGGGTCTTGAGTATAAGAGAGCAGCTTTTCACCTCCAGCCCCATCAGAGGGTGGTGGTTGGGGACCCCAGGCTCACCCTATCCCCTAGGTTCTGATCCAAGACCCAAAAGTAGGTACCAGGCAGGTGCCTATCAGGCAGGACTTGAAGGCATGCTACTGGTCCAAAGGTCCTGTCCTGATGAATGTCTAGTGACAGAAAGGTTGGGGATAAAAATTATCACAATGACTATATATTGCTTTCAGCAGAGACAAATTAAAGGTTTTTATTTTGCTTTCAATCTGACTGAAATACAAAATTACAGAAACATATTTTAAACAGTGAAACTAATATAAATAATAATAAACTGCTTTATCTTTTGTTTTCAGTACAAACAACATACCGTAGTACCTAGTGATTGAGTTCAATAATGAAATCTCTTGGTACTGTCCACTGATTTCCTAAATGGAATTTTATTTTACTTTGATTTTCCCAGCTTGCTTTATTGTAGGCAAAACATATAAATGGTTCACCAACAGAGTTTTGCCAGCATGCTTATGCTACAGACACTCTTATGGTCAGTTAATTCCCTGAACTATAATTTCTATGTTCAATATTTTGAAAAGTGGAAGAGCACAAAAGAAATACAGGCAAGCCCATTTAAACAGACAACAAATGTGCAGTAAAATAAATGTACGAGGAAGAACAGATGTGCTGTACACTGACCTCAGAGAATCCTGGATTAACATTAGTACTTTCTTAACAGACAATAGAGAATAGGATTTCGTGGACACTACCAAATGATGACATACGTAATGTTTATTGTTAAGCAATTAGAACTTCTTTGTAGCAACTCATCTAATTTGTACACTCCTGTGTATGAGAGAGAGACAGTACAATCAAAACAAATAATATTTATGTAATTTGTATAGGCTCATCAGCGCTAGGACTGTTTTTCTACTCAGTGTTTATATAGAGTGGGGCCTCTTGGTGTTACTATAGTCCAAATACATAAGGATGATGATAATTTCTAAGCTCCCAGTCACCTTAGTATCGAGGCACAAATTACATAACTAGAGAAAAGCATCAATGTGTTCTAGGAAAGGAGCTAACTTATGTTCCCTGTCCCAATGAATACAAACCTAGTCTCAGCCAGCCACAGCGCCCCCATCTGCGATAGTGAGGTGCAGAAGAGGCTGCGCTCTGAGTTAGACAGCTCTTAAATGCACTATAAATAAGGTCTAGAACCTTAAAAAGGGATCTAACACCCAACAGTAACATAATGTATGTGCATGGGAGGCCAGCAGCAGCAGCCACTCTACTACACTATTGCTCTCCTGGAATAAATTAGTTTTCCAAACTCTTAGTTCAGTCAGATCCATACAGTTGCCTACATTTTGCCTTCTTGCATCCATACGACCCCATAAGTTGTAGTCTAATGTGAGTGCTAAAAGATAATTAAAATGGAGCACAATTTGACCATTAGTAGTAGACCATTGGGGCATGAGGGCAACACATTACAGTTCCCAGTTCTTCACTAGCTTGTTGATAGCCTCCTCATTGTGAAATACTCATTCCCAACCTCCAACCCTGACAACTATTCTTTATTGTGATGGCTGTTCTGAGAGGTGTTAGTCCAGTGCATCAGTGGCTGGCATATGCCTGCCTGAAACTGCATCAACAAGTCATGTCAATAGGGGTGTATTTGTCATATCTGGGGCTTGGGCGGTCATGCCTAGTAGTAAGAGCAGTGGCAGTCAGAGGCCAGGAATAGCATGAGAGTCAGGAACCAGGAGTCTAAGACAAGGGTCTGAGCCAGGAACCAGGAGTCAGAGCCAGGTTCAGAAGTCCGAGAGTGAGCTAAGAGACAGATCCATTGCTACAGCTGGCAGGAAGTCCACATTCCTGGAACTCCTGCTTGGCTTAAATAGAGTGCCTCGCCCAATCAGGGGCCACCAGAGAACCTGTCAGTCCAGCCTTCTGAGATGTTACTTCCTGTTCTGTTTATCTCCACAGGGTCTGTGTGACAATGCATACAGCCCTCTCACAGCTGCCGGGTAGAACCTCACAATATATTCCACTTATCCAAAATAATTCCCAGTAGGATAATGAAGATTAATTTTCTTGGCATGCACCTCTGCTGTGTAGTCAATAAGAAGCTGTTTGTCCAAATGTGGTTTGACAAGTCTTTCAGCTAAGTCAGAGATTCAAGTGAAAAAACATCAGCATTGTAGGACGTCACATGGATTTATGACATTCTCTTAGGGAAATATGGATCTATAAACCAATGAATGCATTATATACAGCCACATGCAGCATCAGGGTCCAAAAAAAGGCAAACAACATTTGACCATACCCTTCTTTCGCACTTGTCACAATTAAGGCTACAATTGTGTCACAAAATCCGTGACTTCCATTGACCTCCGTGACATTATCTGCCCTGGAGCTGGAGCTCCCAGCCAGACTCCCCACAACTCCCAGCCCCCACCCTGGTGGGGGGACCCTGCAGCTTCCCAGATGTGAAGGATGGTAGAAGGACTTTCCCCAGCTGCAGCAGGGGACCCCGCTCAGTGCCCAGCTGCCCCTGTGGGGTAAGGGGACCCTACAGCAGCCCAGCCCCTACAAGCAGGGGGACCCCAGAGCTCCCACTCACTGCAGTGGTTGGGGACCCAGGAGCCCCAGCAGCAGTGGGTCCTGAACCCACCTCCCCATTTTGTCAGGGATATTTTTAGTGAAAGTCAGAGACAGGTTATGGGCCTCCATAAATTTTTGTTTATTTCTCGTGACCTGTCCCTGATTTTTACAAAAAGTATCTGTAACAAAAACTTAGTCTTAGTCATAATCTATAGTGTTATATAGGTTATACTGTATATTTATTTTTAAAAGTGTGTATCTATAAATATAAGGAAGAAATTTATATCAACTAAACCCTCCTGCTTCTCAGCATATCCACATAAAGTGCTCAGGACTTACTTGTATGTTCATTTTATAATTAACAAGCAATTAAGGGTCACAGCTGTAAATTAACAATCTTCATTAACTAGTATGAATCAAAGACAACATTTATTAGAGGTTTAAATTTAAGATGACTTGAATTGTCTACTAATGTGTTAGCTTAGTTATCGATATGAATATGAGAGATTTTGATTTAAATGAGAATAAGTCTGATCAATCAGAGGTGAAGATATAAAATGTTAACTGCTTTAACAAATTGCTGCTCTAGTTTTCTATAATTATGTAGGAGTAAAGCTTTGACTTTGTGTGTGTGAGGCTTTGGGGCATTTGTTAGTTAACTTGAGAAGGAATATGACGATACACTTCAAAACAGTCATTATAAACAGGCAACATTCATTTTAATAAAATACATTCTCTCTGGTCTATAACTAATGATAGGATTATCATCATTTATATTATGATGCAGGACCATCTATTTGTTCTTTGTTTGTAGAGCACCAAGCGCAGTGGGTTATGGTCCATGAAGAGGGCTCCTAAATACTATGGTAATACAAACAAATCATAATAATTGTACAGTACACTAACAAAATGCATTAGGCTACAGGCTGAGGGTCTGATCCTGCAAACACTTATTTGTTTGAGCAACGTGACTCTTTTCACCTCACTGATTTTAATGAGACAGGTCATGTAAGCAGAATTATTTGCACTTTTGCAAGATTTCCCCCCTTAATTGATCTGTCTTTGTTTTGCCCCCTTTTTACGTATTTATGGTGGGAGGGAACAAAATCATGAGGTTATCTTAAGAACCATGAGATTTTAAAACATAAACATGGGGTTCTTTTTATTTGCCTTCCAATTTTTGAGCCTTTAGACATCACAATTTCAAGTTTTTCTCCATAATCATTAAAGCTAGACACTTTTTTAAAATGGAAGTTGAGATTCACACATAGAATATCAGGGTTGGAAGGGACCTCAGGAAGTCATCTAGTCCAACCCCCTGCTCAAAGCAGGACCAAGCCCAATTAAATCATCCCAGCCAGGGCTTTGTCAAGCCTAACCTTAAAAACCTCTAAGGAAGGAGATTCCACCACCTCCCTAGGTAATCCCTTCCAGTGCTTCACCACCCTTCTAGTGAAAATGTTTTTCCTAATATCCAACCTAAACCTCCCCCACTGCAACCTGAGACCATTACTCCTTGTTCTGTCACCTGCTACCACTGAGAACAGTCTAGATCCATCCTCTTTGGAACCCCCTTTCAGGTAGTTGAAAGCAGCTATCAAATCCCCCCTCATTCTTTTCTTCCGCAGACTAAACAATCCAGTTCCCTCAGCCTCTCCTCATAAGTCATGTGCTCCAACCCCCTAATCATTTTTGTTGCCCTCCGCTGGACGTTTTCCAATTTTTCCACATCCTTCTTGTAGTGTGGGGCCCAAAACTGGACACAGTACTCCGGATGAGGCCTCACCAATGTCGAATAGGGGGGAATGAGCACGTCCCTCGATCTGCTGGCAATGCTCCTACTTATACAGCCCAAAATGCCGTTAGCCTTCTTGACAACAAGGGCAAACTGTTGACTCATATCCAGCTTCTCGTCCACTGTAACCCCTAGGTCCTTTTCTGCAGAACTGCTGCCTAGCCATTCAGTCCCTAGTCTGTAGCAGTGCATGGGATTCTTCCATCCTAAGTGCAGGACTCTGCACTTGTCCTTGTTGAACCTCATCAGATTTCTTTTGGCCCAATCCTCTAATTTGTCTAGGGCCCCCTGTATCCTATCCCTACCCTCCAGCATATCTACCACTCCTCCCCATCTAGTATCATGTGCAAACTTGCTGAGGGTGCAATCCATGCCATCCTCCATATCATTAATGAAGATATTGAACAAAACCGGCCCCAGGACTGACCCTGGGGGCACTCCTCTTGATACCGGCTGCCAACTAGACATGGAGCCATTGATCACTACCCATTGAGCCTGACGATCTAGCCAGCTTTCTATCCACCTTATAGTCCATTCATCCAGCCCATACTTCTTTAAGGGGGCAAAAGACCTATCTGGCTTTAAGATTAAACTCAATAAGTTGATGGAGAAGATGGGATAACATGATTTTGGCAAGTAATTGATTTTTAAATATTCATGGTAAATAGGCCCAATGGTCTGTGATGGGATGTTAGATGGGGTGGGATCTGAGTTACTACAGAGAATTCTTTCCTGGGTATCTGGCTGTTGAATCTTGCCCACACACTCAGGGTTCAGCTGATTGCCATATTTGGGGTCGGGAAGGAATTTTCCTCCAGGGCAGACTGGAAGAGGCCCTGGAGGTTTTCCACCTGCCTCTGTAGCATGGGGTACGGGTCACTTGCTGGAGGATTCTCTGTTCCTTGAAGTCTTTAAACCATGATTTGAGGACTTCAATACTCAGACATTGGTGAGAGGTTTTTCGCAGGAGTGGGTGGGTGAGATTCTGTGGCCTGCGTTGTGGAGGAGGTCAGACTAGATGATCATAATAATCCCTTCTGACCTTAATATCTATGAATCTATGAACTTGCTGGCAAGAATACTGTGGTGAGACTGTATCAAAAGCTTTGCTAAAGTCAAGGAATAAACACATCCACTGCTTTCCCCTCGTCTACATAATCACATGACTCCAGAAGCTCCGGCTTTAAGGAGAAAAAAACACCAAATGTCATAAGACTCATGATAATATCATTTGTACAGTGGCATATGTACTTATACATACAGAGCAGTGGTTTCTTAATGTCAAACCAGCCCCACAATCCCTCTTGGCCACAGCATACAGTGCTTTGTAGATAATTTAAATTTGTAATTGCATAAAATCCAACCTTTATCACCTTGATTAATCTGTCCTTCAGCCCCATATAGATTGCGCCAATCACAACACGACTTCCTTTCTTCTCGTATCCTGGCCTCCATGTGCGGCCACTTCTTTTCAAGATAAAATCTTCCCATCTCTTTGGAAGTTGGCCGAGTGGTCATTTTAGTTCCCATGGGTACCACTTGGTGACAATTGTGGTTCATTTATTGTCAGTAATCCTTGCTATATGCCCGGCCCGTCACATTTTACTATGCCTACTCTCAACGACATTCTGCATTTCACTCTATGGTCAGATCACTTCACGGGGACTCGGTCATGGATTGAAATTCCCAGAATTCTTCTTTCCATCACCCTCTCCATGACAGACAGTTGCTGCTTCTCCGTCTTCGTCAGCGCCCATGTTTCGCTGCCATACAACATTGCTGGCAGTAGTGTTGAGTTGAAGAGGCTAGCGTGTGTTGCCTTATTGATTTTTTCCTTGGAGGACATCATTGATAGAATTGAATGCGCACCAACCTGCTTTCTTTCTTCACAAGAGTTCATCTTCCTGATCGTGGCACATGTTAATTTTTTGGCCCAAATAGACATATTGCTCAACTTCTTCTATTTGTTCTTCCTTGATTGTTATTTGGACTTTTGGCAAGGTATCAGACCACATAAATTTCATTTTGGAGCGGTTAATCTTCAGTCTGACTTGGCTGCTTTTTGCATTGAGTTCTCGCAGCATTTTCGGTAGTTTGATACTATTTTCGGCGATCAACACAATATTGTCTGCAAATCTGAGATAGTTTAATTGCTCTCTGTTGATGTTGATTCTGCCCTTCCAATTCATCCACCTTATTACCATTTCGAGGCACGCTGTGAATAGTTTTGGTGAAACCGTTTCTCCTTGTTTCACACCTTTCTTAACGAGGATGTGAAGGGGAGTATCAAATAAAGTAATAACTGTAGTGCAGTCAGAATTTGCTTCCTTTAATAGTTTGATGTAGTTTGTGTCAATGCCCTGCTCTGCAAGAGATTTCAACACTGCATTGATCTCTATGCTGTCAAATGCTTTTTCGTAGTCAACAAAGGCAATACATAAAGGGAATTTGTATTCCCTTCAGCATTCCAATAGCTGCTTTATAGTGAAAATAGGGTCCATTGTGCTGAAATTCCTTCGAAAGCCTGCCTGTTCTCTCGGCTGCTGTTCGTCCAGACTCTGTGAGAGTCGGTTTGTTATTATTTTGGTGAACAGCTTGTAGACATGTGAGAGCAGACACAGTTCTTTAGATAGTTCTGGACGATAGTTCTTTAGATCTTCATGATTGCCCTTCTTATACAGCAGAATGGTGTTAGACTCCTTCCAGCTACATGGTATCGTCTGCATTTCCAAGTAATGGCTAAACCTCTGAGCAAGGGTTTCCCAGAGGCCTTGGCCTCCAGTTCTTATTTAAATTGTCAGTCCATCTTTACCTGGGACTTTTCCTTCCTTCATCTGGTGAACTGCATGTCGAATTTTGCAGACAAGGACTGGGAATATATGCTCATTGGTCTGTTGAAGTGTTGGTACTGGGACATTCATCTGAGACGTGAACAGTTCGGTTTAGAAATCTTTGCAGACCATTTCCATCCCTGTTCTATCAATTACTGGTTTTCTGCCCCTGTTCTTCAGTGCCATTATTGTTAACCCCACAGTGTCAATTCCCTTTTGCATTTTCAGCAGTCTTTAAGAGCCTTTCATTTCAGTACTTCTCGAAGTCCTCCTTTAGTCTTCTTCTTATCAACTTGCAGAGGAGGGAGTACTCAAGTTTGTCACCATCATTTTGCTTCATATTCCTCCACTTCTCTAGCAAGTTCCGTGTTTCCACTGAGATTCTTCCCTTCGCCCTTTTCGATCTTTTTCTCGGCTAATTTCATGCATTGCCTCAATTTATCAGTGAAGTTTTTATAATCCTCATCACAGTTATCTATAAGACTCCAGTCTTCCTTGGAAACGTTTGCTTTCAAGATTGCTTCACCAAATATTTTTGGCCACAGTCTCGGATTTGCCATCTGTAGTGCTTTCTTCTCCACCTTTTCGTTTAAGCTGAGCCGTGCTCTGAGAAAGTGATGGTCGCTAGTGGTGTTAAATGATGGTACTACTGAGATGTCTTGTATAATGCACCGCTTATCGATCAGAATATAGTCAATCTCATTCTTATTCTTCACATTGGGTACAATCCATGTCCACCTCCTCTTGGCCTTCTTCTTAAACCAGGTGTTACCAATGAACATTTCTTTCATCTCCATCAGAGTTTCCAGTCTCTCTCCTCGTGGATTCCATTCGCCAATGCCATACCTTCCAATGAACTTTTCACTTTCTTTCCCTCTTCAAACTTTGGCATTGAAATCTCCCATCACGATCATATATGTGGATTTTTGAGCGAGGGTTTCCTCGAGCTCCTGATAGAATTCTTCCACATCGTAATCTTTGCTTGTGCTTGTGGGAGCCTAGATCTTGAATAATCTTGAGGGTGCTGTTCTTGTTCAGTTGGAGGTGTAGTAGTCCAATGCACGATGACTTGAATGTGCAGAAGATTGTTTTTGAAGACCATTCCTTGTTGATGATGAAGCTGATTCCTCTAACGGTTCTCATGCCTTCTCCTTTTCCCAACGTGATGGTACTTTTGTCTTTCCACTTCACTTCCATCTCCTTTCTTCACTGTGTTTCAGAGACCAAGGATGTTGCAGGCTGTCCTTGCCTTCTCCTCCATTAGATGGTTGATCGTATCGTTTCTCATCAGTGTCCTGCAGTTATAGGTGCACACTGAGAGGGTAGTCCTTTTTCTGGCCCCCGAGATTCTTAACAGCCTCTCATGGACTGATTTCCCCACCACCATCATAGAACAGATCAAGGAGTGCACAAGGAGTTGGGGCCCATTTATTCATGTTGTTTTAGCCATTTCTTCATCCACCCACTGGCTATGCTGCCAGTGGCACATTTACCTCCTCAACTAAGCTAGCACCCAACCTCAAAAAGGAGGACAGCTGTCCTCTCCCTGTGTTGGGGGCATGACACCTTAATAGCATGCTTGAACCTACTGAAGAATACGTTCTGTTATCCTCACGGTCAGACAAGCCAGGGTCACTGCTGCGCCACTTTGAGGCATTGAAGTAGGATTTTGCAGCAGCCAACCTTTATAATAATTAAAATATCTAATAAATTCTGAGAGTGTGTGGGAGGGCAAAGTGTAATGGAAGGGGTCTTCTGACTCAGTGGTGCCGAGTTGTGAGTGGTATGGATGTGGCTGGGGGTTTGTGGTTGCTAGATTCAGGATTGCTGAGGAGAGAAAATATGCAAGAGCAGGGGTGGGCAAACTTTTTGGGCTGAAGGCCACATTTGGGTGGGGAAATTGTACGCAGGGCAGGGGGTTGGGGTGCGGGAGGGAGTGCGGGGTGTGGGAGGGGGTGTGGTGTGCAGGAATGGGCTCAGGGCAAGGGATTGGGGCAGAGGAGGGGTGCAGGGTGCAGCAGGGGCTCAGGGTAGGAGTTTGGGTGCAGGAGGGGTGTGGGGTGCGACAGGGGCTCAGGACAGGGAGTTGGGGTGCAGGGAGCAGCAGGAGGCTCAGGGTAGGGAGTTGGGGTGCATGGGGGTGCGAGGTGCAGGCAGGGGGCTTAGGGCAGGGAGTGGGGGGCAGAGGGAAGGAGGGGTTCGGGCTCCGGCCTGGCGCCACTTACCTAAAGCGGATCTGAGGTGACAGTGGCTGTGTGGCCTCTGGGGGGAGGGGGAGGCACAGGGATCTGCACACTGCCCTTGCCACACCTCCAGGTACCTCCCCCGAAGCTCCTATTGGCCAAGGTTCCCCATTCCCGGCCAATGGAGCTGGGGGGGGCGGTGCCTGGAGGCAAGGGCCATGCATGGAGCCCTCCGCCCCCCCCCACCCCCGGACCCTAGGGATGTGGTGCCAGCTGCTTCTGAGAGTGGCGTGGGGCCTGCGGCACCACGGGGGGCAATCCCTGGGGCTGGATCCAAAGCCCTGAGGGGCCGGATCCAGCCCGCAGGCCGTAGTATGCTCACCCCTGGGCAAGAGGCTTTTGGAGGTGGTACACAATGCAGGTTATGTGAGGATTCGTGAATAGCATTCAGGAAAATATTTCATCTACTGACACATCACTGAATGTGTATCCTCTCAGTACAGGTATTTGCTAGGCAAGGCATGGGTATATATTAAGGCAGCAATGTGATGAGCCTACAAGGCCTGTAAGACAATAGCTTAGCTAAACAAGGCCTAAGGCCCAAAAGCCTTAGCATAAGCAGCTAACCAGGAGTAACCCTAAACCTTCAAATATCCCAAGATAGAGTGCTGTAATGACTGCTGACAGGTAACCACAGTATGCTATTTTAAATGCAGAACAGCAGCAGGTGTCTGACCACAAGAGTGCTATGCTAGCTAAATGATGTATATGCTAATAAGCTTGAGGTAAAATGCCTAGTAACCTATAGTAGAAGAGCTCCCCAACATCACTCAGGTGAGGAAATACAGATATGAAAAAGGGGCTGAAACGCCTATTGAATATGAATTAGGCACAGTTCCATCAGCATAACATATAACAGTTGTATCCTGGCCTGCATGCCCTGGGAGGTGTAAGTCTTGGGAGATGCCAGGATGACTGCCACTCATGATGATGATGATGATGAGTATGACTAACATCAGGTCCTTTTGCAAGGGATGCACATTCTGTATTATCTCTCAAAAAGAAAAGGAGTACTTGTAGCACCTTAGAGACTAACCAATCACGAAAGCTTATGCTCAAATAAATTGGTTAGTCTCTAAGGTGCCACAAGTACTCCTTTTCTTTTTGCGAATACAGACTAACACAGCTGTTACTCTGATACCTGTATTATCTCTATCTACCTTGCTGGCTTGGAGTGTTGTAACTTTGCTAACTGTGTTAATCAAACTGTTTCCTAAGTGTGAACGTTGCAGCCATGCCCGTCAGGGTTCCCAACTCAACTTTAATTTTGGTAATACTGGGCCTGATCTTGGGACAAGGACCTACCAAACCTCACAACATTAATTGGGAATTCTTAAGTAATCAACATAATTAATACACAATCAATAGATCAGGCAATACCTGGTCTTGTTTTATATGTTCCCACCAGAAAATCTCTGGTGTATACAAAATGCAGTGTGAATCAACTCCAAAATTTGTATCCTTCAACCTTTCCAAAGTGTTTAGTCACACGTTTCTGACTGTAAATGTGTGAAGTCTTGTTCATTCAGTGGTTTGTTTTTTAATGAAGATGCAGTCCTGTGGGTACACAGCCAGTGTAGAACTGATGAGCAGAAAACAGAAGCTGATAGGTAAAACACTCCGTTTTTGCACATTGTCCTGCATTGTAAAATATCCCATGAGAACTCATCTTATAAGCATTACTATGTAATATGAATATGAACACCCAGCATAGTGCTAACACTTTGCATTTCAGATTTGATTACCTTCATCATCAATGACAGCCCTGGCCTTACCAGAAAAATGCACTTTTACTGCAGCTCAAACATGTATGAAATGTTTTAGCTAAACAACCACATTCTTACTTTGCTATTCCAATATATTCTCCCTTTGTGAAAATCCTAAATATAGCAATGCATAAAAATGTATTCCCTGTCTATGTGATGTAAGACCCTAACATTGTTATTGATTTTTTCTGTTCACACTAACCAACTGCTTTAGACAGATACTATAAAGGAAATCCTATTTGACCCTGCTTTCCCTGATAATTTTGCTCATCATATTTCCAACTGAATCTCCCACAATAACCATTTTCTCAAGACCTTCCATTTTTGCTTAATATTTTCTAAGTTCTGCATTGTATAAATATTTACATGATTCAGTCCTGAGGGAGGACTTGAAAGGGAGATTTCATTGCTTTTTTTTCTTTTCTTCTGCGTCTTGTACTTCACCTTGTTTGGCCTTAAATAATAGCAGACTCCACTCTGAGCAGATTAGGAAAAGGAAATCACTCAGGGAAATATAGATTGTCATCACAAAAACTATGAAATCCACCTATCCTATAGCAGGTGGTCATTAAATAACACTGAGTTCCCACCTAGATCTGAGATCATCCATAGATTACAAAGGTCTTTACAAAGGAAGATAAGTTGTAATTATCCCATCCTCTAGCTGGGGAATTTAGGACATAGAGAGAAGAAGTGATTTGCCCAAGGTTATAAAGCAGATCAGGGTCAAAGCCACAAATTGAAGCCTGCTCTGCCAACTCCCAGTTATATGCCCAATCACCTGGACTATGCTGCATCTTTAGCAGACTCCTGCTTCTTGCAGGTCACGTGGTATTTTAAAGCTCCATTATTCTATTCTGTTGGAATCCAGGATCTGAATGCAAATTGTAGTGCTGTTAAGTCATTATATGAGGTGACCTCCAACATGCATGATTATCTTTATGGTGCAAAAAGTGCCTGGTGCAAAAAGGGAAGTAGAGATTTCCCAACATGCATTACTTCCAGTCTGATGTACCAGATGCTTCTTAATAGAAGCCCCTATGTAACATACGACTGCCATATAATAGCACTTTATAGGTACATTATACTAGACCAGACAGCCAATATTGTTTACCCATTGTTCTACCTGAGTTGAGGATCTTTTTTGTCTTGAGCAATACTGATGCATTCCAGGTTCCCTTGGCATGCATTTCTCCATTCCACTGAGCAACACTGAGTTCCCCTAAAACAATGAACATCCCTCCTTTGTGAGATGCAGAATTCGAATCTGAAGGCAACAGGACTCTACAGTGTTACTTGAGAGAATGTTAGCTGAGGTGCTTTTCTGTTTATGCAACCAAAGTGCTAATTCAACATATGACAGAAACCCATACATAATACTAGAGATTTCTATATTTAATTTTATTTTCCACATCCAGTAGTCTACAAACACTAATCATTACTATCTCTGTATGCACTGACACACTCCAGCGATCTTTGTCTCAGTTCATTACTTTAATTTGTCTTGGTTCCTATTACCAGTGTTCCTGGATCTGTCATGCTGTCAACATGTCTTATTTTCAAGTGCTCATGATTTCTTTTTCCTCTCCACACTTTACAGTCACCACTGGGTTTTTCTCTGAGTATGTCAATGCTTGAGTCTACATGTTTAGACGATGCAAATTGACAATTCAGAGTAAGCACTGAGCCCTTGGACTGCTGAACTAACAAGACATGGCTTTGAAATTCTGTGAATTCACCCTGTGGGTATAATTCTTACAAGGCCCAAAGCTAGTGCTCATAGATTCAAACTCAAAATAAACCATGGTGCATAGGCAAGTTTTCGGTGTGGTTTTGAAGTTACTGTTGGTTTTCTGAGGAAGTACAAGGAACTATGACTGGAGAAAAAGGTATAGGGACACTGCACTTGCCAACATTTGTCATGCTGGATGTATTCAAAGCCTCAGAAAAGCAAGATGGAAAAAACCTCTCAGGTTCAGGCACATGTCAGTTGCTCGGTTGATCCCACCACTGCCCCCTGTGTTTCCAGCCCAACCCTCTCAGTGAGAAGGAGCCCTGGATGAGACATTTGACATTTGTTTGGGAGGTCAAGTCTTGCCTCATTCTTGCCTTCGCTTTTGTTCACCCTAATCTGATACTGCTCCAGGTCCCCTTGGCAGGCATTTCTCCAAGCAAAATATTTTTGCTGCTTACTGTGCTTATCGTAAAACATTTTTGTACCCTCTGTATTACATTTTTCTCCTCACTGTAACTGAATGAATAAACTGATAATGAAAAATGTATTCAAGGGATTTCACTTCTTTCTCTGTTTGCAAACTGCTGATGAATAAATTGCAAAATTTTCCAGTGGATTTGTTATTCAAAAATGAGCATTTTTTAAAGTGAATACATGAATTTGCCAATTGCTCACAAATATTTCATTCAAAAACTCAACATTCTAAATCTGTGCTCTGATGAATAGTTACTAAATCATGTGGTATTGTTTCTGAATGGATGACTCCTGTAGGGAGGAGGGATAGCTCAGTGGTTTGAGCATTGGCCTGCTAAACCCAAGGTTGTGAGTTAAATCCTTGAGGGAGCCATTTAGGGTTCTGGGGCAAAATTGGGGATTGGTCTTGCTTTGAGCAGGGGGTTGGACTAGCTGACCTCCTGAGGTCCCTTCCAACTCTGATATTTTATGAATCTATGAGGTCAGACCAAATGTTCTCTTCAGGCCCTAAACTCGAATTAGCCAACCAAAAGACTGAATTCTGAATTGCACACTTGAATGTAAAATTCAAAATCCACAATTCAGAACTGGAAACCACATTCTTGTTGGTTAGCTCTATGGTTCACAATGTACTGTACTGGAGTATTTAACACAGTTTTGGGCACTCCTCGTGCTAGAACATTACTTTGTGGACATTTCACTCAAACCAAGCCCCCAAACGATGTGTATACAGTGGAAGTGGGTTCATTTGGAAGTTCCAAGGAATATTTGTGGTCTTCTTTTGCAGTTTTTATGTAGTGCTAGTCCTCTGTTCATAACACCTTCCCATTTAACAGTGTCCATGTTTGTAATTAATTTGCTATTTACCTCCTCTCCCAGATAATTAATGGAGCTGTTAAATAAGACCAGACCTAACACTGACCTCTCTTTCATTATCCTTCGTTTAGGGTCCTTAAATCACCTTTTAATCCAGGCACAGTTCTCATATACAAGCCAGTTTGAATTATTTTCTAGTGACATTTCATCAGACGTTGTCAAATGATTTGCTAAAATCAGCATCTATTACACTTACTGCATCCCATTAATCCATTAATTTCATAATTTAATCAAAAAGGTGATCAGGTTTTCTGGCATGATTTATTTAATAAAAACCAGCTTCTTACTGCCATTAAGAAATCACAAAGTTCTTTCATCAGACTCAAATAACTGTAATATAACGGACATAAAGCAAACATTGAGAATCTTAGTCTAGATTCTACCTGATCACCATTCAGAACTGATGGAGAGGAATTTGTTGCCATTGAAGTACAAAGCACTGGAGGTGCGATTCTGTACTGTGTGCAGAACTCACAGCCCAGTAGGAGCTGTCATTTAACGCAGCGTTAAATTGCCTTTGTGCCCACCCAATCTTGGCGTCTTCAAGGGCTAGAGAGGGCCCCAGTGTAATTTAGATAGATAGCTAAAATTGCTAATGAAACGTTTTTTCATCCAAAACAATGTGTTCACAGAAAAAAGTTCCATTTTGACAAAACACTTTGGTTTTCAAAAATTTCAAAACAAAAAATTTCAGGGAAAGAACCCAAACTTTTTCAGTATTTTCTCCCACTTTGATTAATGGCTTTACAAGCATCATATAATACAATTTCCAAAAACCAAACATCAAACAGATTCCAAACAATACAACAAAACACTGTACATAAATGAACTGTACAGTGCAAAATGATAATTATGTAAAGTCTTCCAGAGCTAGCTTTCCTCTGTAGGGGGAACTAGCTTTTCTCCTATAGGGGGAGCAGAGTTTCTTTTCCATATAATCTTTCTAGCACCGGGGTGTACAATTGTATGGCCATCTACAACTCCTAGTTAATGTTATTTTTTTTAAAATCTCTACATAACAGATTATTAGAAACCATCCCAGATGGGATTGCTTAGAGGGTATTTCTGTATTTGTGTGTTGATCCTTTCTAACAGAAAATTAATAGGGATTAATTTTTAAATACATTACCGTCCATACTGTAATATGAAAATTATAGGCTTTTCAAAAGTAAGGAGACTGCAGTGAAAGGAAGGTATGGGATGTTGCCACAGTGGGAGTAAATTATGTATAGTCCTTAGATCAGAAGAAAACATTTTCAAGTCAAATTGGTTTATAATTACATGTCTGAAGACCTGCTCAAGACACAGAAATTTCCACTCAAAATGTGCACTAATATTAGGTTAGACAGCAACATCATAAACAGTAGATGAAATAAATGGATTAGAGCCCTTCGTAACAAATTTTACAGGCACAGACGTGTTCCTAAATTAGCAGCCACGTAGCAGTTCTCTGTACTTATCTAAAATATTCTTGTAGTGCCAGAGGAGTAAGATACAAAGAACAATTTTTTTCCATTTTTTTTTTATAAAGTAACCCAAAATGATCTTAGTGCTACGTGACAGCATGGAACTAAATGGCTTGGTGACCACAGAAAAGTGTAATGTAAAACAATGGTGAAGATTAAAGACCTCAGTATGCAGAACTATACTGAAATCAGTGGAATTTTTGCCTAAAAATTGACGCCAGGATTTATCACTAAATGTAGTAGCATTTAACTCTTCCCCTGCATCCAAGGAAAAAATATCATTTTATAAAGTGGTTTCCAAATCTGCTAAAAAACCTGAAGACACTTGTAATTGAGACACTTATGAAAGTAATCAGAGAGAGAGTTGTCGTCTAATGAACAGGGCTGGTAACCAGAAACTTCTGAGTTCTAATCCCATCTCTGACCCTGACTTCCCTAGTAAATTTGGGCAAAGACACAAGGGTCTGATCTAGCAACCCCCTGATCCACACACAGAGGGAAACACCTACTGGAGTCAACTTGTTGGGCTCACTTTCTCCAGTGTGAAACTACCCTAGTATGGCCAATAATATTATTAATAGCGTGGCAGGAGCTAGAGACTCCATCCTCCCATTGTGGTAGGAAGTTTACAAACTTCAGAAAATATTCATAAAGTCATTTTAAGATAACTATTTGACACTGTTTTATTATCACACTTTGGCTATTCATCTTTGCAAAGAGAGTTCTAAATCACTGAAGTTATCCTGTCACATGCTAAATATATAAATATTCAATGTGTATTTAATAAGATTTTGCATCATTTTATTAGTCTGGAAGTTTTAAACTCCACTGAAAATCTCTCCATCACATACATACACATATTATCAACCTTACACACTATAAAGGGCTGATCCTGCTTCTATTGACTTCTATGGGAGCAGGACGCCGACCTGTATGGGCCTGATACAAAGACGAGTGAAGTCAATGGAAAGACTTGTGTGGACTTGAACAGACATTGAATCAGATCCGCTAACCAGATAAAAATCAAACCATGTTTCCTGAATATAACTGGATTATTAAACTGAAAGTACATATTTCTTATATGTTCTTATACCACCTCCTATACATGGATCACTGATACTTTACCTTGAGGTTTCCCATCTTAATAACTATCAATTATTCAATATTATACAGGGTTTTTTTGCATGTCAGAGTTACAGTAATTAACTTTGTACCAATCACCAGGGTGCACATTAATATTCATGTACTTTTATAGAAAAATGATCTTGAAACTTCACAGCAGGGAGGGTTAACATGATTCATTAATGTTCTACACAGGTTCCTTTTATAATTCATTAAGGAAATATTAGCATAATTGTGTGCAATTAATTTTCTTGAACATACGTTGATATAAGGGTGGGATGAATGGGACCAGTGCTAATCTAAGAAACACGGCTTTTACTATGCTCTTGGACTCCAGGGACTGATCATCATATCTGAGATATTGCTTACTAGGTGCACCCTGATATTGCACAAGGAATCAGAGATGGATGGAGCCAATCAAGCTGAGGGTTTGATTTTCACAAAGAAAAAAAAGATCTCCTCATAGAATCATAGAATATCAGGGTTGGAAGGGACCCCAGAAGGTCATCTAGTCCAACCCCCTGCTCAAAGCAGGACCAATCTCCTCTATCCCCTTCGTATAATTCTCTATTTTGTGGGGAGGAGAAAGAGAAAAACACATTACTAAAAATGAACAAGAGACTGAAAGAAAATGAAACAAAGTGATAGGCTACAAATGAGTAAAGAGACCAGAGAATGGAATATCTAATGGTAATAAAGGGTGAAGAGAAAGTTCAGCAACTGAAAGAAGGAAGTGATGGAAATGGGAAGGGACAGAGTGAAAATTAAATAGCCCAAAGAAAAAAAGTTTTCAAGGAAATAAAGAAAAAGCAATCTGAATAACTAATGGTAGGAATAGAGTAATGCAACCTTATCTATGGGTTTAGGTAACAAGTATTAGAGATAGCAGGATATTAAGATATCTGATCCACCCATACATAGTGCCTGCACGTAAATCCAACCCAGTGGTAGCTAAAAAAAAAGTTGGGATGAGTTCTTGGAAGTAGCCCTTATACTGTTATGTACCTGCTGAATAATGTCATTGAAATAAATGAATGAACATGTACTCTGAGCCATGATCGGGCTCTTGGTCAATTTTTATATCTTACATTGCCACTCAGTTTTACATATACTGAGTGTCGCAGTTTCAAGAAAAAACAATGAGGAGTACTTGTGGCACCTTGTAGACCAACAAATTTATTAGGGCATAAGCTTTCCTGGGCTAAAACCCACTTCATCAGATGCATGGAATGGAAAATACAATAGGAGGATATATATAGCAATACATGAAAAGATGGGAGTTGCTTTAACCCGTGGAGGGTCGAGATAAATCGGTTAAAGTGGGCTATTATCAACAGGATGAAAAATCACTTTTGTAGTGGTAATCAGGGTGGCTCATTTCAAACAGTTAACAAGTGTGAGTAACCGTAGGGGCAAATTAGCATGGGGAAATTAGTTTTTTTTAGTTCTTGTAAAAAGAAAAGGAGTACTTGTGGCACCTTAGAGACTAACCAATTTATTTGAGCATGAGCTTTCATGAGCTACAGCTCACTTCATCGGATGCTCACGAAAGCTCATGCTCAAATAAACTGATTAGTCTCTAAGGTGCCGCAAGTACTCCTTTTCTTTTTGCGAATACAGACTAACACAGCTGTTACTCTGAAACCTGTCATTAGTTCTTGTAGTGACTCATCCACTCCCAGTCTTTATTCAGGCCTAATTTGATGGTGTCCAGTTTGCAAATTAATTCCAGTTCCGCAGTTTATCGTTGGAGTCTGTTTTTGAAGTTTTTTTGTTGAAGAATTACCACTTTTAAGTCTGTTATCGAGTGTCCAGGGAGGTTGAAGTGTTCTGCGACTGGTTTTTTAATGTTATAATTCTTGACGTCTGATTTGTGTCCATTTATTCTTTTGCGTAGAGACTGTCCGGTTTGGCCAATGTACATGGCATTGCCCCTCTGCCATCAGCCACTAGGCCAACAGAGCCCATGTCCGGGGCCCTGGACAATTGGGGGCCCTGGAAAAATGGGCACCTCCACACCCCAACCTGCCTCCCCGGCACTCCTGCAGAGGAGCGGGGCAAACCCAAGAGCACTGGGAGAGGGGCTGCAGCCAGAAGGGGTGGGGAGCATCTCCCAATTGCTCTGGCCCAGGGCCCAACAAACTGGTAATCTGCCTCAGCAGAGGAGGATTTATTAGACAACTGGAACACAGCACTGGAAGTGCTTAGTTTAGAATACAGAAATGAAGCTTAGAACATAGTAATTCTAGTCAAGCCACAGGTCACCAGCCAAGCTGCAGTGAACTCCATAATCAGGCTCACTCGCTCGCTCTTGGACTTCCTTCCTTTGTCAGTTTCCAGGTGAGAGCCCCAAGCTTCTTCTAGAGCCCACACTGATCCCTCACCTCAGTCACCTCTCAGTCATATGTTCTTGAGCTGGAGTATCTGCTCCACTTCCCTGCTGAGAGGCAGATAAATCCTCATCCCTCTATGTCATTGGTTGCTCGATGTCAATGTCTTTGTGATTGGGCTTTCCATTCTCATCTTGGATTTTCTGCTGATAATAGTCCATTTCAACCAGCCGTTTTAATGACCCATTCATTTCAGACCTCTAGGCAACCCACACTCCTATATCTCTTAGTTTGTCCTGAGAGCAAATTCAATTCTTTTCCCCGACTGGGTAGCAATACAATGTAAAAGGAGAAACTGAGGCACACATAGGATTCATAAAAGTTACAAAAAATTCCCACTTTGTCACAAAAACTCTATACATCTCAGACTTTAAGGCCAAAAGGGACCATCATGATCATCTAGTCTGAACTCCTGCACATCGCAGACCACAGAACCTCATCCATGCACTTCTGGCTGATTTACTGAAATCCTTAAATCGTGATTTAAAGATATCAAGTTACAAATGATCCACCATTAACTCTAGCTCAAACCAGCAAGTGACCTGTGCCCCACACTGCAAAGGAAGGTGAAAAAAACACAGGGTCTCTGCTAATCTGTCCTGGGGGAAAATTCCTTCCTGACCCCAAATATGGTGATCAGTTAAACCCTGAACATGTGGGCAAGACCCACCAGCCAGACACCTGGGAAAGAATTCTCTGTACAAACTCAGAGGCTTCCCCATCTAGCATCTCATCTCCATCCATTGCAGATATTTGCTAATAGCAGTTGCGGATGTGCCATATGCCATTATAGGCAATCTCATCATGCCTACCTCTCCATAAATTTACCAAGCTTAGTTAGTTTTTTTAAGCAAGTTAGTTTTTTGTTCCCACTGCTTTCCTTGGAAGGCTGTTCCAGAACTTCGCTTCTCTGATGGTTAGAACTTCCTTCTAATTTCAAACCTAAATTTATTCATGGCCAGTTTATATCCATTGGTTCTTGTGCCAACATTGACCCTTAACTTAAATAAGTTCTCTTCCTCTCTAGTGTTATTTCTCTGATGTATTTATAGATAGCAATCATATCTGCCCTTAGCCTTCTTTTGGTTAGGCTAAACAAGCCACGCTCCTTAAGTCTCCTCTTGTAAGGTAGGTTCTCCATTCTTCTAATCATCCTAGTAGCCCTTCTCTGCACCTGTTCATTTGAATTCATCTTTCTTAAACATGAGACCAGAATTGCACACAGTATTCCAGATGATGTCTCCCCAGTGTCTTTATAATAGTAATAACAATTCCCTATCTCTACTGGAAATACCTAGCCTCATGCATCCTAGGAGTGCATTAGCCTTTTTCATGGTCACATCACATTGGCAGCTCATAGTCATCCTGTGATCATAGAATCATAGAATATCAGGGTTGGAAAGGACCTCAGGAGGTCATCTAGTCCAACCCCCTGCTCAAAGCAGGACCGATCCCCAATACATCTAAGTCTTTTTTCTCCATTGCTGCCAACTGACACATCCCGGCTTATAGCAAAAATTCTTGTTAGTCCCTAATTTTGCACTAAAAAATTTCATCCCATTTCTATTACTCCATTTTTCAAGGTCATCCAAATCTTGTTTGATATTCTGGTCCTCCTCTGTATGGGCAATGCCTCCCAACTTTTTGTCACCCACAAATTTTATTAGCATGCTCACACTTTTGTGTCAAGATCATTAATGAAAATGTTAAATAAAATTAGTCCCAAAACCAATCCCTGAGGAACTCCATTAGTAATCTCCCTCCAGCCAGACAGTTCACCTTTCCGTATGACCCATTGTAGTCTTCTTTTTAGCCAGTATCTTAGCCAACTTTAGATTCTTATATTAATCCCCATCTTCCCCAACTGAACTAATAATTTTCCATGTGAAACTGTATCAAATGCCTAAGTGAAATCCAAGTAGATTAGATTACGGCATTTCCTTTTTCTAGAAAATCAGTTATTGTCTCAAATAAAAAAAAAAGAGAGAGAGAGAGAGATCAGATTAGTGTGGCATGATCTACCTTTTATTAACCCATATTTTACTTTATCCCAATATCTTTTATGTCCTTAATTACTCTCTTTCAAAATTTGTTCTAAAATCTGGCTTACAATTAAGGCCAAACTAACTGGCCTGTAGTTTCCTGGGTCAATTCCCCCCCCTCCCCATTTTATATGTTCAATTCTCTAATCATGGGATACAACTCCCATGTTTACAGATTCTCTAAAAAAACCTTGTTATTGGCCTTGCAATTTCATACACCAGTTCTTTAATATTCTTGGATGGAGATCTGAGATCCCTGATTTGGTCCCAATAAACTGTTTGAATGCAACTTCCATCTCTGATGTGGTAATTTCAATATCCTCATTCCCTTTAGCCACCCTGCTACTGTCCTCAGCTCCAAACTATTCCTATTAAAAACTGAGGCAAAGTATTCATTTAGGTGGTAGGCCATGCCTAGATAATCTTTAATCTCCACTCTATCCTCAATCCTTAGCAGTCCTACTTCTGCTAATGGATTCTGACCTGTCATTGAAATATGTCTTAACTTCTGTCTGGAGCAGTCTATGGTGCTTGAGGTCACAAGATAACTCTTCACAGAACAGGAAATCCTACATAAACTGAAATTTTAAACTGAATTTAAAGATTTAGTGTTCAAGTTTTCTTGTTGCTGTGGATCATGATTTTTTGGCAAATGTGTCCACAAATTTGAATTGCTTCTCCAAAGACAAAATTAATATTTTTGGCTAGCTTTCAGGAAATCAATGTTTAGCAGCAAGTTAAAGTAGAGTGCAAGGCATAATGTACGGACATACTGATGCTATTACACATATCAATGGTGGCACGATTGCTCTCTGAATTATGCCAACGACCATGTGTAAAGGTAGAAACAAAGAAATGTATCTTGATAAGCAAAGAAGTACATGAGCATCTTAAAATCCATGGTTAAAATAGTGTAGGAAGGACTCATGGTGGAAGATCTGGGTACTTAGCAGAACTGAACCCCATAAGATTGTCATAATTGATGAGATTATTTACCCATTAAACATGGTACTCTAACTTCAGCTGTAAAAAATACCTTTTTTTTCAGAGAGAGGCATGATCAAAAGCTCTAAGCCAATTGTGCAATGCTGCACAGTGGAAAAAACATTCCCTTTTTACTCTTTATATGTCAGAAGGAACTCAGGCCCTAATTCAGCAAAACATTTAAGCACAAGTGCTTAACACTAAGCATATGAGTCCCATTAACGTCTATGCTTCAAGTGTTTATTTCTAATTGGACCCTCAATTATTAAATCTTGCTACAGCTTCCAAGTGGATTCCATTTTTATGACCTTTTACATTATTATTCTATAGGACATATAATATACTTCAGAAGGGTTGAACTTTATGTGTACAAGCTCCATACTACTATACACAATTTTGGTAGACATCAGTTCATTCTTATGTGCTCCCATATGAAAGGTATTGATGTAAAAGGGACATCTCTCATTTTAGGCAACAATTCTGTACATAAAGTTTGTGTCATTTGGACCTTTGAAGCAAAAATGACTCACATAGGTGAATGTACAATTGCAGGGACAGAAAGAGATCACTAGTTACTATCTTGCTCCACTTCACAGGCAATAAAGAAAATCATTCTAAGTGCTTTTATTTTTCTTAGCTCCTTTCCTTGTTTACACTTCTTGCAGTCTTTTTACTTGTAAGACTTTATTCTCAACAATGCTCTGTTGAAATGTCAACATAATTATCTTTTTTTCACCAAAAGCTTCAACTTCTTTCCAAATTCTTCCTTGGAAAATACAAAAATAAAGGAACAGAAATAATAAGAACCAATTTACGGTTCCCCAAAACTTTTCACTAAAGGTTGCATCTTATCTGCTTGCTTATTTCTTCTGTAGCCATCTGAATAATGCCACATGTTTATACTTGCTAAGCAAGGTCACTGAGCTCAAATATTTCAGCCTTCTTTTTTAAGTACAGAACTTCCTTCCTATTATTTTCTTTTACTTTACTTAATAAAGACACCCTTAATATAGAAAGCAAAAGAACACATTGATATCCCCTGCTTAGTTAACTTTTCTTCAAGTTTCTCCTTAATTGTAAAGATAAAAATAACTCAGAACAGGATTGATATTTTTTCTTCTTCTGAAGAAAGTCAAACTTTAGAAAAACTACATTTTCCAGCACTTTTCTGTCTTGGGTGTTTGCATGGACAATTATATGTTCACATGCATGACAAAAAGGTCCCAATTCTTCTGCTGTATTCTTCCAGATGAATAACCTTACCTGACATAGCTCTTTTACTATTGGTTTCTGAATGAAGAAACGGAGTATGTGTGAAATAAATATAGTCAGTAGAACCCTACCATCTTTTACACATTGTGATAACTGGATTTACAAATTTACCCTAAATTTCACCTGTAAAAAATGAGTGTAAGTTCATAAGATGTTGAGTAACCTAAAACAATAAATGTTGAATGGAAAAGGTGCAAAAAAGAGACAAAGACTGAATTAGTTCAAACAAAGAGGCCTACTGATATAATTCAAAGACTGTGTTAAGATCATGCCTGGTAAACACGAACAGTCTGAGAACAATGAACCAAAACTGGAGTGATAGTAGACAAAATAATGAGGGGATGGGCTATTCCACTCACCCTTCGGTTTTTAGATCCTTAAAGAAAGAGACTTGGGGGAGCAAAATGGCCTACTCGAGTGAGCTCTAGCATCATGGCTGCCAAACCCACCATCTCTTGGAACTCCAGAGCTTCTTTGTCCTAATCCTGAGAGATGTCCTGACCAGATCAGGCCACAGAGAGGGAACCAGATGACATCGCCACTCCACCAGCACCAGCTGAATTCTGACCACCACCTGGGATTTGAGACGGTCTCTCTCCCCCAACCCCATGTGTCCTATTCCTTCCCTACCTTATTTCTTCTCTTTCCTATCTCTCCATTTTTCCTTCTGTCAATCAGAATCTGGTTTAGCCAGCCAAAACTGCGTATTTTGCAACACTGCCATAAGCCTGTGACCAGAGAGGCAGCTAAATGCAATGTCTTAAACAGCCAAATTCTGGAACAAGTCTGCTGGGTCTCAGAGTGACTGATAAGACAATGTGCTGGGCCTGTGTTTCTCCAGCAGTGAGGCTGCAAATGAGAGTCAACTCCAGAGACAGAATTTGCGTTTTCTACCTTTGCTATTCTTCTCTTCCCCTTTTGTGGGTGTTTGTCTTGTTTTCTCGGAAATGAGATTGGACTAGAGCAGAAATAGCAACAGCTCCAGCCCAGTTCTGCTAACTACTTCCCTTTTCTCCAACACAGCAAGTTATTACCATCTTTAATACCATATAGGAGACTATCAAACAAGGATGATCTTTCCTTCTAAAGACTCACTCCAGCTAAAGGGAAAGGGAACAAGGGATGTTGTTAAAATGAAAGCCTTACTTAATACTTTACATTTCAAATGCCTTAAATGTTTTTTCTCCTTTTCTGTATCTTTAATAAAAGATCAAATGGATTTTTTGTGGTTTTTGCCATGATGCTAAGCAGGCGGAGATCTTTGATACCAAACGCAGAACCCTGTTTGACATTATTTAATTTTAGACAGTGACGAGGCCATGTGCGTCATGTGAACACCTTGACTCTTTAGGTTCATATATTCCATCAAAATTAATACACATTGTTAATTATTCTTCTAACAGTGGCATTTCAGCTTATGATGTAAAGTCAGGATTTACAAAGGAGCCTGAAGTTCAAAGCAGATGAAAGCTTTGGGATTTGGGCAATGAACTCCCTGAAGCTCCTCTAAAAATGCTAGTTAAAATCACCAGCTACCATCCCAGCCTTTTAAAAAAAAATCAGTAAAAAAACCAAAGTGAAATAATACAGCACAACTGGAGCTTATGACTAGCCATCGGTGATGATTTGGAGGTTCAGCAGTGGTGCAGACAGAATTGTGAATGACTTTATGGAACTGTATAATTAAATGGCAGGGTCATGGAAAGCCTACATGCACGTGGTTCCACCATGAGTTAGCATTGTGGTATCATGTCTCTGCCAGGCCAGAGACAATGGTGGGTGATCAGCACTCAAGAATTCAAAGCAAAACACCTGAACAACGGGTGAGCTGTATTCTTAGAAAAACAGTTTTAGCTTAACTTCTCTGAAGGGAGTGTGGAAAGGCAGGAGCAGTGGAAAGTTATCCACGCGACAAAACAAATGAAGACAGGTGGCTTTAAATAGCCAACAAAGGGGAGTGGGGAGGGGGGAGAGGCAGACCAGAAGAGGAAGCCTGGGGCAGGTGACAGAAAGTTTACAGAAAGTGGGAAGCAGCTCCATGAGGGAGAGACACCAGCTACCATGCAACAACCTTCATGAGGAAGGGGCCTTTTGCCTGCCTCCCTTCCTGGACCCCTACAGTTCCTCAAGGACTCATTCGGGAAGGGTGAGATAGAAAGTGAGGGACACTGAGGTTTGTTCTGTATGATCTGCACTCTCCTGTGCTTTACCTGATTAAACATAAAAGAGTATAAAGGTCTAGGAGCAGGTAAAACATATGTTGACTGCTTCACAGCTACTGCATACCCCTGAGAGAGTTACACTGTAACCACAAGCATCAGCCCTTTGGGTAGAGGTCTGGGAGAGGAGCGTGTTTAAGTACCAGGGAATCTGAAGGGTCAGCATTGCATGTAGAGGGGCTAGGCAGATGGTCAGCAGGTTCCAGCACTCAGACAGATGTGCTAGAGAGAAGATTTGCACCCTGAGAGTATGCCTAGGGACACCAAGACTGGGGCAGCGACTGGACTCCCCATTCAAGCATCAAGAGCTTGAAACACCCTAGGGATCCAGAGCACAGAAGATTGTATTCCCCTTACAGCAGTTCTAGTGGATGGTCAGCAAGGGGCGCTCTCTAGGATCTGTGTCCCCTTGCATAAAAGCATACAATGCTTGAATCTGCCTCATCACTAAAGCTGGTTGGGATACCATTTTTTGTTCCTGTGAAAAGTTTTGACAGAAATGAAACGTTTTTGTCAAACTTTAAAAAAAGAAAAAAGCTTTCACTGAAAAACCAAAAACTAAACCTGAAAAATTTAGTTGAGAATTGGCATTTCTTCTTGAAATTCTTGTTTTGATGAAAAAGCCATTGTTCAATTTCAAGCAACTCTTCTCATCACTTATCAATAAAGACTAGTCATTCATAATTACTTTAAAACTCAGCTGCTTTCAGTTACATCTTGTAATAACCAACAGCATTTTTAGTCTACTTCATGATTCATTCATTGTATTATTAGAAAGAGATTTATTTCAAATTGCTCCTGAACAATGGAAAGGTGTGGACAGTAGGGGAAGGCAGCAGCTCATGTGTCAAGCAAAGAGAAGGAGACCTTTTCATATTCTCCTAAAAAATGAATATAAGGCTCCATTATTGTACAGGCCACTAGGCCAGGCAGCCATGGAGATAATTTATTGCTGAGCCCTAACCAGGTCTAAAGCTGTGATAATCCTTTAAAGCATTGAACATACTCTAATTATAGTCATTCCATGAAGAAAATTGAAGTAAGGTTATATTTTCAAGGATATGGAGCGCAAGGAGGTTGGTTCTTAAACCAAGAGTCTACAACAGCACTTAGCGTTTAGAAACAAAACAAAAAAATCCTCTCTCTAGGATGAGCAACCAACAATTCTTGGGTGGAGGAGAGGAGAAAGATGTTTGGGATTACATCAAACATCACGTGCAATTGTGTGCCTACTTGTATATACATATGCAAATGAGAATGGAGATATCTAGATACCCACTTGCAGGTACAGATTCAGAAACTGTCAAGCAAATTGTATTGTCCAATCTCCAAACACTTATAAAATCCTAAGGATTCTCAGGTCATTACAGTGCCCTGTGATGCCCTACATGTTCAGCAGTACTCTTACTCCAAGAAAGCTGCTTTACATGGTTCAAGTAGTGTCCAGAAATTGAAGGAGGAGAATAAAAGAGATACATTTCTTAACGTATTTTGGGGATGGTCCAAGATTTTCCCCCAGCCAGCAGAAGTTAGAGATGTCCAAGTTTTGTTACAAGTCCACACCTGATGAAACCCCTTAGTCATCACAGGTCAGCAACTCTTCATCAAGTCTTACTGAATTTGGAGGTAGGCTCATAACCAAAAATAACCCAACATCCCACCAGGGAACATTATTCCATCACTCTGCTACTGACCGCAAGTCTTAAAATAGCAGAACCTTGAGAATATTCCTTGGTTCCAAGGCCAATTGGGGGGATGGGGGTAGCAGGTCGGCCATTTGGCCTGGGCCTCAAGCTCAAAGGGGGCCTCAAATGTAGACACTTGTTAATTTTTTGGCATTTGATAAGTTTTGCAACTTGTTTTTATGCACATCCCTATTGGACCAGAAAAGCATTTATTAAATAAAAAAATATTCAAATTATGTCTCACTTTTTTTTTTTGTGTCTTATTTTGTTTTCATGTGTCATCATTTTTTTATTTTCATTATGGCTAGGGGCCTCCAAAGCTGGAAGTGGCCTGGGTCTCTCTGGATCTGTGAGAGGGCCTGCTTGGTTCCCAGCTGAAGTGAGTTGCTTGTATAACTCATGGGTCAATGTAAGATGGTGGCCATCACACTTGTTCCCCAGAGGAAAGTGTCTGGTTTAAGAAGAACCAGACTTACCTTGCCAGCCCACTGAATAAGTGGGACTGGAGTGAGCTAACTGGCTGGCTTTTGAACAGCCAGAAAGCCAGTGGCTTGTAACAGGCCTGTCAAAGACATCAAGCATGGGGTTGATAGAAAGTCATCAAGCTTTCTCTCAGAGGATAGCTGAAGGCAAGGAAGGGAATCCAGACCTGCTGAAAGAAAGTGGTGGTTAAAGTCAATGGGAGAAAAAGTTACCAGTGTGGCTCAAGGTTCATTTCTATGTTTGAGGCAAAATGAAAAATGAAGAGAGAGCCTTGTGGAGTTGCAAACCTGTGAAAACTGTCCCTGCCAGAAAAAGCTCAGTAAAACTCCTGCAAACCCAAACCACTGAGCTTTATACAAATCTCTGACCTACACTTAAAGTGATCTATTCTTCCTATTTTTCTGCAGCATCCCCATGCTCGCTCCCATTCATCTTCACTCCAGCTAGAACCATTTTTAAAGTAACGTATACATTTTTTTCCATTCCAGCTCTGGTCATTCTGTCTATAGCAGCAACACTGATTCACTTGTGTGTGCCCATTAGGTTCCTAAGGGAAAAGACCTATGTCAGTCTTGTCTAGCTTGTCAACAAGGGACAAAACCTTTTAGGCCACTAAGTCTTTTATTAAATCATGCTTCTGTGTCTTTTCACTGCTTTCTAGGGTACTTTCTTGCAACTTCTCCATTCTCTGTCCTGTTTTTTCAATAATATCTTTAATCCTAAATCTCACAGCTAAACCAGCCTGGTATCAGCTGCAGACAATCAACCTGATAGTACAGCAAAATGCATTACACTGGAACAATATTCACAAAAACTATAATGGAAAAGGTTCCTACATAATTGTACCAAGTTTTAAAAAACCTGGCATATTCTATTTCTGAATGACAGAGCCTGATTCATTTATTAATCATTCCTCTCTACAATCAAGTATTTAAAGAAACACATGCTTTATCTGCAATCTTTACAACAATAGGTCAGCCAATACACTCATCAATTTTCATCTGTGACAATACAAAAGATAAAGAACAAGTTTAGCAGTATCTAGGTATGCATAGTATGTCTATACATAGAATCACAGAATATCAGGGTTGGAAAGGACTTCAGGAGGTCATCTAGTCCAACCCCCTGCTCAAAGCAGGACCAATCCCCAACTAAATCATCCCAGCCAGGGCTTTGTCAAGCCTAACCTTAAAAACCTCTAAGGAAGGAGATTCCACCACCTCCCTAGGTAACCCCTTCCCGTGCTTCACCACCCTCCTAGTGAAAATGTTTTTCCTAATATCCAACCTAAACCTCCCCCACTGCAACTTGAGACCATTACTCCTTGTTCTGTCATCTGCTACCACTGAGAACAGTCTACATCCATCCTCTTTGGAACCCCCTTTCAGGTAGTTGAAAGCAGCTATCAAATCCCCCCTCATTCTTCTCTTCTGCAGACTAAACAATCCCAGTTCCCTCAGCCTCTCCTCATAAGTCATGCGTTCCAGTCCCCTAATCATTTTTGTTGCCCTCCGCTGGACGCTTTCCAATTTTTCCACATCCTTCTTGTAGCGTGGGGCCCAAAACTGGACACAGTACTCCAGATGAGGCCTCACCAATGCCAAATAGAGGGGAATGAGCACGTCCCTCGATCTGCTGGCAATGCTCCTACTTATACAGCCCAAAATGCCATTAACCTTCTTGACAACAAGGGCAAACTGTTGACTCATATCCAGCTTCTCGTCCACTGTCACCCCTAGGTCCTTCTCTGCAGAACTGCTGCCTGGCCATTCAGTCCCTAGTCTGTAGCGGTGCATGGGATTCTTCCGTCCTAAGTGCAGGACTCTGCACTTGTCCTTGTTGAACCTCATCAGATTTCTTTGGCCCAATTCTCTAATTTGTCTAGGTCCCTCGGTATCCTATCCTTACCCTCCAGCGTATCTACCACTCCTCACCGTTTAGTGTCATCTGAAAACTTGCTGAGGGTGCAGTCCACGCCATCCTCCAGATCATTAATGAAGATACTGAACGAAACCCGGCCTCAAGACCGACCCTAGGGGCACTCCGCTTGATACTGGCTGCCAACTAGACATGGAGCCATTGATCAATACCCATTGAGCCTGACGATCTAGCCAGCTTTCTATCCACCTTATAGTCCATTCATCCAGCCCATACTTCTTTAACTTGCTGGCAAGAATACTGTGGGAGACCGTTATCAAAAGCTTTGCTAAAGTCAAGGAATAACACGTCCACTGCTTTCCCCTCATCCACATAGCCATTTATCTCATCATAGAAGGCAATTAGATTAGTCAGGCATGACTTGCCCTTGGTGAATCCACGCTGACTGTTCCTGATCACTTTCCTCTCCTCTAAGTGCTTCAGAATGGATTCCTTGAGGACCTACTCCATGATTTTTCCAGGGACTGAGGTGAGGCTGACTGGCCTGTAGTTCCCAGGATCCTCCTTCTTCCCTTTTTTAAAGGTAGGCACTACATTAGCCTTTTTCCAATCTTCCAGACCTCCCCGATCGCCATGAGTTTTCAAAGATAATGGCCAATGGCTCTGCAAACACATCCGCCAACTCCTTTAGCACTCTCGGATGCAACGCATCTGGCCCCATGGACTTGTGCTCGTCCAGCTTTTCTAAATAGTCTTTCTCAACAGAGGGCTGGTCACCTCCTCCCTATGCTGTGCTGTCCAGTGCAGTAGTCTGGGAGCTGACCTTGTTCATGAAGACAGAGGCAAAAAAAGCACTGATTATTGGACCCAGCACCTTATTGATTTCATTAGGGATTTCTCCTTAATAAATTATGTCAAGCTATGACCCACAGTGATTTATTCATGAAGAGGAAGCCTAGGAAATGAGACTAATAAGCAAACTAAGTAGTCAAAGGTGAGAGATCAAGTTCTGTAATGAATTAGACATTGGTTAATAGAGGAAACAAGGAATGGGAATAACTGATTATTTTTTCACCATGGCAGGTTCTCACTTTAATAGCTGTGGATGATGGAAGTGTAGAAAGGATCTGCACGGGCACTGGCTTTATTTAATATGGCTATTAATGAACTGGAGGTGGTGTACGGTGAGGTGGTGAAATTGGTGCATGGCACAGAATTGTACAGGTTAGTGAAGTATATAGAGCAGAGGTTCTCAAACTTCATTGCACCGCGATCCCCTTTTGACAACAAAAATTACTACACGACCCCAAGAGGGGTACTAAAGCCTGAGCCCACCTGAGCCCCACCAGGCTGGGTTGGGGGGCCAAAGCCTGAGCCCCATTGCCCCAGATGGGGTGGGGGCAAACCAAAGCCCCAGGGCTTCAGCCCCAGGAGGAGGGCCTGTAACCTGAGCCCCACCACCCAGAGCTGAAGCCGTTGGACTTTGGCCCCGGGCAGTGGGGCTCACGCTTTGGTCTTGAGCCCCAGCAAGTCTAACACAAGCCCTGGCATGCTCTGGGGTCCCGACCCACAGTTTGAGAACCCCTGATGTGGAGTATTGTGAAGCACTTCAAGTGGATAAAACCAAGCTAGGCAACTGTGTCATAAGACCCCAATTCAGAAAAGTAGTTTCTTGAATAAGGATGCTTTCCTGCACGGAGGCAGAAGGGAAATTAAATTCAATATATGCAAGTGTAAATTAAGGCACATAGAAAGGAACAATCTGAGCTTCTCATATACACGGATAGGATCTAAATTAACCATAACCACTCATGAAAAAGAACAAGGCATCCTTGCAGGTAGACCAATTAAAACATTTACTCAATCTGCAGTGTCAGAGAAAAAAGGATAGAAGACATGTTAAACGGAGAGAAAATAATACTGAAAATGTAATGTCTCCATATGTGTTGATGGTGCATCCTCACAGTTTTGTTCGCCATATTTCTGAAGAGACAGAGCAGGAATAGAGAAGGTCAATAAAAGTAATTAGAAGCAGGGAAAGTCTTCACAGATGAGGCGAGATTAAAAAGATTAGAACTGTTTAATTTATTAAGGTGGCAAATAAAAGGTAGTGCTATATAGGCATATAAAATAATATAAAGAGGGTATAAAGAAGCCCAGGTAGACACTGCTATTTGACCTCTCGTAATGCTCGGACATGAAATTAAAAGAAAACAAATTTAAAACTAAGGAAATGAATTTTTTAACACAACACCTATTTATCCTGTTGCAAGATAATACTGAGACAAAGATTAGTAGGATTCAAAAAAAAAGGATCAGACCTTATATGGATAATAAGTATATCATCCACAGTTAAATTAGCTAGGATAAAATTTATAAGCAATCATCAACCTTCATGCTTCGGGACATGAGCTAACCAATAAGGGCTCAGTCGTGAGTCAGCCTAGGCAGGGTAACAGGATGTAAGGTGCCTCCTTGCACCTCTACAAAAACTATCTGCATTGCAGGTCACAATACAGAGGTGAGGATAAGCAGATGAGTAGGAGGTGGGTGGGCAGAAGGGAGGAGTGGACGTAGCCTTAACTCACTGACTAGTGCCAGGGCGGGAAATACATTGCAAACGTGGCTCAGCTTACTTCTTCCACAGAACAAAGGGGAAGCAGGGATCAAATTGTGACTCAATAATAATTCAGTCCCTGCTCTGCTACAGGTCAGCAAAATTATGCATTGTCCTCACCCAGGGCACTCTGCAACGTGCCAATCTAGCCCCAAGGACTAAAATCTGCAAGATGCTGCTGAGCTTTCCTGTGAGGCACTGAACACCCTCGCTCCCACTGACTTCATTGCTGAGGGAATTCAGCCACTTGCAGAACAGAGCCGTAGCTGCTCAGTGGTAGGAAGAAATTTCCCTCAAAAGCACATTATTGCAAAATGGTCTACTATTAGTAAAGCATCTAGGAACTGAGTAGTGTCCCTTAAATACTTTGTAAGCCTTCTAGCAGTGCTCACTGGGTTCTGTGTTTTAGAAAACAGCCACAGCAGCTATGTGCCTGTGTAGTGAGGCCTGTGAATATTTAGTAAAAAAAATTATTATTTAGACACTATTATACTGGTGTGATTTGTTTATATTGCTTCTATTGTGTACATAGGTGCTGGAACTAGGGGTTCTGCTGCAGCCCCTGGCTTGAAATGATTTCCTTTGTCTACAGAATTACAGTTTGGTTAAATGACTCTCAGCTCCCACACTATAACAATTGTTCCAGCACCCTTGACTGTGTAAAGGACAAAGACACAACATGGTGCTTAGATCTTCCTCTGAGGTCTCTCTATATTGTCTATATCAGAAATTGGATCACACCAGCGGTCTGTCCTGTTTGGCAATTCCTTTCTTCCTATTAAACACACAAACCATTACGATGCTCTGAAATAATTCCTCCCCTCCCCCGCACAATTCCAAGCATTCATTAACATCCTAGACAGGGGCTGTGCTTCCCCCCGCCCCCCCCGGCTCTTCCTCTCTCTATTTTTTTCTATGGTTCACATCATCATTGTGAAATATATGTTACAGTGCAGTGCTAGTTAACTCAGTATGCAGTTAGCCCTTTAGAAATTTCCCATGAAATCACTATGTGTATTCACATCCAGTAGCGGGTCAGCATGCCCTTTGCTGCTTCAAAGAGCAGCAAAGGGCATTCCCCTCCTCTCTATGAAGAATCCCACGCTATACTATCAGGATTCCCTTTGCAGAAGACACACTAGCCAGCATCCCTGCTTATTCTCACTGGACTGGCTGCCTTAGCCAGCGATAGGTTTTAGGCCTAAACCACAGTCCAATGCCTCAGAGGATTTCAGTGATTAGAACTCATGATCTCCTGCCTCCCAAGTCATACATTTCTTCCTAATGTGGATTTCACCAGAATCAAAGTTTCTAGCTGTAGATTCTCTTTTCAGCAAATCTGAGCTACTGTGTGACTCATATCTTGATACATTTTGTAAGGGACAAAATAAATGAGCAACTGAACTCCATCTCATCCAGTGAAATTGGAATGGAATTGCAACTTGTACGATTTTTATCCTAGAATGTTATTGTTCCCAGCATAAATTCTCTGTAACACACAGACACTTGTGCTGCTAATTCTCTTATTTGAAGAAATCTCCTTGAATGGATAAATCCAAACATGCTGAAGGGCAGGTGGCTCTGCTGCCGTAGATGTCGTTATGAAATGGATATTATGAGGCTAGCTTCAGCAATGATCCAGTGGGAAATGAGTTAGAGACGACAAAGATTATTGTGGGTATGTTTTAAAATGAAAATTACATATAAACCAGGTGAAATCTCTATGCAAATTTACACTATTTTGCAGATCTTAAATTGAAACATTCCAAACTTATTTAAAACAGACTCAAAATGCAGCATTATTCTTTCTGTTCATTTTCATACAGTGCCATATACATCCAAGGTTTATAGCACATTATCATGGATAACAGGACACAACCGCACTGCATATTATCATTACTAGAGAAACCACATTTTTCAGGAAAGTTGCTTAGAGCCATGTATTTCAACAAAGCAAATACACTGGGACAGCGGCAATTCTTTTTTGCTGGTTTGGTTTTTTGCTGTTTACTAATGTCATACTTTGTTATCAAGAAGCCTTTTCTGGTTGCTGAGTTCCGAGCAGCTCATCCTAAGAATATACGACATTTCAAATAATACCATTTCCCCTTGCATTACTACATCAGAGTGCAACAGAAAAGTGACACACACAGCTTTGTAAGGTTATTAAATCATTGTGCTATCATTATAGCTGCCACAGACATGCAAACAATCATAACTTACTTTTCTGTTTTCTTATTTACCCTTCACTTTTCCCCCTGCTTTTTTCTCCATCCATCTCCTGTTTCAAACCTATATCGTTGTGAAAAATTAAATATAAAAGAACCCTATAAATCCATCATACATACATCCCAAACAGATTTCTGCACCCTGGGTGAAATCCTGATCCCATTGTAGCTAATAGAAGAAACTCCCATTGACTTCAGGAGGGCAAAGATTACACACACGCACATCCTATCTGATGCTCCAGAAATACATTCAAAGTAAAAAATATACTGTAGGGCTTCCTAGTAATACTCTCATCATTAGATACTATGGTAAGAGTCTCATCTCAGTTATGTTGATTTAAAACTGGAGTCATTTTATCCAAGTACATCAGAATCTAGCCCAACTGTGGTTGAAACATTTGATCGTATACATAGACACAATTAACAAACTTCTTAAGCACTGTGTCAATGTGTGATAGTGACAGACAGGAAAGAATATGGGAGGAGGGGAACTGGGGTCATGATTCCTGTACTCTGGGGGACCCAGAAAACCAGAAACACAGACTACATTTTAAATGAAGGTCATCTCTTAGAGACAGATTATAGTCATCACTTACACAGATTAAGGTAAGGTATGTGGCTAGACAAGTGTTTGTCTAACCTGTTCTTAAAAACCTTGAATGGTGAGGATTCCACAATCTCCCCACTGTATTTTCCGATGAATGCATCCGATGAAATGAGCTGTAGTTCACGAAAGCTTATCTCAAATAAATTTGTTAGTCTCTAAGGTGCCACGAGTCCTCCTTTTCTTTTTACAATCTCCCATGGTAACTTATTCCAACACTTAATTAAACATACAATTTGAAAGTTTTTCCTAATATATAGCCTAAATCTCTCTGGCTGCACATTAAGCCCACCAATTCTTGTCCTACCTTCAGTGGACAACTGTGAACAGGTGTTCAAAGTCTTTATAACAGCCCTTAACATGTCTGAAGACTTTGCAGCTCCCCCATCCCCTCAGTCTTCTTTTCTCAAGACTAAACACATGCAGTTCTTTTAACTTTTCCTCATAGGTCAGGTTTTCTAAACTTATCATTTTTGTTGTCACTCTCTGGACTCTCTCCAGTTTGTTCACATATTTCTTAAAGGGTGGAGGTGGACACTACTTCAGCTGAGGCCTCATCAGTGCAGAATAGGGTGGAGCAATTACCTTCCATATCTTATATATAACACTCCTGTTCATACACCCCAAAATGATATTTACCTTTTTCATAAAAGTATTACATTGTTGGCTCATATTCAATTTGTGATCCACTATAACCCCCAGATCCATTTCCTCAGTACTGCTGCCTAGTTAATTATTTCCCATTTTGTAGTTGTGCATTTGATTTTTCCTTCCTAAGTATGGTACTTTGCACTTGTCTTTGTTGAATTTCATCTTGTTGATTTCAGAACACTTCTCCAATTTACCAAGGTCATTTTGAATTCTACTTCTGTCCTCTGAAGTGCTTTCCACCCTTCTCAGCTTGGTATCATCAGCAAATTTTATAAGCATACTCTCTACTCCATTATCCAAGTCACTAATAAAAATATTGAATAGTACTAAAGCCAGGAGAGATCCCTGCAGGACACTACTAGATACATCCTCCCAGTTTGACAGTAGTTTGTCAACTACTCTTTGAGTACAGTTTTTCAACCCACTGCATACCCACCATATAGTAGTTTCATCTAGTTTACTTATGAGAATGTCATATGGGACTGTGTTAAAAAGCATTACTAAAAATCAAGATGTATCACGTCTACTGCTTCCCGTCATCCACTAGGCCAGTAGGATCATAGAATCATAGGTTTCAGAGTAACAGCCGTGTTAGTCTGTATTCGCAAAAAGAAAAGGAGTACTTGTGGCACCTTAGAGACTAACCAATTTATTTGAGCATGAGCTTTCGTGAGCTACAGCTCACTTCATCAGATGCATACCGTGGAAACTGCAGCACACATCCACCAATGTGATATATGCCATCATGTGCCAGCAATGCCCCTCTGCCATGTACATTGGTCAAACTGGACAGTCTCTACGTAAAAGAATAAATGGACACAAATCAGATGTCAAGAATTATAACATTCATAAACCAGTCGGAGAACACTTCAATCTCTCTGGTCACGCAATCACAGACATGAAGGTCGCTATCTTAAAACAAAAAAACTTCAAATCCAGACTCCAGCGAGAAACTGCTGAATTGGAATTCATTTGCAAATTGGATACTATTAATTTAGGCTTAAATAGAGACTGGGAGTGGCTAAGTCATTATGCAAGGTAGCCTGTTTCCTCTTGTTTTTTCCTACCCCCCCCCCCCCCAGATGTTCTGGTTTAACTTGGATTTAAACTTGGAGAGTGGTCAGTTTAGATGAGCTATTACCAGCAGGAGAGTGAGTTTGTGTGTGTATGGGGGTGGGGGGGATGTGAGAAAACCTGGATTTATGCAGGAAATAGCCCGACTTGATTATGTAAAGAGTTGTCACTTTGGATGGGCTAGCACCAGCAGGAGAGTGAATTTGTGTGGGGGGGTGGAGGGTGAGAAAACCTGGATTTTTGCTGGAAATGGCCCACCTGATGATCACTTTAGATAAGCTATTACCAGCAGGACAGTGGGGTGGGAGGAGGTATTGTTTCATATTCTCTGTGTATATATAAAGTCTGCTGCAGTTTCCACGGTATGCATCTGATGAAGTGAGCTGTAGCTCACGAAAGCTCATGCTCAAATAAATTGGTTAGTCTCTAAGGTGCCACAAGTACTCCTTTTCTTTTTTCATAGAATCATAGAATATCAGGGTTGGAAGGGACCTCAGGAGGTCATCTAGTCCAACCCCCTGCTCAAAGCACGACCAATCCCCGACTAAATCATCCCAGCCAGGGCTTTGTCAAGCCTGACAGTAACCCTGTTAGAGAAGGAAGTTAGGTTGTCTTGGTATGATTTACTCTTGATAAAACCATGTTGGCTCTTACTTAGCACCTATTAACGTCTAGGTGCTTACAAATTGATTGTTTAATAATTTGTTCAGTGCAACAACTATTAAGTAAAGAGAGGAAGGCACTGTTTTGAATATATATATAGTTGATAGACTCCAAAGTTTAGTTTCATCTGACGGCTGTTCTTATATGAAATGAACTGATCATTTTAGTTCAGTTCCTGGTGGTCAATTATCTCATTACCAAAACTATGCAAAACCAATAGTAATTGGTCCTTTTCTTTGTGGTCTCATTAGACATACCAAGAATTGAATGGTCACAGAATATAGATTGCTATCTCGTGCCGAGAAAGTCCTTTTAGGTTAAAGTTGAGACAGGTCAGTGTGGGAACAGGCAGTGAAGAATATACTGTCGTTGGCCTTCCTGAGTCTGATTTTTACATAAATAATGCCTTTAATCTTCAGAAATGTCAGGCTAACACATCTCAATAACTAAACTCACTTAAGAAAGAATAAAGTACAATATGCATTCAACTGTTAGGACACAACTTGCACAATTCTTGGTGAAAGAAAGTAAATCTTCTTTTGTCCTAACTCTTCTCATCAGTAGGATCTTTTGGGCTAAAAGGATAATATTCAGTAGTTTTGTGAAGGTCAAAAAGAACCATTTCTAAATTCTGTTCTTCATCCTCCTTCTTTGGGTTCTTTTGAATGAGGCATGGAAGAGAGCAAATGAGAGGGCTTTAAGATCCACTTTAACATATTTTAACATATTTCTATGCAAGGGGATGAATAGAAGGCCAGTTAGTTAATCTTCAGCGGAGCTCACACAAAGAAAGAGCAAGAGATGATCAGCAAAGCAGAGACTATTTTATAGCTAGCATCAGTCTTTATAAGAATAGTGATGAATCCACACTTCTATGTGATTTATGGAAAATCATTCAATGCACTCTGTTGGACCTAGAGTTCATAATGCAGGATTTCAACTGATTTGACAGCAATGAGAAGGTTAATTTTAAAAGATCTTTTAAAATAAAAGGTACCATCTAGGGACCTTTCTTGGAAAAATTATCACCTAGTCACAGTGCTACCAAATCACACAAATAAGAAATAGAAAGGACCATCCACTCCATTCCTGGTCAGTGAAGGATTACTCTCTACACAACACTTTCTACTGCTTTTTTCCCACATCTAATTTTAAAAATGTTCCCTATTAAATTGACTTCGGTCATTTTCACCATCTGTAAATTGATTTTAACCTAGAAAAATGGGAAGGACGTTCTTGCAGATAAGGAATTAGGTTGGGAGGGACTCAGGAGTTCTGGATTCAGGAGATTCAATTCCCACCTCTTGTGTGATCTTGTGCAGAACACTGGGATTGAGATTTTCAAAGATAACTAGGAAATTTAGTAACACAACTTCTATTAATTTCAATGCTAGCCCTTGGCTAATTCCTCTAGTCAGCTTTGAAAGCCTCCTTAAGGTTAACTTTGCTGTACCTCACTTCCCCATCTGTAAAATTGAGATAGTAATGCATCCTGTCTCCTAAATTCCCTCTAAAATGTACAGCCGCACAGCAGCCTATTAAGCACCACGCAGGCGCTCAGGGCTGCCGGCCTCAGTCCAGCCCTGCCCTGGACCTGCCGCGGCCAGGGGAGAGGCATCTATCCTGCGGCCCCAGCCCAGGCCCAGCCTGCACCTGCCGCAGCCAGGGGAGAGGCACCTCTCTCACAAGTGCAGCCCCAAAGCTGCCGCAGCAGGGAGAGGCAGCTCTCCCTTCCAGCCCAGGTGCTGCTGCAGGGAGAGGGCTGGGGGGAGTCCTCTCTCCCCGCCGGAGCCCCAGGGCAGCCTGCACTCCAAACCCTCATCCTCAGCCCCACCACAGAGGCCACAGCTGCAGCTGGAGCCCTCCCCACACCTCAATCCTCTGCCCCAGCCCTGAGCCCCTCATCCCTACTCCCACCCCAGAGCCCGTACTCCCAGCTGGAGCCCTCACCCCCCGCACCTGAACTCTCTGCCCCAGCCCTGAGCCCCTTATCCCCGGCCCCATCCCAGAGACCGCACCCCCAGCTGGAGCCCTCATCCTCCCACACTCCGAAACCCCCCTCCTCCCCCCGCCACATGAATTTTGTTATGTGCACCAATATGGAGGTGATGTGTCCATAACAAAATTCATTCCGCACATGCATGGGAAAAATTTTAGAGGGAACACTCCCACTCTTTCCTGGCTTGACTATTAAAACGGTCAGCTCTTTAGTACAAGGACACTCTCTTACTCTGTGTTGTAATATTGTCCTGGGCACTATAATAATTATTATCTGGTCCCAAATTTTCCTTCCTTATCCAACAAAAGTTTCCATGACACAATTCAGCCAGTTGACTATTCCGACAGAAAAAGAATCTCAGATGTTTCCAGTAGCAGACCCCACCATTTCCTAAGTAACTAGTTCTTAAGGTGAGAAGGGGCATGGAGGAATGGCCAAAGCCTCAGAAGCATTTGCTGAACGTTATGCACTTTTCACTGAAGCAAAGATGAATTAATCTATTCCACTCGGACTCACATTTCATTGTTAAGAAATTATATTTTTCCTAACAAATAAATTTTCATTAAATGTTATTTCAATGTCACATATGAATTCATTATGCATTCTTGCCCAATAGGAATATGCTGTATAACTGTAGTGATAATTTCAGTAGTCAGGATAGTTTTAGTTTTATTTTATAGAAAAAAACTGACACAGATGACTCCCTCCATACGCATTGTTCATATTGTTGTGTAAATTTGAAAATTACAAACTACACCTCAGGGTGTTAGGCAGCCTACTCCCTTATCTCTGCTGAAAAACCTATTTTGTAAAAGTCCAGAAATATATCTCACAGCCATTTAATGCTGTTGGTCCCTAAACAATAGTGATTGATTTTGTTTGGTCTCGCAAACACAAATTATCCCATAATCATTTTAGCCTGCCAGCCATGCTTATATTGACTTGTTTGTGTTAAGAAGAAAATGCAGTGATTGTAATGAAAAAGGGAAAGGGCTAGAGGCAAATAAAAGATTTTTTCTGTGCTGAGAAAAATGCATCTACTTTAATTGTCAATACAGAATAGGTATGGTCTGCTGCAAAAGTAACATGAATTTAAAAATAAAAGGGCACTTTTGTTTCCATCTAAATTTGCCCTCCAACTACCCGTGACGTAATTTTAGACTCATTTTTTCTACCGTATGGCTATGACAAGAGAACACAGAATAGAGAATGTAAACTGTATTTGTCACTGGTTTGAAAATTGTAGATGGGACAAGACTGGAAACCTGAATATAAACCTTTTTTTAGTTTTGGAGGAGATTTAAGTTGAATCATTGGATATGAATTGACTGGATCCACCATTACAAGGGCTGATTTTGCGATCGTTTGCATGTGGCCTATATCTCCTGAGAAATGCTACTATGGTGTTGTCAAACCTAAATCTTTGTCGGCCTTTGCAGCTTTTCAGTTGGAATCCATTGTCTTCCTCTGTCACCACTTCCTGGCCACACATCCTGGCCTCCAGCCAAGCACAGCTAGAGCTTAATTTTTCTGTCTCGTCCCCTACCTGGGTCCTATTCACTCCTTGTAGCATTCATACAAGGTTCAGGCACTCAGCAACATTCAGGGCACACCCGGAGTGTTGTGTAGGAGCTGTGCACACACAGCTCCTCTCAAGGGCATGAATCTTGGAATCTTGCCCAGATGACATGAACTGTGGGAAGCCTCCCAGGACTGGGCTCAAGGCCCGAGAGCAAGGAATGCGGTAGATAGAAATTGGTAAATAAGAATGTTAAACAAAGCCAGTGTATTCCTTTTATCTGTTGGAGAATGTAATGCGCAGGGGGAGAGAAAGAATAAAGGAGAGGGTAGAAAGCTGACAGGAGCAGTCCATTGGCAGACCAGTCTGTTTACTTGCTAAAAGCTTTGTGCTGTCTTGTATTTGAACCGCAACAACTCCTCACTACTGTGGTGTTACTGGCTATGTAGTGGGTGCTAAACTTTTGATTTGTCCTCTATTTTGCACTGTGTCTGTTCATCCAAAAATATCTGATGAATATTAGCTGTGCTACCTCTATGGGCATATGGAGGGGTACGAAATGTGTGTGTTGGCCCACGGTGGGTAAGAAGAGGAGAGAACATCTCTGGTCAATCACCAGGGACCGAGAGAGAAGAAAAATCTGCAGGCCCAAACTGTGGAAAGCCCCAGTCATCCAGTTGCTCTCCCACATACCCTCCCCATATCTCCCCTCTACCACTGCAAGGCAACAAACAATTGGGGGTAGATTCCAGGAGACAGTGTGGGGGGAAGGGAGGAGGAAAAGGACAAGAATGAATGAATGTGGAAATTGTTGTTGTTGTTTTCACGGGGGGGGGGGGGATTGGGGAGAAGAGTGGGCAGAGAGAAAGACTGATGTTTGTAAGTGGGTAGAGACGGGGAGGAACTGAAGCAATCATTTAGAAGAGAGAACAAAGAAGAAATTGAGGGTTGATGAAGGGACTGGAAATATGGGAAGGTAAGAGACAAAAAGATGAAGAGGGGAAAGAAAAGAAAAGAAAAGTTAAAGATCATGGCTGAGAATAAGGAGAGAAACAACACAGACAATGAAAAAGGAAGGGGAAGGAGTGGGGTAGAGGCAAGAGGAGCAGAGCGTAATCCCCATTGTTACTCTTCATAGAAAAGTCAGATTGAGGGAAAACAATGACATCCCCAAAATATGCAGGGGAAGGAAAGAAAAATGGAGTGTGGGGAATGGAGAAAGACCAGTGAAGGAAAACAAAATAAAAGGGCCATGTGGTTATTTTTATATTATTTAATAGAGAGATCCGTGTCAGAAATGTTACATTAAATTAATTGAATGAGATAGAATGGTTGCAAAGCAGTGAGGAATTGGTACTGTTTGAGGTTTATCTATGACAGGAAAATGACTTGGCTTGGCTTTGAGCGCCATATATCAGCTCAAGGTCACCCAAAAATTCACAGCCCTTGAAGTATATAACCACAGTTCATCCATAGTATGTAGAAAGGTCACACACAGTATGTACAAAGGCTATATGGGGTCAGACCAAAGGTCCATCTAGTCCAGTATCGTGTCTTCCAACAGTGGACAATGCCAGGTGCCCTGGAGGGAATGAATAGAACAGGTAATCATCAAGTGATCCATCCCGTCGCCCATTCCCAGCTTCTGGCAAACAGGCTAGGGACACCATCCTGACTAATAATCATTGATGAACCTATAAACTTCTCTAGTTCTTTTTTGAACCCTGTTATAGTCTTGGCCTTCACAACATCCTCTGATAAAGAGTTTCACAAGTTGACTGTGCATTGTGTGAAAAAAAATACTGGCTTTTGTTTGTTTTAAATCTGCTGCCTATTAATTTCATTTGGTGACCCCTAGTTCTTGTGTTATGAGAAGGAATAAACAACACTTATGTTGCACTCCATAATTTTTTATGGAAATATGCGTATGAGTGTGAAGATGATGTAACTGGAATATGCTTTATGCAAAAGGTCTCTTGTAAGGTATCATTACAAAGCTTATGAGAACACCCCTGCTTTCCACCTAAGATGTCTGCTGGAACTTACAAGGACTGTACTAGGGAAAGGATTGGGCCCAGACTAGGAAGGAGTCTAGTCTGTGAAAGAAGCTTATTGGAAAATCTCTGAGGGTGAGAGTTTACCCTGTAAACAGTTTCTTAATGTATTAGGTTTAAACTTGCATGTTTTTGCTTTATTTTGCTTTGTGACTTATTTTGTTTTGTCTGTTATTACTTGAAATCACTTAACTCCTACTTTTTATTCTTAATACAATCACTTTTGTTTATTATTGAACCCAGAGTAAGTGATTAATACCTGGGGGAGCAAACAGCTGTGATATTTCTCTATTAGTGATATAGAGGGTGAACAATTTATGAGTTTATTCTGTATAAGCTTTATACAGAATAAAACTGATTTATTTGGGGTTTGGATCCCATTGGGAGCTGGGTGTTGGAAATAGGTAACCTGCTGAGCAGTTCTTGGTTAAAGTCTGCAGCTTTGGGGGCGTGGACCACACCTCGGTCTGTGCTGCAACAGGCTAGCATGTCTGGCCCAACAAGGCAGGGTTCTGGAGTCCCAAGCTGACAGGGAAAACGGGCTTAGAGGTAATTCCAGCACATCAGATGACAGTCCCAAGAGGGTCTTTGTGACCGAACCCATCACAAATGCTTCCTTATTTACTTTCTCCACACCAGTCATGATTGTATAGACCTCTATCACATCCCCCCCAGTCATCTCTTTTCCAAACTGAAAAGTACCAGTCTTATTAATCTCTCTTCATATGGCAGTCGTTCCATACCCCTAATCATTTTTGTTGCCCTTTTCTGAACCTTTTCCAATTCCAATATATCTTTTTTGAGACAGGGCAACCACATCTGCACGCAGTGTTCAAGATGTGAGCGTACCATGGTTTCATATAAAGGCAATATGATATTTTCTGTCTTATCTATCACTTTCTTAATGATTCTCAACATTGTTTGCTTTTTTGACTGCCACTGCACACCGAGTGGATGTTTTCAGAGAACTATTCACAATGACTCCAAGATCTCTTTCTTGAGTGGTAACAGCTAATTTAGACCCCATCATTTTATATATGTGGTTGGGATTATGTTTTCTAATGTGCATTACTTTGCATTTATCAGCGTTGAATTTCATCTGCCATTTTGTTGCCCAGTTTTGAGATCTCCTTTTGTAGCTCTTTGCAGTCTGTCTGGGAATTAACTATCTTGAGCAATTTTGTATCGTTTGCAAATTTTGCCACCTCACTGTTTACCCCTTTTTCCAGATCATTTATCAATATATCGAATAGGACTGGGCCCAGTACAGACACTACTATTTACCTCTCTCCATTCTGAAAAATGACCATTAATTCCTACCCTTTGTTTCCTATCTTTTAACCAGTTACCAATCTATGAGAGGACCTTCCCTCTAATCCCATGACAACTTACTTTGCTTAAGAGCCTTTGGTGAGGGACCTTATCAAAGGCTCTCTCAAAATCTACGTACTCTATATCCACTGGGTGCCCCTTGTCCACATGCTTGTTGACCCCTCAAAGAACTCTAGTAGATTGGTGAAGCACGATTTCCCTTTCCGGAAGCCATGCTGATTCTTCTCCAACAAATTATGTTCATCTATGTGTCTAACAATTTTGTTCTTTATTATAGTTTCCATCAGGTTGCCAGTACTGAAGTCAGGCTTACCAGTGCCTGTAATTGCCAGGATCACCTCTGGAACCCTTTTTAAAAATTGGCATCCTCCAGTAGCTATCCTCCAGTCATTTGGTACAGAAGCTGATTTAAATGATAGATTACAAACTAAGGTTAGTAGTTCTGCAATTTTACATTTGAATTCCTTCAGAACTCTTGGGTGAATACCATCTGTTCCTGGTGACTTATTACTGTTTAGTTTATCAGTTTGTTCCAATACTTCCTCTTATGGTGCCTCAATGTGGGACAGTTCCTCAGATTTGTCACCTAAAAAGAATGGCTCAGGTATGGGAATCTCCCTCACATCCTCAGCCATGAAGACTGATGCAAATAATTCATTTAGTTTCTCTGCAATGGCCTTATAATCCTTGAGTGGTCCTTTAGCATCTCAGTCGTCCAGTGGCCCCACTGCTTGTTTAGAAGGCTTTCTGCTTCTGATGTACTTAAAAAAATAATTGCTATTACTTTTTGAGTCTTTGGCGATCTGTTCTTCAAATTCTTTTTTGGCTTCCCTAATTGTATTTTTACACTTCATTTGCCACAGTTTATTCTCCTTTCTATTTTCCTCACTAGGATTTAACTTTCTCTTTTTAAAGGATGTCCTTTTGTGTCTCACTGCCTTTTACTTTACTCTATTACTATGTTTCTTTAATTTGGGGTATATATATTAAGTTGAGCCTCTATTATTGTGTCTTTAAAAAGTTTCCATGCAGCTTGCAGGGATTTCACTTTTTGCACTGTACCTTTCAATTTCTGTTTAATTTCCTCATTTTTGTGTAGTCCCTCTTTCTGAAATTAAATGCTACAGTGTTGGGCTGCTGTGGTATTTTCTCCGCCACAGGGATGTTAAATTTAATTATATTATGGTCACTATTACCACGCAGTTCAGATATATTCACCTCTTGGACCAGATCCTGTGTTCCACTTAGGACTAAATCAAGAATTGTCTCTCCTCTTGTGGGTTCCAGGACTAGCTGCTCCAAGAAGCAGTCATTTAAAGGTGTCAAGAAACTTTATCTCTGCATCCCTTCCTGAGATGACATGTACCCAGTCAATATGGAGATAGTTGAAATCCCCCCTTATTATTATTTTTTTATTTTAAGAGCCTCTCTAATCTCCCTGAGCATTTCACAGTCACTATCACCATCCTGATCAGGTGATCGATAATCTAGCCCTACTGCTATATTCTTATTAGAAAATGGAATTACTATCCCTAGAAATTCTTTGGTACACTTTGGTTCATTGAAGATTTTTACGTCATTTGATTCTATGCTTTCTTTCTCTGAGGGGAGACTGCTGGGTGAAGAAAATGGACAGTGGAAGCATGTGACTAAGAAAACCAGGGAGAGGAAAAGACAGGCTAGTGAAGGAGAAATAGAGCTCAAGAACAGGTTTGCAGAGTTGGAAAATGAAGACGGGGCTCAGCAGGTGGTCACTGAAGGTGGAAGGGCAAGGAAGAAGAGAAGAGCGGCTAATCCTATAGGAAAAGGGGAAGAGTCAATGGAGACTACACCAAATATGAGTCCCAGAAGGATACAGGATGGGTTGAAGAGGATTACAAGGGAGAATAGGAATGGAAAGAACTTGCAGGCAGAGGGAATAGGGGATAGACCAGAGAATTGCACCATCATCAGGAAAAGGTAGGTCTACGTGATCAGTGACTCCTTACTGAGAAGAGTGGACAGGCCTGTAACCAGAGCTCATCCAGAGAATAGAAGGGTGTGCTGTCTTCCAGGTGCTAAGATATGGGATGTGGACCTGAGTTTGAGGTTTATCTCCTAAAAGGGAGAGGGAAAAAAATCCACTGATCGTCCTTCATGTGGGAACAAATGATACTGGTAGATTCTCCCTGGAACGTATCAAGGGAGACTAAGCCAGGTTGGGGAAGACGCTTAAGGAAATCGAGGCTCAGGTGACATTCAGGGGGATTCTGCCTGTTCCTAGAGAAGGGCAACAAAAGGTGTGACAAGATTATGACCAACAGATGGCTCAGGGAGTGGTGCTACAAGGAGGGCTTTGGGATGTATGGCCACTGGGAGGCATTCACAGAGAGAGGACAGTTCTCTCGGGATGGACTTCATCTGAGTAGGGAAGGAAATAGACTTCTAGGATGGAGGCTGGCACAACTGATTAAGAGAGCTTTAAACTAGGAATTTGGGGGAGATAGTTGGGAGATGTCCAGGTAATCTCCATGCCGGATTTTAACATTGAGAGGGAAGAAAACAAAGTAAGAAAGGATACGGCCGTGGGTAGGAGAATGGACATAGGGAGGAAGGGCGGTGTGGATACCAGTCTAATAGGTCATACTGGCTGTAGAATGTCCATGCCTAATTGGGTAAAGAATGTGAGCGAGGCCAAACAGCAAAAATTAAGATGTTTGTACGCCAATGCGAAAAGCCGAGGTAACAAAATGGAGGAACTAGAGCTACTGGTGCAGGAAGTGAAACCAGATATTATAGGGATAACAGAAACATGGTGGAATAGTAGTCATGACTGGCCTACAGGTATTAAAGGGTATGTGCTGTTTCGGAAAGACAGAAATAAAGGTAAAGGTGGTGGAGTAGCATTGTATATCAATGACGAAGTAGAATGTAAAGAAATAAGAAGCAATGGAATGGATAAGACAGAGTCCGTCTGGGCAAAAATCACATCGGGGAAGAAAACTACTACAGCGCCCCCTGTGATAGTGCTTGGGGTGTGCTTTTGGATATGGACAGAGCCCTCTTTAACGTTTGTAATTAAGTAAATACTAATGGAAACTGTGTGACCATGGGAGACTAACTTCCCAGATATAGACTGGAGGACAAATGCTAGTAATAATAATAGGGCTCAGATTTTCCTAGATGTGATAGCAGATGGATTCCTTCATCAAGTAGTTGCTGAACCAACAAGAGGGGATGCAATTTTAGATTTGGTTTTGGTGAGTAGTGAGGACCTCATAGAAGAAATGGTTGTAGGGGACAACCTTGGTTCAAGTGATCATGAGCTAATTCAGTTCAAACTGAAGGGAAGGATAAACAAAAATAAATCTGCAACTAGGGTTTTTGATTTCAAAAGGTTTCAGAGTAACAGCCGTGTTAGTCTGTATTTGCAAAAAGAAAAGGAGTACTTGTGGCACCTTAGAGACTAACCAATTTATTTGAGCATAAGCTTTCGTGAGCTACAGCTCACTTCATCGGATGCTACATTTTCCACAGTATGCATCCGATGAAGTGAGCTGTAGCTCACAAAAGCTTATGCTCAAATAAATTGGTTAGTCTCTAAGGTGCCACAAGTACTCCTTTTCTGATTTCAAAAGGGCTGACTTTCAAAAATTAAGGAAATCAGTTAGGGAAGTGGATTGGACTGAAGAATTTATGGATCTAAAGGCAGAGGAGGCCTGGGATTACTTCAAGTCAAAGCTGCAGAAGTTATCGGAAGCCTGCATCCCAAGAAAGGGGGAAAAATTCATAGGCAGGAGTTGTAGACCAAGCTGGATGAGCAAGCATCTCAGAGAGGGGATTAAGAAAAAGCAGAAAGCATATAGGGAGTGGAAGATGGGAGGGATCAGCAAGGAAAGCTACCTTATTGAGGTGAGAACATGTAGGGATAAAGTGAGAAAGGCTAAAAGTCAAATAGAGTTGGACCTTTCAAAGGGAATTAAAACCAATAGTAAAAGGTTCTATAGCCATAAAAATAAGAAAACAAAGAAAGAAGAAGTGGGACCGCTAAACACTGAGGATAGAGTGGAAGTTAAGGATAATTATTGGGCATGGCCCAATATCTAAACAAATACTTTGCCTGAGTCTTTAATGAGGCTAATGAGGATCTTAGAGATAATGGTAGCATGACAAATGGGAATGAGGATATGAAGGTAGATATTACCATATCTGAGGTAGAAGCGAAACTCAAACAGCTTGATGGGACTAAATCGGGGGGCCCAGATCATCTTCATCCAAGAATATTAAAGGAATTGGCACATGAAATTGCAAGCCCATTAGCAAGAATTTTTAATGAATCTGTAAACTTAGGGGTTGTACTGTATGACTGGAGAATTGCTAACATAGTTCCTATTTTTAAGAAAGGAAAAAAAAGTGATCCGGGTAACTACAGGCCTGTTAGTTTGACATCTGTAGTATGCAAGGTCTTGGAAAAAAATTTGAAAGAGAAAATAGTTAAGGACATTGAGGTCAATGGTAAATGGGACAAAATACAACATGATTTTACAAAAGGCAGATCGTGCCAAACCAACCTGATCTCCTTCTTTGAGAAAGGAACAGATTTTTTAGACGAAGGAAACGCAGTGGATCTAATTTACCTAGATTTCAGTAAGGCGTTTGATACAGTGCCACATGGGGAATTATTAGTTAAACTGGAAAAGATGGGGATCAGTATGAAAATTGAAAGGTGGATAAGGAATTGGTTAAAGGGGAGACTACAGTGGGTCCTACTGAAAGGTAAACTGTCAGGCTGGAGGGAGGTTACCGGTGGAGTTCCTCAGGGATCGGTTTTGGGACCAATCTTTTTATTACTGACCTAATAAAATAAAATGGTTTGAAATATGGGGAACAGTAATCATGATAAAAATGGTAGAATATGTCAAAAATGTTGCAATATGAAGTCAGAATTCCTTGCTGACTTAAACATATTAGTAGAATCCATCAGGCCCACCACAGGTAGGGCATATTCATTAGTACAATACATAAAAAGTGAGTGGCACCAGACCCAAAATACCTCTGCGGGAGACATCACACCTACAGTCAGGCCTACATTATTAAATGCTTTAAAGAAAGGGACTGTAAGGAAAAACGCAAGAAGCGATGGATAGCTCAAAATAAAGTTACTCTTCTGCAAACACTTGAGAGTTGTTATGGAACAACAGGCGAGCCATTGGCGCTGACGACTCCTGCTTAACCTCCTGTTCAGCTTACTGAACTAGTTTTGAGAAGCAGGACTAAGGCCCGTGTGTTGACAGAAACAAAGGTACTCTGTCTGGATAAAATGGGAGTGTCTTTCTCTCCAGAGATAGTGATCGGAGAATTGTTTGGGGAAACCGGACTCACTGGGGCATCGGCTGTGATACCTAGGCCTCCATCACAGGACGGGTAAGGTGTGTGTAGACTGTTTTAAAATCCTTTTTCTCTAAATGATTTGTTCCCTCTGTTAAAATAAATGTAATACTTTGGTCACCATATTCACCACTTGTCAGACTCCCACAGGCAAGAACCACTGGTGTCCAGTCTCAGTCAGTCATGCTGGGTAGGCATGGTTGATACAGAGTGCTATAGCCAAGGACCTGGGCTAAAAAGTGTGGAATTATGGAATTCTATCCCAAGAAAGGTAAAGGCATGAGGCCCGACCCCTGAGGGGGAAGCACTCAGAGGCGAGAAAGGGGATAGAGGTGCAGCTAGGCCTGCAACCATGATAGCTGTAACTATATGTGATGTAACAAAAGAAACGCCTCTAGATAAGAACAGGTAGGGTTGGGGTTTTCTTCAGTTGATAATACAGACTTGTGAGTTCTCAAAATTCTGATTTGACAAAGACTCTAATCAGAAACTCCTTTTCTTTTTACAGCTAGACTGGCTGGGAAATTGTCAGGGTATAATTTTGATTCTTAATAAGACTCCATATAAGCAGGCTCAATTCGAGTTTATTAATCAACAGTATTAGTCAAAGATTAATGCAGCACAATACAGAATACACAAAGGAAGATTATACGTTACCAAACCAATTCTGGAGAACTGACTCTGCAGCTCAATTCACTCCTAACTAACTGTCAGAACCTCAGTTCCTTATATACCATAGGTCTTTACAAAGGACAGATGAAGATATTCTTTTTCCCACAACTCAGTTATCTGTGGAGTTTCCTTTATAGTATCTCAGTTTACATGATTGATCAATTGAAAGGTATTTCTAATGAAGTCATTATTACAGAAAACACCTGCGACAACAAGGAATTCCTGATGAGTTAAAAATTTCTCTCGGTAATTCATTATCTCATCGATCACAGAACACATTTGCAACAACAAATATCCCTCATCAGTTACCACTTGTCCCTTCCTGGACAACTGGACACATTCTCCACAGGTCAGATTGGTCAGAATAGACGATTACCCATACTCCATCATTTGGACACACACAGAGGTTCAACCTAAATTCAGAGTATCTAGAATTATAATAAAGAGTATCAGCACTTTGGTTCATACACAGAGGATTGTGGGACTTTGGTATCTGCTAACAGAAAGCACCTGTAAAACTGCTGGGTGACCCTCAAAACTTGTATAAAATTGAAGTTTTATGAAACAGTATAGTTTACTGAGATGAGCTGAATTAACCAAAGGAAAAGTCATATCGGTCACTGTATGTTTATGGTCTCTCCTTTACATCAGGAATCTAAACTTAATTACTGATCTGCAAATCCAATATATTTTTACAGCTAGAAAGGTTTGTATTGACTAATTTTTATTTTGCAAAACTATAAAGCAACCTTGAACCTTAACAGAGTAAGTACCTAAAAATTCAATTACTGCTCAACGAAGTCAGGGCCAGAAATGTTTGAATTATGAAACCAAAAAGAGGGCAATTTGTAAACATGGAGATACACGTATAGTTTATAATACAGCTTTTTGCTCCATGATCTGTTACATTGCAACATGTCAAGGATCGCATTATCCACAAATAAATAGGAGCTTGGATACATACACAGCTTGCTTGTGTATCCTAGTAACAGTGATGCTGGACAGATGGATCTCATTTAGCAATGTACTCATGCTATGCAGCTCTTGCATGACTTTTTCCTAAAGCATAAAGTCCTAGAAGCAACAAACTGTAAGCAAAAGTATATCATTTAATTCTTAGTGTCATTTCTTTTCAATAGGGTCAAACACTAAATTAGACACATCCAAGAATATGCTAGCAATAGTTTGCCAGAATGTGCCACTGATTTGTAAGAAAAGCCAATCATTTATTTCTAAATGTTATATACCCTAGTCTTACCCCTTTTGTCCTGAGTAGCTAGCCAAAGTTCAGAGCCCTGGGAATGTTCCATTTGGGAGTAGAAACTGATAATGAAGTCTGGTATTTTCTTTGATGCAGTCTTGTTTATTTACAAGGACTACACAGAGGCCTGCTTCTCCAGATGCAGGAGGAACCAAAGGCAAAAGGAGTGGTTTCTTTGCTTACAGGTCCAAATTTCTTTTCATCCAGTGCCCTCACCCAGAACCCCTCTCTAGGTTTCTCTCAAGGTCAAGCTTCTGCTTGGATTCCTTCAGTCTCTCTCTCTCCCTGATTGTGTTCCTCACTCCCTCCCCTCCCCCCGGCCTTTCCCAAAACAATACTCAGCAAAAAACCTTCAGCCCACACAGTTGAAACCTCCCGGGCAATTTGACATGATTCCTTTGTCCTGTGTGGGAGCTTTTGGTTAACTTATTGTTACAATCATGTTAATTGAAGGGTGTGTTCACACCCATAAATCTCAATAGTGTTTTTACAACACAGAACAAGGTTTCACCCGAGTCGTCATAATGCTGTCAGTTTAAGAATAAATCTCTCTCATACTATCAGTATGGTATATAAGCCAAAGTACATAACTTTTGCATTTTCACTATATAGAACAGTTTAATGCTTGTAGCTGAAAATAGCAGCAGAGTGAACTTTTCAGACTATTGTGACTTGGAACATTTGAAAAAATAGAAAAGGGGAAGTGGTTAGGAACTGACTCCAAATCCAAAAGATCTTCATCTCTAGATGGTTGAATGTTCATCTCTAGCTACACAAAAATGGGACACTTCTCTACTGACATTTTTCTTACTAATACTTCAAAGATAACTTCAGGAGTTACTCATAAGGAGCTGGCAACTCAAGAGCAAGAGCTGTTGTACTACAGATAATGGGCCACAGGGGATTCAAACAACAAAGCAAAACGGAGCCAGAAAAAGAAGAAAACTTATTATTCTCTTAACACAAAAGAAATATTAAAAAGTGAAACAAAAAAAGCGGGGAGAAGGGTGAAGGGGAAGAGGACTATGAGGGTTCCTGGAAAGAGCACATAAAGCAGAAAGAAGGAAACTGGGATTATATTTCCTTCTCTTCTAATGAGAGTTACTAACAAAGAGGCATTAAAAGAAAGACAGCCCTCTTTCAGATGAAGTTTATCTATGGTGTTACAACTCAAGTGAAAAACACAGCCTCTGGGCTTTTATGGCTTAAGCCTCTCAAAAATATGGCACATCTTTTTCAAATACAGATTTGAACACATTGTGACTCTGTGCTGCTATATTTCGTTACAGTTTTGGAGTGACGTGATAAAATGAGACCCTCATAACCTCTGGAGAGGAAAAATAATCCTGAAGCAGCATTAAAATATATTAGATGAAACCCTGATCCCAGTGAACTTAAGGACAGAAAGAATGGTCCAGTGGTTAGACTGCTTGCCTGGCTCCTAGAAGCTGTGGTTTCCCATCCTGCCTGACCCTACACAAGTCAATCTGTGCTTCATTTATAAAATGGGAATGATAGTTCTACCCTTCTTCGTGGGGGATGTGATGAAGTGATCCCATACAACAGTTGATGAGGTTCATTAGTAATTTACCTAGATCAGAGTTTTGCCATTAACTTCAGCGTGGCCAAGATTTTACCCACAGACATTCTGAATACAATTTTTGAGACACAAAATATTCCTTTCCACTATGTTTAAGATGCCTCCAAAGCACACATGAATAAAATGGTTGGATATACCTGTGAGTGATTTATAAATTAAACAGAGCTGATTGAAATTTTTTGCATCAAAAAGTTGTTTTCTGGTTTATTCAGGGTTTTTTTTATGAAAATGATTTTTGACCAAAAACAAATTTCACATGAAAAATTTCATTTATCAAAAAAATTTATTTTCAATTAAAATGTTCAAAGTAAAATATTTTTTTAAAGGTTCATTCATTTTGGTGGAAAAAAATCCTACTGTCCACTTACTTTTCTACTTCCCTCCTCTTTATTTCTCCTCCCCACCACCACCACCACCACTCTACCCCCACCTCACCTCACCGCTTCCACCACTGGAAAAAAAGGGAAAATGTCAAATAAAAATTTTACTGCCATTGAAATGAAATTTTGAAAAATAATTATTTCAAAAAAATTTCATCAAAACTGCAGAGATTTCAGTAACCCAGTTCAAAGAGCTATACTTATCCAATTAGGGAGCAGAAACTATACCATATGACCTACGTGTCCCCTAAAAATCAGCACACATCTTGATTTTGGAATAGCACTGCTCTCAATAAACAGCTCGCAAGCAATCTACAGACCAAGTATTATTTATAGAAAGTATTTTGTGAATACTTTAAGAAATTAATAAGCTGTTTCCAGATAGTTGGAGGACAGTAAGAAAGGCACAATTTGTGCCATAAAATATTCCCCATAAATTATTTGCCCAGCTCTAGTTGAGGCAAATAGTCATCTTTGACCTTTGACATAAGATCAAGGGAAGTGATATTTTTCTGATAATTTCTCAGAGAAAAGAGACAGACTATAGGGAAATGAAATATGAAAAGTGCTACCAGGGAAGCAAATAAATAGACTGCTTAACTAAGATATCCCTAACAGCTTAAAAAGGATTTTAATTTTCCATCTGACTTTCAAAAATATTTTGTGGATGCATTAGTTTGAGATTAAATTAGATTTCTAGGGATAAAGAAGTTTGCTAGAATGGTGGAGTTTAGCCAATCTGATTGTTTCTCTGTTTCTTCTAAACCATGTGCTTAAGAATGAAGATTGTAGCTTTATGTATTTTTTTCTGCAAGTTTCTGTGTTTAACATCTATCCCAATTTTAATTCAATGGGTTGGATTCTCTGGTGCATTACAGTCCATTTGTGCTACTCCGGTCCATTAAAGAACCCTGTGTCAGCCATACAACTTAGAGTTGCCCAGCAGTAGCTCTAAGTAATGTCTGGGCTGGACAGGGCCAGCTCTCAGAATCAGGAAGCTGTTGCCTGATCTATTGATTGTATATTGATTATATGACTAATTTAGTTTCTCCAGTTAGCACTCTGAAATTTGGTAGGTTTTTTGTCACAAGAATATTTTATTTTTATTTTATTTTTATTATTATATTGTAAGAATTACTAGTCAGTTGGGAGCCCCAATGTGTGCAGATGCAACACACACTTAAGAAATTACACAAAAATAGTTTTATTAACTCACTTGGCTACACTTGTGAGTTAGAGCGCATTAAAGCAGCCCCGGGCACACTAGTTGATTACCCGTCTACACTGGCAAGGCACGTAGAGTGCTCTGAGTCCATGGCTAGAGCGCTCCTGGTACTCCACCTTGATGAGAAGATTAACACTTGCAGCGTCTTGGCTGAAACACCCGGGCATCAGTGTGAATGAGGTGTTGCATTACTGCTCTCTGATCAGCCTTAAGTCCCATAATCCCCTTAAGTCAATGGCCACTCTTGTCATTGTTTTTGAATCGCTGCAGGAATGCAGATATGCCCTTTGAAAGCACCGTTTCTGACAGCTGGCATGCTTATCTGCTTCAAGACAAAGCAAAGATTAGTGTGGAATGCTGTGTGTGAGGGAGAGGGGCGGGGGGGAGGTCTGCTGCTGTCTGAACTTACAAGACAGCATGCTGACATGCTCTCAGCCCCCCAAAAACCCACTCTCTCTCCCCACATACACACAACACACTCCCTGTCACACTCCACCCTACCCCCTCCATTTGAAAAGCACGTTGCAGCCACTTGAATGCTGGGATAGCTACCACAATGCACTGCTCTCTGTGACCATTGCAAGAGCTGCTAACGTGGCCACGCCAGTGCGCTTGTAGCTGTCAGTGTGGACAGACTGCAGCGCTTTCCCTACTGCGCTCTACGAAGGCTGGTTTATCTCAAAGCACTCTACATCTGCAAGTGTAGCCATGCCCTTAGTATCATCTTCCCCTTCATCATTATCACCATCACTAGCATCTCCCTAGGCACGCAGGCCGACATATAGCTTTTATACTGTGTTATACTGACACCACTACCTAATGAATATTCAGTAGGGGTTTCAGCCCCTTTCCCTTATTTGTAATTCCTCACCCTATTAATATTGGGGTGCCTTCTCCCACAAGTTATTAATCCCTTTATTTCAGGCTTATTAGTATATATTAATCAGTTACCATGGCATTTTTGTGGTCAGACATCTCTTGATGTCCCTTATTAAAGATATACCAAGCTGCTATAAACTAGTGTCTTGTGATTTTCTATCAGCAGTTTGCTACACTTGTGGTTATTACAAAAACTATAGACAAAGCTTTGCGGCATCTTGTGACTTAAGATTACTGTTAGTTTGCTTATGCTAATATATTGTGCAACTACTCCTACTCAGGCTATAAGGCCTTATGCTTATGTTAACTGCTTAAGCTATCCTTATTGGCCTAGGCCTATAGGTCTCTTGTGTTTCTGCTATCGGTTCCTTACCTCTTTACCTTTATTTACTATATAACTATCATTACTGCTATATGCTCACTGTCTGTCTACCATAATTAAAAAAGAGTTTCATGTACATAGATACACACAATAGAAACAAAGTTTCCCCACATTTATACTCATTAACAGACGTTTATGCAACTTAAAATTACCCATATATGCACACAACTGAAAGGTTTGCATATGCAATTCAGGCAGATTTGAATATTTGGCCAAGCAGCTACAAAATACAGTCTATTCCATGTATTATGCAGATCAGTGTTTAGAAACAGCAACATGCACTTTTAGTGACCATCCACTAACCGGCACAAGAGAAATATAAATTGGGTTGTACTCTTATTATGTAGAAAGAAGACCTTTTAAAAAAAATGATGCAAACTATTCTTGTTATTAACTTTAGAATAATCAAGAATAGCAACTCCAGTCAGGGCCAGATTAACCTTTTGTGGGTCCCAGTGCCCGGACCATGGCCCCACCGGGAGGCCCCACCCCCACTCTGCCTCTTCCCCCCAAGGCCCTGCCTGCCACTCATATGGGGAGGAGGTGGTGAAGAGAAGGAAGCAGGGGTGGGGGGAAGGAGCAGAGAGGATCTAGCAGGGGGCGAGGCAGGGAGAGGGCAGAGAGGAGCAAGTGGCAGGCAAAACCTTGGGGTGGGGGGAAAGAGGCCAAAGGGGTGGGGCCTCAGGGCAGAGCACAGGTGGGGCAGAGGGGCGGGGCCTCAGTCCAGGCACCATGGCATCATTGGCGCTATTATATACCTGGTACTGATTCTAGTCTTAGCTAGTTTTGCTGAAGGTCTCAAATATTGACTGTGAGCTCTCTCATGCCAAAGGAGGAGGATCCTGTGGTTAAGGCACAGGACTAGTATTCCACTGAACTGGGTTCTGACCTGCTTTTGCCACAGCCTCGCTATGCCACTTAGGCAAATTGCTTAATCCTTCTGTTTCTCTGCTCCCTGAAACAGCAAACTGGGATCACAATTCCTTTATCTGCCTTGTCTATTTAGACTGTCAACTCCTTGGGGCAGAGCCTAGCTATCTCAGTTGGGAGCTCTGGGTGCTACCAGAATACAAATACATTTTAATAACTGAAGGTCTGTGTGTTGAATTATAAGAAACATTTGATCTCCAAAGTGTTTTTCAGGGAAGACCAGAAACAAACGCAAACAAAAAACAAGTCTGAATAAAAATCACTGTCCCTGTCAATTCATCAGGAGTTTAATGGCATAGTTTCTGATATTTTACTCATGCCATTTCTCCAGTCATCCACAGTGTCTTCCAGGAAAATAAGGGTAGACAAAATCTGAATTTCTAGAGTGAAAACAAAGAGAATAAGGTGTTTTTCTTTTGGAAAACAAAATCTCAGGTCCTTTAAGGAAGCAAGAGATCCAAAATCCTCTTTATTCCTCTTATGGAACACATAGTAGCCTTGAAGTTGATGGTAGATCCATGAAGATGGCTCAGAAGTATCAAAAAAGGGGAACAGTCAACGGTGGAGTAGAAAGAAAGAAATGGTTTGTTGCAAGATTAGCCGCATAGGATTTATATAACTCGTAAAAAAGAGATGAAGTGTCATGGCGGAGAACGATTCAGTAGAGGTAGAGTGAAAGAGATGAGATCCTGAATAGAAAAGATCTGGTTGATGGGTGCCGTGCAAAATAAGAAGTTTCAGAAAGAATCTAATTTGAAAATAAGAGAGATTAAAAAGAAATAGCATCAAAATCCATTCAGGCAGAATGTCTGTGTATTCACTGTATCAAGACAAGAACAAATTGCCAAAACAAACAGAGTAAAGTAGTGTACAGTAAAAAAATAGCTGAACCTAAAAATATATATAAGTAAGAAAACCATATATTACCCACCAGTTGCATTTGTCTTTCCATTTGAACTAGATACTACAGTCCACTATTTTTCTGCAATTTCTCCTATTTGGTATTTTCATTTTCCATTGATTTCCTGTTGTAACTATACTTTATGTGAAATGCATGAGAAAATAATATGAATCCACATTTTTATTTACAAAAATAGAATTCATATGCCTTCTGCTCCAACATCTCAGATGTCCTGCATCTCCTCTAATTTCTCCTGCTCTTGTCTCTCATTCTTCCTTGTCTTCTTTCAGGGTGAAACTCAAGACTGTGGAGAGGAGCCAGCCCAACATCTAAAATTCCTATCAAGCCCTATTTTGAGAGTTTAAGAAGTACTTACGTGTTGTCTAGCCTGAGTGCTGGCCCTCTGCACAGGACTGATTTTCACCCTAAGTGAACAGTGCAGATTTCTGATTAGATCAGGGAGAACGTGGCAATCAGATATTCCTCATCCTTCCTTCGCAAATGTACTGCAAGCATGACAGGAAAGCAAAAGCATCACTTCGCTTGTGGAAGGGTTCATGGCTGTACCTCTTTTCTGACCTTCTGTCCCACCTGAGCTTTCTCTATGAATAACTGCATGATGTGGGTTGTGATATGGGCAATGTATCAGCTTCCATCAGAGCTGGAAGAATCTTGAACTTTGGAAATACAGTCAAAAAGGAAAGTCAGGGCTAAATGTAGAGGTGATTTAAATTAGACTACCAGAAATCTTACACTCACTCTGCCAGCTTATAAAGGACTTGAAGGGTCCAGTTTATTGTTCTGCTACAGCCCCTCATTATCAATAAGGTTATAAATTCAATATATCTTTGCCACATATATGTCAGATTGTGCCTATAAAGGTAAACAGGAAACCCCTAAAGAGAGACATTTTCTTCCTTATATGCATTTTTAAGTAAATAGGTAATTTCTGCATATATGGGTGACCCTTAAGACTGGTTGACTCTCCAAGATGAAATACATTCAGTGGGTGAAACAGTTAAGTACATTTATTTCATAGCTTAAAAATAATTTGAGAGATTTAGTGAATTAGTGTCTCCCAGGATGTTTTACATGTTATGTGGAAAAGGAAAAGACTTCATAGAATCGGAGAGTATCAGGGTTGGAAGGGACCATCAGGGACCATCTAGTCCAACCCCCGGCTCAAAGTAGGACCAATCCCCAACTAAAATCATCCCAGCCAGGGCTTTGTCAAGCCTGACCTTAAAAATATCTAAGGAAGGAGATTCCACCACCTCCCTAGGTAACGCATTCCAGTGTTTCACCACCCTCCTAGTGAAAAAGTTTTTCCTAATATCCAACCTAAACCTCCCCCACTGCAACTTGAGACCATTACTCCTTGTCCTGTCATCAGCTACCACTGAGAACAGTCTAGATCCATCCTCTTTGGATCCACCTTTCAGGTAGTTAAAAGCAACTATCAAATCCCCCCTCATTCTTCTCTTCTGTAGACTAAACAATCCCAGTTCCCTCAGTCTCTCCTCATAAGTCATGTGTTCCAGTCCCCTAATAATTTTTGTTGCCCTCCGCTGGACGTTTTCCAATTTTTCCACATCCTTCTTGTACGGCGGGTCCAGAACTGGACACAGTACTCCAGATGAGGCCTCACCAATGTGGAATAGAGGGGAACGATCACGTCCCTCGATCTGCTCGCTATGCCCCTACTTATACATCCCAAAATGCCATTGGCCTTCTTGGCAACAGGGGCACACTGCTGACTCATATCCAGCTTCTTGTACACTGTAACCCCTAGGTCCTTTTCTGCAGAACTGCTGCTGAGCCATTCGGTCCCTAGTCTGTAGCGGTGCATGGGATTCTTCCGTCCTAAGTGCAGGACTCTGCATTTGTCCTTGTTGAACCTCATCACATTTCTTTTGGCCCAATCCTCTAATTTGTCTAGGGCCCTCTGTATCCTATCCCTACCCTTCAGCGTATCTACCTCTCCTCCCAGTTTAGTGTCATCTGAAAACTTGCTGAGGGTGCAATCCACCCCATCCTCCAGATCATTTATGAAGATATTGAACAAAACCTGCCCCAGGACCGACCCTGGGGCACTGCACTTGATACCGGCTGCCAACTAGACATGGAGCCATTGATCAATACCCGTTGAGCCCGACAATCTAGCCAGCTTTCTATCCATCTTATAGTCCATTCATCCAGCCCATACTACTTTAACTTGCTGGCAAGAATACTGTGGGAGACGGTGTCAAAAGCTTTGCTAAAGTCAAGGAACACCACATCCACTGCTTTCCCCTCATCCACAGAGCCAGTTATCTCATCATAGAAGGCAATTAGATTAGTCAGGCATGACTTGCCCTTGGTGAATCCACGCTGACTGTTCCTGATCACTTTCCTCTCCTCTAAGTGCTTCAGGATAGATTCCTTGAGGACCTGCTCCATGATTTTTCCAGGGACTGAGGTGAGGCTGACTGGCCTGTAGTTCCCAGGAGCCACCTCCTTCCCCTTTTTAAAGATGGGCACTACATTAGCCTTTTTCCAGTCTTCCGGGACTTCACCCGATCGCCATGAGTTTTCAAAGAAAATGGCCAATGGCTCTGCAAACACATCCGCCAACTCCTTTAGCACTCTCGGATGCAGCGCATCTGGCCCCATGGACTTGTGCTCGTCCAGCTTTTCTAAATAGTCCTGAACCACTTCTTTCTCCACAGAGGGCTGGTCACCTCCTCCCCATGCTGTGCTGCCCAGTGCAGTAGTCTGGGAGCTGACCTTGTTCGTGAAGACAGAGGCAAAAAAAAGCATTGAGTACATTAGCTTTTTCCACATCCTCTGTCACTAGGTTGCCTCCCTCATTCAGTAAGGGGCCCACACTTCCCTTGACTTTCTTCTTGTTGCTAACATACCTGAAGAAACCCTTCTTGTTACTCTTAACATCTCACAACAATGAAGTTGTCCTTTCCAGTTGCCATTATTTCCATAATAAAAGCTGCCAGATACCGAGCTGCCTTGATATAGGACATGTTTAGTTTTATTATTATTAGTTACCTGCTATTTATCCGGCTATTACTTAAATCTCTTGGCTCAAAAGTGGCCTTTCTGGGCAACAGCTACAGATCTTCCAGCAGCAACCGAGGCACAGAGCCACAAAGGGACTACACTTTTATATATACGTGGAGGATGAGCCAGCACTACTTGTACATGTTGGAATCCACAACCTCTGGCTTAAGCCCTTAGGCTTCCCTGTATAATGGATGGGGAGAGCTAGGTGTCTGAGAATGGGATCAACCAAAGGATGCACACTAAGCTGGTCAATGGGAGATGCCAACAAGAAATGTGTCTCCTAAGCCCTGCCTCATCTCAGAGAGTTCAGTACCTAACACCTATGTCTCCTTGTGATCCACAGCTGGGAACCCCTCTGCGGGGCCAGCATTTCCTATGCGAATGGCTTAGGCCGGGCATCTGCCTAACTTCACCCAAAACAGCTGGCAGGGAGGAGGAAAGTAAGATGGCCTCCCTCCTAACTTTTAGCCCAGTGGTTAGGGTACTCATCCAGGATGTGGGAGACCCCAGTTCAATTTCCCTCCCACCCCTGCTGGTGAGCTGAAGGAATTTGAACGGGGTCTCCCAACTCTCAGGTGAGTGCCCGAACCACCAGATTAGAAACTCTCTGGCCCAATTAATATTTAATCCAAAAGAGGAGTGGCTTCAACAGGAGAATGAGAGTGCCCCATTTTGGAATATCCTGCAGACAAGTCCTGAATGAAGGCATTAACGGGGTTAGGAAGCAGCTGAGCAGGCAGTTTGTGGATCAGTGTAGTGCTTAGGTCTGTTTTAGGCCTCTACATTGGGGTTTAGGCACTTAAATCCTGTCACAGATTCGGGCCCAACCTCTTTCTCCAGCACATCTGATATCTCACTGGGATCCACTGTTTTGTTCTGCGTATATAGTGCCCCATCACACATTACACTACGGCTAGCTCTCTTTTATCCCCCCACTGTCCATCGACATTTATAGCCACAATAGCAGACCTTCTCAGGAGCATCGCTACAATTTTCAGCGGTTAGTAACTGCTGGGTTTCATCTTTATCTTTTCTACTTAAAAAAAACTTCATTGTTCATAAATAGGGAATGGTGTTTCCAGATCTAAACATATCAGTTCTTTTTTCCTCAACAAAGGATATTATATATTTAATCACAATTCATGAACTGCAAACCCTCTTTGCTATGGCTAGTCTGTACCAAATTTAAAGGCTTGTTAAACACCTCACAGCTGCTAAATCATCTGTGTTAGCTATGTATAATTTCTTCTAAGCCTTTTGTTTGAGGTTTTTTTTAAAAAATGTAATGTCTGCTTCCTGAGCATTTTACTTGTCACACCTTGCATCTGGTGTGGTTGTGTTTTTAAACCAAGTAGCTGCTTCTACTGCCTTTTAAATACAAATCTGCTTCATTTTAAAAAGCTCACCTAGGGAAATCCACCTCTTTCAGTACTCAGTTTCCAATCAAATTAACTAATTGACAGTTGATTAAAGACTTTTCACAATTCTTATTAACCTGTGGTTAGAATCATAAAACCTTATTTTTACTACAAAAATGGTCATTGAAAGACATTAATAAGGCATCAGTCTGTCAAAGAAAGGAGAGAAAAATCCATTGAGAGAAAGCTAAGCTATCACATAAAGATATATGATTATCTGCCAAACCAAACCAAATCACCCCAACACCATTATTTCTTAGCTGCAATTTTGTTTTTCTTGGCTATGCATTCTTTTACTTTAGAAAATCACCATCATTTAAAGTTTCCAAGAACCAAACCCTGGAGTCCATGCTCTGCCAAAATGCCCAACAACTTCAGTGGGACTTATGCCTTAACAAAGAGTGCAAGGTTTGGCTCCAGACACTTCGACATTGTTCATGGGGAATTAGGAGCAAGGACATAAGTGCATATTTTTCCACTTGCCAACTTCTTTATCACTGTTCTGCTCCATTTTAAAAACAACATTTACCTGCCAGTAGTGTGTTAGTTCTTTTTGTAAGTCTTCCCACTCCTTACTTGAGTTTACCAAAAAAAAAATCACATATTACTAGAGTATTCAGCATTCACTGCCAGACTACCTGTTCTTTCTCTATTGAAATACAGGCTCTGACTCCCATTTCAATCTCTATTAACCTCACTCTCACAGCAGTCCTAATTATCCACAAATTCTGCATCATCCATTACATCATCTAGATAAACCCATCATTCACGACTGTAATCCTGCTCAGCCCCAGCTATCTATAACTGGTATCAGCAGAAACACCAGTTTGTCCTTTAGTCTCCATTGGAGATCTCCGAATTTCATCTGCAAAATTTTTGATCTCTTCTCCTTGTGTCACTTAAACCCACATGTACAACTAGTGCTGGCTTATCCTGCACATGCAGATAAAAATGTAGACGTGTTGTATTCTAGTTGCTATACATATTATATTAACAATTCTGGTCTTAATCAATCAGGCCTTATCCTTCCTTTGACTCCAATTAAAGTTTCATACATGGAAGGATGGCAGGGCTGGGACTTAATTAAGAAATAAACTGTAGTAACATCAGTTAGTTTCTTATGTGACAGATCACAATTAGTATGAAATTAACCGTTTGTAAAATATAAAGCATCATTTAAAATAATCATCCCACATTTCTCTCCTTGAAAAAGAAAGGTCTTATTTTTCTTCTTTGTCCTGGGGAACTGAGGAGGGGGAAAATAGTGGGGAAAGTATTCAAGAACATTTTCACAACTTCTGAATAGCTTTGCAGACTTTTGTGCTTTTTTCCATCAACATCAGAGCATATGCTGGTGAATGGCTGTTCTTGCAAACACCTGTACTAATCTGCAAACAAGTATACTTGCACAATAATGTGTATTTGCTGTTCACACCAGTGGTGCTTACCCTTTGCTTACAAAATTTAAATTATTTAGAAAATAGAAGCAATGTCATGTGCTTTGGTAAGCCGCCACATACAATGAATAGAGTCATCCATGGAAGGGCTGAACCTAGGACTTCCAGCTCTAGAATGTGACTTGCTACTGTTTGAACTAAAGAAGCAGCTCCATTAGCTTGGAGTCAATAATAGACTCATAACTCCTTTTTAGGACCCCAAAGTGTGGAGTGCGCTGCCCTAAGGGGGTGTGGAGGACTGTCCAGGGCGGCATGGTGGGGTCCAGGCCAGCCCCCCACAGAGGGAGAGGGAGCACCACCCAGCCCTGCTACACTCTCAGCTCTACTCTGGCCCTACCCCCAGCTGTGACCCTGGCTCCCAGCCCTGCTCCTGGCCTTGTCCCCAGCCTCAGCCGCTCACCACAGTTCCATTCCTGGCCCCCACAGCAGCTGGGCTGCAGCTCCACTTTCACCCCCGGCCCCAGACCCACCCCCAGCTGCAGCTCAGCCCCAGTCCCTTTACCCAGTCTGCATTCCCCACTCCCAGCCCTGCTCCCGGCCCTAGCTCAGAGAGGGCAGGGGAGCACAGACAGGGGTATGGGGTGGGTACAATCCTCAAAAGTTTGGGAACTACTGCTTTATAGTGTTTGTGTGTCTGCAAATCTAGATAAATATTTAACACATGGAAACCACCTTGAGAAAATTAGTGTCCCTTTGAGAATTGCCACTTCTTATTTCTGCCACCAGAACAGCAGCCCATTAACATTTACATTCAAATTCTGGGAACAAATCAAGCAATAGACCTCACTCTGCATGTGGTACTCAAAACATACAGGCTCAATATCATCCCACAAACGTTGTTATATTCCAAGGTACCCACATTTTCTGATTTTTAGCAGCAGCAACAACATGTTAACCTCATGGTCTTTTCTAGAGACCAGACAACTCTAGTATCTGGAATTATAAAACAATGAAATACACAGCGATGCTGTGTGTTGCAACATATCCCAGGATGGTACGAAGAGGAGAGTGTATGGGGGAGGAAAATCTGCTAAGTGTAGACATCCTGCACTTCAGCATGGAATCTGGGGAAATCTTTTATATCCTTTCATCCATGAAACCAACATATTTTGTCATTTTGACATCATCCCTGTCACTAAATATTAAAGACCCTCCTCACAAAGAAATTTCAAATAGACTAAAAGAATGACAAGTCCTGCAGATTGTCAATGATGGAGGAAAGCCAAGTAAAGGTCAGTGGAATGGGTGTTAGTTTGTTTTTCTAGTACTTTTGGATTGTGAATGCGATTGTGATGGGTATTTATTTTGTCATGCTTGTTGTGTTAATGTTATGTTACACTGAATGCTGATGTGGGGGACAAATGCAAGGAGGATGTATATAGGTGTGATGATGTAGGAAATAAATATAAAATGCTGTTTCCAGTACTGCCTATTGGGAGCAGTATGAAATACGATACAAAGAGGAAGGACAGCTTGTCCATGACTATGTGCAAGGTTGTCACATTGCAAGGTTAACCTTTAAGGACTCTTACATTTTAGAGCCCAAAGTGATGCAATCTTCTGTATGCCTCCAGATGATGTGACTTTGCCATTCATTGCTGAAACCTTCAAGAAAGGAGTGAACATATTTGCAGCAGTCTGTAGCTGTGATGGATGGGAAATCTCTAGGACAGAGTGTCAGAGAGACAAATGCCACCAGTGGACTCAAAGTTACTACCAATCGAAAGGAGCTGAAATGGTTCTTTGAATCACATCACCATGACTGCAATCAACAAGGTGTAAAACAGCAAATCATTCACATGACATACAGTGATGAGAACATCTTGGTGGGGAGACTGACTCATGGACAGTCAGCAAATGCTAACCGGCTCAGAACGAACAAGGGTCTTTCAGTGACTGACATTTAAAAGAGAGCTTATGGAACATGTGGTATTCAGATATAAAGATCAATAACTGAAACCAGATGTTGCATTAATATTCCTAAATTAAGTGTCTATGGTAGAAAAATATAGAACAGGACAATGCAGCACCCAAAATAAGTGTAGGTGATGTTTATGAGGATATGTTTCTTTAAATCCACAGCAAGAAGCCAGGCATGAAAACTCTAGTAGAATCTCTTCACTGAAACCGAGTCAGTGAGTTGAAAGCAATAGAGCTGTGCAGATTTACACAAGCTGGCCCCTAAGGTAAGGTTAAAACCAGCTCTACAGTGATTAAGGTTTCTGAACTAAAATGAAAAAAGTATACCATGACCAATCTAAACAGGATTCTTCAGGCATGCGATTGATGTAGAGGGCAGATCCACGAGGGAAAAAAAATATTCAATAACTGAAATGCCAGCACCAAAAATATATCAAAACTGATGGTGTTTCTCACTGTGATAAAATATTGTGATATATTCACACTCAACCTATCTTCAGATGACTTGTGCCTTCATGAACGGCTTAATACAGACTATGTGGATCTGAGACAAGGCACAGACATTCCCTTTTGAGGTTCTACAGAGTCTATTTGCCAAAACCCCACTACTGCCATTTTATGCTGTTTCTATTTCTGCAGATGCCAGCTGATGTAGTTTCAGTGCAGTGCTTCTCCAGTTAAATGGAGATGACTGGAAGCCTCTCTCATTGTTCCAGATGACTTCAGATTGAGACCAAAGATGCCTAAATAGAAAAAGAATGACTGGCAAACATATGGGCACATGAGGATCACAAGGCAAGCTGCCTACCTCTTAGATGTCAGAGATTGTTCTGCTTCAGATGAGGTTGAAACCTACTGCAACATATACCCCAGGGAACCCAGAAGTGATGGCCAACACCTTATCAAGGAGTCCTGTTGATCATGCAGCAGCTTGGGATGATATAGTAGCACATTAACTGGCCTTTCAAGCCTCCACCATGCAAATTAGAACTGACTAAAATAGCCATTAATGCTGCCATCCAACTGAAAACTGCATCCAAAATTTGAGACATGGCTGATCCAGTTACTTAACAAGGACTTATGCTTATAAACTGTTTACAAGTGTGTCAAACACACTCCCTGCAGTTAACAAAATTACAGCACGGAGAAAAATTTTCTGACCTTGGATACACCAGGATAAAAAGCCAGTGAAATGGATTATACATTAGCTGTAGGAATTTGTGTCATTTTTCTCACTGTTGAAGTACTTTTAACTCCCTGGTAGACTATAAGGGAGATTTGATTTGCCACAGTTTCATTTGACAGACAGCAGGATTGTAGGCTAACCAGGTGACTAAATTGGTCAGCATACAGTACACTGTGAGTCGTATTTCATCAGAGTGGGGCCTTACCTCGACTGGCAAAACTACACATTTTATTTTGAATGTCATGTACCTTTCTCCACTTGATATTTCATGGAAACATTTTTTGCTGAATACTTTGTTGCCGCTTGGGATAAAGCTTTGGCACAGGAAACAGGAAAATTCTTGTGTCTTCCTGTGATGCATTATATGCTTGATATTGAGCCTGCAATCAGCCATTATGGCACTGCCAATTTCAATCAAATCAAGCAAATTATTCTCTTCAAGTCATTTAATCTGAGATCAAACCAAAGTCCATCTCTGAAACATATGATGTTCCGCGTGTGGTAAAATGCAATTGCACGCATTGAATATATATCTGCAGTTGTAGCTTGATTAGATAGCTGGCTCTTTTTTCCTTCGTGCTTAAATACTCTCTCCTCAGATCTATCATGGCCAAATGCACAACATTTCCAATATATGGAAAGCAGATACACAAGCAGAATTTCCAATATGTCAGTGTAACTCCACCAAAAATACCAAAACAAAACAAAACCCCATACCTCATTAACACAAGCCAGCTAAAGCCAACAAGGTTTGACTGAAGCTTTGTGAGGTGGCTTTGCTGCCTTAGAAATAACAGGGAAACTGAACAATATTTCCTCCACTCCCTTTTGCTATGGCCCAGGCATTAGATGTGTTGCAGCTGGTCTCTGGAGAAGTGAGTGGCAACTTCTATGGATCACATCTTAGGGACAGTAATTAATTGGGGGGAGGGATAGCTCAATGGTTTGAGCATTGGTTTGCTAAACCCAGGGTTATGAGTTCAATCCTTTAGGGGGGCATTTGGGGCAAAAATTGGGGATTGGCCCTGCTTTGAGCAGGGGGTTGGACTAGATGACCTCCTGAGGTCCCTTCCAACCCTGATGTTCTATGACATATTTTTGTACTAGTGTTGTAGTAAGTTTACGACTAAATGCAATCTATATCAGCTATAGGGATTTCTGATTACAGAGCTTTATATTTGTTCCTGGCTTCAGCAACTATGGAATATAATCACATTTCTAGTCCAAGAAATTCAAGAGTTCAGCTCCCAGAACATCTATGCAATCTTCCTACTCCATGTTCCCCAAATAAGCTCATCTTCCAAGCATGATTCTTATAACCACTGACCATACAAAATGCCATGGGGTATTTGCTTGACAACTACCAAAAAGTTATGGTGGTCCTTCAGGCTAGTGGTCCATTGCTAAATGGAAATGGGAAAATTAAGAATAATAACACAGAAGTGTTCAATATATCTTTCTGTTCTGTATATGGGAAAAACAGACATTGCATTCATATGATAACTCTTTCCATTCAACTAGTATCATGGGAGGCTGTTAAACCATAGCTATTTAATTTAGACATTTTAAATCTGCAGATCCAGATAACTGGCATCCAAAAGTTTTCAAAGAGTTGGCTGAGGAGCTCTTGGCCTGTTAATGTTGACTTAGCCTTGGAAAATTGGGCAAGTTCCAGAAGACTAGAAGAAAGCCAATATTATGCAAATATTTTAAAAGAGTAAACAGGATGACCCAGGAAATTATAGACCTATCAATCTGGCATTGTTCCCAGGTAAGAATGGAGCAGCTGATAGCGGATTCAATAAATATATTACCCTTTTTTGATTCTGTAATTAATGCCAATCAACAAGTTTATGGAAAATAGATTCTGGCAGACTCAGTATCTTTTTATGAGATTGCAAGTTTGATTGATGAAAGTGATAGCATTGATGTAATATACTTCAGCTTCTGTTAGTCATTTGACATGGTACTGCATGACAGTTTGATTAAAAACTGGAAATTAAAATTAATATGGGACATATTAAATGGATTCATAGCTAACTGATACCTCTTAAAAAGTAACTAAACATGGAATCATCATCACGTGGGTATGTTTCTAGTGGGGTCCTTCAGAGATTGGTTCTTGGTCATATTCTATTTAACATTTTTATCACTGATAAACTTTCCAGAGGACACAAAAATTAGGGGAGTGGTCAATAATGAAGTGGACAGGTCACTAATACAGAGCAATCTGAATCACTTAGTAAGCTGGGCACAAGAAAACAATGTGTTTTATACAGCTAAATGTATCTACAAACAAAGAATATAGGTCATACTTACAGGTTGGAGACTATCCTGGGAAGCACTGACTATGAAAAAAAGAGATATGGGGATCGTGGTGGATAGCCATCAGAACATGAGCTCCCAATACAACCTTGGGTCCAAAAGGGCTAATGTGATCCTTGCATAACCAGGCGACTTTTGAGTAGCAGTTGACAGGTTATTTTACCTCTGTATTTGGCACTGGTACAAACACTGCTGGAAAACTGTGTCCAGTTCTGGTGTCCACAGTTGAAGAAGGAGGTTGATAAGTTAGCAAAGATTCAAAGAAGAGCCCCAAGAATGATTAGAAGAGTAGAAAACATGCCTTATAATGACAGACTCAGGGAGCTCAGTCTATTTAGTTTAACAAAGAAAGTTAAGGGATTATTTGATTACAGTTTAAGTATTCGGGGTCAGGAAGGAATTTTCCACCAGATCACATTGCAGAGACCCTGGGGATTTTCTAGTTTCCTCTGCAGCAGGATGCAAGGGTTACTTGCTGCTTTGAATTAATTGCTGGCTTTTCTGTAGCTTCAAGTGTTTAAATCAAGATTTGAGGACTTTGTTAATTCAGACAGAGGTTATGGGCCTATTACAAGAGTGGGTGGGTGAGGTTCTGTGGCCTGTGATGTGCAGGAGATCAGACTAGATGATCATGATGGTCCCTTCAGGCCTTAAAGTCTATGAGTAAGTCCCTGCATGGGGAACAAATATTTGATAATGGGCTCTTCAATCTAGCAAAGAAAGGTATAACATGATCCAGTGGCTGGAAATGTAAAGTGGAAATAAGTACATTTTTAACTTTTATGGTCAGTTCCAATGGTTATTTACCAAAGGCCATGGTAGATTTTCCATCACTAGCAATTTTTAAATCAAGATTGAATATTTTTCTGAAAGATATGTTCTAGGAATTATTTGGAGAGGTTTATGGTCTGTTATAGAGGAGAACAGACTACATGATCACACTGGTCCCTTCTGACTTTGGAATCTAGACTAGGAATAAAAAAAGAAAGATAGGAGATGATTAAATACAGTATGGCTTGAGTAGAAAATAAAAGTCCATATAAGGAGATAAATGCTGAGGGAAGCTTTCCTAAGATTTTATAAAGACATATAGAAAGATACCTGAGAAGCTAAACATTGCTAATGATGGAAGGGGAAAGAATTTACTTGTAGTTTTTTTTTTAGGTTCCATATAATTTTTTTCATGGTTATGACTAGCCTGTTGGGGAAAAAAATTACAAGTCTATGTGGATTCATGTAATTAAACAGACAAAATAAACTAATTTGGATCAAGGTATGTGACACTGATTTTTAGCAAGTTTTTGGGGAAGGGATGTCTTTTTGTTCTGTTTGTATGGCGCCTAACACAATGGGGTACTGGTCCATGACCGGGCTGCTAGGTGCTTTGGTAATACAAATAATAAATAATGTGTATCATGTATGTTCCAATTCCCAACTGGGCTAATTAAAACAGATTAGGAGAGCTGGTTGAGAATTTTCCATCAAAATGGGGTTGGGGTTTTTCAAACACAAAATGCAGTTCTCCCAAAAATCAAAGTTTTCTTCAGGAAACTGTCAAGATTTCATTTCAGGTTCTCCAGTGTAAACATTTCACTTTGTTGAACTGAATTAAAAACCTTGTTTCAGGTGCACTCAATGTTAATCTGTGCGCACCTAAACTACCATGACCCCTCATGGGAATGGTAGTGCCAGAACCTCATGTCCCCATGCTCTCCTATGGGATGGTCTCCCCAGTCAGACTACGTCTCCCATGATGTACTATCCATTCCACAAATTTAAATATGATTTTTTTGTCTCAGTTCAGGAAAAAACAATTTCCAGCTACATGGAAATTCCAATTTGTGATCAGTTCTTCTAATTATGGAAATGCTGGTTGGGTTTCATAGCTAAGACTGAGTTTTGCACTTAAAAAGGATTCAACCACTTTGCTACATATGAAGAATACAGTGTATCTAATTATGAATTCAGAATGAACTTTGAGAATTTACAAGTAAATCAGTTTAGTCTGAGTTCAGAGATTTTTAATTAGCTCCTTTATGAAATTTAGCACCCTGTGCCAGATTATTTTTTTTAACTACCCAAATGATCTTAATAGTAGATTAACACAGATGCTTTAAACTTCCAATATTTCACTGCAATCTTGTGCATTGGCTACATTTGGAGAAATATTTGTTGGCTTAGTGGCCATTTTTTGTTGTTGCTCTTCACTGAAAATTTCTTCTTCAAAGAGGCTGGCAAATAATGTTCAACTACAGAGAATACCTCAAAAAACTTCACTGTCAAAATGGCAGATTATTTTCCCTTATTGTTCTATATCAAAGTGAGGCTAACCGTACCCTTACTGAAGATGTGCTTTCAAAAAGGCCCCTTACTAAACTGCCTTCAGGGAAGTGGCCCCTGACAGCATTTATGTACTACATATAAAAATCTCAATCATTTCATTTTACAGTCTAAAGAGATAAATAAAATGAGATCTGATTTTCCTCTCACATCAGTATAAATCAGGAGTAACTCAGCTGAAGTCAATGTGGTTGCACCTGTGTAAAACTAGTTCAAGTGAGAAGAGAATCAAGCTCTGTGTATGAGCATTGGATAAATGCTTAGACGTAATGAATGCTTTCAGGAACTTCCACTTCAATGCATCCTGTAGTGGTCTGAGAATGAGTCCAGTTGTGTTAATGATGCTTGCACACTTGGGTTCACCTCAAAGCTCTGAAGCATAGATTGAAACAGTTGCCCGAAAGCAGAGAAGAAGGTGCAATAATGAAACCATGCCCCAATAAAACTCATAGGCTACAGGTATTTTAGAAGCACATCGCGCAATATATGTATTTACAGTAGCCTCAAATGTGTCCTGTTTATAGTTCATTTGTGTGCAATAGGTCTTGACCAGTATTGGTCTTTGACATGGGTTGTAAAATACATTCTATAAAGGACCCAATGGAGAATAAAAGTCAGAATCATAACAGAATGAATGATTTCTAATATATCTTTCCCACCCTTGCTTTCCATATATAGGATCCATGGGAGGATATTTTTCTCCATAATACAAATTAAGGATCCAGATTCAATTAACAAATGCATCAGGCTTCCATGGTTTGGAGGTGTAGGTGTATTTTATTATTACAGCTGACCCCAAACAATGAGTCTAGGTATATTCCATTCCCCTGCATGAGATCTTTCTCTGCTGCCTGTTTTATTCTGAGGTTGGCATATGAAGTATTTGCCTAGAGAATATCAAGCAGCTGAGATGAGGGTAGTCAGGGGAGCATTCCTGTGACTAACTGATACATCATAGCAAAGACCAATTGGATTCAGCAGAGGTAATTTTATTAAATCATATGGAGATAAAAGAAATGAGTATTTTATCTTTCCAAATATTCAAAAACCAACACAACTCAATGACATGGAGATGGGGGGGGAGGGAGATCTACTTCCACAGGCAACATTAGCTATGACAATACAAGCTTGAATGAGAAAACTAGTAAAAGTAATTCGTTTACTATGCAATCAAGCCATTTGTCTTGATCCAGCTACAAATCTATTGATCTGCTTCCAAATAGAAAGAAGAAAGTAACATCAGAAGGTAATAACAAGCTGGACAAAAAAAATGCAGCTCTCCAACGTTCTGGCAATTATGTGTTTATGTTCTGGTTTTCAATTCTTTGTCATTTATGAAGCATACAGTATCCACAAGAAAGGTGTGAAAAGCTTACTGGAGTAAGCTGTGTTGTCATGGTAATTGTAAAAACTGGTAAAAAGGAGGAGACTAGATAACCTGGAATTGCTACTGAGAACAGAACCTCTCACTGCTATGTGACACGTTGAAATGGGACTCCACAGTGATGGTCTATGAGGAATAAGACACTGCTCTCAGACCAGGTTTTAGTGATCATACTTAGCATATAAATAGCACTTTACATGTTCAAAGCATTAAAAAGGTATTAACTAGTTAACTTTCAGAACACCTTTTTAAGGCTGTCTCCCCATCACTGGCAATTTTATAATCAAGACCAGATTTTTTTTCTAGAAGATAGGCTTTAGTTCAGAGGGAATTGTTTTGGGGGTGTTCTTTGGCCTGTATTATACAGGAGGAGAGATTAGATGATCACAGTGGTTCCCTTTGGCCTTGGAATCTATGAATCTGTTTCCAGCTCTGTGCTCGTTTCTCCAGAATACACTGCTTCTCACAGGTAAACACCACAAATACCACTATTATGACTGGTAACATCAGCATAAAGGTCAAATTCAACCCCCGAAAGGCAATTCCTGCAACTTAGTGACAAGGATATTTCATATTACTGAGGATATTTCATTTTGTGTCAGCACACTTGTCATGATGACGATTGTGGAAAATGTGATTTATTGTCTTCTTTTAACAAAAAATATTTGTATTGATTTAGTTTGCTTTCTGGAATTTATACTTGTTCAAAAATACTACATTTGCAGGGATCACAATAAGCACAAACAAAAGAATTCAATAAGCCATATGAGCCTGCAAAACACTACAGTGTCTTGGGGAAAATAGAGGGATTTTTCCCAGTTCATTTGGAGCAGCACCTCTGAGCAGATGAAAAACTATCTGAAATCCTAAGCATTCCGTGGAAACAGAGCACTTAAAAAGTTATGGAGAGAGTTCACTTTTCCATACTATATCAATCCTTGATTTCTCTCACCTGGACAACAACGGTGACAGTTGATTTGGCAGTTTGTTTGTGGTTTTTGTTTAAACAGATAGCTATCAACTAAGTCCTTGACTGAGATCACCAACACATTTCACACAGGAAACCAAAGGATATACAGATACATGTCCACTGGCAGACAGCTGGGTAACTTCACTCAAAGCCAGGTTTCAGAGTAGCAGCCGTGTTAGTCTGTATACACAAAAAGAAAAGGAGTACTTGTGGCACCTTAGAGACTAACCAATTTGAGCATAAGCTCTCACGAAAGCTTATGCTCAAATAAATTGGTTAGTCTCTAAGGTGCCACAAGTACCCCTTTTCTTTTCACTCAAAGCCGCATCTAAAGCCCATTGAAATCAATGGAGAGACTCATTGATTTCAACTTGAGATCAAACCCTGAATGAATGTTTTCCTTGCTGATGTAAATAACGTGCTACACATGCACAAGAACCTTTTCTTTCAATTCCTCAATAAGTTATTCTCACACAAAGGAAACACACAACATCCTTACGGAGGCCTACGGACAGGACAAGTCTGAAGTATTTAAAATAAAATCATTCTTCTACTTGAACACAAAAGAACATCAGTATTATTGCAGGACAAACCTTTCTGTATTCATGCTCAAATAACTCAAAGCAGGCAAACCTACCTTAGCCAGGCCTTCAAAAAAAATAAATTCATCTTTGAGCTGAAGAAACAAATGTACCGAATGGAGTGAGCTTTATTTTCTGGAAAGCATTAAAGGATCTATAAATAGAACACACACCTTCACTATAACTAGTGTTGCTACATATTGATTTCATTAAAAAAAGATACTCAGCTCATCATCTATCATGCACTGATTTACCAAAGCACTTAAGCACATGCTTAATTTTAAGTAGGAGTACTCCCACTGAAGTGAATAGGGTTACTCATATGCTTAACGGTAAGCATATGATTAAGTGCTTTGCTGGACCAGGGCCTTTATTGTCTAAGGCACAAATGTTAATATTTACCCAGTATTTCTGATTCCTTTTTAAATACTTTGGCAGAGGTGATTTTTTTTTTTAAATCCATGTGTGATTAGATAGTTTCAGAACCTATGCTGAACAGACCCTATCTTTAAATGAAAATTATATACAAGTTTGCGATTCATTGTGGCTGAAGAAGCAGTCTTATTTTCTTGACATGGAAGTGGTTAAAAGACACATGCAATCTCATTTCCTCTACTATGGTGTTTCTAGAAGTGTCTGTGAAACAGTCTTTGATAGCTACAGGCCCTAGATAGTGGTGAGAATGGTGAACAGGATAGACTGAATATTTTGAAGGAAAAATTGGCCTCTTGTGAATGAAATAGGTTATTATGCCGGCCTTACTGTAAAAATCTACAATTACAGCAGGCACTTCATAGCATACATTACCACTATGGTTAAATCTACACAACAGTTTATATTATAAAGGTGTTTTCATATGCTTTACTCCCAGGGGAATTTTGCAACAAAAATTAAAATTTTTCAAAAAAAGTCTGCGTATTTTATTTGTCAAAACAATACTATAATCACACCAGTTCCAATTATTTTTGGTCATTTATTTCAGATTACCTGTCAGCAAGTATGTCAGTAATAATATAGACAACAAAAAAGAATCAGGAAATGTTTTTGACAAATAGATTCCTTACTAGGCATATTAATACAGAACTCTTGAGTAATAATTCATTTAAACTACAATACAGAATTGTATTTCCCGCACCCCTCAGAAACAGGGCAAAGGCTTGGGGGAGTCAGGGGTAATGGAGGAGCTGAGGGAGAGGGAAGCAAATTGCTGGGAAGCAGGCTGGGTGTGAACTTGGAGGGCTGTTGGATATGGGTGGGAAAAGTATGGAACAGGGTTTTTGGGGGTCAGGGAGGGATTGTTAGGGAGCTTCCTCCATGCAGACCCTTAGCTTCTCCCATTCAGTCAGGCACATCTGTACCTGTCCCCATGTGTCCCTCCACCCCCATGTGTCCCTGTGCCCCCACTCAGCCACCCTCTGTAGTTCTGCCTCCCATCCCCCCATCACTATATGGCCCTGCACCTCCACTCCCATTCAGCCCCTGCCCCAGTCTGTCCTCCCCCACTAGCCCTTATGAAACCATCTGACCTCCCCCCAGCACCCCACACTGTCTGTCTCCCCATAGCCCCGGTCTCCAAACCTGGCCTGACAAGAGTAGTGCTTATAATTTTCTGAAGCATTCATCTTTTGGGGCTCCATTCTTCCATGATTGGTCTAGACCGGGGTGGGCAAACTTTTTGGCCTGAGGGCCACATCTGGGTATGGAAATTGTATTGCAGGCCATGAATGCTCACAAAATTGGGGGTTGGGGTGCGGGAGGAGGTGAGGGCTCTGGGGTGGGGCTGGTGATGAGGGGTTGGGGTACAGGAGGGTGCTCTGGGCTGGGACTGAGGGGTTCAAGGGCAGGAGGGGGATCAGGGCTGGGGCAGGGGGTTGGGGCACAGGAGGGGGTCTGGGGTACAGGCTCTGGGCAGCGCATACCTCAAGCAGCTCCCAGAAGCAGCGGCATGTCCCCATCCAGCTCCTACATGGAGGTGTGGCCGGGCAGCTCTGCAGCTCCAATTGGACATGGATCCCTGCCAATGGCAGCTGTGGGGGTGGCACTTGGGGCGGGGGCAGCGTGCAGAGCCCACTGGCTGCCACTTTGCGTAGAAGCCAGAGTGGGGACATGCCACTGCTTCCAGGATCCACGCGGAGCAGGGCAAGCCTTGGACCCTGCTCCCCATCAGGAGCTCGAGGGCCAGATTAAAACATCTGGAGGACTGGATGAGGCCCTCCCCAGGCTGTAGTTTGCCCACCCCTGGTCTAGACTCCAAGGTAAATTTATTGTTTATTCATTTTGCAAATGTTGAGCAATACCCCCTGGGCCATATTTGAGCTGGGGAAGACTAAAAAAAATTTCAAATGTGAAAAGTATATCTGCACTACGGTACGGCAAAAGCCTTACAGGATACTAGGGCCTAAATGCCATGAGCTAATCCTTATATTTTAAGAGGGGGATTTTCAAAGTCCCCTGGGGGCTGGGATGCCCAATTCTCATTCATTTTAATAGGAATTAGTTGTCCAAATCCTATAGGGAGCTTTGAAAACTTCAGTCTAATCCTTTTCTGCTGCTGCTCACAGAAGCATAGCTGATAACCTAAGTTTATTTGCTGGTAACTGGAATTCTCTGAATCTGTTCTTGAAGTCACTCGACAGACCAAGCAGACATGGAACCTGTTAAATTCCATCAGCAAAGACAAGGAGCCACATTGACCTTGCCCCCAGTTCATGTCCATTTATCAGCACTGAAGCAAAGAAATACTTTTAGCAAACCACCTCCCTGGTAAATTACATACAGTACAATTCTGCAGGCCTTAATCATGCAGAACTCCCATTGAAATCTGATTAATTTCTTCAAGAAATTGCCTCTACAATCTGCAGTAAAAACTAATGTGGATGGATGAGGAGAGCTATATAAATATACAATGTAATATTAATTAAGCTGGTTGAAAATGTTCATGAAAAAGGGTTCAGAGTAACAGCCGTGTTAGTCTGTATTCGCAAAAAGAAAAGGAGGACTTGTGGCACCTTAGAGACTAACCAATTTATTTGAGCATGAGCTTTCGTGAGCTACAGCATCCGATGAAGTGAGCTGTAGCTCACGAAAACTCATGCTCAAATAAATTGGTTAGTCTCTAAGGTGCCACAAGTCCTCCTTTTCTTTTTTCATGAAAAAGGGATAATTTGAGAAATTTTTCAAGTCTCCCCATTTTTAACCAGTTTCATTCACTTACTATTATAATAGCATCCAGAGGCTATGCTCATGCTGACCCGGGGTACCACTTGCCATACCTAGCAGTACTGCTCCCAAGCCAAGTGCATGCAGGAGAAGCAGAAGGATATTACATCTAAGGGTAGATTATCTTTCCATGGAAACTCCATGGAACTGGTAGAAAACAATACTTCCCCCTCTCCCATTCCTGCCCTTAGTCCACCCATTACCTTCCTATTCACGCCAGCTGCACAGAACCCCAAACCCATACACAGCCCTCTGCAACATTCTGGGGAATGATACCTTAAGGGAAGGTCAAACCCTTTCCCGTGGATAAAATGTCTCCTCTGCAACAACCTTGCTCTGTATTATTTATTTGCCACATATTAAATACATGTTAAATGCCCAGAATCTGGTCAAACCCTGTGATAAGGCTCAAGAGGTGCAGTCAGTCATGTGGTGTGATCAAGTGAGGCTGGGCTACGTGTCATGAACAAGAATAACTGATGGGATTAAGTGATGTAAACAAAGCTAAAAATATTATAATGGGATTTTGCCATCTCCTTTTCCTGGATTCTGATGTTCCTGGTGACAATTTGGCAGAGTGTTTGAAACCTGTTCTGTTTATTCTTTTAGAGTTCAAGGTGATACTGTTTGTACTTAAAGGGATTAAGGGATTGATTCAATGGCATTTCTACAAGGCTCTGTATAACAGAATGGCTTTTATTCCATCTTTTCCCCCCAACTTGTTACCATGGAAAGGAAATACATTTCTGGTTACTTCTTTAAAATGTGTTGTATTTCAGCAATTCGTTCCCATTTATCCCATAAATTGGATGTTTTTTATTTCGTGGCCTTACACCAATTGAGTACATTTTAGTAATTTTATGGGGGAGAGGGTGTAATCTGTAGGGTTTTAAAATAATTTTGCCAGCCTGTGGAGACTAATTTCCCATTAGTCTAAATTATGTCTAATGTTGCTTGGGAACAGCTTTAAAGTAACAAATGGAGAATTCTGAAGTGCACATGAATATATATTCATTTTTTCAAACGGATGAAATTCTTCATCCACCTTCAACCTAGGCAATTTAACAAAGTACAGTCGAGTGAAAACCAGTATTTTAAAATGATCATTCGGCTGCCCTCCTGCTGATTTTTATGCTTTGGAACATTCATTCTCTTTTCCTATCATGCGCAACATTCTATAAATAAATAGCTGTTATTGTCTTTCTGAAGGATTCTCATCTTGGTTACACAGATGAATAAGTTTCTTTGAGTGACTCATCCAAAAACATCCCTTATTAGGTCTGGCTCCCAAATAAGTCAATGAGTCTGAATTGTCATTTACACTAAGACTACACTATTCACCCCTCTGGAAGTGCAAAGAGGCTTTAAAAGGAGTGTAAATTCAGTTTATCCCACTATAAGGCCTCTCTACACCACCAAAGGGATGTAAAATGGCCTTAGTGTAAATAAGAATCAGGCCTGATGATTTTTGCCATTAATATCAACAGAGCAGGATCAGGACCTATTTTAACATCTATCTTTCTGAGCCCCAAATCCATACAATAGAGAAATTAAGCTCTGCTCATTTTCATGGAGCGATGCCAATTTATACTAGCTGGAGAGTTAGACTAAGATTTCTAGAAGTGTCAGTGATTTTTGGGTGCCTAACTTGAGAAGTCTTTTTAAAAAAAACACACACCCATTTTTAGAAGGCAGATGCTCAGCACTCTTTAGGGCATAAGTTGGACACTCAAAATTGGAGGCACCCAAAATCTCTAGCCATTTCTGAAAATATTGGTCCTGGCCCAGAACAAGGCGTTCAACATTGTATCAGTTAACTGTTATGTCAAGGTTCCTCCCCCACTCTGAACTCTAGGGTACAGATGTGGGGACCTGCATGAAAAACCTCCTAAGCTTATCTTTACCAGCTTAGGTCAAAACTTCCCCAAGGTACAAAATATTACACCCGTTATCCTTGGAATGGCCGCTACCACCACCAAACTAATACTGGTTACTGGGGAAGAGCTGTTTGGACGCGTCTTTCCCCCCAAAATACTTCCCAAAACCTTGCACCCCACTTCCTGGACAAGGTTTAATAAAAAGCCTCACCAAATTGCATAGGTGACCACAGACCCAAACCCTTGGATCTGAGAACAATGAAAAAGCATTCAGTTTTTACAAGAAGACTTAATAAAAAATAGAAGTAAATAGAAATAAAGAAATCCCCCCTGTAAAATCAGGATGGTAGATATCTTACAGGGTAATTAGATTAAAAAACATAGAGAACCCCTCTAGGCAAAACCTTAAGTTACAAAAACGATGCACAGACAGAAATAGTTATTCTATTCAGCACAATTCTTTTCTCAGCCATTTAAAGAAATCATAATCTAACACATACCTAGCTAGATTACTTACTAAAAGTTCTAAGACTCCATTCCTGTTCTGTCCCTGGCAAAGACCAGCATACAGACAGACCCAGACCCTTTGTTTCTCTCCCTCCTCCCAGCTTTTGAAAGTATCTTGTCTCCTCATTGGTCATTTTGGTCAGGTGCCAGCGAGGTTACCTTTAGCTTCTTAACCCTTTACAGGTGAGAGGAGCTTTCCCCTGGCCAGGAGGGATTTCAAAGGGGTTTACCCTTCCCTTTATATTTATGACATGTTACATGACTATTAGGTGGCTAATGAGATGGTTCTTTGTCATTTACACAGACCCACAGTGAATATGATAACTAAGACTGAATGATGCGGAGCAGTGGTTCTCAACCATGGGGTTTGTCAACTCACCTAGATATTTGTCTAGTTCAGTGTTTGTCAACCTGGGGGTCGTGGGACAGGTTTTGGCGGGGGGGGGGGGGTCACAAGTGCAGGGCAGGCATTAAGGGGAGTCAAGCAAAGCAATTGCCCAGAGCCTCATGCCATAGGTGGTCCCGTGAAGCAAGATTACATTCTTCAGGTCTGGGCAGCAGGACTCGGGCTTCGGGTACACTGAAATGTAAGTACCAATATTTATATTCCAATGACAGTTTTGCCTTTGGTTTCAATGGTGCAGGACTGGAGTCCAAGTGAACATATCTATATCACAAAAAAAGGTTAGTGATATTATGTCATTAAAGGAACCAAAAAAAGGAAGACAATGCTTGAATACACGGACTGCAAATGGTAAAAATGGGCGATTTAAATTTATTCTGAAAATAAAGTTGCCAAGGATGGATACACCACAAAGTCTTCTCTGTGAGCGGCCTTCAAAGAGAAGTTAACTGTTTTTCCATTAATCATTTCTGAAGGAGGTCTAATGGATGAAATATTGCTAACTTTATTTTCAGCATGCATTTAAATTATCCATTTTCCCCATTCTACAATTGCAGTAGATATGACATATGAAATTACTGATCATTACTCTGTGGACACTGAATAGAATTCTGTGTGCGGCTTCTGACTAGACAAGCTGGCCATTTGAATGACATTGAATTAATATCTATCTCAGCTTACTCAAAGGATGTCACATATGCTTCTTCTGAAATACTTTTGCAAATTCATTTAGGTTAAATGTCTACTATTTGCAAAGTGAAATAAGTGCCTGAATTACACTCATCCACGCCAGAATGGCATACATGCTGTATTGTAGAACTGGTCAACATTTTTAGTTGTTTTTTGTTGTTTTTTAAAGGGACTTGTAAAAAATTGATCAGTTCTCATTTCTTTCAAAATGTTCGTTATTCAAGAAAAAATAAAAACAGGGGGAAAAATCTGATTTTGGTGTGTTGAAAACCAAAACACACATTCCCACCAGTCTTAATTTTTGAAAACTGAGAATCATTTTTTGGTGTTTTCTACTTCTGAAAAAAAAAAAGTTCAAGTTTCATTGAAAAACTGGAAATTTTCCTAAAAAAATGTTGGGGAAAAAGTTCTGTTTATTTTTTCTGAACTTTTCCCATGGAAAATAATTCCAACCAGCTCCCATCTCTTGATTAGAACAGAGGACTAGGGATCAAGAAATCAGGGTTCTATTTTCAGTTCTGCCAGTGAAAAGACTATTTTCCCTAATCCACTCAATCTCTCCCCTTCACTGTGCAATTTCTGCCTAGAACTTTCCACAGCCTTATTCCTGCTTGGCTTCCTTCTACAGACTTGAGGAAGTAGTACACATATCCCTGCCTCTGTTCTCATACAAATGTCTCTTGATTTAAAAAGACCAGGGAAGAGAAATACAGAAAAACCTATGGTACATAAAGCACTGTCTCCTCTATATTTGTCAAAGTTTTCCCATGAAGCATCAGTGACAAAATCCTTTTTGCTGTATTCACAGTAGTTCCATTAACTTTGTTGAGACAACCCATCTGAGTAACGAAAGCAGGATGTGTTGTGATGTGATCATTAAGAAGAACACAGTAGTCATTTCATGCTCCTAAGTTAAAATAAAGATTATGTTATTGAAGAGAAATAGTCCCCTCAATATTTACGAATCAAAATCATTAGATGCCTCCCATTACAACAAACACTTATTTATCATATTAGTAAAGGACAAATTGAAAGGCATATTTTACATCCCCCATTAAACTGTCAGGATTAAGTCTGCACAAAATGTAATTGCCTTTTGATGTGAATAAAGCACAAAAAGCCCAATCTGATATATCCGAGTCATATAATTTATAGCAGAGCCCTAGAATTTTTTTTGCTATTAGTGTCATGACATCCAAAGTCCAATATATTACAACATTAAGAGGTACACAGTCTTGTAAATTAATCTGTACGGTAGAGAATTGAAATAAGTGACACAAAGGAGGTAAACTTCTTCCTGACCATTTAGACAGCTTGCTGTTTTCTCAATATGTTACTGTACCATTATTAATCACTGCAAGGTATCATTCTTATAAAGTATCATTCAGTCACCACCAAAGCGAAACACTACATTTTGTTGTGGCTTTTCAGGACAAAATCTTGGTTCAGTTTTGCCAAGATTGATAACTATGGGGCCCCAAGAAGTAAGATATAAAGTAGATGACAATTTTGCAAACCAACTTTTCACTTGACTTCATCAGGACTTCAATGGAGCTCAATATCTGGCCTGATAATTTTAGTAAGTGTTTTGCCAACTACCTTCATAATTGAATGGGTAGCCCATAGAGTCAGCTTTAGCATTTTATTTTGCTTAGAAACACCAAAAGAAACCTACAGGCCTGTATCCTGTAAATTATTGGCTTCAGCAGTTAGCATGAGGCTTTGAGGCCTATGACCTTTAACATAAATGGCACAGTTAGTTATCCTGGGTTTGGGGGAACTGGAAATACTGTGCTTAAGCGGGGTGGGGGGGCAGGGGGAAGGTTCCAACTTGCCTTGGCAGCAAGTTGATACATGGTAATTAGCTAAATCATTAATATACTAACCTATAGGATAAAAGGCACCCCAAAATTATTAGGGTGAGGAAGTTGTATATGGACAAGGAAGCTGGGGATTTAAATGAATATACCCTAGACCCTATAATAGCCCTGGAAACCATGTAAAATGGCTGTCAGTGAATCTGGACCTGGATCGTTGGACTCATTTGGCATGCCTGGGACAAGGCTGGACCTTTGTCTACTACCACCAGATCCCCAAGGGAGGGTGTGCATACATGAGCACCTGTGAGAGAAATGATACAAGATATCACCTTAATATTGTTTTTGCTATCTTTTTATGAGACTGGGAACTTTTCTGTCTCTATTAATTGCGCTAATAAAGGTGGTTAAAGCTTTGCCCTCAGTGAGTGTCTTCATTGTGCACCCCAGAGTTCCCAGATACTGAACTTAACCTTAATTCTGTTGTGCCTGATTCTGGGACTAGAACCCTACAATCCCCCAGCACTTTGAATTAGAATTATTTGGAAATTAACCAAAAACTACTAAAGAATCAGGCTACAAGTGCTAAGTACATGGGTGAGGGAAAAAGATGAGCAGGTTGGAGAAGGTGTCAGTAAATATCCATCAATATATACTATATTAATCATTACACATTAAACCCAATTGTCCATTTAAACCAAATTAAGTTGACAAAATATTTATGAAAATAGGCTCTGAGAGGCTTCATAGGACGGGTAAGAAATGTTAAGATTTTAAAATTAAAAAAGCAGGGGGTGTTTAAACTAAAAATACAATGGTCAAAATTCATCCCCCTCCCCCGTCAATCCATGGATTCAAGTGGCCAGCACAACAACCATGAAGTCCTACAGTAGGTATTGTTATAGCATAAGCAAAATTTTTCAGAGCAAGATACTTTTGTCCTTAGAACATGTATAAATTCTATGTATATGTAATGTGCAAGTGGATGTGTGTGTTATGCTGGGAGTTGCGTTAAACATCATTGAAGCTGGAGGGTGTAATAGTTGACCTTCATTCAGGGGAGAAATAAGAAACCGATCGAACAACAGGAACCACACCCAAAAATACAAGCTATGCAGGGCTAGTCAGAAACTGAGCTATATGAGTGGAGAAGTTTTGGTGGATACTGTTGGAGGTAGGTGTGTGTGTGTGTGTGAAGCACTGGTAGCATGAGAAAAAAACCTAAGAGTTTTTGGGCTAAGTGCTAGCTGCAAAGGGGCTTGGAATTGTGAGCAAAAAAAGAAAAAACACACAAACCACCTGTCTCATGCTATTTGATTCCTACTGTGTTCAGGGAAACAGGACTTTGGACATTCTCTGTAAAAAACGCATACACAAAAACAAGATTTCATCAAATAAATACCTGACTCCATCAATTTCTCCCCCAGTGGCAATAAGAGCCTGAATTGTGGCTAACTACTTTGGTCAAAAAGGATGCAATTATGTACATGTAGTTTACAACAGAAAAAAAGAAAACCAAAATAAAATCATCCATGAAAGATCAATTTGGTACTGATCCAAAGTCCACTCATATCAGCAGGTGTCTCTGGATTTTGATAGGCATGTATCAGGCCATTTGTGACTAAATGTAGGTATTTCATTATCAAGGAGAGGGAGGAAGCAATAACTGCCACTATATGCTTCAGAGTGTGTTATTCAGTGGGTTACATATCATACTAAAGCTATACACAACAACATTTAAAAGTAGCCATTTTATCATATCAGAGTGATGAAATAGGTACCAAAAATAATTAATGAGAATTAGTGTAAAGGAATGACTCAGCATATGTGATCATGTCACCCTCTATTGACCAGAGCCAAGATCTGTAATTAGAAGTGGTCCAAAAGATAGATAAAATAAAATAAATAAATAAATGGTATTTTTCGCAAGAACCTGTGGAGGGAAGAGTATTCAAAAATTGCTGTAAAATATTTTGTATTTCTTTAAAAAGAAAAAATCACATTTTTTAACGTTCAAAAAAAACAAACTAAACTTTTGTTTTTCAAATTTTTCTACAGATCTTCACATTTTGGTGAAAAAAGGCATTTGTCAAAATTCGACAAAAAAATGTGATGAAAATTTGTCTCCATTTGTAAAAAGCCTGCTCTATACAAACCCCAAATAAAATTAGTCCAAAGGCATATGTGGTTTTGGTGCTAGATGTGTCAGGTTCGATCCCCATTGACGACTGGTGTCTGTATATATATGGCCAAAATGAATATACTTATATCTAAGGCTATGTCTACAATGAACAGTGAATCTGTCTGATCAATACATAGGCATGTATACATACATGAGCGTGTGCATTAGCCTAGTCAGGGTGTGAGCATCCGCATGAAAAAGCCCTATCTGCATTACTGTGTCCTCATTGTTTCTGCACTTCCCTGTGTGTGTGTCTGGGGGCATATCCGATGGTTCTTTGTCTAGAGGTACTCTAGGATTCTTCCCTAAGACAATTGTAGGAGAATGGTCTGTCCTTTGTGGGGGAATTGTGGGAAGGGTATTCAAGGACTATCCCAATTTATTTTGCCTGAATCCTCACTGCAACATTAGTGAGTTCCAGGGAAAACTGCACTGGGCTTTAACCTCTAGCAGCAGCCTGGCTACCTGGCTAGCCTGGGCTTAAAGTGCCTCCAAACCCAGGTGAGAGGTTTTTCTGTTCAGATGGTAGGGTGGTTTGGGCTAAAACCTGGGTTAACTGTACAGTGAATTGTGCCATTAGCAGATTACATCACTGGATGTTTTATGAACTTTTGCTTTCAAGTTTGAGCTCATAACCTCACAGCGTTTGTCAAAGAATGGAAAAAAATCTTTGAGACTAATAGAAGCCTCCACTCATAATTATAGCTGTGTTGTCCAGACAGATGTCCTCTAAAAACAGTATAAGGGCAGATAAGCATTGGATGTGTCAGTGAGTTTCAGGATCCTGAAATGGGGCCTGGGTTGATTTAAAACTCAGAGGCCATATTTCACCCACACATATGGGATTACCCTAGTTACTGAATAATGCGTTAGGCAGCTTCTCTCCTCTGAACATCCCACTTTATAGCCCATTTCTTTACCAGGAGCTCGCAAAAGTCAATGGCAAGACACATACTGATGACACCAGCTTTGGATCAGGCCCTAGGAGCATGAAAAATGTTTTCAGTTTGATCAGGTTACATCAAATCAAGTTCCATCCCCTAACAAATTTTCCTATTTCTTTCCTGAAAACTGGTTGTAATTCTTAGAGCTTTATTGTCATAACTAGCATCCATTTTTCACACCTGCAAATTGTGAGTTCAGTTTTTCTCTGACAACTATGGTGTACCTGGCAAAGGCTTCAAAATCAGACATCCCAGTAACCTAAACTGCAGGTGAAAATAATGGCCACAAAGTTGGCAGCTGTTGGAATTATAACATGCTGCAATACCCAGAAAACATTAATTGAACAAAAAAATAAATCAGTTAACAGTAAATAACTGATGAGCATTGTTCAAACATAACACCAGGATCATGTTTGCATTTAAAAACTTGATACAGTTATACAAAATGACTTTAGTGCAAGAATATCAAGGGAAGGGCAAAAATACAAGATGAAAATCTACATTGGTGCAGCTTTGATGGGACCATGCTAAAGCCTCAGCCTTACTCAAAGTCATTTGACCCTGGTTGCTTCAATTTATATTTATAAACTTGTGGGAAGACTAATAAAACATTCTATATGAAAACTCATCCAAAAGCAGATCTCCCTAGACATGGTACAGTGCAGCCAAGCAGAAAAAGTCTAGCTCTGCAGAGACAATCTAGATATAACAAAACAAAACTAATATATTTTACTATAACAAAAATAAAATAATAATCTGCACTCCTAAGGAAGTCAATGAGAGACTAGGAAGAGAGAATAAGGAATTGGGGTCAGAGCAATGGAGCCTTGGCAGGAGTCCTGGGAAATGTACTGTTGTGAGGGAAATAATAAGCAGGACATCCTCAAACATTTTATATAAATTTCACTTGATTGATATGGAAGCACAGCATTACTTGGAAATGCCAGCATTAAAACCATAGTTTTAATCAACTGTAGTGAATATACATAACACAGAATCAGAGAAGTTAGAAATGGTCTTCTACTCCATACTCCCACCCACAACCAACGCAGGATGGTTACCTACTGTGCTTTTCATAGGTCTGGACTGGGACTTGGACAATACACCAGTTCAGGCGAGTAAGAATCCTTGAAAAGACTGTCTGGACCTTGGGTGGGAGCAAGTAGTTACTGTTAGCTTACTTACTCCCCTTTCCAAGACAGATGGACAAGGCAGGGTAAAGGAATCTTCTGCCCTTCTTATTGGCCAGCATAGCTGCATGCTGAAGTAGGTGAGCAGTAAATTAGTCCCAAGCCCCACTTACACACACACACACACACAGGGAGCAACAGGGATTCAGGGAGGATATAGTACCTCAGAGGAGTATCTCTGCCACATTGTCCCACAGCCTATGCTTGTGGTACCCTTGCCCTGGGGTGTGCTTACAGGCAACCTAATTTCTAAACCTTTCTCCAGACTAGTTTTAAAGATTTAAATTGACCCTAGCAATGAATTTCCAGATATTTCTATCAGGAAGTTTTTACTGTTATTCAGCCTTATTTTTCCATTTCCTTAATTCAATTCTATTGCTCCTAGTTAAACTCCATATACATTGTGCTTGTGTCAAAGTGACCACCATTCTTCATGGTCCAAATTCCAGTTATATTGGTGCAAGCCAGTTTCCCCTAGTAGGCTTGCCCCAGCACCCTTAGGGTATAATTTAGAGAAACAAGGAGTTAACTTTTGAAAAATGAATTTACAAATTGATACTTGAATTTAGAATTCAGAAAATGTCAAGAGGATGTGATGTTCACAGTACGATGTTTCAATCTTCAAAGATTATAGTGGTCTCAGTAGCAACGTGAGTGGAATCTGAAACCCACTTATTTTTACGAACGCTATTTCCTAAAATAAAAACATCGAGAGGGAGGAGGGTTGGGGGGGGAGAGTAACCAACATTTGCATTACGTGGCGGCACCACTTGTTTTATAACTAAACAGCAGTTAGAGTGCCTTTCATAGGTCTTTTAAGAACATAACATTTTCAGTCACATTAGTGTTTGTATGAACTACTGTGTGCATAGCCTAGAGCAGAGGTGGGCAAACTACGGCCCGCGGGACCCTCCTGCCCGGCCCCTGAGCTCCTGGCCTGGGAGGCTAGTCCCCGGCCCCGCCCCGCTGCCTCAGCGCACCACGCCGCCAGCGCAACGCTCTGGGCAGCCGGGCAGTGCAGTTGCAGAGCCGCGGCCTTACCTGGTGCTCAAGGCAGCACGGTAAGGGGAAAAGGGGGGTTGGATAGAGGGCAGGGGAGTTCAGGGGTGTGGTCAGGGGTTGGGGGTGTGGATAGGGGTCAGGGTGGTCAGAGGGTGGGGAACAGGGGGGTTGGATGGGGCGGCGGTCCCAGGGGGCAGTCAGGAATGAGGGGGGGTTGGATGGGGCATCAGGGGGCAGTCAGGAGTGGGGGGTCTGGGGGTGGTGAATGGGGCAGGAGTCCTGGGGGAGCCAGCAGGGGGGCGAAAAGTGGGGGGGAGGGTCAGATAGGAGGCAGGAGCCAGGCCACTCCTGGCTGTTTGGGGAGACACAGCCTCCCCTAACCTGCCCTCCATACAATTTTGGAAATTTGGTAGAAACTATATTTAAGTAAAACATTGTTTTCCCTTATCAGGTTCTCTTAATGTGGCTGCACTAGAATTAGCTACAATGATTTCTTCCAGAGATTCCTGTTCTTAAACTTCACATGCTTGCTGCTGGCACAAGGAACTAAAGGCTTTATGCAGCTCCCATTAGAACCAAGGGAAAGGCTCCCATTGACTCAGTGGAAGCCAGGTCAATCATGAATCACATCACCTGTATCACTTTGCTTATAAGCAATGTCCTTTCATCCCACAACTCCACCTAAGGAAATATGGTTTGAATCTTCGATTTCTGATGCAAGAGAAAAAATGTCAGCTCACTAACACATATTCTTCATGCCAAACATTTCCCTTATTCTGCAGTCTCTAGGCAGCTTAAGAATTATGCCTTCAGACTGCTTTCAAATTGAGTTCATAATTTTCCCGCAAGAAATACTGCACGTTTCTTGATACTGTATCTTGTATATAGGCTGAAGATATTTTGTAAAATTGACCTTTTTGGCATACTCTATGTTCATATCAGGCAGAAGTCTCATATTAAGCACAGCTTTACAGACTGATAAAGTAACTTTTCAAAAGAAAAATGTCCACCAAGAAACACAATGCATCTGCTTTAAATCAGAAAGTCTTTGAAAAAATTTGTTTGATGCAAAGGCTTCCAGCTCTATCACTTACCACTTGATGCAAAATTCCTGTTCCAAACCTGGCAAAGTGATTATTCTCTGTATTATACAAAAATTGAAATGTTGCAATGGAGTTGAGAAAAAGATAGTAGTAAGCAGCTTTTTAAAATATTTTTACTCCTTGCATAGAGATGAAAGACTAAGCAAATTACAGCAAGAAGAATAAACACTAGGGCCCATTAATGCAAAAAAGTTATGCATAAGGAGGTGTAAGTTAGATTTCATAGCACTCATTTAGCGCCAGACTCCTCATGTTCAGCAATAGCGTACCCCATAAACAACTCTACTGACATCAATGAGACTACCGATGGAGTAAGATGCTGCTCACTGTGAGTTAAGGTATCAGAACCTGGCGCTTTGAATCTGGACGAGTCTCTTACCTATGTGTAAGCAAGAGTAAGGGAGTCTAAGCTGATAAAACTTTGCCACTGGAGAGCCAGAAGATACATATTAAAGCAGGGTAGCCATAGAAGCTCACACAGCTTAGTCTAGTTAGAGACTAACCAATTTATTTGAGCATAAGCTTTTGTGAGCTACAGCTCACTTCATTGGATGCATCTAGCTAGCCTGGTTAATGTGAACTACCTCCACTTGGAAACAATCAAAGTTTTGCAGGGTGGGGAATTTTTGTGATATTTTGCAGATGGCCTGGATTGAGCTTTATGGTTCTAGAGCAACGTCTTGACCGTAGAGTTCTCAGCTTGAGTATCAGCCAGTGTTATTTATTTACTGGAAGTGCTTGCAGGCATCATCCTCTGGTTTGGATCAATGACTATGTTGACAGGTTAATGTGAGGAGAGAGATACTGGGCTCATTATTGGTAGAATTTGTTAAAGGAGGGTACTGTATCACATGCCCTGAAGAAAGCAACGGTGAGGCCTCTGCACAATAAGCCAGCTCTTGTCATTCACAATCTTTCCAATAAACCTGTATCAAATCTTCCATTTCAGAAAAGTCGGTCACACGGCCACTCTGGGAATACCTCGACTTCCTGGATTTCCTTTCCCCAAGTCAATCTGCTTTAAGACCAGCCTATTTCATAACTATTGAAATTTTCCTTGGCTGTTCACAGCATCAGCAAAAATAGAGAATAGGGAAAAGTGTTTGGCGTATGATAAACACTGACAATATTAGAATACATTCTAAAACACAGCCATGGTTTATTTATTAATGTGGAAACTGAATTTAAAAAAAAATCTTTAAGTTATACCACCAACATAGGATTGTTTACAATAGCTCTGACATCAGGCCTTGACCCTGCAAGGCATTTTGTCCTGGTACACCAAAGTCCATAGAGCGCACATAGACCCAAGGTTACACCTACATAGAACAGCATTCAGGATCCGGGCCACAGTCACATGTGAGTGAATGTCTTGAAATGATCATTTAGGGCACTTTTAATGTATATGAATGGTATATTAAGAGAAGCAAAGTATGCTATAAGGGGAGAATAAAAGCACATCACACCTGCAGTCTTTCATTAGGATGGCTTTGAACTGCTCCACATTTAGAAGAACATACTTCATTTTAAGTTTCCAGTCCACCAGATGTTCCACATAATTCAGTGAAAAATAAATGGGAAAAGCCAGCTAAATTTCTGAAGCATACTTACTATTTGTGAGAGTGTAAGACTGGCAATTTGGGAAATTTGTCTCTGCGAAACATGAACTCTGGTTGGCTTTATGAAATTGCTGTATCATGGAATGCCTCAGTGTATATTGAATCAGCCTTTTGCTACTCGGGCTGGTGTCACGTATCCCCCAGACTAGGAATAATTGAGAGTGATTACTTGAACAGCATTTCTTTCAAATGGAGCACCACAGAATGATGAGGTGGCTTCAGCCCAGGAGAAAATACCACTTCTATTCATGTAGTCTGCAGGAGAAGGGGTTGGAGCAGTAGGAAAAAAAAAGTAAAAGAAACAAGGTGCTAGAAATGGCTTTTTTAAATAAAAACCTCTGGGAGTTTCAGGGAACACAAAGGGACCTGCTCCCCATGTGAGAGAAACCTGTTGACTGCCAGAGCTGAACAAGGAGAGCTTGCTGCAGGAGTGAGAGAAGACTCCACAATCAGGAAGAAAATGCTGAGCCAGGGGAATGGGGTCCAGGAGACAGGACCTGGGGCATTGACCCAAAACCCAAAGAACCCTCAAGAGTCGTTAGGATCTGAGGGAGGGAACTGCGTAGAGGTTGGAAGGAAGCGATGCCATGATTAGGTGAATTTACTTCACGTAAGATGGTAAGGGCCTAAGTGTAGTTAATGGATGTATATTGGCTAGTAATATATAAGTAAATGCAAAAGTAATATAAATGTTGGCTTAATTTAGTATGGTCAATAAGACTTTTGAATAAATGGAAACAAAGCCTTTTTAGCTTCCTAAATATTCCATTATTCTATTTTTGGTATGCCCTGACTTGGGTACAAGACAAAGAGGCACCCTGCCAAACATAGAGAATCATAGAATATCAGGATGGGAAGGGACCTCAGGAGGTGGTCATAATCAGGGAAAACAAGGGAAGTCCCTGTCAAATAATAAGACTAATAGTTTTGTTATTGCTAATAAGCAGAATGTCATTATGGGTCACAAATATCAATTATATAACAAAGCAGAGTAGTGTGTGTTGATAAAAGTAGGGTGTTATCTTGGGTATAAAGAGAGCGTACTATGATGCAAGCCTGTGTTGTTGTAAATGTAGCCCAACTGGCCTGCCATATCTCACTTGATCACTGGGTGTGGCATTCTATATCTATGCTGAAATAAACTTGTTCCTTCAATTTGAACTTGGAGCTAGCAGTCGTTTTTGTCTGCTACAGCAAGCGGTGGCTCTCTGCTTTGCTAGGTTTGCATGGTAACCTGTAGACCTGGTTGGTGGTCCTGAAACATCCTTACGCAGGTGATTGTTTTTCCTTGATTTATCTGCATTTAGCCTAAAATAACTCATAGTCCAAGTTCCAACTCAATAGGAATTAATACCTGGGTCATTCCATTAGGGCATAGTTTATAATGGAAATGTTGACAGACTCTTAAGTATATACCACCTCCTACTAGTGCTGTTAATGTACTTGCAAGGAGCTAATCCTTATTTATCTAATTGTGCTTTTATATTCACTTATGGATTCCCTCAGCCTTCTGAATATTTTACAATGTATGCTAACTTGCACACCTTTTAATCAAATAGACTGCCTGAGAGGAAGAACACAGTGAGAGATTTAATTGGCAAACAGTCTCAGTTTGAATGAAGGAATGTACCATATATCAAAGCACAGTGCCCCCATCCTCTAGACTGAAATAGTAGGGAGAATTAGAAATTATCAGACAATAATTTGCCCCGAAGGCTTAGGTTCTATTTGAGTTAGGATTGGTTCTTGTTCTATTCCAATAGAACTCAGTTACATTCTGGCTTTTAAAAAGTCACCCCAAGACTTTGTCACATTAGTGTTTCCACCCAACCTTAAAGAGTGCTGCCCCTTTTTTAATGTATAAATATCTAAACCAGGTGGGTACGCCGCATCTTGCCTGACACCACAAAGCATTGATGCTGTATTCTCTAGTGGTCATAAGATGCAGAGCACAGTCAGCTCAAATTGAAAGGAACTGGAGTCAACCGTACATCACAACTGACAGGATCAGACCCTATCAGTTTATGATCTCTGATAAGCTGGTCCAGGATATAAAATGAGAGAAAGTAAAGGGATTGGAGAGGACAGACAGTCTGGGGTATGTCCAAGGATAGACTTCTAGTGATTGCTACACAAGGCACAGGAAGGGAAGTCAGTTCGGAGATAGGGGTTGTGCTTTTCTTAAAATATTCTTGCAAGTCCCCTGGGTTGTGCTTTTTTCCTTTTCTTTTGTATTGTAATCTTGTTGCCAATGCACTGGGATAGAGCCTTGTATCCCTTGAATCTTTATAATTTTTAGGCTCTGATCTCTGAGATCCAGCTGACCCTTTATCACATTCACATATTTTAAAAGTCTGGATAAGTGCCCTGTAGAGTTTTCAGCTGATTGTGTAAGTATTGTTGCACTTTGACACTTGTCATTGACTTGAGACTGCCCCCCCAAAAAAGTCAAAGCTGAAGAGCATCTTAAAAAATAGCTTTTTTTGACGATTGTCTCCAGAGTTCATTAAAAAGTAAGTGAAGTCCTAAGCTGAATTAAACCTTGAGGTAGGGTGACCGGGTGTCTGGTTTTTGACCAGAACATCCTGTCAAAAAGGGACCCTGGTGGCTCCAGTCAGAACCGCCGACCAGGCCGTTAAAAGCCTGGTCAGTGGTGCTGCGGGACTAAGGCAGACTAGTCCTACCTGTCCTGGGGCACCACGCTGCGCCCTGGCAGGTCCGGTTCTGAGGCGGGGGGGCCATGGGGCTCTGCTCACTGCCCAAGCATGGGCTCAGCACTCGGCCAATGAGAGCTGGGGGGGTGGTGTCTGTGGGTGAGAGCAGCCCGCCATGGAGCCACCTGCCCTCCCAACCTAGGAGCCAGACCTGCTGGCCGCTTGTGGGGTGCAGCACGGAGCCAGGACAGACAGGCAGGCTGCCTTAACCCTGCTGCACCACTGACCGGGAGCCGCCCAAGGTAAGCCTGTGCCCCAGCCCCAAGCCCAACCCCCTGCCCCAGCCCTGAGCCCCCCCACACCTGGAGCCCCTCCTGCATCCCAAACCCCTCATCCCCAGCCCCACCTCAGAGTCTGCACCCCCAAACCAGAGCCTGTACCCCCTCCTGCACCCCAACCCCATCTCAGCCCACAGCCCCCTCCCACATTCTGAATCCATCATCCTCCCCCCCCCCGCCCTCCTGCACCCCATCCCTGCCCCAGCCCAAGTGAGGGTGGAGGAGAGCAAGGCACTGAGGGAGGGGGAACATAGTGAAAGGGGGGCAGAGCCTCAGGGAGGGTGTTCAGTTTCGTGTGATTAGAAAGTTGGCAACCCTACCTTGAGGGCTTCAGAGTTTATGAAACTGAGCATTCATCACACATAGCTCTGTAGCTGAACCTCATTGGCCAAATATTCTAAGGGGATTCAAACTGGTCTCCGATTTTGCACAAATCTCTTTGGCACCTATGCATGTAAATCTGGTAATTAGATATCTAACAATCCAGTTTGCACGTGCAAATAAAATGTAGTTAAATACAGTTCGCTCACTGATATCGGAGATTTTGCACACAAAAAAAATTTACTATTTTGCAGCTAAGGGGCCAATTCTGCAAGGTGCTACATTTCCACAATTTCCATTGGCTAAAGGAGAGTCCCTTGCAAGCCTGAGACATTTTATCATCATCTGCCCCTAAGTCGTAGTGTATCTCAATCTTGCAAAATGGCTGCGTGCCTCTTGGAAGGCAATTCCCGGAGTGGAGGATCCTTGGCAATTTCTAGGAGGTGCTCAGCATCTTGCAGAATTTAGATGCGACAAGATGTAAAAGCACAAGTTTGGCAACCACTTAGAATCTTTAGTCCTACTTGCCTTTACGTGCCATTCAATGGAAAGAGTTTGGCCAATGGCTGCTTTTTAATCTGATACCTCAGATGTCAAATCTTGTGTGCCACATCTCATCTGTGTCAAACATGCTCATGCTTAGATAATAAAATGAAGTCTCCTTAAAGGGAACACTGACAATGACACTGATAATGATGAAGTCAAATATGAAAGCCACAGATTGTTGTAACGCATTGTAATGTGGAAATTGCCTTTCTGGTTATAATGAGCCTCTGCTTAGAGTGAAGCTGTCCTGTGGAAAAAAATGATTAGAAGTTTCCATTGCATTACAAGATTGTAATAATGAATAAAGCTGCCAGTTCTATATTACCAAAGATAAAGCAGAGATGAAATAGCTGTTTGAAAAAAGCTAGACGCTCGGCCTCAATTATTCTATAGTTTGTATCAATAGAAGCAAGAAATCCTGTGGGAGGACAGAAAGCACTAGGTGATTTAAAAGGTGTAATGTCTCTTATTTTGTCCAAGAAAAGCTTTTTATTAGTTTTGCTGTTGAGTGATTTTAGAGGTGAAAGGAATGGAACAGAAATGAATCAATGTAATATTTCTGAAAGAAAAGTCTAGTTTAATAACAAGCAGATGTACTGTATGAGCAGATACAAGAAAAGCCTTCAAGATGATAGTTTCGTGTCAGTTTCTGACAAGATGAAGATGTGGTAGAAAGATTATATATCGCATTTTGCATTGGTTTCTGTTAACTTGTTACTGTGAAAATTGTGTTGTCTCCCCTTGCCTCTTCAGCTTGTCACTGTTGAATGAAAGCTCCTATTTTTATTTATCTGATGGTGCTAAAAAGTGACACTGTCAGGAAACCAGGAGTCTTTCTACTGCATTTACTTCTAATATATACAAAGAGAAATCTAGGTTGGGGGCGGGGCGGGGGAAAGAAGCAGCAATAACTACTGCAGCAATTTTGTTTTGCTTTCCACGTGTAGCGCCTTTGTACTGAAATGTGTCTCAGTAAACCACCAGCTACGGCATAAAACGGAGAGGATTCTAAACGTCACTCTTATAAATCACATTTTATGGCCAAACACCAAGAATCAAGCAGCCTCAAGCTGTATTAACTTGCCTCTTCTTCGGGCTCCTTGATAGGTAAATGACACCAACTAAATCTCCTTTACAAGGTCAGTACACTGGGTGTAAGTATGTCTAGGGGGAAAGTGGGAGTCCAGCTGAATGTAAGAGGGTATAAATTGCACCTTCTTGGATATTACTTCTGAATCCTCACTATTCCCCAGAGCTCATATCCTACACAGGCAAAAAAGAATGGAAGAAATATAATATCGAAGTAGAAGTGGTTGTGCATTTAAATTTAGGACAAGTCTTCGTTCTAAGGTGGCTGTGTGCGCACATGTGTGTGTTTATATTGTAATGTAAGTTGAAGTAAGGTGTGATAGACTGTCAGGACCCTGCATGAAGATGCACACTTATGCTGTTGGTTGCCAGACCAAATATGTCTTCATTACCTCCAATCCAGGAGAATTAAAGGATTTGTGTTTAATCCCTTCTGAATCAGAGAGGCAAAGGTTAGAACAAAATTCTTGCAGACAAAAAAAACCCTAGAAACATCTAAGTCAGAAAAAGCTCAGGTTAAGGCTGATGTCTGTTTATTTAAGTTTAGAATAAATGAAAAACCCCAGTAATCCTGAGTGTGAGTGGCAATCCTGCGAGGGAGCAGGGAAGCACAGACAAATTATCATGCAAAACATGAGAAGGTTTGGATGATTAGTTGTGGAAGATTAGCTTTGAGGAGGTAGTTTTGATGAACTGCAAGGAAGGGAGTAAGGTTCCTTTGTGTAATGAAGAAACAAAGCTTTTCCAGCTATGGATTTTCAAGTGGGGAAAGGAAATGGAGTTCTCAATAGCTGGCAGATGATAGCATGCAAGGGGAGAGGAGATGGCATCACTGAAGAGTCTTGAGTTTGAACTTGATGCAGAATGAAACAAAGCCAGCCTGAAGGAGCCAGAGGATGGAACAACAAGCAAGGAAGATTAATTTTGCAATAGCATGATAAATTGACTGGACTGGAGCAGGTCATGGACCCCCATGGGTGGCAAAGAAGCAATAAATGAAATAGTCCACTGGGAACAGAGTGAAGGGTGATTTATGGTAACAGAGGGAGAAGTCGCATGATTTGGATGAGAGGAGAGAAGGACTTGGAGGAGTCAAAAATAAGTGGAGTATGAATGAATGGGAGGATAATGGAGTTGTCAGTGAAGAAGTAGAAGATCATTTAACAGAGAAAAGAGAGCTCTGTTTTGGACATGTTTTACACAAAAGACAGGACATCATGATGGAGGTAATGGGCCAGCCATGATGTGACCCTCAGTCAAAGGGGAAAGATCAACACATGCCAGAGTATACCCATCACAATTACTTTTTCCTTTTAAAGTTAAACTTCTATAGGTTTTTAGAGACTGGCCTCATTTTTGGTTAGTGCAAATAGACACTTAACCCTGGGCACAGAACTGCATCTGCAACTGGGGCTTTATAGATATAAAAATCGCCAATTTGTGGATGCAATCAGAAACCTCCATGTCTTATATTGTACTGTCCCACTAATACTTGCGCCCACAAACATATAGGTGGGCATACATCTCTCTTATTCCCCAGAGCAGGGACGAAACATGCAGTGGCAGTGAAAGCCCTGTCAGTGTGCCCAAATCTTGTCCCAAAGATCCCACATTGAGGAGTTAGATAATTCAGTCACCAGGGCCACTTGACCCATGAGTCTCTGTTGATCATGAACTTCATTGCCACAGTTATGATGGTGCTTTTCCTGATGAGGATGCTTGTCCACTAGAAGCCTGAGAACACAAAAGATATCCATAAGTGATTAGGGACCTGATCCAAAGCACACTGAAATCAATGGAAAAAACATCCTGTGACTTAAGTGGCTTTGAATCAGGCCCCACGAGCGTAACAATTTCCATCCTAGTCATCCTGACTGAATCTGAACCATGGGCTAAAGATAAAAGAGCTCCACATCTCCTGAAATGTTCTCCACCTTCCTTGCATATCGTTTTTTTCCCCCACTTGCTCATTTGCTTATATATTTGTGGCCTGTGCTTGTAGTCTTGATAAGGCACTTAGTGATGGTAAGCTAGCTTTGTATCTCATTTGCTCCCGCATGAGAGATTTTGGCTCTCCTTAAACAGGCTTTGTGTGCTCTTACAATTAAATCACTAGCAAATGTGAAACCTATTTTAATCCCTTTTAGAGTGTGCAACTACAAATAAGTGCTAAGAAATAAACGTTTTACAAGTAGAGGGGTACAGTTGTGTATAAGAAGCACTCTCTGTACTTGTAAGATTACTGCTCTGGCACCCACAATACAGACTTTCAAGCCACTGTTCAATATTGTTCCCAAATGAATGCGATATTAGTGTTCATCTGAAACTAGTGCGTTTCTGGAATTCCAGAAGATTGTAATTAAACCCTACAGAACAAACAACTCATACTTCACTAACAAGACGACTGCCTGCCAGAGTGGCTCAGAAGTGTCACCCAAAGAAAACCTGTTGCACCAGACAAGGGCAGCAAAGGAGAAAAGTTAACAGATGTAAGAAAAAGGAACATAGCTCACACAGAAGGACCTGGTTAACAACAATGAAGGCTAGTAAAACAGTAAGCATAGTAGAGAGACAAGGTAGGCGAGGTAATGTCTAATATCCTGGGACTGACGTGACTGCAACTATACTGCATACAGCTAAACAGTGTTAAGCAAACTTCCATAACAATTTTTAAGTAGAGTTTAATGATGTACAATATAGGCAAGTTTGTACACAACTGGTCAGCTAAAACTGGGGACCCCTCCCCCCAACCACTGCAGCGTGCAAACACTGAATGGGCATGGCTTCCAGTTTATCACAAAGAATAGAAGCTATGGACTAAGTTCTGGTGACAGAACCACTGTTAATCCTTTTTCAAGCACAATAAAAATGGCACTGTCTATAGACGCAAAGACAAAACTAGGTCATATTACAGAATCATGAAGGGACATGACATATGCAACGAGGTAATTGAGCAGGGGGAGAGCAAGTCTATGTTCCCTGGGATTGCACCAGTGTGACTCAGCGTGAGGCAGGAGCAGGAGCAGGAGCGGCAGCGTGAGGGCAGGAGCTTTGGAGAAGGGATGGGGCCACGGTTTGGGCACTGATGGCTGGTCCACTTTTAGGGAGCTTCCACCAATCCTGGGCCCCACAAAATAATAAGACTCGTGATTTAAACTGTATTTGTTAAATAAAATTTGAGATGTTTTTATTTGCCTTCTGTTTTTTGACCCTCTAATGTTCAATTGATTCACTTTTTCAAGCTTTTCTTCACAACAAGGGCTAGAAACTTATTTTATTAATGCAGCAGGCTAAAGGGAAATCCCTATTCTCCTGAAGATGGCTCCATTTGGATTTGAGAGGGGATTAGGCTCATATCCCTATCCTCTAAAGATCTGGGATAAAGGAAGGAGGAAAGCTGTAATCACAGGGATTTGGGGCTTTAACAAAACTCTTCAAATAACGTGAGATAAAAATCAGAACACTTGGCAACACTGAGGAACTACCATTGGGAAGGATGCATCAATCACTGTCTTAAGAGGCCTAACGAGGCACCAGTCGTAGTACGAGGTTTCATTTCAAAAGTAGAACCAGCAATTTTTGCCTTTTCTTTTTTTTTTTTAAATGGAGATTATTCTCACTACGTAGTTTTCCCACTGAATCAATTCAAGCAGTTTTCAGACAAAAAAAAATCTTTGTTTTTCAAGCAATGCTATTCATGGCATGTAAACAAACATCCATACAAATTCACTGGGTGAAGGTAGCTTCCTTCTTTTCAGGTGAATTACTGTTTTTTCTCCTCAGGATGTTATAGGATTTTCTCACCTGCTTAAAAGAAAACTGATTCTGAGGCTCAAACAGCCTCATGTACCCTGAGAAGGCTTACGCCAAGACTTCAGCAAGTTCCAATTGATTCAAAGTCAGGCCTCTTTCAGGTTAGGCCCACAAAAATCATGTGTCTTTTTTTTTTTGCTAATCTTGGCCTTAGACTTTGAGGGCCAGATCCCCAGCTACTGTGAATGGGAGTAAGCACACTGACTTCAATGGTGCTGTACTGATTTATAGCATCTGAGGATCCCCACGCATACAGGTGTGAAGAACCATAACTGAGTTCAATAAGTGACATTCATCACTTCGCAGAGCCAATAAGGATCCTGGAAATTGGCATTCCGGCCCCCCTCCCCCCCCAATACTCGGGCAAATGAAACACTGTCCATTCACCCTGTTGGACTTGAAACATTCTTGTTCCCTTTGATAATAGGTAGCTCCGATACACCAGAAATACCTTACTCCCCCCCTTCATAGTTGTTTGCCTGGTGACAAGCTTGTTTCTATTATATTGGATTAGAGTTTTCTTCTCCCTGCTCTTTGCTTCTACCCTTTCCTGGTTCACTTCCAAGAACTGAACATTTTTACTTATCCCATTAAGCTTTAGCTTTTGTGTATTTTGCTTTACTGGAACTGGCAACATGAAACCATTCAAACACGGCTCCACCTGTCAGAGTCAGGTCCTGCACATAAGGTGCCTTGTTTGATTTCATATCATTTGTTGTGTAGTCAGTAACGGGCTAAAGAAAAAAAAACCAGTCTGCACCAAGAGGTGATCTGCATTAAACTAGGTTATGTTTGTGAAGTTCTTTATGAGGTGTCTCCTTTTCCTGCTGTTGTGGGACCCAGTTGTGCCCTTATGAACATATATACAACTCCCAGTGATATCAACCAGGGTTATATGCTCAGATAAGAGGTGGATTTTGGCTGTCAGCACTGAAATGCCCTGGCCTGCTGTCCACTGTGTACTGCATATTTCAGATTTTTATATGAATGAGAACCCAAGACCATCAGTCCTGGATAAAAGGGCTAATGTCCAGATCCCCAAATATCGGCACTCCTGCCCCTAAGACATCCTGCTTCTGAGCTACTTCCTTACATAAGCTCACACTTGGTGCAGGGATAGGAGATCTAGGGGCCTGTTATCCTTTCTCATCACTGGTATATTTTGTAGGCAGTGCTCCCCTATCCAGGGCATGAAGGAAAAAGCCATTTGGAAACATCTTCTGGTGAGTGGCTGACCCACCTACCACCTCTCTATTCCTCTGCAGGGGGACCCCACTCCTCCTGCACCCAGTATTGCAATTATACTGTCTCTTGTCAGGTAACAGACTGCACCAAGCTAAAAGCAAAATCCCTGTTTTCCTGAAAATGGCTCCAGCTGCATTTGAGAGGGGATTAGGTTCTTGTCCCTAGCCTCCAAAGATCTGGGATGAAGGAAGCAGACAAGCGGTCATCCTTCTGGAAATCGAGAAAGGACAGAAGGTCAGTTGGCTGCCTCCTAAAGAAGTGAAGGATGAAGAAATAGGATACCACCAGGTTGCTTCCCCTGCCAACAGACCTAGTCTCCAGCTAGGACAGAGGCAGGAGCTCATGATATGATGGGAAAGTAGACTAGTGCTGGCAACCCCATCCCCCACAATCTAGGTTCTTCAGGAAGGGGAAACAGGTTCAAATAGCAGGCATACAGGTGTCTCCACTCCAGGAGAAGGAACTAACTGGAGGGTTTATTCTTTCCTACTTGCTTCCTCCCTAGGAGATTGTGAGGGAAGGTAGGTTGGCTGGCCCGCTTGCTGGGTTTTCCTGTTTGGGGGAATATGTAATTTATGTTCTTGAGTACCTTGCTTTATTAGAAAACTCTCCACTCAGCTCTGTGGGTGGTGCTGTCTCCTGCTGGCCCCACTAATGGGGCAGGGGGAAGTGCCATCGATGTCATCTCTGGAGGTTGCTTTTCCCTCATGCAAAGGCAAGAGATGTGCAAGTTACAAAAATTAGCTACTAGCTGCTTTTCTGTAACAGAATTCAAGAAGGTTCTCTTGGCAGTATGGTCATTTTAACAAAATCACTTCCCAGGATTAACACACTGCCAGTCATTCTGCAGCATGACTACAGTTTACTGGACTGGTCCACTCAAGAGTGTGGTTACTCAGAACATCTAGCAATTCTGGAAGGATGTATTGCTAAAGAGTGAGTTGCCAAAAAGCCATTGACAGTTTTTAGGTAAAGTTTTTTCAAATTAGCCCAGTCATCTTTACAAGATATTGCAGGTCACTGCCAAAGCATTGTGTTATAGCAGGCAAAGGGGGCATAGTAACATGGACAGTGAACAGAAATGCAAGGAAGCACAATGGATTGTTCATTCCAATCCAGCCCCCAAGCTTATTTCTGGTAAAATGAGATGCCAAATGGATTCAACAAACAGCAACAACAAATTGAAGGGATGGAATTTAATGCTGGAGAAGTAACAATGTTTCTCTTGAAAGTGTATCCTACATAGATCTTATGAATAGTGGAGCCTCCTGTGGGTCCACAAAGACCTGGAATAGAAGGGCAAGACACCACAAGAGGCTGTTCTCGCAATATTCCTGAATCAACATTAAATGGGATGTGCCAGAAATCTCTCAAGGAAGCCTGACATGTAAGTGTTCCAGTTCCATTTTGTACATTAAAGATGTTTAAGTAAAGTAATAATCAACCTCTGTCTTGGAGTTTTATACAGCTGCCCATCACCCATAGTATTTAAGCAGCTTCCATCTAAAAGTCAATAGCAACAAGGAAGTCCCTAATGGACTTCCTTGAGTCTCTAGCTAAATATACATCCAGACTTATGATCTGGCCATTGGTTTGACGAGAACATGGTCTACAGCATCTAAGGTAACTAACTATTCATGTATATACTGTAGTGGAAGTTTTTTCATTGGATGGAAACATTTCCTGCAGTGTTTGTAATCCAAAATTCCATCATTGGTCTATTGCTTGGGAGCCTGAAAGTGAAAATAACCTGTCCATTCTACTGGTCTAACATGAACAGATTGCAGAATATAACCGACCAGCACAAAAGACGAAAAATTTATTTGATTTTAAATATCCTTTGTTTTTTGGATGATTTTTAGTCGGCAGTATCCATTTAACTAACAAACACAGCCTGACTTCTCAGCCACATCCTCCAACATCTTGCACTCCTGCATCTCAATTCCTGCTCTTCCAGGAGACTCTTAGCAGAAGGCAAGTCAGGACAGGTTTTTTTGGAGGGGAGAGGGACAGAAGAGTCGATGATGCAATTCACAGTGCAACCCTTTTGGCAGTGTGACTCTGATTTCCCCTCCCTTCTCTGATCAGAGTGTGAATACCTTACCTGAGTTATTCCTTGGAACACCACAAAACATGATGCTGGTCGTGGATTTGGGCTATTTATAACAGTACATATAACAGTACAGTTATAGGTTTAACTGCCATGCTTCATTTAAGATAGTTAAAAGACTGTCAAGCAAATGCCACCACCCAAAACAAAGGGATATAGGAGTTGATTCAGGAATTCAAATAATCTGAGCAGAGGGGCTTTGTTGGATATTGTTTTGGCCATGTGCGTGCATGGGTGCACAGGCACATGCGTGTGTAAAAAACTGAAAGCTGATGGAAAGAAGTTTAGAGCCATGAGCAAGGAAACTGTCTGCTGTTTGGTTCTACCCATATTCAAGGAAATAGGGCTGAATTTTTTATAATTTTGTATTATATAAATAAGATTGAATCACATGCACCGAGCTCCATCATCAATTTCTCTTCCCAACTGGAACAACCTACAAACCCCAAGTTTTGAATAGCTGCTTGGGTCAAAAGATCAATTTAACAGTAGCATCCACAGATCCATAGAAGTTTTTTCCTTCTGTTATGCCACCCACAAAGTGCTTTTGGGACTAGCTGTTAAAATGTGCTGCTTAACAAGAGTCATGTGCGTGTTTTAATTTTGTTTTATCATTTGACACTGACATTTTTCTTCAGCGGAGTAGAATTTTCTGTTAAAGAGCAACTAATTTACTGAGATCCTCACATTTAAACTGCTCTTTTAGTTTCTCTTGCAGTAACATGAATGTCTTTAGGGTGGTTGACAATTTAAAAAAATATATTTACAGGTCAAATTCACTCCTGGTGTCACTCTACTGAAGTTAATGAGTTACATGGGAAGAAAAGTTGGCCTATATATTTCTTGAGCTCTCTTATCTTGAGAGAGATACCCTGAGTGGAGAATGATTAAATGCTGACAAACAAATCACTAGTGTGAGAAAGATCAAGTATCAGAGGGATCAACAAGAGAGGCATAACAGTGGGGGAACCTGCTCAACATTTTAGATGCCTATACATAACTGTCAGGAGTATGGGGAACAAACAGCAAGAACTAGAATATTAGCTCAGGAGTGAGCAGGCACATTGCGGAGCCACACTTGAGTTACTAGGTCCACAATCATGCTGCATTCAGTACGCAGACTTCTGGGCACACCCCATTGTTCTTCGCTTGGCACTAAGCTGTGCCGCTCTGATTCTTTCCCAGTAAATTGTGGGAGTAATTAGCTGTCCTCTGGCCACACAGAGGGTATTGTGTGGTGGCACTGGAAGACTATCAGCACTAGAGTGATTTAGCCTGCATCCTCACTGCGAAGTGAGCAGAGTAGCAGCCCAAGCATAAGTAGCACTCAGAATTTAACCGATAGCCCCAGACGAACCAGAGCACTCAGATTGAAAAGCACCACTAAACTCACATTGGGGGTGGGAGGGGAGGACAAGGGTGTGGATGGGAGCCAGGTTAGAGTCAATACTTGAATTAACACTGCAGTGAAGATAGACAGACCAGCTTAGACTCCCTCTAGACTTCCACAGACTCTCATAAGCTCATCTCTGAGCTTGGCCCTCAGTGTTTTTTCCTCCTTTTACTGGCTCACAAACAGACATTCGAGTTTCCAGCACAACTGTAAAAGAATAGAAATGTTCCATTTGTTTCCTTCACCACCTCCCTGCATTTACAGTTGCAAGCATTGAGGGCTGTGTCAGGGGTTGGCTGGGTGCCCCAGGCCAGCAGTATCACCGAATGGCAGTACTCCAGGGCATAACGCTTACTGCAGGAGTTCAAAGGCCACATTGCCTAGTGACTATGGTGCAGGGGAATGTCACCCACTGGCGAGAGTCCAAGGGGCCACTTCATCTAGCAGCAATATCAAGGGAAGAATCACCTAGCGGCAAGCATGGGGAAGGGAGGGGAACCTGGGCCTGCCCTACTTCACCAGGTTCCAACCCAGTGTCCTTCAAAACAGGGTACCCTGACACAGGGTTCAAGTCCCAGTATTCCCAAGCGCATTCCCTGGGTCACTTCCAATCCTCGTCCCAGTCCCTCCAATGGCATCTCTGGGGTTGGACATGGGGTCCGCATCTTGTGTTCCACTTCGTCTCTGGCAGCTCCCCTGCTGGCAACAGCAAATCATCCCTTTTGGTTCCCACTGTCAAATGGCTTCCCATAGTGCAGCTAGGAGGCACAACCCTGGTGGCTGGGTGACCTGGCGGCTTCCTAGCACACAACCACACTGCTCCTCAGACAGCCCAGACTGAGCTGAGCTGCTCCCTTTTGAACGCTCCCTCCACTGGGAGCGTGCCCAGGATGGGTGAGGGGCATCTTGGGCCCAAAAAATGCTCTTTAACCCTTGCTTCACCAGTGTGGGGTCAATATACCCTGTCACAGGCTGGCTCATGTACAGACCAACAAATATGACCAAAATACCAAAGGTATGGTATAACAGCTGCTGCCTGACCAGAGGAAACCACTCTTCAGAGTCATTGCTAACAATTGTTTATTTTACATCAGAGGTTCTCAAACTCTGGTCCATGGACCACCAGTGGTCCGGGAGCACCATTCAGGTGGTCCACAGATAGTTCCCTCTAAGAGGCGCATCTTTTCAGCCACACACAAGAGAATGAAGAGCCACCCACCTAATTAGTGGAGCTGCACAGGTGTGGGTCCACTAATTAAGTGCCTAGGTCCTGGAGAAGATGCACATGTAAGGTGAGGTGGTGGCCTTACGGGGAATAGAGGGTAGGTGGGAAGGGGCAGTGGGGTGAGAAGAGAGCGTGGTGGGAATTTGGGATTTGCAGGGCTGCAGTGGCCAGAGAAAGAGGTGACTTCCCTCAGCCTCAGGGCTGCGGGGGGAAGAGAGCTCCTTCCCAGCCTAAGCTATGTGGCAGGAGAGACACCTCCCCCGCCCGGCTCCTTTCCAGCCCCATATCGGGGGTTGCCGTAGCAGGAGAGAGAAAGGGCACATCCATCGCATTAGAAAGGTAAGACTAGTGATATTAAGATATGGGTCCTGTGCTTTTATTTGTAGAACCAAAAAAGTTAATTTCTACTTTTTTTAAATATAGCACTTTTATCCAAAGTGCTTTACAGTAGTTAGCTAATGGTAAAAACATTTGGAAAGATCATTAAGTAGTCTGCCGAGACCCTCAGCAATTTTTAAGTGATCCACCAAAAAAAAAGTTTGAGAACCACTGATTTACATCAATGACAAAGCAAAGAAAACCAAACAATGTTCAATAGTCACTGACAGTTCTCATCTCAATAGCTTTGTGCCCTGGGGGCACACCCCTGCAGCTCAGGAGAGGATGGAAATCAGAGATGGAAAGGCCTTTTAGATCAATAGAGCATCCCCCTGACCATGCTTGATTATCCCCTACAATATATTAATATTTAATGCTCCTATGAAAATGTATACTGTAGTATTTTGGCCAATTCCGATTAAAATTTAGTACAATTAGAAAGTTTAAGTGTTTGGACAGCATCCAAGTTACTCAACAGGAAGCACTGTATAAATGAAATCATAATGAAAAACAATTTTACAAAGGTTTCATGCAGCCCATTTTTAAATGGACCAAGCGATGGTACTTCCACCACTTTTTAAATTAGTATAATAGCACCTAAAGACTCCAGTCAAGTTCAGAGCCCCATTGTGCTAGGTGCTGTACAAAAACCTAAAAGGTCCCTACCCCCCAACAAATTTACAATCTAAGCAGACAAAGGGAGGGAGAGGGAAGAGCTATTCCCCTCCCTGCATTTTACAGATGAAAATGGAGGCATAGCATGACTAGGGACTTGCCCAATGTTATCAAAGTCTGTAGCAGAGCTGGGAAATGTACCAAGTCTCCTGATTCTCAGTCCAATGCCAAATCAATCAATTATGAGACCCTGAATTCCCCAGGGAGACTATTCCAAGTCTAGTAGATGCTTCCCATTTAGAAAATATTTTCTGATCTTCATCCTTAAATTTCCTTTATTTAGCCTCATGTTATTACTCTTCTTGTATCACCTGTAGTCCGTAGGCTTGCCTTTACTATATTCACTGCCTTGCCTCCATTATATTTAGCTACAATGCAAGAAACCTACAGTATCCTGTAAGACGTCAGCGGAAACAAACATAAGTGTGGTTAAGTAAGCTGTAATCCTTGGCATAGATCAATGGTTACCTTTAGATTTTAGGACCTAAGAAGAGCTTGCTGAATGGTAGGAGGCAGAATCTTCCAGTGAGTGCTATTGCAAGGAACATGGAAGTGATTACCATGTCAGCTCACAATCATATCCATCACTCCTTGCTTAAGCAGATTTATGGTTGTTACACATATCCATATATTAACCTATAGAAGGACACTTCAACATTCGTAGGATGAGGCAATACAAATAAGGAAAAAGGGGGAAACCCCTACCAAATATGCATTATAACATGGCATCAGTGTAACATATTATAAAAGTTGTATCCCAGCCTGTGGGCAATAGAGGAAAGTAGCTGCCCTTGGAAGGGGCCAGAATGATGGCCAATGGTGATGAGGAGGAAGGTCAAGGTCATGAATTTCAGGTTTTCCTGCAAGAGATGCTGAGAGTATATGGATGTGCTGACATACATTCTGCAGTCTGTCTACCTTTCTGAGTTAGTGTTTGTGACTTTGCTAATTTATTAAGAAACTATTTGAAAATACAGAAGAGTTCCTATAGTGTGAGTGTTGCAACTGTGCACATTGGGGTTCACAACTATATAGTAATTTTAATACTACTGAGCCTGATCTTGGGACAAGAAACTATCTACCCTCAAAGCGAAAACTGCAAATTCTTAGGTTATCAACATAATACATAATCTACAGATCAGGCTACATACTCTAAGCCAGTGGTTTTTAAACTTTTTTCCCCGGGGACCCAGTTAAAGAAAATTGTTGATGCCCGTGACCCAACAGAATTGGGGATGAGTGGTTAGGGTGTGGGAGGTGCTCAGGGCTGGGCCAGAAGGTTGGGGTGAGGACTGCAGGGTGGAGCCGGGAATGAGGGGTTCAGGGTGTGGGAGGGGGCTCTGGGCTGGGGCAGGAGGTAGGGGTGCAGGAGCGGGTCTAGGCATGCAGGCTCTGGGGTAAGGCCAGGGATGAGAGGTTTGGGGTGCAGAAGGGGCTCCAGGTTTGCAGGGGCTCAGGGTTGGGGCAAGAACTTACCTCCAGCAGCTCCCAGTCAGCAGCACAGCCAGGATGCAGAGGCAGGCTTCCCACCTGTCCTGGCACTGCGGACCACGCAGCACCCCAGAAGCAGCCAGCAGCAGGTCCAGCTCCTAGGCAGAGGCATGTGCAAGCGGCTCCCGCCTGCAGGCACTGTCCCCCCCAGCTCCCATTGGCCGGGAACTGGCCAATAGGAGTGCAGAGCCCATGTTGGGAGCAGCATGCAGAGCCTCATGGGCCCCCCCACCTAGAAGCCAGACCCACTGCTGGCCGCTCCTGGGCGCAGCGCGGTGTCAGAACAGATAGGCACTAGCCTGCCTCAGCTGGGCAGCACCGCCAACAGTACTTTTAACATCCCAGTCGACGGTGCTGACCAGAGCCGCTAGGGTCCCTGAGTTCTGAGCAAGGGGACCCTGTGGCTTACATGCCACGACCCAGTACCGGGTCGCGATTCGAACTTTGAAAAACACTGCCCTAAGCCGTTCTTTTCCCACCTTGTTATTTATAGTTTCAAATACTCTCACTGATATTCCCAGCCAGTCATCACTGAAATCCTCAAAAATACACTTGTGAGCCAGTCTCTCCTTTTTTGCAGCTTTTGACACTCAACTGTTTAACTAATATGGATTCAAACCACCAGAAAAGTGCTAGTATTTTAAAAATCAAACAGGAAAGAGCACAGGACAAAATGTGACTTGCATATAGATTCTGAGTAATAACTCAGAAGCCAGAACTGAGTTCTGAGCCAGAAGTAAGAAGGTGTAACTCATCCCCCACACAAATATAGTGTACATCTTCTAGCTCCTCAGCCTCGAAGGACAAACAGACTGACATGCAGCTAGAGCAGATATAAGTAGGTTTAAGGGAGTGCAACTAAGCATAAATGGAGGGGTCTATTCTCAAAGCCTTCATGCACACCCAGCCCCTCCATATGGAATTGTCTGGCTAGTGACTGCAAAGAGTTATGCATGTGATGTTGGGGACTGTGCCTTCAAGAGCTGAGCTATACAGACAGTCTGGGCAGAAACTCAGGTTGTTATGCCCAGTGAGCTGGAACTGGGCACAGAATAAAGCTGAGCTTTTGCAAGTGCCTTAAGTATTGTGTGATCACAGAACATCCCAGGCCCCCTCTGCCCTAGGGTGGGGGAGATTTCTTTGGCATGAAGGCTCCCCTAATCCTACACTGCTCCTCCATCTAAACACACATGCAGTGTTTAAGATAAATCTCTCCCACCATGCACACTAACAGAGTATAGTAATTAAACAGTTTGATGGGGGGAATCTTAATTCCCACCCATGGCATGGTGCTTCACGATGTCTCAGATTTTTATTTTAACCCCCAAGCTCAACACATTTCTGCAGAGCCTTAAAGCACCACAGCAGGGAGTGAAATAGAGTACCTGAAAGCATTATAGTCTGAAATAATGACATGATTAGGAATGGACAAGCAGGGCTGACTGGATATCGGAGTCAGACTCCCTCTGTGTTTTTTCCATCAGCTAAGTTAATACAAGTGGGTATTATCTCCTACTGTCTGTGCTTCAAGGGCAAGAACGCTCCATCTGCATGAGACAGATTCAGAATTTAGACTCAAAAGAAAGGGGAGGGGGAAGCAACCATTGACCATGAAGGGCTGCCTGTTATATTTTCTATTGAAATCAATGGAGTTGGATGCCCCACCCCCCCCAGCCCCCGATTTGATTATACAATAGAAAAGTGTGCAAGTACCAAATAACCACTTTACTCATGAGAAAGTGCCTTCTTATACTTTTTTTTATAGTAGCTACTGAACCAAGAAAAATAAATGTAAAATGGAACTAGAGGTAGTTCTCAATATTAATTTCATTTAGCAAAAAGAAAAGGAGTACTTGTGGCACCTTAGAGACTAACCAATTTATTTGAGCATAAGCTTTCGTGAGCTAGTGAGCTGTAGCTCACGAAAGTTTATGCTCAAATAAATTGGTTAGTCTAAGGTGCCACAAGTACTCCTTTTCTTTTTGCGAATACAGACTAACATGGCTGTTACTCTGAAATTTCATTTAGGGCAGTTTTCAGGTTTCAATTCAAAACAAATCAGGGCTAGCATTCAGGTTTATATTGATGGCACCAAAACTTTGCAAGCTGCTCTCTCAGGAGTTCAGAATGAAGTGCCAACAATCTCACAAGATCCATTCTGCTCGCGAGATTTTAGCCAAACCTGAGCTGGAACTAGGAAACAGGCCTCTTACTCATTTTGGATCTGACCTAGAACCAAAGATTTAAGGTTGGATTTGGATGTTTTCTGAGTTCCAGCCAGAAATAAGCTCTTTTCACAATGCTGCAAGTGCCTGAGAATGGAGGCCTCTGAACCACAAGAGCTCTGTAACATGGAGTGTGGGCTCTTTGCTAAAAGATCTTCAAGGACAAACCCTACCTCGACTGCCCCATTGCTATTTCAGCCCAGGGTCAGGGCTATTTGCATGTTGTAATTCCAAATTGGACTGATGGGAATTGCAGAAGAGCAAAAACTGGCTGGGAAGCAGTAACGAGGATATAAATAAGCTCTTCCCTCACAAATGAGGCTTGCAAAGTGGTGCTGGTGGGGTTCTCCAATAAGGAGGGACCACGGAGAGAGCCCTCCCTAAGGAAATAAGCTTAAAGAAGGCCTAAAAATCAGATAAGCAGGCATAGGGGAAAGGGAAGCAGGGCACAACTGCTCCACTGCTTATGGTCCCACAGCTGGAGCCAAGAGTAAATGAAGAACATGGCCACATCTATGGCACTACTTAGAGGCAGTGTGGTTATACCCATCAACCAAGGAGAGCAGGCTGCCTGGATCCTAGAGAGGGGGCTGTGGCCCAGGGAGGGTCGGAAGACTGGGGTTTTTATCTGACTTTGTTATCCTAGAAGGAGTGGAGTCTTAATTTAGCTAGAGCAGTGTTTCTGAACGACTGGTCCGTGGACCAGCACTAGTCCCCGAGATCTCCCTGAAACACTTAAGGCAGCAAGCCGATCCCTGGTATCAAAAAGGTTGAGAAACACTGAGCTAGAGGACTAATTTAGAACTACCTAAACGAGAAGAAAATGAGGCAGTAGCTGTCCCCAGTGAGAGGATTCAGCCCCTTCCATATATCAATGTGAATATGACATCATATCATTTGGGGAAAATGAATACTGAAAAGTTTCTTCAGTCCTGTAATAATCCCGCATCTTGGCTACATACAGTGCTGACAGTCTTCCACTGTAATTTATATACACACTAATGTGCTCCAGCCACGGTTCCTGTTGGCGATGCATAACATCTCAGTTTATCCTTTTTCACTGAGATGTCAAATTTAAATTACGACCTTTCAATGATAGCACAAATGTCATCAGATTAACAGACACTTCCTCCATCTCTTCCTGCAGTTCTTAAATAAATCCACTGTTATTGATCTTCTCATTCTAAGTTTCAGCATTGCTTTGGCTACAGGAATTACGTTAAGCTTTCATTGGAACTACTGGTATACTTTAAATATGCTTTTTTGAATATGCCAGTTCCCAAACTTATGGCCAAGTCCTGTTTCCCTTATTACCATGAACATCCAAGCCCTCTGACATCAATAGGAGAAAAGTGAGCAGGATGTTTGCCCTAAATGAATAACTGAGGTATTTCAATGTAAACCTCTATTTTGGTAGCTTACTAGCACATCCGTACTGACTGAAGTATTACAAACTACTGGCATTGCTGGAATTTTACTTAACAAGAAATAAGTTAACTGTGAAGGACTAGGGGACTGTCTCACTATATGTATATCCAATACCTCAGCCAATTGGGACATAAGTTGGTCAGGATGTCTAGGGAGAACTGTAAATTTTTAATACTTTATTTAGAGAAAATATGCCAAATTCTGCTCAGTAGTCTATCTGCCTCATTGCTTATATGGCTGTAGTATCTGAGCACAAAGATAAAGAGTTTATAGCCTCAACACTCCTGCAAGATTGTACAACTGGGAGAATATTACTAAACTGATGGGGAGCTGAGACACAGAATATCGACTTGCCCCATGTCATAAAGAGACTCTACAGAGCTCCAGCATTCCAATCCAGTGCCTTGAACACAAAACCATCTTTCCACTGAAGTAACTCAAGACAATGGTCTTACCTTGGATTTACCAGAGTGGATACAAGAACATGTTTTAGGCCAACATGGTTGAATTTATCAGACAATTAGGGACAGATCCTCTTTGTGTGAATTGTCATAACTCAGATGAGGTCAATGGAGTTGTGACAATTTACATCATCTGTGAATCTGGCCCTTAGACTCCATGGACTGATTGCTGTCTGTAGCTTGAAAGAGTGACACTGACAATATTTGAAAAGCTATCTTTAAAAAAAGATAAGAGTTACCTCTATTTTTAAAAGATGTAACAAGGGAGTGATGGGAAAAGTCAGCTTAGAGCATCATGTCCTGCCGGTGCTGTATATACTGTAGTGTGGAGAGAGAACATATCAGATATTAAACTGATTTGCACTTTATCTTACCCAGTTTGCTGTTCCACACTATTTTAATCCTCAAGATAAAAGTATGAAGGAGAAAACATGAAATTTTATTGGATCTAATAAAACAGTAAATTATAGAAAAAATTATTCATTGTTTAAGGGAAGAAAGTACTATTAGGGCCTAAAGCTAATGTTTATGGGTCTCAAGACCCACATTGTCCACAAAACGAATTACCCACTGCACTACCCACATTGTCCACAAAAATTAATTAAAGCTAGATCTGGCCTTCTACTGCACAAAAAATGTTTTCTCCATCCCTCTTGCTTATGCAAGTTGCAGGACAGTTTCTATCTGATGCTCTTATGAACATCAGGCTCATTACCTACCTATACAGGTCTCATGTTGGTCTGCAAACCACAGCATCAGTGGGCTACAGTCTGCCAATGAGGCATCTTGTCCAGGCCATAGCGAGCTAACACATGCTGCAGTGTGAAGTCTCTGCTCACTGGGGTACACATTGCTCCTTTTCACACGGCTACCTATCACCCATTCCCACTCTTGTCCCTCCAAGGCTCTGTTCCGTTTTCTTGTAGCAGGGCTTAGAAGTAGAGATAGTTAGCAAAGCAGATAGGGGAGTAGTCTAGGACTCAGGTAGACTTGGACTTTGTTCCTGCCTTAGCCCCAGACTCACTGTGTGACCTTGGGCAAACACTTCACTTCTCTCTGCCTCTGTTTTCCCATCCTTTGTCTCTAACCAAACTAACATCTTTGGGACAGGGATTTCTCTCTTCCGGTGTGCTTGAAAAATTCCTAGCACATTGGTGCCTTGGTTAGGACCTCTAAGTTCTATTGTAATAGGATAATTATACTGGTTCTGCATGGTACTTTATAATTTCACCCCTAGTATGAAAATTCTGTTTTCAGCATAGTTATTAGATTCAGTGTTATTCCCTTTAGAATAAATCTTCTAAAATGTGTTTCAAAAGACCAAGAACTTCTCAGAAAATTCCAAACTTTCTGCAAAAAAATTAAAGTTACTGTGGGATCAAATACAAAAAAAAAGGACAAGTGGGGGGGAGAAGAATGAAAATTGACAAGATGCTTGCTCATATAAAATAACTTACTTTCACTGTGTTAGAAATGACAGTACTATAAATGACATGCATTTTATAATTAGTTGTGCTTATAAATAGAACACTCATTTTATTCAAAAACCTGATCTTAAGCTGTGATGAGCTGTTGAAAACATGGTTTAAGAAAGAATGAGCTCAAATAGAATAAAAACAAAATAGGTTTAAATGAATGGTACTATAAATCAGTGTCACATACTTAACACTGAACATTCTTGCACTTTAGAGCCTGTATGGTATGGGATTTAGAAGGCCAAATCCATTGTCACTGGAGTCAATGAAAAGCCTCATGTTGACATCAGTAAGCATTGGATTAAACCCAGTCAACGTTAGATAGAAAATCTTCATTCAACTCTTTTTCCAAAATGGAAAATTGGTTTTTGACTAAATGATTTTTTTGCAGAAAGTGTCTGCTTTTAATATTGTTATTAGAAAACCAGAAGCTTTCCTCCAACAGTTTCAATGAAAATGGAAAAAAATCATTGTTGTCAAAGTCCCCCATGAGGAAACACTTCCCCCCACACCCACTGCAATAGGCCCCTGTTGAACAGGCCAGGGAAGGCTGCAGCACATTTTGGACTTATACCCTAGAAGGGGTTTGTTTGTTTTGCACACAGACAGAAAAGTTGAGTCACCAAAAACCCACCTGACAAGCACAGGGCAACCTGAATGGAGAAAAAACTGCAGGCATGTACACACTTGACCAGGGGGTGCTTGCAAGAGGTGGGTACCACCCTATTACAACAAGGCAGAAAGAAAATTATCCCCATCTTACAAAAGGGAAACTGAGCCACAAAGATTACATGTCTTGCCCAAAGTATTGTACACAAACTGTGGCACAGCCAGTAACTGAGCCCAGGTCATCTGTGAAGTAATAAACCACAAAGCTCCTCTTCCTCTAAGTCACAAACACAATCCTTCCCCCCACCCCCTTTGTTCCGATTAATAAGCCCCAGGCAGCTGCATACATTCTTGCAAGAGCAAATTTTTAATTCTCCCTCTATCTTCTGTTCTAAACAGCAGAGTATGACTTTTTGTCATAAAACTCTGGGATCACAATATACAAAGCTGCTGTTTGTGATTTACAAATGTTGGTACATATGGTACTTAGATATCTGATTACTAAATGCCTCAAGCATATAAACTAGCATATTAAAACCCTAGAAATCTCTGAATTAACTCGCATCTGAATATTGCCTTTTAAAACATACTCTCACCTTTGTAACTGTTTTCATCGCTCCTAAAATATTCTCCTGTGTGAGCTATCCTAGTGGTCTTTGTAATTGCTAGATGTTATTTCAAAGTACCCAGCTGACAACTAGGTCAAATGGACAGTCTTTTACTTCTCATAATTGCAGGACCATGTCTGCAATAAGAAGAGGCTTAGAAGTCTACAAGGAGAGTGTGTGTGCACAGTTGTATATCTATGTTTGTATGTAATTACCTCAGCTGTATAAGTAAATGCAGTGCTTAATTTGTGCCAGGGGTTGCCAGGGCTGAGCTCCAGCACTTCTAGGCTTCACGGTTCATAGCCCCAGCATTTCCGGGCTTGCTGCATCAGTTACGAATATAAAAAACTTGCTTGAGCCCCAGCACCTCACATTACAAATTAAGCACTGTGTAAATGGGTATTTAGACTAGCGCCAGTTGGGAAATGGTTCCCTCTGCCAACACCACCCATGGGAAAGTTTGCTTTTGGCAAAAAATTCAATCAAAGAATCAAGTCAGGGATCAAGACCCCATTGTACTACCAGCTGTGAAAACACAACAAAAATGATATCCCACTTCCCCAAAGTTTTGCATTCTTCTTCATAGGTAATTCCTGATTACTGTTGAATCCAGCTCAGTATAATTAGCAAACCAAGTAACTCTTCAAAGAAATGGCAACAAGAGCTATATAGTTCCATTATCTCCACTCAATTGGAAGAGAAACTGAGACAGAGGCAGACCTTCCCTAAGGTCAAAGAGACAGACAGAGCTGGGATAAAAGCTCTGGCATTTGGGCTCTTTCATGCTACATTGTTAAACCCAGCTTCTATCTCCTTGTAGTCCAGTCTCTGTACATTTTCAGCCTTTCATGTAAAGTCTATGCCTCAAAAAAGGTGAATATTGAATTAATACAGAATACAAGCAGAAGGGTTAAGGTAAATGTACACATACATGACAAATCTTTGTACCAGGTTTTCAAAGGGCTCAGTTTCTACTTTTTCTTGGCAAAACTCAGTATAACTATTGCATACATTAGGATCTGACCCTGCTCTACTCGACGTTAATTCAATGGAAGCAAGATCAGGCACTTGATTAAATTTCCAACAAATTGTTCATAGTGTCCAGTGTAGCACCATCAGCCTGAGTTGGCTAACAGCATAAAAAACATCTTTCCAGAAAACGTAACCCAACATTTAAAGGGATGGCCTGGTTGTGCTTTCTAAGCACATCATTTCAAGAAAGTTGCCCATCATTGGAATTGTTCTAATATTTTTCTTTGGTCCTGAACTTTAATGTGTAACAATAATTAAGTATTCATTTGTTTGCCCAATTTACACATAACATGACATTTTCTGAATTAGATTAGTTTAGGAACATACACTTTGATTTCATTAAGCAATTTCCCAAACCAAGACAAGGGATAGCTAAGCAAATGATATAGCACCATAATTTGCTTAGAATTATGATGCTGCCCAAAGACACTTTCCATGATGCCATATCCTGAACAGACCCTCGTCCTTCCTTTCAATTAAATAGAAAAACGGTAGGAACCCTTCCATTCTGCCATGTGATAGCAAAAGGCTCCTACAGACAGCACAGTATGTAATTAGTGAAGAACATTACTTTGGGCTATATTGTCAGCATGCTGCAGAGGGAATTAGATACTTACAGCTTCCATTATGCCACCATACCTAATTTCTCTCACGCTGCACAGACAGTCCACCCCTTTGTAGTGTGATAGTGAATAATGAGAGAATTTACACCTGCATATTTTTCATTCTGGTTCTCTGACAAAGTTAGAAGGGGGATGAATGCAGATGAGCACATTAGCAATCAAATACTAGTGTAAATCAAGCTACCGCTCACAAGCTTCATTGAGAAGCATGGTCTTGTGTTCTAGGCCCAGTACCTGAGTCACAACACATATGGTTCTGTTTCCGGATCTGCCAGAGACTGCCAAGGATTTTCAAATGAACCTCAGGGAGTTAGATGCTGAACTTCAACAGGATTTGGGTGCCTGACTTGTTTGAAAAATCCCACCCATGCTCCGTGCCTCAGTTTCCTTTCTGTAAAAGGATAATACTACTACTTTTATCTCTATTGCCTATTTAGAGTGTAAGATCTTCAGGGCAGACACTACTTCTTACAAGATGCATGTATAGTGTCGTACATAATGGAACCCCAGTCTCAGTTGGGCCCTCTAAACATTAGAGATAATTATAACATTTCTCACCTTCTGATAATGAGCAGCATAAGATCATTTTGAAAGTGGGTAGGTTGTGTGGGAAGATGAGAAGTCCATGAATATAAAAAGAATCATTAAAGGGAGGCACAGTAGGAGTCAGTATCAAGATTAGTCTCAATCCTCGTCTGCAGAGAGGTTTCTGATGCAGAAAATATTTAACCCCACAAACAAGAGGAGGAACAAGACTGACATTTTATTGCAAACCCATCTGTACTAGGTAATAAAAGATTGGCTCAAAGGGCCAATCCACAAATCTTGCCCCATGAAAGAGTAAATGTAGATTACTTTTGTCTCCCTTTCTATTTCAGAAGCTAAGACAGATCCAAGACAGGACAGGCTGCAATGGGACAACAGGAGAAGTTATCTACTTGGTTTAACATTTTCCCCTCCAATTCAGCATAATGAATTTTTCCTCAAAACCATTCAGGTGTTTCCCATGTTTAAATAATGTTTACTTACTTTTCAAAGCAAAGAAGTATCCTACTTATACACTTAACTGGCGCAACACTAAGTTATGATGTATTTGTCATCCCTTAAAATTAAATTCTACATGGGTCCATCCTGTGAATAAAGCCATTTAAAATTAATAGCATACTGAGTCCTGCTTATTAACAAAAAGAAAAGGAGTACTTGTGGCACCTTAGAGACTAACCAATTTGAGCATGAGCTTTCGTGAGCTACAGCTCAAATAAATTGGTTAGTCTCTAAGGTGCCACAAGTACTCCTTTTCTTTTTGCGAATACAGACTAACACGGCTGTTCCTCTGAAACTTATTAACAAAGTGAGAGTTCTGTGTTTAGCATTTTCAGTTAAATAATGAAATACATGCAGGTCATACTTAAGCCAGCAGCACCCTCAGCTGAGCACTAACTGTATCTGCACACTTCGCATAGTCACCTGCAACGCCCCCAATTTTAGCCTTTGGGCCATCTGCCTCATACTGGCAATTTAATCCACATGCATATACTCTTCTCAGTAAAGAATGCTTTTAATTAGCACATATGTAAAATAAAGAGGTCCCTAATCATTAATGGCTGGTGTTTTGTTAGTTAGCACACTAGGACAGTTTCAGACATGCACAATTGCAGTAAAAAAAGTGTGTTTTTTAAAGCACCATAAGCTGCCATGCCGTAAGCTGAACACCATTTGACCAAAATTTTAAATACTTTAACATTCACATTTCTCTTGATGGCTGGGTCAGTTTTGCCATATTACAAAGAGATCAGGCTCATCAAGAGAAATTTGGGCCTACATCATGTTTCCTGGGGCCCAACCCCTCCCATTTCAGTGTATTTTCCCTATACCAGTTAATCAGATGCCATATATTTCTCTTTGTCCTCCTTCCTGTCATTGTAATTGGTAGATTATGATTAGATCTGTGGAAGCCTTGCCAAATTTGTAACTGTGAGAGTTAGTTGTGAGAGACAGTTCAGTGAATCCACAATTGCTGCTATCCACCAGGGGTTTGAATGAACCCAGGTTTCCCATGTCAAATATCATTGCAAACCCACAGGAAGTGTTCAGGCTCATATAGATTCACACAGGGACTCCAAAATTAACTGAAAACTAGAAGTAGGATAACATCAAGTACACTGCAGTGATAGCATTCTGAACTCAGGAAAAACATTCCCTTCTAGAACTGGGTATAATTATTATGTGAAAAAATATAAAGTATTAATGAGAAAGTAGTCTTACTAATTCAGAAAATTCCACAAAGTAATAATAGCTGAGCTATTAAGCTACTGCCTGTCAAATCACCACGCTCAATCACAAAAATAAAAATCAATTTCCTGACTTCTATATAGAGCTGAGAGCTCAACTAATATGCACCCACTCTATCTCTGGGTGCAGGAGGGAGTTCAGTTGGCTTCCACTGAGCAAGAATAACCCTTCTGATCACATGGGAGAAGTTCAGCAAATCAGGGACATAGGGGAAGAACCACGTGATTTCCAACATGTGATGTATCCCGTGAAGACACCTACCGTTATGATACCATATCGTACATTAGTGTAGTTCTATTTACACCAACTGAGGATCTGGCCCTATACATCTCAAAAGCACGTGGCCAGGTCCAAATCTGACAGATAAGATGGCAATTGGCTTCCTACACATAGATAAGGAAAAGTGCATGTGGACACAAGCACCATATGGGTGCACATACAAATACACTAAGGACCATGAATTTCATTGATGCGTGAAGTGGAAGACAGCAAGACTGCCCAAATGCTAGGACAAGAAACAAAAAATGACTGACTGCAACTGAAACTTGAAGGCAGACTACGCAGAGACTGTTGTCAAACTGGAATTTATGGACCTTGGACAGAACCTTTGAATTACAGGACAACATCTCCAGAAGGCACAGAAAGGAGGATGTGTCTCAGGGGCATTTCTTATACAAGTCTGGAGATACTGTATGTCATGAAACTTATTAAAAACACACTAGACTACATTAGCCCCCATGTACAAAAAATACCGTGCTTCGAACACAATTAATTGAAAGTGCGTACACCTTTTGATAGACTATACTGTCAAGTCAGTGTCAATATCTGAAGCTACTTTCTTTATCAAGTGCTGCACCACATATCTCCAGCTAGTGCCCATCCTTAGATGGCTATAAAGTAGAACCTCAGAGTTACAAACACCAAAGTTACGATCTGACCTATCAACCACACCCCTCATTTGGAACCAGAAGTATGCAATCATGCCACAGCAGAAACACATAAAAAGTAAATACAACACAGTACTGTGTTAAATGCAAACTACTAAAAAAAATATAAATATATATATATATATATATATATATATAAAGGGAAAGTTAACAGATTTGACAAGTCAAGGAAACTGTTTCTATGTTTGCTTTGTTTAAATTAAGATGGTTAAAAGCTGCATTTTTCTTTGGCACAGTAAAGTTTCAAAGCTGTATTAAATCTATGTTCAGTTGTAAACTTTTGAAAGAACTACCGTAACATATTGTTCAGAGTTACAAACATGTCAGAGTTACAAACCTTTATTCCCGAGGTGTTCATAACTCAGACACTATTGTCATTGTGTATCTTCTTGATGCAAATCCTTTTCGGAGGAACAGATCTAAGGGAAGGCTTTCCACATTGGGTGGAGTATGCAGAAGTTCGCTATCGGGTAGTTATGTCTCTGTATATCGTGCACACAGATTATGTTGAAAGCACATTATTAATTTTACAAAGTCAAGCACTAGAAAGTTACGAACTGCCAGAATTGCCATCGTGTGGACATCTGGCATGAAAAATGTCAAGCTCAAATGATTAAGTTTGACAAATTTATTAGCAACTGAAGAGTTTAAAAATGTGTCAGGCGATCTTAAAAATAGGTAGAGCAAACAGCCCTGAAATATATATAAAAGCAAACCTGAAGATTTATTAAAAACATGTTTGCTTTCAAATTCCTCAGGTGGCATTAAATTAGTGAACATTAAAAAAATATATATATCCACATGTTCTACACTTTTCTCACTCACTCCTGAGTAACCAGAGTCATGTCAGCTGGAGATTTGGCATTCTCCACTAGTGTTATGATTTGGGAGACTTTATTTTTCATCCAAATTTTCCATCTTCCAGCAGCTAGTGGACTGGCACTGTGAATTTCATTCTATTAAGGAGGTATCTTTGTGCTTAAAGAATAGAAGATTGGCTAGAGATAGAAGTTTAACAAAGGAGGCTTCTGCTGATATACCTTGGTTGTTTCCTTTGGTTCACAAACTCATCGGGCAAAATACAGTACGTTCCTACTTACTGAACTGGAGTTCAGTGAAACTCTGGCAGTTCAGTACTGTGTCCCCACATTCAAACAGCCTGCACTCCAAGTTCCCTAACCCATTTTTTTTCCAAAGATTTTTGATGTTCCCCACCATCTTTGGAAAATCCAGATTTTCATTATTACCCAATCACGCACCTACTGCAGTAATAAATAGTAAATTAATCTCCCCAGAAATAATATTTTACAGTCAGAAAATGCAGATGTCTCAACTCTGCCTCGGATTTTTTGCAAGCTAGGCAGCTGCCTCTTGCCCTATATCCTACCTCTTCAGTTCCCAACCCCCAGACATCCTAAGGTAACAAACCGATGAGTTTAGTCTCCTGAAGGCTGTAATACTTCAGTCTAATTCTGGTTGGTGGATTTGGTGCAGGGGTGGTAGTTAGAGGCCTGTGATATATGAGATAAGACTAGAAAAATCTGGCGGTCCCTTCTGGCTTTACGCTCTATGAAAAGGCTACCTTCTAGATTTCAGGCACACCTACACTGGAGCTGGACAGCGTAAATCCCAGGTCGAGAAGACATATCCAGGCTAGCTCTGATCAAGATATTGCACTCAAAATAGAAGGGTAGCAACCGCAGCACAAGCGGTGGGAGGGGCTAGCCACCCTGAAGATGTACCTATCTGAGATCTTAGGCACGTATGCAATGTGGCTAGGACCTCCCACCATTTGCACCACTGCCTCTACACTTCTATTTTATAGCACACAAGCTCCATCAGAGCTAGCCTAGGTATGTCTCCTGGAGCTGAAATTTACACTTCCCACTCTAATGTACCAGTCTAATTTGACGTACTCCCACCTGACCCCCTAGAGGATAATCTTTCCCTTTTCCCAACAATAACCATCCTTTCCCTGACACTTCTGTAACTAATAGGTCCGTGTGTGTGTCTTTCTTACTCTCTCTCTAGTGGAGGGCCCCCCACCCATCCCCACCTTCATAGAATAATTCCATTCTCTATTCCTACTTCATGTCACCTCTCATTGCTTCCTCTACCCTCTGCATCACTGTGCCTTTCCTCAGCCAAGGTACCATGGACAAGACTCTCTACAGAGCCCAGCACTCCCAGTGCTGGAGAATGATTCCAATCACTCCCTGACCCCAAGGACGAGAACACTGCACATCAAAGTATCCCTCGCCCCTGATGGCCCGAGGCAACCACAAACCATGTGGCAGTGCAGGACGCTAGCCACTGGACCACCAATATGACCCATTTTCCATGTATAAAATCATTACACTATAGTCCTGTGCTCTTAGATATGTACATTATGTATTGCCTCTGGATGTGCCTAGAACCAGCCAGAAATAAATATAAATAATGCTTATGACTTCAAGGACTGCCTTCTCATGATAAACTTCTTAATCATGTGCTAATGGCTCTTTCAGTCCGCTCTCACAGTGCCAGAGTCTGCTGGCTCATGTTGCCCTATATGCCCTTTTGTTAATTACTTTGACTAACTACAGGAGAGACTTATTAAATTTACTGATTCCACTGTCCATAAACCAATATCCTGTAATCCTTTTACATCAATAACCGGCATGAAGCTCTCTTTATTGCCGATAAGAAGTATGAAGCTGTCAGAAAGTTTATTCACAATGGGTGAAATTTGCCCCTTAGCAGAGGAAGAGCACAGGGCCTAGCAAGCCCTAGTTTGAGGACTGAAGTGGTGCATAAGCCTTGGGTGGCCCCTGCAGGGGTGAATTTCAGTCAACATCAAGATTATGCACATTTGTCACTGCGAACAACGAGTAAACTAAGTAAATATCCACTAGCCATCAGGAGCCAGATTCTGTACCACAGTATCCATGCATTTCAAATTACATCTACCTCTCACACTAGGGAATACTTCCTGCAGCTTTCACAGATGTTATGATGCCAACCATTCTTCATTGCCAATAGTGCCACCTTCATCTGCTTCCAAGATGAAGACAACAGGGGGATAGTGACATTGAGTGTGGGGTAGCTACCAATACTTCCTTCCAACTGTGGGTGTAGGGGGAAAAAACTGTCCAGAAGTTAGACATGTCTAATATTTTTAAATGTCTGTGCATATCTTGGTTGGATCTCTCCATAGTAAAATGGGTCTGAGTGCTTTCAAACCTGCCACTGACATACTTTCTTTTCAATTCTCTGCTGCAGCAGAGTCATTTCTAAAGCTCATATTTTTCTGATCTTCCAAAGAGTTCTCCATAATAATTGTTCTTTGCTTGCTTTTTGGTATGTTCATAACGCTCAGCCTGGCTCTCTCATCAGTCAGGCGTGTGCCCTCAACAAGCACAACTAACATTAGTGCCCATTAAGCACTATGAATTAGTGATGGATGGGATCTCAAAGTGTTCAGAAAACCCCCCAAATCTTTAGATGCTTAACCAAAACTTTGGAAGTCTTCTCAACACAGATCACAATTGTTGCCTGGCTTCCTGGTGGCTGTCTGCAAAAAGCCTTCTCCCCATCCCACCTAATCCTGAGCACAAGTTTCCCTCCTCCCAAGTACAGACAGCTCTCTCACTGATCCCCCTAGCTTGGGCCTAGCGAGTTCCTCTCTGCTCCTCTTTAATATTGCGGTTCCTGCCCTTCTTCCCTTCCCACAAATGGCACTCACAACAGAGAGGCTGCCCTTCTGAAAAGTCTCACAGTGATTCAGGGCAGAGCCAGAAATAGAACAAAGAAGCCCTAACCTCTCCTATCTTCCAGTAGGTTGTGTTCGCTCCATGTCATCACCCGCATAATTACCACTCCAGTATTTGGATCTCTGACTATAACGTAATATTAAAACCCTCCCATACCTTATGCAAACCAAACTACTGATTCTAAAGATAAAAGCTATTTTCACAACAATAAGTAACTCACAAGAATAGAGTTGGTTATTTACACAGTCTGCATATGTTTACTATATTCAGTGTGCCTCTGACATGAGAAAATATTTTTAGGGTCACATTTCCCAGCCCTGAGAGCCACCTGGGTCTAATACAACCTGCATTTGTTGACCATTAAGTCACACTGCAAGGCTTATCTATTTTATGAGCTGAGATGTGTACAGTTCGAGAGCTTAGGGCAGTGCTGGGGAGGCAGCAATTGCATTTTGTTGACATCTGTGTTTTGTGCAGAGATAGGCCAGTCCTCTCCTATTGCTGCGCTTTTTGTTGTTACAGACTGTAGCCAAAATTTATAAAACTGGATGCCTAAAGTTAGACACTCAAATCTATACTAAGGCATCTAACTTAACATGGCCTGATTTTCAGAGTTGCTGAGTATGCACAGGTTTCACTGTGGTTTTTCACATGTGGTTTTTCCATTATTACCAGGGCAGGCAACTGGCATAGATTCCTTCAGTGAGATTCTGTGTTAAGGCACAGCACAGAATTCTCAGTCCAGGAGGGAAGAGCAAGGGGGTTAGGTGGCTTTAAACCACCTTTGCACCTTTTCACCCCTGGGCTGCTCCCAGGTTGGAGAAGCCATCATCATAACTTTGACAGGCCCAGAGGACTAACTAAAGTTATTGCAGCCTTAATGAGAGTACTGCCAAGAATTTCTGCATCAGCACCCTGGACAAGCCCTCCCATTCCAGCCCCCATCTCTAGCATATCCCCTGCTCCAGGGCTTTTAAGGGGGTCCTCAAAAGAGGACCTTATTGCTGTTTTCCACAGTGTCTGAGCAGGGGCGGGGGGGTCCCTACAGCATGACCTGGAGATTTTAGGTCTTTTTAGACCACATAAAAGAGCCAGAGAAGCATAAGAAAGGCCCAAGAGGGTAAGGCTCTCACCCCTAATATCCATTTGCAAGAGGGGGAATAGTCCCGCTATTGTGAGGAACTTTCCTGGCTTCTGCACTACCCCGGTGAAGTGGGCTAGCGAAAGGATCCGAGTCCTCGCTCCCACTTCCTTTACCCAGTGGCCTCCCTGCCCTTGAGGGCTCCCCTTCCACTCTCCTGTCTGGCAGAGTCCTCATAACCCCAACAAGGCTGGGCCCAGGATTCCTGGGGGGCTCGACCCCCAACCCTGCCAAGGTCACATAGGACAGGGGCTAGGGTGTCCCCACTCCAGGGTACTCTCTCTGCACTGGGCACTTCTCTGACCCGCTGACCATTACATACAAGTTAAAGTTATTTAATCAAAAATTAATTTCAAAAAGAATAAGGAAAAATGGGAAAGGTTAAAGGAAACATCAACCCGCTCTGTGGCAGGGAACATCAGTGTCTCTGGAATGTCAGGGCAGTTCACAGTCTGTTCCTTGTAAGTCCCAGGCCTTCTTCTCAGGCCCTGGCTGTGCTGCAGGGATGCTGTGGGTTGGACACTTGCTCTGGTGGTGGCCACACGCTCTCAGGCTCTAAGTGGTAGGACCCTTCTGCCCAGTGTTGCCCCCGCCCTGTCGGCCTGCAGAGCCTCTTGGCTGGCCTGGCCTGCAGATCCTCTTGGCTGAGGCGTCTCCCTGTGCTGGGCCTGCTGCCCAGGATCCCCCCTCGGTCATCCCAGCTGCTCACAGCACCCAGCTCCAGACTGCTCCAGCCCCAGCTGCACCACTCTGTCTCTGCCCTGCTACTCTGCCTCCAGCTCCCTGGGCTGCTTCTCTGCCACTCTGGCTCTGGTTGCTGCAGCTCTGCTCCCAGGACAGGTCTGTTCTGCAGGCTGCTTCTGTGACTCTGCTCCCAGCACTGAGCTGCTTTGTGGGCTGCTTTTCTGGCCCCTCTGGCTCTGGTTGCTGCAGCTCTCCTCCCAGGGAGAGTCTGCTCTCTCTGGGCTGTGCCTCTGACTTGGGGCTGTAGCTCTGCTCCCAGGACAGGGTCTGCTCTCTCTGGGCTGCTTTTCTGGTCCCTCTGGATCTGGCACAGCTCTGCTCCCCAGGTCAGCTTGGGCCCCGGCTTTCTCCTTAGCTCGGCCCCACTCTGTCTGACCCAGGACAGAACCTCCCTGGCCTCCTGACTCCCTGATTAGCCTGCTAGCCCTGTCATTCAGGCTGACCTGGAGTATTGGCCTCTCCCCATTGTTCCTGGGGGCTGTCAGTCTCAGGGTGCTGTTCCCCATCGACTCTTCCCCCTGTTTAGTACTGGGAGCTGGCAACTAAAACACCCGTGTTGGGAACACTGGGGCATGGCCACTAGGTAACTCGAGGAGATGGAAGACCACGAGTGTCGATAAAGCCCCCTCGCACTAGGCCCCGGTGTCCTTGGCCCACCCTCCTGCCTGGAGGCACTCGCAGCAGCTCTGCATACTAGGCCCAAGTGTCCTTGGCCCCCCCGCCTGGAGACACACACAGCAGTTATGCTGAGAATCTGCAACAGTATGTTGCAGAGTCAAACTGCCTGAAACTAAGCAAGGCCAAACAGGGAAAATATAAAAAACAATGCTGAATAAAGCAGCTTTATGTATAGTTTAACAAATAATACAGAAAATCAGGGAACTAGCTGGGAACTGAATTAGCTGGCTATATGAATACTTGGGGCAGCTTGCTACTGAATAAGTATGCTAAAAAAATGTATAAAAGCCTGTAACTTCCTGCTCGGTTGTGCAAAATTTAAAATTTTATTCTCCCTGTACCTTTTTGCAGCCGCAAATAAACTTTTCTGCTTCTCCACCCCGTTGTAATTATTGGGTGTAGCACACCAGGTAACAAACCAACTCAAGCTGTTGTTCAGCCTCTCGGCACTGGGTGCCGGCAACACCCGCACTGAATGTTAGTAAGGGGGCAACAGTCCCCTTACACATTACTTAAGTATAGTGGCTATATAAACTGAATATATCTATAATTTAGTCCAAATGCAGGAGAAACTGTGGAAGAATAAAGCTAAGGAGCAATAACTCTGTTACATCACCACTGGGTTGTTCAATTTGTGCATGTATGAGACAGTGAGACACACGTACACATGCAGAGGATTGCTATTTTAACCAGGCACGGGGAATATGACCACAGACATCCCGATAACCACCTAGCAGCATTGTGCTGAAGACCGTTTTATAATTCCAAGAAGCTTGGCGCAATCTAGAACTAATCCATGCAATATAATGAGAGATTGCAACTTCAGCCACAAATAATTGCCCCTGAATACTAAAAAATTTCCTCTTGACCACGCAAGGATAAAGCCAGAACATCTTTGAAACCAAAACCATTTTCTTAGAAACCATAACCATTTTCTAACATAGCCACTAAACAAATATTTAGGTACCATCATGCAGTCTGCTCACCATTCGCACACCTCCTCTTGGTAGCGTTGGGGATTAACCAATTCAGGGTCCGACACCTCCTTTCCACCTCTCGCTGCATGCCTGGCCTTCTCTTCCTAGTTCTCAGCATGGTTGGATGCTCTGGTTTCATTGCTTAGCCCTCCAGCTACATCACGTATGTCCTCCCCTTCTTACACATGGGCTTAGGCTGGCTTCCTATTCATTGCCCAGTCAGTGCTACTTCCTCAGTGACTGGTAGGGGAATCTGGGCCTGCCCTCTGCTCCAGGTTCCAGCTTCAGGGCCCTCTAATCAGCAGCTAAGGTCTGTCCCATTCTGGATCTTACTGCCTTTCCCTGATCCTTTCATTCTGGCTCCCCACTTTCTCTGGGTTTGCCAGCCCCCAAACTCCCTCCTCCTAGGAAGTAACCATGGACGGCTATAGCTCTATAGCCCCGAAACACACCTCCCTTCTCCTAGGGAGTGATTGCAGACTGCTTCCCTGCAACTCCTCCTGTGCTACCAACATCCTGTCTTTATCAACTCAGTTCCTCCTCCTCAGCTGGGCTCCCTCATTAGTCGGTCAGGACATTATTTAAGCCACTTGATTCGCCTCACCTGTTTGGTTAACTGGCCCTTTCTTAGCCTACATTAACCCCTTCAGGGCAAGTCTCCGGTGAATGCCCCATCACAGGTACCTAAATCAAAGTGGCCTGGTTTTCAAAGGTGCTGAGCACCCACTGACTTCAGCTGGAGAATTACTGCTCAAATTATCTGATAATTCTTTGGCTAAAAGGTAATTAACTCCCCACACCACTGTCCATGGTCACTGCTTGCGTTTAGACCGTACAATCTTCAGGGAGCATTGTGTGCTTGTATTTCTGCAAAGCCCCTGTCATAAATATAAAGGGAAGGGTAAACCCCTTTGAAATCCCTCCTGGCCAGGGGAAAGCTCCTCTCACCTGTAAAGGGTTAAGAAGCTAAAGGTAACCTCGCTGGCACCTGACCAAAATGACCAATGAGGAGACAAGATACTTTCAAAAGCTGGGAGGAGGGAGAGGAACAAAGAGTCTGTCTGTGTGCTGCTCTTGCCAGAGACAGAACAGGAATGGAGTCTTAGAACTTTTAGTAAGTAATCTAGCTAGGTATGTGTTAGATTATGATTTCTTTAAATGGCTGAGAAAAGAATTGTGCTGAATAGAATAACTATTTCTGTCTGTGTACTTTTTTTGTAACTTAAGGTTTTGCCTAGAGGGGTTCTCTATGTTTTGAATCTAATTACCCTGTAAGATATCTACCATCCTGATTTTACAGGGGGGATTTCTTTATTTCTATTTACTGCTATTTTTTATTAAAAGTCTTCTTTTAAAAAACTGAATGCTTTTTCATTGTTCTCAGATCCAAGGGTCTGGGTCTGTAGTCACCTAGGCAAATTGGTGAGGCTTTTTACCAAACCTTGTCCAGGAAGTGGGGTGCAAGGTTTTGGGGAAGTATTTTGGGGGGAAAGACGCGTCCAAACAGCTCTTCCCCAGTAACCAGTATTAGTTTGGTGGTGGTAGCGGCCATTCCAAGGATAACGGGTGTAATATTTTGTACCTTGGGGAAGTTTTGACCTAAGCTGGTAAAGATAAGCTTAGGGGGTTTTTTCATGCAGGTCCCCACATCTGTACCCTAGAGTTCAGAGTGGGGGAGGAACCTTGACATGGTGGCACAGTGGTGGGATTAACCTGAAATCATTTGAGATCCAGTTGAGATTTTTTGAACTAGAAATACAGATTTTAAAAAGGAAATTTTTTTTTCTTTGGAAAGAAAGTCCAGAAAGCAGCTTTGAAACTGAAAGCAGCTTGGTTTCTCTCTGCTTTGTGGCCAAGCAGAGACAAAAGGGGATTATCTTGTGAATTGCAGGTTTTTTTGCCTGGACGCAGGGTACTTAACTCCTGCAGGGAAATTCACAGTCTTCCAACCCATTGTTTTTTTTTTTTTTTTCTTCCTAAAAGTAAATAGGGGGTGTGTGTTCTACCCATTTGCTTTTTCTTTGGGCTGGGTAAGCAGGTTTCCAAGCAGTTGGAGGTTTTTTGCTTTAATTTGGGCCCAGAGCAGAGACAAGGGAATTGTCTTTTTCTGTAGGCTGACAATCACTATCAGAGAATAGGTATTCTATTCCAGCACAGCAAAATTTTACAGCCAAGTTTTGTTTGTTTATTTCTAAACCTCGGGTGTAAAGTTAGTTAAAAACAGAGAGGTTAGAATGACCAAATCCTCAGCTCGACTACAGCTGGAATTAGCCAAATTTCAGGCTGAGGAAAGACAAAGGGAACATGAAAGACAGATAGAACTCATGCAGCTGAAGAAGGAACAAGAAATGGAGGCAAGGAAGCATGTGGAGGAGGAGAGGGAAAAAGAGAGGAAGCATGTGGAGGAGATGGAGAGGATAAAGGCCCAGCAGAATATACCAACAAACCCTAGCAATCCTTCTCCAGGTACCACTTCCCATCCCAGAAAGTTCCCCACCTACAAGGCAGGTGATGATACTGAGGCCTTCTTAGAAAACTTCGAAAGGGCCTGCCTTGGGTACAACATCTCTGCTGACCAATACATGGTAGAGCTGAGGCTGCAGCTCAGTGGACCCTTAGCTGAGGTGGCAGCTGAAATGCCTAAAGAACACATGAACAAGTATGAACTATTTAAATCCAAGGCGAGAGTCAGAATGGGGATAACACCCGAGCAGTCTCGTCGGAGGTTCAGAGCCCTAAGGTGGAAACCAGACATGTCATTTACCCGACATGCCTACCACATTGTGAAACATTGGGATGCCTGGATATCAGGAGCAAGTGTTGAATCTCCAGTAAATTTGCCCTTCCTAATGCAAATGGAACAATTCTTAGAGGGTGTTCCTGAGGAAATAGAAAGATACATCCTAGATGGGAAACCCAAAACTGTAATTGAGGCAGGAGAGATTGGAGCCAGATGGGTGGAGGTGGCAGAGAAGAAGAAAACTGGTCGCAGTTGGAGCGGAGACCAGAAGGGACCACCCCAGACCACACCCTATTACCGGGGGCCGCCCAAAGCCCCACCTACCTCCCAAAGAACCCTCCAGACCCCTTATCGTCCCACCACCCCGTTCTCCAGCAACCCTCCTCGCCCCAGTGACCCGTCAGCTGGACGATGTTTTAAGTGTAACGAGCTGGGGCATGTAAAGGCCAACTGCCCCAAGAACCCCAACAGATTACAGTTCATTGCACCGGAATCACACCAGAGGTCCACAGGCCCAGATACCTCCCAGATACCCTTGGAGCGGAGGGAAACTGTGAGTGTGGGCGGGAAGAAGGTCACCGCGTGGAGGGACACCGGAGCACAAGTGTCAGCTATCCATGCTTCCTTAGTGGACCCCAATTTAATCAACCCAGAGATCCAAGTGACGATTCAACCCTTCAAGTCCAACTCTTTCAATTTGCCTACAGCCAAGTTGCCTGTCCAGTACAAGGGCTGGTCAGGAATGTGGACTTTTGCAGTCTATGATGATTATCCCATCCCCATGCTGTTGGGGGAAGACTTGGCCAATCATGTGAAGCAGGCCAAGAGGGTGGGAATGGTCACCCGCAGCCAGGCTAAACAAGCCGTGAGGCCTAGCTCTGTTCCGGAAACTTCTATCAGGACCCAGTCAGAGGTGATGGACCTGGACCCCAGGCCAATGTCTGCAACAGCAGTAGTGGATCCAGTCCCAGAGACCCAGACGGAACCAGTCCCAGAACCGGAACCAGCCGAACAACCAACACCAGACCCCGTGTCAGCACTGAATCCAGTACTTGCAACCTCAACACCAGAGGGCCCCACCGAACCTGAACTGGCAGCAGCCGATAACCCTACACAAGAGGCTCAGCCGGAGCCTGAATCCCAACATAGTGCACCAGCGGAGAGCGGTTCACAGTCAACAGAAACAGCTCCATCCCCTATATCGCTTCCAGAGGGACCAAGCCTAGGTCCACAATCCCATGAGGAACTGATGTCTCCAGCATCAAGGGAACAGTTCCAGACCGAACAGGAAGCAGATGAAAACCTCCAGAGAGCTTGGACGGCGGCACGGAGCAACCCACCGCCTCTCAGCTCTTCTAATCGATCCAGAGAATTAAAGGTTTGTCAGTTTACAGCCCAGGGAGGAGACGACGCTGAGTGGCCTGAAGGTGTTTACTACGAAGGGAAATGTGCTGGTGGTGTGGAAGAGGTGAACCTCTCCATGACCCTTGGGCGTATGCAGCGACAGCAGATCCAGGAGCTGTGCACTAGCTACGCGCCAACGTTCTCAGCCACCCCAGGACTGACTGAACGGGCATACCACTCCATTGACACAGGTAATGCTCACCCAATTAGGGTCCAACCTTACCGGGTGTCTCCTCAAGCTAAAACTGCTATAGAACGGGAGATCCAGGATATGTTACAGATGGGTGTAATCCGCCCCTCTGAAAGTGCATGGGCATCTCCAGTGGTTCTAGTTCCCAAACCAGATGGGGAAATACGTTTTTGCGTGGACTACCGTAAGCTAAATGCTGTAACTCGCCCAGACAACTATCCAATGCCACGCACAGATGAACTATTAGAGAAACTGGGACGGGCCCAGTTCATCTCTACCTTGGACTTAACCAAGGGGTACTGGCAGGTACCGCTAGATGAATCTGCCAAGGAAAGGTCAGCCTTCATCACACATCTCGGGCTGTATGAATTTAATGTACTCCCTTTCGGGCTGCGAAATGCACCCGCCACTTTCCAAAGACTTGTAGATGGTCTCCTAGCGGGATTAGGAGAATATGCAGTCGCCTACCTTGACGACGTGGCCATATTTTCGGATTCCTGGGCAGACCACCTGGAACATCTACAAAAAGTCCTTGAGCGCATAAGGGAGGCAGGACTAACTGTTAAGGCTAAGAAGTGTCAAATAGGCCTAAACAGAGTGACTTACCTTGGACACCAGGTGGGTCAAGGAACTATCAGCCCCCTACAGGCCAAAGTGGATGCTATCCAAAAGTGGCCTGTCCCAAAGTCAAAGAAACAGGTTCAATCCTTCTTAGGCCTGGCCGGTTATTACAGACGATTTGTACCGCACTACAGCCAAATCGCTGCCCCACTGACAGACCTAACCAAAAAGAAACAGCCAAATGCTGTTCAGTGGACCGGAAAGTGTCAGAAGGCCTTTAACAAGCTTAAAGCGACACTCATGTCTGACCCTGTACTAAGGGCCCCAGACTTTGACAAACCGTTCCTAGTAACGACAGATGCGTCCGAGCGTGGTGTGGGAGCAGTTTTAATGCAGAAAGGACCTGATCAAGAATTCCACCCTGTAGTGTTTCTCAGCAAAAAACTGTCTGAGAGGGAAAGCAACTGGTCAGTCACTGAAAAAGAATGTTACGCCATTGTCTACGCTCTGGAAAAGCTACGCCCATATGTTTGGGGACGGCGTTTCCACCTGCAAACCGACCATGCTGCACTAAAGTGGCTTCACACCATCAAAGAAACTAACAAAAAACTTCTTTGGTGGAGTTTAGCTCTCCAAGATTTTGATTTCGACATCCAATACATCTCAGGAGCTTCTAACAAAGTGGCTGATGCACTCTCCCGTGAAAGTTTCCCAGAATCAACTGGTTAAAATCGTCCTTGAGATGTGGAAAATATTGTTAGTCTTTATGTACTTGGTAGTATATTTAGAGATGCATGTGTCTTATTAACTCTGTTTTCCTAGAGCTCCAGGAAGAAATCCCAGCCAGTGTTTCACCCTAGCTGAGATTTGGGGGGCGTGTCATAAATATAAAGGGAAGGGTAAACCCCTTTGAAATCCCTCCTGGCCAGGGGAAAGCTCCTCTCACCTGTAAAGGGTTAAGAAGCTAAAGGTAACCTCGCTGGCACCTGACCAAAATGACCAATGAGGAGACAAGATACTTTCAAAAGCTGGGAGGAGGGAGAGGAACAAAGAGTCTGTCTGTGTGCTGCTCTTGCCAGAGACAGAACAGGAATGGAGTCTTAGAACTTTTAGTAAGTAATCTAGCTAGGTATGTGTTAGATTATGATTTCTTTAAATGGCTGAGAAAAGAATTGTGCTGAATAGAATAACTATTTCTGTCTGTGTACTTTTTTTGTAACTTAAGGTTTTGCCTAGAGGGGTTCTCTATGTTTTGAATCTAATTACCCTGTAAGATATCTACCATCCTGATTTTACAGGGGGGATTTCTTTATTTCTATTTACTGCTATTTTTTATTAAAAGTCTTCTTTTAAAAAACTGAATGCTTTTTCATTGTTCTCAGATCCAAGGGTTTGGGTCTGTGGTCACCTATGCAAATTGGTGAGGCTTTTTATCCAACATTTCCCAGGAGAGGGGGGGGTGCAAGTGTTGGGAGGATTGTTCATTGTTCTTAAGATCCAAGGGTCTGGGTCTGTAGTCACCTAGGCAAATTGGTGAGGCTTTTTACCAAACCTTGTCCAGGAAGTGGGGTGCAAGGTTTTGGGGAAGTATTTTGGGGGGAAAGACGCGTCCAAACAGCTCTTCCCCAGTAACCAGTATTAGTTTGGTGGTGGTAGCGGCCATTCCAAGGATAACGGGTGTAATATTTTGTACCTTGGGGAAGTTTTGACCTAAGCTGGTAAAGATAAGCTTAGGGGGTTTTTTCATGCAGGTCCCAACATCTGTACCCTAGAGTTCAGAGTGGGGGAGGAACCTTGACATGGTGGCACAGTGGTGGGATTAACCTGAAATCATTTGACATTTACAGCCCCATAGGCACCTGTAAATTGCATGAATAATTAACGTCAAAGCAGAATTAGGTGTGAGTGATCCCAATATTATGTAAGCCCCACAAAGAAGTGCACGATGAGTGTGTAACCCACACGCCTTCTGGGTGTGGTGTTCTGTCCCAGCTAGTGGCACCAAGACCACTTAGAGAGAGTTAAATGAGTCTGCTCTACAGCCTAAGCTAATAGGCAGGTGGCTTTTAGCTCATGCTGTAGAGGCTCAAGCACTAAATTCCAGAGGTCCCTGGTTCATTCCCACATGCTGACAAACCGGGGGTCTGTTGGCATTACAAATGTTTATGTCTGTATCCCAGAGGAACAACAGAGAGGAACCAGTTTTAACATGGAACATTTCAAGTGATACAACAGGTGAATTGTTATAGTAATTAGTGTTTAATATTTCATTCATGTTCCGAAATTAAGCACTGAGGCCCTGATCCTGATTCCACTGAAGACAACAGAAAAACTCCCCTGAACTTGGGTGACCTTGGGCAAATCACTTCATGCTCTGTGCCTTCATTTCTCCAAACTGTAAAATACTTACCTCCCTTTGTAAAGCACTTAGACTCCAATGCACACAGACACTTCATAGAATCATAGAATATAAGGGTTGGAAGGGACCCCAGAAGGTCATCTAGTCCAACCCCCTGCTCGAAGCAGGACCAATTCCCAGTTAAATCATCCCAGCCAGGGCTTTGTCAAGCCTGACCTTAAAAACCTCTAAGGAAGGAGATTCTACCACCTCCCTAGGTAACGCATTCCAGTGTTTCACCACCCTCTTAGTGAAAAAGTTTTTCCTAATATCCAATCTAAACCTCCCCCACTGCAGCTTGAGACCATTACTCCTCGTTCTGTCATCTGCTACCATTGAGAACAGTCTAGAGCCATCCTCTTTGGAACCCCCTTTCAGGTAGTTGAAAGCAGCTATCAAATCCCCCCTCATTCTTCTCTTCTGCAGGCTAAACAATCCCAGCTCCCTCAGCCTCTCCTCATAACTCATGTGTTCCAGACCCCTAATCATTTTTGTTGCCCTTCGCTGGACTCTCTCCAATTTATCCACATCCTTCTTGAAGTGTGGGGCCCAAAACTGGACACAGTATTCCAGATGAGGCCTCACCAATGTCGAATAGAGGGGAACGATCACGTCCCTCGACTTAGGGACCTAAGTCTCAGGCTGAGACACCTAACATCCAGTCTTTCCACAAAACTCTCACCTAATCCTGTAGGTGCCTACATTTAGTTGGGAAGTAAGTTTTCAGGGTAAAAGCTCCCTAGGCACCTCTGTTTCTGGCTCTGAGCATGTGCCTGACTCCAATAGCAGGGAGCCTGTTCATGGATTGCTAAGCAAAGATAAGGAGGACTTGTGGCACCTTAGAGACTAACAAATTTATTTGAGCATAAACTTTTGTGAGCTACAGCTCACTTCATTGGATGAAATGAGCTGTAGCTCACAAAAGCTTATGCTCAGATAAATTTGTTAGTCTCTAAGGTGCCACAAGTCCTCCTTTTCTTTTTGCGAATACAGACTAACACGGCTGCTACTCTGAAAACTAAGCAAAGATAGGCACCTCCCTGCAGCCTGGACTTTTAGACACATATCTCTGTGAGAGGAGCAGGGCTTAGCACACACTCCAGTCATCAGTATCGCCCATTGGCTAGCTTAAGCAGGGAGCCCCCTGGCTTTTGTGGATCACATTCTGAGGCACTTCTCTCTCCACATTCATGGTACAGGGAGCCTAGCCACCCGAGACTCAGGTTTGTGGATCCCATTGTTGTTCCTGTGATTTTCTAGGCACCTAAAAGTTAGGCGCTGTGACAGTTAGCATTACAGTCCTGCACAGATACAAATTTATATCCATGGATGTGGATATCCGAAGATATAAATCGGTATCCGTGGAACCGCAGCAGCAACAGGAGCAGAACGTGCGGCCACCACTCACAGGAGCCAGCGTCCCACGCGGCCAGCTCCTCTGGCGTGGCTGTACCGCCCCTATCCCCACCCCCAGCCCTGCCCCAAACCCTTCCACGCAGCTGTCTGCATCTCCTGTCTGGGGGCGTGTGCACCGCTTGAACACAAAAGCGTGACCAGGGACAGCTGCCAGTAAGCCTGGTGCCCACCCCAGTGGGCAGAGCTGGGGGCAGTATGGACACACCCTGGAGGAGCTGCCGGCGCAGGGCGCTAGCTCCTGGGACCGGCAGTTCCACATTCTGCTTCTTTTGCTGCTGCGGTTCCTGGGAGAGCCCTGCAGTTCCACAGATACCAATTTATATCCGCGAACATCCTCATCCGTGGATATAAATTTTATCTGCTCAGGGCTCTAGTTAGCGTTGAAACACCTCAGTCTTTCTGGAGATCTGGGCCCTTGAGATTTCTGATAAAAAGTGCTATATAAGAGCTAGCTAGTGTTCAGTGATGCAGGATTGAGCCGTATGTCACTAAATCCAACTCAAAAGGAAATGGAGCACCTTAATATTACCCATTTCAATCAGCTTATTCTTTTCATGTCTACCGCTTTTGTTACCTTGTTTGGAACGAAGCAGAAGTTTTCACTAGTTTCACTTGGCCTTCAGTGTGCATACAGACTTAGGGTGAGATATTAAAGAGTCCTTAGCATTGGCCCAACTCTGTTTCCATTAAAAAGTCAGTGGTAAAATTCCCATTGATTTAAATAGGCACAGAGTTACGTCAATGCTGAGAGCTTTTGTAAATGCCACTTGTAGTCTTTGCTGCCACTTTATTAGCCTTATGTGTGGTATTTGCATTCCAGCTGCAGCACTTCAGTTCAATTCAAGAGTGAATCCGTTTGTCTACCTGTCTGCCTCTCTTTTTATTTTAAATTGACATTTATAACTCGGTCTTCAGCCCGCAGAGCAGAGTAAGACAACACAGTAGTTGTCTATGCTGCAGCTTCCAGCACTGCTACCACCAGTGGAACCACATGCATGGAGAATTAAGCAGCTCACTTTTCAGCGTACACAGCACAGAGGGTCAGATTCTGTTCTCACTTACACTGGTACAACTCCACCCAGACTCCAGGGCCAAGCAGTTTGACATGCTTTAGCCAAGACCATGGTTTAAGCAAAGGGACTCTACTGCATCTGGGCGGGGTGCAAATTAAGGCACACTGGGTTTGGACAGTAGGCTGGGACAGGCTTGTTGGTAAGTACACTCAGGCTAGAATTTGCAGCCAGAACCAATTCTTACTGTAGCTCTAAAATGGCTACAGTATACTTCTTCAGTGTAAGTTTCTGTTGCTGTTTTGTCTATCCTTAGTGGAAGCACCAGTAGGACCACAGTGTACACTGTAAATAAGAATGCACTATTAAAGATTATGCTGAGCCTGTGGCTGCATCTCTTACAAATGAGGAATTAATCAGCTCCAGAAATCCAAACTTCTTGAGAGCTAAGAACCCAGGTATGAATAAGGCCCAATATCTTTTCTTGTAGTTCTGTTACATTTCTTTCTCAAGAACAGAAAATCTTTAAGTAATTTCAAGTACTGAAGTTCAACGAAAAGGATGGATGGCTTCTCCCAGGCTCCATGTTTAGTTATTGTTCGTTTGTACAGCAATAGCACAATCTTGCTGGAGTTTTCCTTTCTCTGTAGAGCTTTTCCCCTTGCAGCACAGTCATTTACTTTACTTTATCCAGCTAGACTTGAATCATCTAACCTTATTGACTCTATCAGATGGCACCAAGTATGAGATCTGCTAACTGTGCTGTCAGTGTTATTTGTTTTGCATTTGACTCCATGTTGTGTGAAACTGCTGCTAATGTCCCCTTTCCTCTGGCACATAACCCAAACCTTCTGATAATAAAGAACAGCATCTTGAATGTCTCTGATTACAGAAGATAAATACAATAATTACTTTCTTCTTTACCCCGGTCCTTTTTATATAGCCTATTTCCCTTTCCTGTATTTACTAAATTAATGTAAATAAACCATTGATAAAAGAAATGACGTGTGTAACTGAAATCCCTTACTTTGATATGGGAAAGACTAGGTGGATGAGGTTATACTTTTATTGGACCAACTTCTGTTGATAAGAGAGACAAGCTTTTGAGCTATGCAGATCTCTTCTTCGGGTCTTGGAAAAGTCACAGCTAAACACAAGATCAAACATAGTTTAGCATGAATAGCTAGTGCATATTCTAATAGCCCAATCAAGGAGAAGTGGGACTAAAGCAGGGATCGGCAACCTTTGGCACGCAGCCCATCAGGGAAAGCTGCTGGCAGGCCGGTTTGTTTACCTGCAGCGTCCGCAGGTAAAGCGGTGCGAGCAGAGGACGAGCAGAGGAATGTGCTGGCCGCCACTTCCTCCAGCCCCCGTTGGTCTGGAATGGCGAACCGCGGCCAGTGGGAGCTGCGATTGGCCGAACCTGCGGATGCTGCAGGTAAACAAACTGCCCCGGCCTGCCAGGGGCTTTCCCTGGCGGGCCACGTGCCAAAGGTTGCCGATCCCTGGGCTAGAGGGTTACAGATTCTGCAATAAGCCATGAATCCAGTCTTTACTAAAGGCGTGTCTTCGTATACATTGCTATAGTGGCGCAGCTGCGCCAGTGAAGAGGCCACTAGGCTGATGGAAGAGCTCTCCTGTCGGCACAGTTAATCCACCTGCCCTAGAGAAGCTCTCCCATCAGCATAGCGCTGCCCCACGGGCAGGTAGGTCAGTATAACTATGTCACTCAGGGATTCTTCACATCCCTGGGTGACATAGCTGTAATCCATGTGGGGGGGCAGTCAGGGAGTGGGAAGTGGGAGGGGGTGGAGCTGGACTGTGATATAGGTCCGCAGCGTGGACCTGGCCTTAGACCAGAGGTGGGCAAACTAAGGCCTGCGGGACCGTCCTGCCCGGCCGTTGAGCTCCCGGCCGGGGAGGCTCGCGCCCTGCCCCTCCCCCGCTGTCCCCCCTTCCCAGCAGCCTCAGCGCGCCCCGCCCCCAGCGCTCTGGGCAGCGTGGCTGGCTCCGCCGGGCGGCGCAGCTCAGGGCCGCTCAACCAGTGAACACAGGATGCCCTGGCACGTGACCCCACCCCCCGACAAGAGAGGGCCCCAAAGCAGGGCACTCGGGCCGCTCAGCACGGGCGCACCCCCTGTGGGGGCAGGAGGGGGGGCGCTGCACTGCGGGGCGCGGGAGCGAGGCTCAGCTGCAGCCTCCCGGGAGCAGGCGGGCGGCGGACTCAGGAGCAGCTCCGGGAGGCCGGAGAGAAGCGACGCTTTGAAGGGAAACCGCCGCTTCTCTCCGGCTGCCCCTGCTCCTCTTGCATCCTCCGCCCATGTTCGCAGGGCCGCCTTCCGAAAGGGGCTGGGGGGGGGTTGGATAGAGGGGGGGGTCCAGAGGGGCGGGGGGGTCCCGGGAGGGGCGGTCAGGAAGGGGACAAGGAGCAGAGGGGGTTGGATAGATGTGGGAGTCCCGGGTGTGGATAGGGGGCGGGGCAGTCAGGGGACATGGAGCAGGGGGGGTTGGATGGGGGCGGGGCAGTCAGGGGACATGGAGCAGGGGGGGTTGGATGGGGGTGGGAGCGGTTAGGGGACAAGGAGCCGGGGGGCGGGTTGGATGGGGGGGTCCCAGGGGGGTGGTCAAGGGCAGTGGGGCCCAGGAGGGGGTGGTCAGGGGACAAGGAGCCGGGGGGTTGGATAGGTGGGAGAGGTTTGAGGGGGGCAGTCAGGGAGTGGGAGGGGGTGGAGGTGGATAGGGGGCAGGGGCCAGGCTGTTTGGGGAGGCACAGCCTTCCCTACCCGGCCCTCCATACAAGTTTTGGAACCCTGATGTGGCCCTCAGGCCGAAAGGTTTGCCCACCCCTGCTTTAGACCATGATTTTTAGTATCTAGCAAAGTTAGGAATTTAAACTTCCAGGCTAGTCTTTTGAAAGGTATTTTGATATGTTATTTACACAGTAGTATAATATTATTCAAATATACAACCCTTATGTATAGAGAGTGTAATGCTGTCCTCCAGAAGCTTTTCTTCATTATATATGGATAACAATTTTGCAACATTTCAGGTATTAAATATTTTCAAGCTAAAACAGATTTGGATATAAACAGTATGGAGCAAAGTCGGATATGCACTTATCCTCCAAAAGAGGAATTTATTATATTTTTGTGAAAGAAATTCTTATCTTAGAAGGGTCTGTTGATACTAGCCAAAGGGCTGATGGAGTATCAGAAGCATGTAAATCAATATGTATAGAGGTAAAAGGTTATTATGATGCATGTTCCAGAGATAATTTGCAATGGAAAATCTATTAACATGGTGAATGAATCTGACAAATGCAGAAACACTGGGCTCCAGGTTTTCCAGAGTCAGGATGGGAAATGCATTCTACAAAAAGTGACATTTGGATGGGTTTTTAATACCTTGTTTTTAAAAAATCTTCATTCTACTATCAATCTGTCTTATCTGGATTGCACTTGAGCTAGCTACTCTCGCTTAATCAGGCATCTGTGAGATGGCAGTGATCACCTTTGTTGAGAATCAGGGGGTAGCCATGTTAGTCTGTATCCACAAAAACAACAAAGAGTCTGGTGGCACCATAAAGACTAACATTTATTTGAGCATAAGCTCTCATGGGTAAAAACCCCACTTCTTCGAAGAAGTTCTTCTTTTGTTTTTTTGTTGAGAATGGGATACTAAACGGGATGTCTTTAGCATATCTTTGGCATTGATTTTGAAGTGTCTAGCATCTCATAAACTTACTTAGTGGTCGAACTTATATACTGAACAAGGTGTAGAAGAATGTGTCTATGTGCTCCTGTCTAACACCAGACTATCTCCCTTCTCTGGTCCCAATTCACCTTGTAGATATTTACATCACTCTAAAGTCAGTATAACAACACTATCAGGGTGAGCTTTGCTGAATGCCAGGCAATAAGGATTCAGAATCTCTGTCTCCCCAAGCATTCCTTCCTCATAGCACCTGTGTAAGGGAAACTGAGCTGAGGTTAAGCCCTTGTACACCGGAGTCTGGATAGTATCTTTACACTCTCTTAGTCTTAGATATACCTTTTTCAGTTCTATATATTTTGTTTAGAGAGAGAATGAAAATCACAGTTGTGACATTTTTGTATAAACCACCAAAACCTGGTTTGTCTTAAAGATGACAAAGTTTTCAGTATTTGCTTTCCCCCGCCCACATTCACGCTACATTGTCTAAAATGGCACAGGGACTCCATTGGGTGTGATTTATTGCAGTGATTTATTGAACTGAACAATGATAGAGCTGCCACCTGACAAGTTTTTGCTTCCTCATGGCAAGTAATTAGACTTCACATTGCCAAAGGGTTCTTCAGCGGCCCCATCAATACTAAGCCAACCTAATGAAAACACCACCATCTTATCATAGGGCAACATTTACATTATTCACATCCTGCTTTCCAGTGGTCTCTGGAACTCCAGCTTGCATTTGCTTTGGCGCCGTGTGTTGCTGTAATAGAGAACAGAAAAGCACAACACTCCAGACAGTCTGGTTGCGGCTCAAATGTAACCTTTACGTGCTGCTAGATTAGAACAATGCTAAGTGTTAGAGCCAATGATTTTAAAGATAATGTAAAATGACAGATCATATCACAAAGAAATTTGAATATTTTCACCTATGCAGCTATTTCCTGGCCTTCACGGGGTTAGATCTTGGCTTTAAGCACAGATCTGAGCAAAGGGTGGTGAATAACCTTAGTAGTGGCCCTGGGAAGTGTTGTATCTCTGAGGGCTTGTCTACACCTATAGCACTGCAGTCGCTCAGCTGCACCACTGTAGTACTTAATGAAGATGCTATCTATGCCAACAGGAGAGCTTCTCCTGGCAGTGTCAGCACTCCACCTCCCCAAGAGGCAGTAGCTATGTCGATGGGAGAAGCCGCTTACAGTTGGGGGCGTGGGGTGGCAGCAGAGCCCCAGGCGTAGGGCTGGCAGCTGGGACCCCTGGAGCACTGTAGCACCCCCTGCACTCCCAGTTTCCACACCTACGTGTCACCACTACTCTGGCCAGCAAGCGAAGGATATAGCCATTGCTCTGCCCATTCCCCAGTGGCTCCATTTGGAGAGGGAGGAAGTGATTAGAAATTAAAGATGGACAGTCCTAGTTGGTTCATTCCTTCAGGCAGGGCTGATTTGATCCCTATAAGAGGTTTTCTTATGCTTTGCCACTGTGATTTAAGCATCTCAAGGGAGGCATCTGAGCTGCAGTACATCTGCTCATGACACAAGCGCCGACGTTCCAAAGTGCGGGGAGGGTACTCGACCCCTTGCTCTGCCCCCACTCCACCCTTTCCCCCAAGGCCCCACCCCTGCCCCTCCTCTTCCTGTCCAGTTCTTCCCCCATCCCTGAGCGCACCGCATCCTCGCTCCTCCCCCCAGCCTCCTGCATGGTGCAAAACAGCTGATTGCGGCAGGCTGGAGGCATGGGAAGGGAATGGGTGGTGCGGATCTGCGGGGCCCACCTGTGGGTGGGAGGTGCTGGGCAGGTCAGCGGGTGCTCAGCACCCACTCTTTTTTTCCCTCATGGGTGCTCCAGCCCCAGAGCCCCTATGGAGTCGGTGCCTATACAGGGGTGAAAGTAACATTTAACACTTACTGGTACGGGGGCAGGACCTCGGGCAGAAGGGGCGGAGTTGGGGGGTCAGCATCACCCATCCACGCTGCCTGGCCTGCACTGCTTGGGGCTCCAGTAGCTATTTAAAGGGCCTAGGGCTCTGGCCACCCCCCGAAAAGAGGCAGCAACGTTAAAGCAACGTTAAAGCTGCCACGGCCGTGCTTTAACATCGGCTGAGTACGGGCCAGTACCAACAGCCACTTTTTACCGGTACACCATACCAGCCCATACTGCCTTACTTTCACCCCTGCGCCTATGGCTTATAATAGCCAAATTTTTGTCTGGGAGGTAAAATATATGGTCAAAAGGCACAGACCTAGTGACTCATTTCCATAAAGTGTTAATTCATGTTGAGTTTCTTTGTAAATATCCAAGAATTATGCTGATTCTTCTGGGATTTAACTTACCCCCCTCTAATCTAGATAGTGGATATTATTAAATTACAGTACATCAAAGCGTGGTCAACATTTGCCTTGGTTTCTTCCTCTCTCATTGCCCCAGCTCCACCTGTTGTGATAGGTGAGTATGAGTTCTTTTCACACTACGCAGGGTGCTTTTCAGATGAGAAGCTTAGTACCTTCTTCAGATGAATTCATTTTTCCATTCACGCTGAGCTGGTGCTGCTTAAAAGCTGTGTTAGGCACAGTGTTATAAGTACCTTCACAGGAGGAAATGGAGCCCCACTACACAACTGTTCCCCAAGAAAGTCTTACTACTTAGCATATTCAGAAGTTGAACAAAGTATGAATTTTATACGGTGGGATGGCTGAGCTGCTGGCGAACAGCCTGGAGATTTCCATGTACCACTGATAAACAGAGAAAAGGGGAAATTAATCTAGCTGAAAAAACAGTATGGGCAGAAATCAGTTTAGAAAAAGGTAATTGTTTTCTCTGATAAAATCCTGTTTACTACCCAGCAAAATGGGGGCATTTAGCATGTTTTGAAGTTCAACAAGAACAGGTCACTAACCAGACTTGTACCTGTCATAGCCCTTTTGTCTTTTGGGCAGATCATATCCTGGCCCTGTGCCTAGGCACTTAGACCTCACCTCGCAGGTGGCTTCCCAGATTGTTCCAATTCATGTATGTGAAGGGGAAAGTAGGGCTCAGTGCCCAGTGTTTAATCCTCACAAAGGTGGTGGAAATTGGGCAGAGTGCAGTGAGTAGGTGGAACCTGGGCTCCCTCCCTTTCCTCTTCCCACTCCACCCCACTTCCAATGGGCTTGTTAGCACAGCTGAGCTGGTGCAGATGGGTAGTAATTGGCTACTGGCCAGATTACTCTAACCCCCTACCCCAGGATCAATGGGATAGCAGAAAAAGAATCATTGTTCTCTGAGTATAGTTACTTGCCAGAGATCCTCCTGGGACAACCCCAAACGCTGGGCTATAGAAGGGTTTTCTAGTGCTGCCCATCACCATAATATCCAACAGAAATATTCTCTGCCCCTCCAGTCTTCAGCCCAAATTTATCCCTGGCACAAATCCATTGGCGAAAAGGATTTAGGCCAGAGAGGAATCTGACCCTTTGTTTTGGGATGTTTTTTAGATTAACTTTTAGCCTGTCTTCCTCTCTGTTTGCAAGGTTGGAACATTGCTTAGTGCACCAGGGGTGAATAAACCACAATTCCCCTCCAGTTATGAGTTCTAACTAAAGATGTGAGGATTAAATTAATAAAATATAGTTTAATAGTTATTGAAACTGTAAGCAACTAGATATTTCATCCTGTGGTTGGTTTTCAAGGCAACAAGTTACAAAGCTAATACCCAGGAGATTCTTTTGTCATAGCCCCTTTCTTATTTCAAAAGTGTCCCCATGTCATTACTACTATGCATATAGGAACTTGAGAGTTGTGGCATAAAACAGGTATCACTTTTAATGCTCAGCTCAAAGGCTGAAGATAAATAAGGCTATGGGGATCTGGGAGAACATGCTGCATTTCCTCCAATCGCTTTTCTCCCTAGTCCTCTTTTTCCATCTGAATATTTAATGGCAAGGACCTTCTGATATTTCCAGGCAAAGGAGAGCCAGAATCGAGAGAGGTAGACACTTTCTGTTGAGTGGTTCAAGCTGGCTTAAGCCTTAAAGGAAGTTCAGCATCAAAGTCTTGGCAAGGAGCATTAGGCAGGTCCTGACACCTACAGTTTACTCTGTCTGAAATAGCAGTGTCCTCTCTTACTTGCCCCAAAATATTGATTGTGCCTTAAGTGCTAAATATAAAAGTGAGATAAGGGAAGGCTGAGAGGTTAGGGAGCATTTTAGTGACAAAGGAAAGTCCTATGGACTCCCTCTCTTCCCCCCTGCCCCCCATGTCCTATTTATTTTCATCTCATTCTTGAATTGGATCAGTCAATTTGGCCCTTCCTGGACACTTCCCAAAGCCCAGATAGCCATCGGGAAGCACTGGGTATTCCTCTATTTAGCTAGGTACAGCAATAAATCCTATCTGTACAGCCATTGGGTGCTCACCACCCATAACCGAAATTCATTATTTATCACGTCATTCAGACTTATATTGCATAGCAATCAAGCCCACACCCCTTCCCACCAAAAATAAATGAGCCAGTTTTCCCCCACAAGCACATTTGTAGAGGTTCTATTCCCCCTCTTCCATTGGGCCATGCAAGTCCATAATGTGAGAACACAAAGCATCCCTGGCTTCTGCTGCATGGGTGCAACCAGTTCCCGCAGTGGTAGCTGCACTATCCGGCTGAGGGTACCAATCCAGCATCCCCTTGCTGTCTTTGACCCAGTGAGTGGGAAATGGTTCACTGCTGGCTTCACAAAGGGTGTGACGAGCCCAGCAAGCCACAGTAATGAGGACAATGTTGACGACACTGGACTCCAAACAGATTTGTACACACCTCCAATGGGACTTTAAGCTGCCAAAAGCATATTCAACAACCACTCTACACCTGCTGGGAGTGTAATTAAATCTTTTCTTGACAGGGCTTTTGAAATCAGGGTATGGTTTCATAAACCAAGGCAAAAAGAGGGCACGTGGGGTCTCCCAGAACAACAGTGGGGCCAGTCACACCATTAATGTAAATGTCATTTGGTGGGAATAGCGTCCCAGCCTGTCCATGAATGTAGCCTCCCGAGCAGCAAAAAACTCTGGCATCATGAACTTTTCCTACACATTGACAGTACACACTGACATTCATAAATCTGCCTCTGTGGCCAATTAGTGTCGCATAACAATGGAGTAATGCCCTCTGTGTTTATGTACTCATGTGCTTCTTCAGGAGGGCAAACGATGGGCATATGAGTACCATCAATAGTCCCAGAAACCCCATTCTCTCAAAGCCAGCAATTACCTCGAGCATATCTTTAATGCCCACCACCTTCGGGTAACCACACACCTGACTGCATCAGAAATCTCCGCTGACATTTTACCCACAGCTGACTTACCAACCCCAAACTGCTTGTAGAAGTCTGGGATAGCCAGCTCCCAGATGGTTATGGCAACCCTGCTTCTGGACTGGCAAGGGTGACCTCAGATGTCTCTCTTCAGGCTGGACAGTGGGGGGGTGGTCAAGCTGCTCAGAAAGCTCCGGAAATATAGCTGTCTTCATGCTAAAGTTCTGGACCCACTGCTGGTCATCCCAGATCTGCATGATGAGGTGGTCCCACCAGACAGCACTTGTGGCCCTGCAACAGAAGTGGCAATCTACATGGCCACTTATACTAGCAACATCTCCCAGTGACAGTCTGTGATGCCAGAGTACTCCTTGTCTACCACTTCCTCCTCTTGCAGATCAGGAAATCTGTCAGGTACCTTTGGTGGGCCAGCAAATGCTGCCAAAATGTCCACTAGTGCCTCACAGATGCTCTACCAGTTTCCTGTCACAGGAGTGAAAGCCAAAGCAAGAGAATTTCAACAAAAGGTATCTCTTCCATGTTTCTGGCTCACGTAGCTGGGACTGGACAGACCAAAATGACTGGGAGCAGGCCATGTTCTTATTGGGATCCAGGAAGTGGGTGCGCAAAGCCCACCCACTGCTAAAGGATCCCCCGCAGCCTAAGGGGGGCAGTCCACAAGATCTGGAAAACCAAATAATTACGGGGGACAACTAATGAACAACAGGGACAGGAGTGCAGTCAAGGGGTCAAACAAAGGGAACCTGACGGGGACACCGAGCAGAGAACCCCGGACAGCGCCCACTGCTCTTCAAAGGCATCAAAGGAGTCAGTGGATACCACCCAGAGGAACTCTGCCCGGAGGCGTGAACGGACAGAGGATCAGAAATAGGCCTCACAGTCACAGGAGGCTCCATCGGCCAACCTTCTCACCCTGGTTTTATAGATGGCCACTTTAGACCTCCTGGTCAACCTCCTCCTGGCCCTGGCTAAACAGGCCATGTTGGCAGGCAGTTCAAACTCCCTGTAACATGCAGGGGCAGGCAGTAAAGTTTTCCCACAGTGCCTAGAGCAGCCACATTTCAGGGAGGCACTAGAGATTCTGGGATATGGTTACTATGACTCAGGTCTGCACACTGCAGTGTGGACACCACAGTCCTAAGTTAGAAAAGTCTTAACTTAGGGTTAAAATATAATGTACATGCTCAAGCCTGGGTTCCCTGACTTGGGTCAGCTGACTCAAGTCCCACTAACACCAGGCTAACATTGCAGCATAGGCATACCATCTGGGTCCAATTTGCAAAGAGGAGCTCCTAAGCGTTACCCAAAGAAACTAGATTTTCATATACAAATGCCAGGTTGAAGGCACAGACAGGGCAGGGAGGTGCACTTTAGCCTCCAGGCTTTTGAAAATTCGAATCCCAATTCTGCAAGGCATGGAGCATCTCCTGCAAGTTGGTGAATGAGGTACAATATAGTGGGAACCAAGGGTACCTAATACTAGCAGGCTCAAGGCATAGTCCTTCAGTGACTATTCCAGAACTAGGCAGGGCCTGATTTGGAGAAATAAATGAGAACTGTGGGTACTCAGCACCACTGAAATATCTGGCCATGTATCCAGTAATGGCCTTTGTGGCTGTGATAAATGAGAGAAGAGGTAGCTCCCTTTTGTGGGCACCCAGCCAGCCAGCTAGCTATAGAATTCCTCTTGGTAGCTGTTCTCAGCTTGCTTTACTTGTAAAGGGTTAAAAAGTCGAACTGCATGCATAGGTAAAGGGAAGTGAGTGGGCACCTGACCAAAAGAGCCAATGAGAGGGCTAGAACGTTTTAAAATTGGGAAAAAACTTTCCCTTTGTCTGTTGTTGTTCTCCAGAGAGAGGAGACACATAGCAGCAATGCTATAAAAAGCTTTAAGCCAGGTATGGAAAAAAACAGATCATACCTAGAACTATTTATTTGAACTCCAGATATGTAAGTAAATCAGGGAAGGTCTAGGAAGATGCGATTAGGGTTATTTTTTATGGGCTTGTGGACTCCTTTGTGCTAACCCCCAAATGCTTTTGTTTTGCTTGTTAAGCTGGACCTCAAGGAAACCACTCTTGATGCTTAATTATTATATTTGCTCTTTTTAATTCTAGAAATAGCCTAAGTTCCAGATGTATTTCTTTCTTTGTTTTTAATAAAACCCAGTTCTGTTCTTTAAAAAGGTAAGGTTTGTGCGTCCTAAGAGGTTTGTACGTCTGTTTAATTAGCTGGTGGCAACAGTTGATTTCCTTTGTTTCTCCCCCTGCCCCAGCTCTTCCCTGGAGGGGGGGTGAAAGGTTTTAAGGGTACCCCACAGGAAGGAATTATCAAGTGCTCCTTCCTGGGTTCTCAAAAGAAGGGGATTTTGCACTTGGGTGGTGGCAGCATCTACCCATCCAAGATCAGAGAAAAGCTGTCACCTTGGGAGTTTAATACCAGCCTGGAGTGACCAGTATTAATTTTTAGAATCCTTGCGGGCCCCCCTATTCTGCACTCAAAGTGCCAGAGTGGGGAATCAGCCTGGACAGTGGCACTTCAACAGCATACACTGTAACAATTAAAAATTACACCCCCCTCAAACACACATTCAAGCAAAATATGAAGAGCTAAAACTAATGCCATCGCTGGGTGCTCCATGCATAATAATCTTTCTTGTAATATATGTGGGTCTAAACAACAGGGATTTTGCTTGAAGCAGTGCAGTGAATACCAGATGTGTCTTAATCCACGTAAGGATCTAATTGAGCCAGCTGCTATTACTGTATTGCCAAATGACCAAATATTCTGATTTTCCTAGTTTATTTGCTCCAGTAGGTTCTCTCCCCCTTATATCAATGGATTGGATTGTGCAAGCAAACTGGTAATTCATCAGATAGGGAATACTTTAATCTGTTAAATTTTAATGTTTTCCCATTTCCTTCCTATTTTCCCATTTTAAAGTCTGCCAAAAGTATTACTTAATGCAAACATCAAAAAACAAATTACAAGCATGATCTGCATAATCAGTGGATTAGATATCTTTGAGAAGCATGCTCCTCTATTGTATGCAGTCTGGTGAAGAAGTCTCAAAAATGCAATAGGAAGAGTCTTTGCATTAATAAGAAGGTATGTACAGTTACAGTCTCACAAGCAGACATATGGCCCATTCCTGGAAGGGTTTAAAAGCAATCTAAGCATAATACATAAAAAGAGTAGGGGGTGGTACATAAATCTAAGCTGGCTGCTGTTTTTCTGATACAGCCCTTCTCATCAGCCAGTCACATTCTAGTTTGGTGGCATAAGGGGCTCAGTGTAACAGGTCCAAATGCTACAGACAGTTAATAAATACTCTTACTAGTTAAATCACATGCAGGAAGCCAGAACTAGGACCCTGGGCTTCCAGTTCCAGAAACACAGGCCCTGCAACTGGATGAGCTGACATTGGACTCAATTAGATGGCAATGACAGAAGCAGCTCTTATCCTCTCTATGGGCATTCTCTCTCCCCCATACATGCACCGTCACTGCATTACATGAACTAAGGAGGACCCGTTTGCTGGTATCAGATCCAATCCCACCTTTAGTATTCAGGCCATCACAACAAGTCTTTTACACAAGGTGATGGATAGGGCTGATTTTTTAAATCAATCTGCTCCTCCTTCTCCCCACATTCGTACTAACATTGGGAGAGGAACCACTACTGGAAACCTCCCCATTTCTTCCCTCGAGGGAAAAAGAGGAGGGGGGCTGGAGGCTCCATGGAGTGGAGGAAGCACCAATTCCTCTTTATCTCCACAGATGTCCCAACAATAGCTCTACACACTCTCTCTCTGGGGGACAAAAGCAGGGAAGAGGAGAAAGGTGCCTTGGGATCACATCTATTCACTCCTGCCTGAGAGAATCACTGGTGGTACTAGCATGAGAATTGTGGCTCTGCTTCCCTGCCGCTCATTTGTTGAATGCTTGCAGCACCCCCAGAGAGGTGGAACACTCCTGATGGGGAGCGTCATCCTGAGCAGTGTTTGCGTCAAATACCAGGGGAAACAAAGTGGAGAAAACTTCCAGGCAAGCTTTTAAAAATATGCAACAATGCTGTAATCAGCTGGAAAGTGTGTTACAGGTGCCCTCTATGCTGAAACATGGACATTTGTGGCCCAATTAGGGTGACAAGACAGCAAATGTGAAAAATTGGGACAAGAGGTGTGGGGGGGGGAGGGTAATAGGAGCCTATATAAGAAAAAAAGCCCAAAAATCGGGACTGGCCCTATAAAAAAAAAAAATCAGGACAGCTGGTCACTCTAGGCCCAATACATATTGACAGTGTCCCTTTAAATGAAGGCAAAGCTACAGGCAAATAGTTTTGTCACAAGATGGCTGATGTGCAATCCTGATAGAAGATGACACACCAGCAGCTTATGTACATGACTGAGCACTTCAGTGCAGGGTGAAAGATAAAGGGAAAGAGATTACAGGGTCAGACCCTCAAGTGGTGTAAATCAACATAGCCGCATTGATATAGTTGGTTTACACCAACTGAAGATCTGGCCTATATCCAAACAGGAACTGTGTCATCACAGAGCCAAGGTCAAAACTACCCCCCCCCCTTTTCTTTTTTTTTTTATAAAAAAGTCACTTGACAGATCTTCACTTTTTAAAGACTGGTCATGCAATTACAAAAATATCATTGAATCTCTGTCACGTCTCCTTACGGCACTGTAGTTCCCAGTGCATTTCAAGGACATTGCTACCTCAGTACAGATCATAACTTAGGGAGGGTATTAAAGTTCAGGTTCATTTGTTGAATCACATATCTATGTAGCTGTTCCAATTAAGTGCTGAAACAAAAACAAGGCATTTTTATTAGACGTTCCCCATCACAATATTCTAACCAGTATGCATTTAATAATATGGGGGGGGAAAATAGAATCCTGGGAAGTAGACTTGAGACAGGAATACCTATTGAGAAAGTAAAAATCAATACCTGCCTACTTGTGATTATCCTTTGTTGCCTCTAACTGAAAGGTGAGAAAGCAAACAGAGAAGTGTATGAATGACCACTACACTTCTGCCAGTGCTAAAAGCCCCAGGCACCTCCCAGGCGAGCTTTCTACTGACAACTTCTGCACTGCAGTTGTGTTGTCAGTATCAAAATCTGACACTTGGGAAGCTGACAACTTGGGAAGTGTACGCTATACAGAATTTAATATAAAAACAAACAGTGGAGTTTACTGAGAGAGGACGGATTGGCCAGTAGTTACGCCACTAACCTGGGACTTAGAAGACCCCACCTTTAATTCCCTACTGTGACACGGACTCTGTGCCAGTGAGCAAGTCACTTAAGGTATGTCTACACTGAGTCAGAGGTGGGACTGGAGCACAGGTAGGCATAGGCAGGGGTAGATTAACAGCAGCATAGGCAACAGCTAAAAAAGAGCACTGATGATATGGTGACATGGGGATCCTGGGTACATATTCGTGTTGCTAACCTGCTCCAAAGTGCTTATCACTACATCTTCATTGCTATTTTTAGCCACGCTGGTGAAGAATAGCATTGCTATGCCAACCTGTGCTGTAATCACACCTGTGAGCGCAGGGTAGCCATCCCCTTCGTCTCTCTGTGCAATGGCGGTAATAGCACTTCCCTACCGCATAGGGGTGTGGTGAGAACACACACACTGAAGCTGGTGAGGCACATTCGATGGTTATGGGGGCCATGTATGTACTCAAAATAGGTACTCTACAAGTTGTGTTATCCGTGTTTCATTCATTAAGCCTCTACTGTAGAGGAGTAAATGAAGCTGCTGCTGCACCACCCCTAGTACTATAGTCTATCTGAAGAGATATTTTTCCCACCGAGCAAAACATACCCCCACTTAGACAAATACCATTAGAGACAAAACTGTTGAGTATGCATAGACTAAACAGACTCATGGCAAGTCATAAAAATATGTTGAGGACATTAAAACAGTAACTATTCATGTCATCACAAACCATGAGCCGGACAGACCACCAGAACTAATGTATGCACATGTGAAATTTCCCCAAGGAGTGGGGTAAAGGCAATGGGACTACTTACGGAATAAGGGACAGTAAGTTCAATCACAAACCCAGCAGTAAAGTCATGCAGGGGGAATAATGGGTGTGAGGAGCCCACTTACTTCCCTTCACAGGCTACCTGCATCTCTAGACCCTGCATAGAGGAAGCTGCTATTGCTGAGGGGCTACTCCCTGTCCTCTGCAGGTGGTCAGGCTGGGGAGGGAAGTGGGCCAAAGCTTGGCTTTAACCCCCTAAAGCACCCGTCCCCATAGCTGAGCCAGCACAGAGCAGAAAGTTGTGCTTGGGGAAGGAATTGCACAGCCTAATTACCCTTTGGAGCGGGTGGGGGGGGAGGGGAGGGCACAGAGACCAGATAGCAATTGTCAGATTCACAATTCAGGTCTGGCTGTGTTCCTGGGGCAGTGCAGCTACACAGAGGCTGGAGTCTAAGGCGACAATGTGAGTAAGAGTGGGCAAATAGGTGAAAAGTCGTGACATTGGGGAGCAAGACAGAAAGAAAAGGGACAGTTAATTTGTCCTGCCAGTAACCCACAATGAGATGCATTCTGAAAAGTTTAACTATAGCACTAAACCTTTAAAAAAAATTAAAATGTAAATGACGACAATTTCACCTTTGCATAAAAGCTTTCCAAAGGGAAAAGGAAGTACAAATGTAAAAGGATATTTTCTTTTAAAAAATTGCTTTACATATTTCAATTCGTGTATTTCTCTAGGGTCTGCATATTTCGGTCACATAGTTATCCAATTAAAATGAAAACTCCGTGCATTATCCTTTAGGCAAAGATAGCTGCCAGCTGCTAAGTTTTATAAAGTCTTTAATCTTGTCCATAAATATTTAACAAGAACTGGTTGGTACACAAGCTGAAGTAAAGTAGGAAAATCAAAGGCAGGAGCTCAGCAATAACCTCTTATCTGAACGAAGACGAAATACCAGAACAAGATTACTACTTTTTATATTAACATTATTATTAAAATATATGCAGGGGACTTGTCTGATCACTTCCCCATTTTCCACTCCTCATAAGGTATAAAAAAGTATTCAGAGAACTAAAAGGATTTCAGAACCAAGAGAATAGTCCATCTTCTCCGAATTCAGCCAATAGTTTTTATTACAGCAAAGAATTATTTGCTTTTATCTTTCCTATCTACCTTCCATCTGAGAATCTCAGAGTGCTTTACAAAGGTTAATTAAATGCCTTGTAGGCACAGCCCTTAGAAAAGGGCAATATGCTTCCAGGAGATTCCAGGCACACACAGATTGCATACCCAGTAGAACACTCCTTTGGAAGTGGAGTTTACTCACCCACTATTGGTGGCTAGTGCGTAAGGAATGTGGGGGGGGACCCACAACAACTCCTGCCTCCTGTTTGCCCTTCACCCGCTGGAACATGGTGCACCCCCCAAAAGAAGACAGACAGCCTGTGTGCACCTGAAAATACAGGTCTGCTTCGTGACAGAATCTGGCCCTACACCTTCTAGTATTCCTTTGATACTTCATCACTGTAGTATGAAAGATGTGTGAACAGAAGCATTGGAAGACAAAGCCAACATTTTCAAATTTAGGTGGCTGTTAGGCAGACAACTGCCTAAATAAGTGGATTGATTTCCATCAGGGCTGAGAACAAGCGGCTATCACTGAATTAAGTTAAATCAAAACAAATAAAAAGGCCTCATAAAACATGTGTGAAATATAGCTGACACAAACCCAGTGCTGAAACAGTTGAGAACCCCCATCAGTCTAGTTCAGATCCTCCAGGACATGTCTCAATGGTCCATAAGGCACATTTTCAGCATAGCCGTCACGCAGGACTAATGAACCATTCTTTGCAAAGAGTGTGTGGAGATTTAAGCTATGAACATCTGTATGAGGTTGCAGTTTCCTTCTGACCAGTACATTGTTATTATACAACCATCCTATACTTATTTTCTACAAAAGCCCATTTGGATCAATGGTGGATTAAGGCACTCTGGAATACAGCAGTCTTGGCCAGTAAGCATACCATGACATGAGGATGCCCCCAAAGAAGCAAGAGGGGCAGGGGGGCAGCAGCACAGGGACCCTGCAGTACTTCTCAGCAGCTAGGATATGGACCTACATGGGTAGGGCAGTGGACGGGGCCTATTGTATTCTTCTCCTCCTGCCACACAGAGTCTTCTGCTGGGATGTTGAGACAGTGGTGGTGGGTCTCTGTGTTAATCTCTCATGGAGAGACATGGGACAGTTCACATTTTTAAGACGCACCATTTCAGATGTCTGCAGTTTCACGTGGACACCAATGCATCAGTATACTTGGTTCATATTTTTAAGGTTTTCTTTCCAAACAGGAGGGTGAGGAACTTCATCATATGGTATCAAGAGCTGGGACTTCAACCCTGATTTGGATTGAAGTGCCTAAAACATACCCCAAGATGAGAAAGTCTTCCTGCATGGGCTTAAAAGAATCAGTATCCACAAGTCCAAAGTTCATCCTGCTTTAAAAATATGCTACTTTTAGTCCATCTATGCATGGCTATAACGTAGGTTAGACTGGGTGACCCTGCAGGAGGAAAAATGAAGACCCTGAGGTTTCTTCCTGTGACCGAGTACCTGTGATAGACCACATTGATAATGCCACACTCAGGGAAGACTGCAAGAAATAGAACAGACAATCCCCAAAAAACTGGTGGTCTATTCTATAATTAGATTCACCAGACCAGTTACAGAAAAGCTTCTGAGGTACCACACTAGTTGGTTAACCAGAAGCCATACACAGTCCTGTTAGTCATTCCAGCCCTTGGCTCCCATCCAGGCAACTCAATCTAACTTAGTGAGAGGTTACTGAAAACCCATTTCACCATATGTGAGGTTCTCTCTAATCCCAAAGGATCCAACACATATCCCCAGGTCAATATGATCTCAGATTTTACCTGAATATCATGCTGTCAGCCAGTCATAGAATCATACAATATTGGGGTTGGAAGGGACCTCAGGAGGTCATCTAGCCCAACCCCCTGCTCAAAGCAGGGCCAATCCCCAATTTTTGCCCCAGATCCCTAAATGGCCCCCTCAAGGATTGAACTCACAACCCTGGGTTTAGCAGGCCAATGCTCAAACCACTGAGCTATCCCTCCCCCAAACTAAAAATTTACTAATAAAAGAAAAGGAGAGTTATAAATGATTAGATCATATACATACAAATGATTACAAAGTCCTACTATCAGGTTTATAGCAGTGATAGAATAGACTGTTGGCTTGTAAACTCTCTCTGGTACCTGCTAGATTAGAAGGTCCTTAGTCTATAGATCAAGAGGCTACTTTTAGATGTAAATCAACAGTCCAGAGCATTAAAGCAGGAAAGAAGCAACCTGGAGATGTCTCAGGTGTCTATCTCCTCTGCCATGTGCATGGAAATTTACTGTCCCAAACAAAGCCCACAGCCCGTGTATGGAAGTTTACTGGCCCAGGGTCACATGAACCTATCACATTCTCCTACATTTTTGCTGAATCACAGGGGGTGGCCATTGGCTCCTTGCTATCAGAGGCATCCGGAAGGATGAGTTTTTTCAATGCCCCCCTCAACACATACTTATCTAGCCCTAATGTAAATTCTCTGGGGTTGTCACTCAGGAAACCACCACAAGTTTAAGTACATAGCCAATATTCATAACTTCAGGTGCAGAGATAATACAGGCATATAAACAAAATCATATGCAGCAAATCCTAACTTTTCCATCGACACCTTGCATGACACACTTTGTACAAGATTTGTTGCAATTGTCTAACAGTGGTATCAGCAACGATACAAGTGATCATTTTCATTCATTCAGCATCACACTCCCCATTTACACATCAGACTTTCTCCACTTTCTGGTCAGTCCTGTCATATGAAAGAAACTTTTGATACATTTCATTATAATGCCTGCAGAATAGCAAAGTTGAGAGAGAGCACAATGAGCAGTCACACACCAACAGATGTACATTAGAAAGGGTCCCTTTTAATCCTTTCAGCCTTGACAGTACCTCTTTAAACATCATATCGCTTGATAGGACAGAATATTGAACAATGTATTCGTGCGTGGGCAGAGGGAACAAACAGGGCAATTAGTAGATGACCTAATAGCTCTTTTCCACCTCTGTGGCTCCTCAAATATAGGTTTCAGAGTAACAGCCGTGTTAGTCTGTATTCGCAAAAAGAAAAGGAGTACTTGTGGCACCTTAGAGACTAACCAATTTGTTTGAGCATAAGCTTTCGTGAGCTACAGCTCACTTCATCCGATGAAGTGAGAAGTGAGTTGTAGCTCACGAAAGCTTATGCTCAAACAAATTGGTTAGTCTCTAAGGTGCCACAAGTACTCCTTTTCTTTTTCCTCAAATATAGGAGCCTAAGTCAACTGAACCCAACTCCCTTAGGCTAGAGCAGGATTCTAAAGTGTTTTCCACCAAGGAAGCCAATAAATTCAGTGTAAACAAAAATAATTTTAATTTCCAGAATGAGCATATTACTTAGAAAATGACATTCTGATAGTTGTTCATCCTGCAATTACCTTGATGTAAACAGACAGCTAGATAATGGAACTGCTCAGTAACCTAAAACTGTGTATCCCACATGCTGGTTGTACAGCACACACTGCCTACAGGAAGTCTACTGTACATCAAGGGCTTGATTCTGCTCCCATTCAAGTCAATAGAAAGAGTGCAATTAACTTTAACGGACAGGAAGAAGCCCCTAGAGCTGGGATCAGACAGGAAGAGCACTGGAGTTGCAATCAGAAGTTATGAGCTGTGACCAAAATTTTCCTAAGTGACTAGTGATGGGGGTGGGAGGGAAGGGAGAGAAAGAGGCTCAAGCTTTAGTGTTCAACCTGAGATACGTGGAAGGGAAGGGAAGGGACCTGATTTTCAAAAGGAAGGATGCTCAGTGTTTTCTGAAAATCAAGCCCCTTTAACGAGGTCTCGAGTATCCAAGACCTGAGGCACCCAAAAATCCCTAGTCACTTTAAAAAGTTATGACCAGTGGGTTCCCAGTTTTGCCATTGATTTGTTAGATGATCTTTGGTAAACCACTTAGAACCTGAAGTACAGGGAAAAATCAGCTCATTAATCTCTCTGTACCACAGTTTCCCCGTATTTAAAATGATAATGAGACTTGTGCATTTTTGTGAAGCACTCTGGATTTATTCATGAAAAGTACTCACCATTTAAAAACTACTAAGAAGTGAGACTCAAGAAAAAGAGCTAATGATGTATTGTATCCAGTCTGTGGCTAAGGTGTTATTATTTGAAGTGAGAATCCAGACTGAAAAACTGTTAGTCCTTTAAAGGATTATGAATAATTGAACAAGGCATTCACTGTTTTGTTCTGTGAAAGAAGAACATGCTAAATATCTTCATGGAGGAACCCTTCCTCATAAGAAAATATTAAACCAGGAATTAATTTCTGGTGTGTATTAATTATAGATGAGGGAAATGTACTGCAAAGGCAAGTCAGTCACGAGAGGTATAGGAGAGCTTGAGTTAGCCTAGCAAACAAATTCACGTTTGTTAACAAAAAATTGTCCAGGCTCACAAGCTCTTAGGACCAAGCTAATTAAAGTCAAGCAAGGGCAGCAAAAAGTGATGATCATGAAAATTCTGGTGATGTAAGAACCAGTCCAGGACAAACTAGTGGGATCCTGATCAGATAGATCAAAAATAGGGAATGCCACGTGGAAGTTAACTGTCATGAGATGAGCAGGAGGCAGTCCCACATTTTACAGTATGTAGGTGATTTTTTACTTTACAGGGACTTTGCTTGTCCCTACAGGGATGATTACAGACCAACTGACGGACTAAACAGCCACACTCAAGTGATTGGTCCTTGCACCAGAACTGAGTTGTGGGGAAAGCTAAGCTGGAGCTTGTCAATTTAAACCAGCTGAAAATGTGGCCCATAATTGGGGGAACATTAGACCATATCCATGTAATAAATGCACTAACATTGCAAGGTAAAAGTGGCAGACGAGATGGTAAATGGAGTCCATGTAGAACACATTGTGCATCTCAACTCGTTCAAACAAAATCATGCTTCCTTTCCAGATCTGCGCTACTCTTAGCCAACTACGCAGTGCACACAAGGCATCACACAAGACACCCTATTGTGATCAACAGTTAGAGGCAAGACCTCCTGCTAAAGTATGCTGCAGTTTTTCCCTTATTCAATTCTTCATGAGCAAAGAGTGTTATTAAGCTAGGAGGACAAACACCACCACCTGACTGCTGTTATGCTATTACTTTAACTGATTACTTCAGCAAATGGCTAGAAGTAGCCTTTATTTCCCAAGTTACTGCCACAACAGTAATCAAGTTCTTGTTAACAATTTTCAGTCATGAAGGAAATCTGAGAAAACTAATTTCTGACAAAGGACATCCATTTCACAGCCACAGAATCTAAAGAATTTCTGAAGGAGACACGTATTAAGCTCTGAAATTCTTCCATTAATTATCCTCCTGCCAATGGGGAAATGGAGCATTTTAATCGAGTTTTGAAAAACTGTTTGCAAACTGCTGACTGAGAAGGAAAGCCCTGCAAATCATTTGTTATAGATTTCCTACAGGACTATGGAGAAACCTGACATGCAGCAAAAGCAGGGACCTGCCATAGAACAGCTCAGTGGCAAGGGCATCCCGATCAAGTTAAATGGTGATGTTCTCCATATCCCTAATCCTGGGGCCACATGCATTCCTTGATTCTTCAGCCACAGAATTCACAACAGAATCCACCCTGTGCAACAGAATTCCTCCATGATTTAAGCTTTCTTTTACAAAAAGCATACCGATCAGATCCAGATCCTCCAGTCAGTCCGTTGTACACTTCTTGGTAAAGCAAACAGGTAGAAAGTCTCTTTAAGCAGCCAGCTGGGGATTCCTCTGACATGGGATGAAATTCAGTGTTGATAAATGCAAAGTAATGCACATTGGAAAACAATCCCAACTATATGTATAAAATGATGGGGTCTAAATTAGCTGTTACCACTCAAGAATGAGACCTTGGCATCATTGTGGATAGTTACATAAGAATGGCCCTATTGGGTCAGACCAAAGGTCCACCTAGCCCGGTATCCTGTCTTCCGAGAGTGGCCAGTGCCTGGTGCCCCAGAGGGAATGAACAGAACAGGTCATCAGCAAGTGGTCCATCCCCTGTTGCTCAGTCCAAGCTTCTCTGAAAACATCCACTCAATGTGCAGCAGTCAAAAAAAAGCTAACACAATGTTGGGAATTAAGAAAGGGATAGATAATAAGGCAGAAAATATCATATTGCCTCTATATCAATGCATGGTACGGCCACATGTTTAATATTGCGTGCAGATGTGGTCACCCCATCTCAAAAAAGATATTGGAATTGGGAGAAGTTCAGAAAAAGGTAACAAAAATGATGAGGGGCATGGAACAGCTTCCGTGTGAGGAGAGATTAATAAAACTGGGACTTTTCAGCTTGGAAAAGAGATGACTAAGGGGGAATATGATTGAGGTCTATAAAATCATGACTGGTGTGGAGAAAGTAAATAAGGAAGTATTATTTACTCCTTCTCATAACACAAGAACTAGGGGTCACCAAATGAAATTAATAGGTTTAAAAAACAAACAAAGGAAGTATTTCTTCATACAACACAAAATTAACCTGTGGAACTATTTGCCAGAGGATGTTGAAGGCCAAGACTATAACAGGATTCAAAAAAAGAACTAGAGAAGTTCATGGAGGATAGGTCCATCAATGGCTATTAGCCTGGATGGGCAGGGATGGTGTCCCTAGCCTCTGTTGCCAGAAGCTGAAAGAGCGCAATAGGGCATGGATCACTTGATGATTACCTGTTCTGTTAATTCCCTCTGGGGCACCTGGCATTGGCCACTGTTGGAAGACAGGATACTGGGCTAGATGGACCGCTGGTCTGAACCCAGTATGGCTGTTCTTATGGGGGAAAATGTCTAGTTATCACAGAAGTCATGTAGAGTGCACATGCTCTTGCCTAAGTCTGATCAAAATGATACAGCATGATTCAGCTCAATACAGCGTACATGACAAAACTCAAGCAAGAGAACCTGCCTTAATACAGAAATAAAACCCTCTACAATCACACACCCCTAGTTGTTGCCTACCACCCCACACTGGAACCTATGAGGTATCCTCAAACAATTACAACCCATATTCAGTTTTGAGCCCCATTCTGAAAGAAATCTTTCCTGAACCCTCACTTCTGGCCTTCAAACAACCTCCTAACCTCTCCAAGCTCGTCATCAGAAGCAAGTTCCCCACAGCCCAGGATACACCAGATCAAAGTGGCACCAGACCCTGCCACAACAGATGCAAACCTGCAGACATCTCTGCTGCTACAATGATCAACATCCCCCACAACATACCCGTCAAGATTCATGGACCCTACAATGCCTATCACAACATGAAGTATACCTCATCCAGTGCACTAAATACCCCAACAACAATTATGTGGGTGAAACCAGACAATCACTATGCTTGCAAATGAACTCACAGGAAAATGATGAGATTAAAACACCCTATCACCTGTGGGTGAACACTTTTCACTCCATATCTGATCTATCAATCCTTATCCTCCATGGAAGCTTGCACAATGCTTTCAAAAGCCAAGCCTGGGAACTTAAATTCATTACTATGCTAGACACCCAAAATCCTGGGCTGAACAGAGACACGGGGCCTAGGTACACACTACAGCTTAGGTTGGTATAAGTCATGTTTATAAGCCACCCCCGAGCAACGTAAATTACACCAACCGAAGCGCCAGTGTGGACAGCGCTCTGTCAGCAGGGAAAGCTTCTCCCACCAACATAGCTACCGCCACTCATAGGGGCTGAAGCAATTAGGTTGATGGGAGAGTTCTCTCCTGTCTACTTGGAGCGTCTGCACAGTAAGCTACAGTAGGGTGCCACTGTACGCTCTGGAGTGTAGCCTTAGCCAAAATGTATGGCTTATTACAACAATCAGTAGCCCACTAATCCCCTCTTTTTGTCCTATGACTGCAGCGGAGCTAACAGGCGACTCTACCTTCAATGGCCCCTTACAGTATGTGCTAACTACTTATGCTAAACAATCTGTTCCACCTTATGTTTTGCTGCGAGTTCCTTCCCTAGACCTGAAGAAGAGAACTGTGGGGCTCAAAAGCTTGTCTCTCTCACCAACAGAAGTTGGTCCAATAAAAGATTACCTCCCCCACCTTGTCTTTCTAATATCCTGGACCAACACGGCTACAACTACACTGCATAAAAAGCAACCCATGGATACTAGTAAACAATACATGGATACCTGCTGGAATGCAAAGTATCCAGAATTCCAAAAACAGGGGTGGCTGTGTGTGTTTAGAGAGCCGAATTTCTAAAAATGGAAAGCATTGAACGTAGTGGGACTCTCTATATTGTGGAACAAGATGCTCTGTACACATACCAGTTATTAGATGGCTAATAACATTCCATATTTTCCCTTTATTCCAGCACATAAGATTTATGCTCCTAATTCTCTTGACCAACAGGCTTCTGTTGCAAAATGCCTTTGGGCCCACTCATTGTTCCTTTAAAATATGAAAGGCATCTGCATGGGCAAGAGAACGTTGCCTGCAGTGGTGCTGGAAGAATTAGTATAGTGGAGGTGCTGAGAGCCATTAAATCAAACTGCAAACCCTGTATAAAATGGAAACCACTTCAAGCCAGAGGGGTGCGGTAGCACCCCCAGAACTCCTAGTTTCAGCACCTATGGTTACATGAGCAGAAACCAGATGTATAGAACACTGAGGTTGCTTTCCTGCAATTTGTAGTTACAGATTTTAAAATTAGGAGCTGTTAATTTGTGGATATGCTTTTGTGCTGGACACTTCAGAGTTATCAACATTTTCTATTTCTGCTAAGAGAAATATGTATTTCATTAAGAGTATGTACAATCAAGTGAGGCATCTTGGAGGTTAGCTAAACAGCTCTAGACAATATATATTAATGTGACTAAAGGACAGTCCTTGTTAGTGCTTGGAATACCAAGTGATTGTCTGCACTGTATAAAGGCATTGCTCTGTCCAAATTAAATGCTCTTGATTAAGAGCCTTATTACTGCACAAATAATTTTTGTTTAAACCTTTCAGTGCTGACTGCAGCTTCCTACAGTCCAGAGGCTGAACCTTGCCCTCCAAGATACAGGAGGGTCTTTGGTTTCTGTAGCCACACTCCACATTTTACACTCAAACACTGTTGCTCCACACAGCACATGCTTGTGTTTGGTCAACTGCTGCTTGACAGAAATATTTCCTCTCTCCCCTTCAGAGTGGGGAAGGAACCTTGACAGAACTCTAGGATACAGATGTGGGGACCTGCATGAAAGACCCCCTAAGCTTATTCTTACCAGCTTAGGTTAAAAAATTCCTCAAGGTACAAACTTTGCCTTGTCCTTGAACCCTATGCTGCCAAATAAACAAAGCGTGTTAAACAAAGAACAGGGAAAGATCCCACTTGAAGACATCTTCCCCCAAAACCCCCTTTCCTGGGGAAGGCCTTGATAAAAATCCTCACCAATTTGCATAGGTGAACATAGACCCAAACCCTTGGATCTTAAGAACAATGAAAAAGCAATCAAGATCTTAAAAGAAAAGGTAAAAGAATCACCTCTGTAAAATCAGGATGGTAAATACCTTACAGGATAATCAGATTCAAAACAGAGAATCCCTCTAGGCAAAACCTTAAGTTACAAAAAGACAGAAAAATAGGAATATACATTCCATTCAGCACAACCTATTTTACCAGCCATTTAACAAAAGGAAATTAACGCATTTCTAGCTAGATTACTAACTTAACAGAAATTCTGAAGAGCATTCCTGACCTGGTCCCGGCAAAAGCATCACACAGAGAGTGACCCTTTGTCCCCCCGCAGCTTTGAAAGTATGTCATCTCCTCATTGGTCATTTTGGTCAGGTGCCAGCAAGGTTATCTTAGCTTCTTAACCCTTTACAGGTGAAGGGGCTTTGCCAGGAGTGATTTTATAGTTCTGGATACAGAAAGGTGGTTACCCTTCCCTTTATATTTATGACACCTTCAGTACCTCACTGTATTCTTTTAGCTATAGCCCCTCCACAACTAATATCCCTTTAACCAAATCAGCTGTCTGGAGTGTCTTGAGCAGCTTGCATTTCCCTGTGTGCATGCAGGAAGTCAAATCATCATCTCCATTTTGGCGGCTGTGTGCACTTCTGTTTCCACTCACACACTCTGGCTTTTCTGTGTAGAGTAAGCTCTGTGAAGCAGGGAATTTCTCTATGCTGTACTATGTTTGTACAGCACCTAGCACCAGGGCCCCCAAACTGGTGCAACTACAAAACAAAAAGATACATTAAAAAAAACAGACAAACCCCACATTCTCCTCTAAGTCATGAAACTGCAGGAGGTTCTGGTGTCTGTCTTTGTTTTTAATAGGTGCATCTTACAGATAAGAGAATGCAGTTGAACACAAGGACTACTGTTGAGGTTAACCAAATAGTGAGGAGGGAACACAATCTAGTAAGATTCAGGGTGGGGGAGGGGGGAGAAGAGAGGCATTTTCCCCAATACATTAAAGGTCATGCCCAGCCTTCTCTGTAGAAGCTCTCCCAGTCGGAGCTATTAACTTGGCACCATAGCAGCATTTAATTGGCCAATAATAGAGCCAGCCCAGGCTCTCAGTGTGGCCTCCTCAGCCTTCAAAATGAAGGACAGAGAAACACCAAAACAAGAAAAGGGGGAGGGGGGCAGGAAGCAGAGGAGGACTAAGACAAATATCATTGTGTTACTTGCACAGTAGGCTTTCATGCTAATGGATACTCCCTTCCAGCCCTCACCAAAGTGAAGAAATCAGGTATGTTCTGAAAACATCCGATTGTGTGTGTGTGGAATTTACACAGTTATTGCACAGACACACACGAACAAAAACTCCCTCCCAAACAGGCTTCATGTTAGAGCCAGAGTAGCAATTTCCATCCTCTTCTGCTCCCTACTAAGTCCTGAAGCCAATAGCATTACCCAGACGATTAAGGGGTAAAGTATCAGGTCCTCTGAAGTCATTACTGCACTCTGGAGCTTGAGTCTAAGATGGAGCAAGCTAGTATGGTTCACTGAAGTCAATGGACCTATGCCGACTTTCGCCAGCTGATCATCTCAGCAGCCCATGTCTTCAAAGATATTTAAGATCCTAATTTCCACTGAAATCCATGGAAGATGGGAGCCTAAATACCTGTGAGGATCTGGGCCACCCTGATTTACAGTTAGCAAGAGGCTCCAATAGGAAAAAAAGAGCTTAAGAGACACAAACACAAACACACATGGAAATGTAACCTAGATGGAGCTACTATAAGGTGGGTACAAAACTGGTTGGAAAACTATTCCCAGAAAGTAGTTATCAGTGGTTTACAGCCATGCTGGAAGGGCATAATGAGTGCGGTCCCACAAGGATCAGTTCTGTTCAATATCTTAATTGATGATTTAGAATCATAGAATTTAAGGGTTGGAAGGGACCCCAGAAGGTCATCTAGTCCAACCCCCTGCTCGAAGCAGGACCAATTCCCAGTTAAATCTCCCAGCCAGAGCTTTGTCAAGCCTGACCTGAAAAACCTCTAAGGAAGGAGATTCTACCACCTCCCTAGGTAACGCATTCCAGTGTTTCACCACCCTCTTAGTGAAAAAGTTTTTCCTAATATCCAATCTAAACCTCCCCCACTGCAACTTGAGACCATTACTCCTCGTTCTGTCATCTGCTACCATTGAGAACAGTCTAGAACCATCCTCTTTGGAACCCCCTTTCAGGTAGTTGAAAGCAGCTATCAAATCCCCCCTCATTCTTCTCTTCTGCAGGCTAAACAATCCCAGCTCCCTCAGCCTCTCCTCATAACTCATGTGTTCCAGACCCCTAATCATTTTTGTTGCCCTTCGCTGGACTCTCTCCAATTTATCCACATCCTTCTTGAAGTGTGGGGCCCAAAACTGGACACAGTACTCCAGATGAGGCCTCACCAATGTCGAATAGAGGGGAACGATCACGTCCCTCGATCTGCTCGCTATGCCCCTACTTATACATCCCAAAATGCCATTGGCCTTCTTGGCAACAAGGGCACACTGCTGACTCATATCCAGCTTCTCGTCCACTGTCACCCCTAGGTCCTTTTCCGCAGAACTGCTGCCTAGCCATTCGGTCCCTAGTCTGTAGCTGTGCATTGGGATTTAGATAATGGCACAGAGAGTACACTTATAAAGTTTGCAGACTATACCAAACTGGGAGGGGTTTCAAGTGCTTTGGAGGATAGGATTAAAATTCAAAATGATCTGGACAAACTGGAGAAATTATCTGAAGTAAATAGGATGAAATTCAATCAGGTCAAATGCAAAGTACCCCACTTAGGAAGTAACAAATCGGTTTCACACATACAAAATGGGAAATGACTGGCTAGGAAGGAGTACTGCAGAAAGGGATCTGGGGGTTGTAGTGTATCACAAGCTAAATATGAGTCAGTGTAATGTTGTTGCAAAAAAAAAAAAAAGCAAAAATTATTCTGGGATGTATTAGCAGGAGTGTTGTAAGCAAGACACGAGAAGTAATTCTTCTGCTCTACTCCACATGGATTAGGCCTCAACTGGAGCATTGTGTCCAGTTCTGGGTGCCACATTTCAGGAAAGATGTGGACAAACCTGAGAAAGTCCAGAGAAGAGCAACAAAAATGATTAAAGGTCTAGAAAACATGACCTATGAGGGAAGATTGAAAAAATTGGGTTTGTGTAGTCTGGAAAAGAGAAGACAGAGGGGACATAACAGTTTTCAAGTACATAAAAGGTTGTTCCAAGGAGGAGGGAGGAAAAAAAATTCTCTTCTTAACCTCTGAGGATAGGACTAGAAGCAATGGACTTAAATTGCAGCAAGGGAGGTTTAAGTTGGACATTAGGAAAAACTTCCCAACTGTCAGGGTGGTTAAGCACTGAAATAAATTCTGCACAGACATAATGGGTCTGAGAAGAGCATGGCCTTGTGTAAGTAAATGATGAAGTTACAAGTTTGGAATGTGATTTCACTAGTATTATTTCACACCACACAGTTAAGGAAAATTTCTCTGCCACGTAAGACACTTCTTCTGACAACACTGCTGTATGTCTTAATAGACAGCACTTCAAGCTCAACGTTTAGCGAAATGCAGATACACACAGTTGTCTCTATCGGTTATTTATTCCTGAATACTAATTGCAGTCTCATGCCCTGTTCACAGTAGAGAAGCAGCTTGAGATTTTAGAATCCATCTAAAACATGCTCTGTTTCTATTAATTGCTATTAAAAATGATTCTATATTGGTGATTGTGACATTCCTCCGGGTATGATCTGTTACACTCAATTCTCCAACCTGTGGTGCCTCTTACATGGCTGCACTGTTAGAGCTAGTACTCCTAGTCAGCTCACACACAGCCTCCAGGATGTAAATCACTCCCAGCTATATTGTATGAGTGCTATAGCCAGCCACACTGCAGGGAAACACCAGCAAACTCCCAGTCCCAGACTTTCCCCCAGAAATACGGGTCTTGTACTGCCCACCACCCTCCTGGACAATACAAGCTCCTATAAAGTCTGTCATTTGATTAATTGAAAATGATATGCACAAATCTTGTTATCCCAGATGAAGTTTCCTAAGCACCTCAATCCAAGCACACTGATTTAGAACAATAAAACAGATTTACTAACAGAAAGATAGATTTTAAATGATTGCAAGTAATGGGGCGTAAAAGCCATCATTGGTTACAAGTAAATAAAAGGTAAAATGCAATAACAAGCTAAATGAATTCAAAGCTAAAAGGTCTCTCACCACATGATCTAGTAGTCTAACTGGCTGAATCTTTCAGCCAGGATTTATGCTTCCTTTGTGCTTTAAGTGTTGTTTGTTCTGTGAGGAGAGGTGAAGGCAGAGATGATTTGGGGCCTCTGTTTCCCATTCTTCATACTTTTCTTTGAAAATCATCTCCAGCTGAGGCTCAGGAGACAGCAAGTCTATAGGGACTCCCAGCTTTTCCTTTGCCAAAATGTAGATTTCTCACTCACACCCCTTTTTTCTGCCAAAGAATGGCCACTTAACCAGGTGATAATCTGTTTGATTTTGTTGACACCTGGCTGAGGTGTCAGTTTGCCTTTTGTCTCTGATGAACTGGTTTGTGCCATCTTTTCTAAACTTAGAACATCTCGGCAAAGTCATACAGTAGAATTTTATAACTTTACATACAATGTTGCCACACATTTTACTAAGATAATAATGATCAGCAAGTTATGAATTTTCAAATGATACCTCATAAGGCATACTTTGTACAAAAATCATTGTAGTCTTGTAAAAAGGGTGAATTTAGGAATATAGACTCACAGTGGTTCGTGCATTCAAGTATTTATATTTATAGTTGAAAATGAATCAATGCTAGACATAAAGAGAAGAAAGATAGCCACAATGCTAAGGTGGAAGACTGGAAGCTAGGAGATGTAGATTCTATTCCTGGCTCCCAGTCCTACCATCCTCATCAGGAAACCTGCATAACACTTTCAAAAGATGGCCCTGGGAGATTAAATTCATTACTCTGCTAGATACCAAAAATCGTGGACTGACACTGGATTGGTGGTTTATTACAACAATCTGTAACCCACTAACCTCCACCCTTTTTTGTCCTAAAACTGCAAAGGTGTTAATGGGCCACTCCACCTTGAATGGTCCCTTAGAATATGGGCTAACTAGCAATGCTAACCAGTGTGTTCCATCTTGTATTTAACTGACATTCAGAGTACCTTTCCCAGACCTGAAGAAGAGCTCTGTGTAGCTCAGAAGCAGGTCTCTCTCACCAACAGATGTGGGATATTACCTCACCCACCTTGTCTCTCTAATATACAGAGCCAACATGGCTACAACACTGCATACAGACCATGAACAAGAGACCTGTGAGATAAGTAGATTGAGCTTCTTAAGCATCTCATGGGATGAGCCACGTGCTGGGTCGAGGGAGAGGACAAAGAGAGCCAAGCCTAGCCTAGCTTTTTCTTTCATGCCCTCAGGATGTGGGGAGATCCTGCCCCAGAGAGAGGGAAGGATGAGCTACTGAGAACATGTGCCAGGTCAAGGGAGGGGCTGTCTAAAATAGGAGCCTGGCCCAAGTTTCTCTTTTGTTTCACCCCCCACTGGGAATTGGCAGAGCTTCTGTCTTATGTGGTGCCCACAGAGATGGGATGGAATGCTGGGATCACGCGTTGGTCCGGGGTAGCTGGAGGATCCCAGCCTTGCTTTCTCACCGCACTAAAGCGGCTTTGGCAGTCCCCAGGCTGGCTCAGTGATTCATGCGCTGCCGCTCTGGCAGCCCAGTTCTTCAGAAAGTTTAGGTTCAGATATTTAGGCAGGCTGCCAACGTTGTCCTGAGCAATACAAACAAGAGTAGGGAAACTGAGGTTTCTAACTGTTTATAGCTCAGCTATACCAGATTGGAATTTCATGGGACAAAGAAAAGGCACTTCTTCCCTCCCCCCAAGGTCTTTCTCCATGACAAATCTCAAAAGCCCACTACAAACAATGGAGGTTTGAGAGCTTCTTAAAGAAAAACTTCAAAAAATCTTCCATAAAGCAGAAGTTTAGGCCTAAATATCAGGTTCACTACTACTTCCCCGATAATTATGGCGATTTTCCAGTTTCAGACAGACTCAAACAAACTAAATGCCATACTCACTCATATGAGGATGTAAGCATTCTCTGTGGGACAAGAATAATCCACTGGTGGCAGTTAAATAGCTTTGCTCTAATTGCTATAATTACAAAGCCTTCCAGGAGATCCATGCCCCAAAACAAATAACCAACAAAATAATCATAAATCAACACAATGCCTTACACCCTCCTTGGAGCCTCTTTGGTCTCCTTCTTCCAGAGCAGCAGCTCCCAGGTTTTTGCCTAGGAGTCCCTCAGCACAACCCAGATACCAGACAAAAAATACAAGCTCATCTTAGGTTCTCCATTCTTCTATAGAATACTGACCCCCCCCTCACCTCCCAGGGCTACCTCCCTACTGTCTTGCTCCTTTGCCAGGGTCATCCACAGGAATTAACACTACTCCTGTAGCTTTCTTGCAGTCTGTGGGGGATGGGAGGGGTGGCAACCCACCAGTGCCGTGCCTCCTGCTGGTTGTCCAGGGAACTAGCTCTTTCCAGCCCTGGAGCACCCACTGCCAGCTGATGTCTCGCCTGCTGCTGGCCCCTGTGTCCCTCCCGGACCCCGGTGCCCTTTACCCAGGGGTTCTGCCCACCACAGCAACCCACCATCTGGGTCTTCCCATTCAGGGAAACCCCCAACCCCCTATCCCCACCACACCTCAGTGGCCAGTCACCATCTAGCCCCCGCTCACTAGGGCTGACTGCAGTCTGTAAAGGCCACCTCATCATTGGCAAGGGGGGTGGGGGAGGGTTGGACCTACTGCCTCTGCTTATCTTGGGGCTGCCCCTCTGAAGCCCCAGTACCCCTTTGTGGGCCCTTAACTTGGGCTGCAGCCTTGGGTTTTGCTAGGCTGGAGCTCCCAGATCCCTCTGCCCTTCCCCAGCACTGTTCCACACTAAGTACCCTTCTCAGCTTCCCAGGCAGCCAGATCCTTCCCTCTCTAGAACCACAAAGAGAGTCTGAGTCCTTCTAGCCCACCACCCTCTTATAACAGTCAGCTGGGCCCTGATTGCACTGGCTACAGCTGTGGCTGCTTTCCCAATTAGGCCAGCTCTCCTCACTGCAGCCCTCTCCGGGGCTGCTTTATCCTTTTCTAGCAGGAGCGGGGTTATCAGTCGTTCCCATACTTGGCTCCTGCCAGCCCTTTCTCATAGAGTGGGCACTCCAGACTCCCTCCCTCCTGAGATCCATTCCTCCAACTCCTCTCTAAACTAAACTCCTCTCACTTAACTCCTCCCTGAGCCAGACACACCCCAGACACAATGAGGTGGGGCTAACAGAGCACTCAAGCTCCAGTTAACCCCTTCTCAGATGGTGTGGGGATCATATACCCCATCACACAGGCCCTCATGATAACATGCGTCAAGAAGTCTTTTTTTGTGGGATCTACCATTCAAAAGCTGTGCATCCTGAAGACCCAGAAGGTTCTGTAGAAAGCTGAGAAGTGGGAGAAAGTCATTCTTCATATGTATCTATTTCCATCCTGATCACATTCTTACCTGAAATGGGTGATTTACTATCGGGCTTGCTTATCCAGTAATCACTTGAGAAAATGAATGGAATGAGAACTATCCCAGGGTTGCCAAATCTTGTAATTTTATTGTAAGTCTCACAATAGTTGGAGCTGTTCCTAAAGCCCTACAACCTAGAATCGAAAGATTGCATGAGACTTTCTCAGCTTTATAAAGTAAGTTTCTTGCCCTCCTGGTTGTGGAGAAAAGTTTGAACATGTGAAGCAAGAAAAAGGACTCTAAAGGCTTAAAAACCAGAAGTCAAATAAAAAGAACCCAAAATTAATTTTTAAAAAAATGTCATGATTTTAAGACAATCTTATGATTTTTGAACACTTGAGGCTGGCGATATTGCTATTTACAAAGGCAATGAAATTACTGTATTTCAGGACGCTATAAGCCAGCAAGTCCGGCTATGTAGCTGGAGGCAAGAGACCTATCGCCTATCAAGAGAAGAAGGAAGCCTGACGGTAGGTCATAGCATGGTTCTACTCTGCAGAGTGACTGCAACAATGGCTTTGTGAGGTCCCATGTGCATTGACTCTTAGGCCCTGATTTAGAAAAGTACTTAAGCATGTGTTCAAATTTAAATACATGAGAAGTCCCATTTAAGTACCACCGTGATTTAGGGTGTCAGTGATCTCCAGATTAAATGTATGTGGTTCAGAGATTCCAAGACCAGAAGGGAATCACTGTGATCACCTAGTCTGACCTCCTGCACGCCACAGAACTTCTCTGAATTAATTCCTGTTTGAATTAGCATATTTTTTTAAAGTTTTAATAAGATTTTGCTCTCTGCCAGGTCTGCAAACTCAACCTGGAATCCAAGACTTAAACAGGGTTCTCTCTTGTATATCCTCGTCAACATAAAGACTCTGCAGGCCAAATTAGGTCTGCAGTGACACCTGTGCAACTCCATTGCCTTCAGTGTGTTTGCACAGATGTCACAATTGGGAACTTAACTTAGTAAATGGTTCTATTGGTGATGAGCAACAAGGGCAAGCACTCAACTCGCTCTCTCTCAGCTGTGCGGGCTCAGTAAGCCTAGCAGGCATTAGGCAAACAGGAGTTAAAAAAAAATCCATAGAAACGTATCTTTTTCATAAGAGACAGGAGGTATTACTCTCAGGGAACAAAAGCATTGAGTAAGATGGTGCCGTTTTTACATAAATGCTTTGCAGACTTGACCTGCGCTTTAAAATAAGATACATGTATATATATTTTAAAAACAAACCAACAAACACAACCATAAAGACCAGTGGAAAAAATGAAAAGAAATAAAGCTGTAACTGGACTGAAGCTGGTAACAGCAAGAAGAACAGGACTATGAGTAAGTAATTTTTTTATTTATTTTCAATGGCATGAATAACCATCTTCATGTCAGTCCTTGGCAAAGATTTAAGGCCTAAACCAGTCCATTGAAGTCAATGAGAGTCTTTCCAAGGGATGAGATTATCTCTGAACAGCTCCCTGTTTTGAATTAGGGTAGTTTTACATCACCCAAGATAGAACCTTCATTTGGGTGCTGCTGACAACGAGTCATTGTCATTAGTAAGCTCTTTGGATCAGGGATTTTCTTTTCATTATAGGTGTCCAGTTTTGCTCACCAATGTATAGAGAAGATGTAGAGAAACTGGAAAGGATCCCGAGGCAAGCGACAAAAATGATCAAAGGGATGGAATGCAAGGCTGAAGGAATTGGGTATGTTTAGTTTGGAAAAGAGGAGATTAAGGGGGGACATGATAGTGGTCTTTAGATACTTGAAAGGCTGCCACAAAAAAGATGGAGAAAAGTTGTTCTTTCTTTGCCATAGAGGGCAGGATAAGAAGCAATGGGTTCTAACTACAGCAGTGGTTCTCAACCTATTTAATGTTGTGGGCCGCATATTCAGCTCTCTATGTGTTATGTGGGCCACACCCACACAATATGTACTACCTGTATGGTCCTGAGGATGTCATATGGGCTGCAGCCATGTGCTGATTGGGCCACAAGTGGCCAATGGACCACAGGTTGAGAATCACTGAGGTACAGCAGAGCAGATTTGGATTAAATCTCAGGAAAAATTTCCTAACTGTAAGAACAGTAGAACAAGGCAACAGGCTGCCTCGGGACATTGTGGAAGCTTATTCACTGCAGGTTTTCAAAACAAGGCTGTCAGCCATCTGTCTTGTATGGTATAGAATCATAGAATATCAGGGTTGGAAGGGACCTCAGGAGGTCATCTAGTCCAACCCCCTGCTCAAAACAGGACCAGTTCCCAACTAAATCATCCCAGCCAGGGCTTTGTCAAGTCTGACCTTAAAAACTTCTACGGAAGGAGATTCCACCACCTCCCTAGGTAACGCATTCCAGTGCTTCACCACCCTCCTTGTGAAAAAGTTTTTCCTAATATCCAACCTAAACCTCCCCCACTGCAACTTGAGACCATTACTCTTTGTTCTGTCATCAGCTACCACTGAGAACAGTCTAGATCCATCCTCTTTGGAACCCCCTTTCAGGTAGTTGAAAGCAGCTATCAAATCCCCCCTCATTCTTCTCTTCCGCAGACTAAACAATCCCAGTTCCCTCAGCCTCTCCTCATAAGTCATGTGTTCCAGTCCCCTAATCATTTTTGTTGCCCTCCGCTGGACTCTTTCCAATTTTTCCAGATCCTTCTTGTAGTGTGGGGCCCAAAACTGGACACAGTACTCCAGATGAGGCCTCACCAATGTCGAATAGAGGGGAATGATCACATCCCTCGATCTGCTGGCTATGCCCCTACATATACATCCCAAAATGCCATTGGCCTTCTTGGCAACAAGGGCACACTGTTGACTCATATCCAACTTCTCGTCCACTGTCACCCCTAGGTCCTTTTCTGCAGAACTGCTGCTGAGCCATTCGGTCCCTAGTCTGTAACGGTGCATTGGATTCTTCCATCCTAAGTGCAGGACTCTGCACTTGTCCTTGTTGAACCTCATCAGATTTCTTTGGCCCAATCCTCTAATTTGTCTAGGGCCCTCTGTATCCTATCCCTACCCTCCAGAGTATCTACCTCTCCTCCTAGTTTAGTGTCAACTGCAAACTTGATGACTGTGCAATCCATGCCATCTTCCAGATCATTAATGAAGATATTGAAGAAAACCAGCCCCAGGACCGACCCTTGGGGCACTCCACTTGATACCAGCTGCCAACTAGACATGGAGCCATTGATCACTACCCAATCAGCCTGACAATCTAGCCAGCTTTCTATCCACCTTATAGTCCATTCAACCAGCCCATACTTCTTTAACTTGCTGGCAAGAATACTGTGGGAGACCTCATCAAAAGCTTTGCTAAAGTCAAGGAACAACACGTCCACTGCTTTCCCTTCATCCACAGAGTCAGTTATCTCGTCATAGAAGGCAATTAGATTAGTCAGGCATGACTTGCCTTTGGTGAATCCATTCTGACTGTTCCTGATCACTTTCCTCTCCTCTAAGTGCTTCAGAATTGATACCTTGAGGACCTGCTCCATGATTTTTCCAGGGACTGAGGTGAGGCTGACTGGCCCGTAGTTCCCCGGATCCTCCTCCTTCCCTTTTTTAAAGATGGGCACTACATTAGGCTTTTTCCAGTCGCCCGGGACCTCCCCCGATAGCCATGAGTTTTCAAAGCTAATGGCCAATGGCTCTGCAATCACATCCGCCGACTCCTTTAGCACTCTCAGATGCAACGCATCCGGCCCCATGGACTTGTGCTTGTCCAGCTTTTCTAAATAGTCCCGAACCACTTCTTTCTCCACAGAGGGCTGGTCACCTCCTCCCCATGCTGTGCTGCCCAGTGCAGTAGTCTTGGTAGCTGACCTTGTTCATGAAGACAGAGGCAAAAAAAACATTGAGTACATTAGCTTTTTCCACATCCTCTGTCACTAGGTTGCCTCCCTTATTCAGTAAGGGGCCCACACTTTCCTTGACTTTCTTCTTGTTGCTAACATACCTGAAGAAACCCTTCTTGTTACTCTTAACATCTCTTGCTAGCTGCAACTTCAGATGTGATTTGGCCTTCCTGATTTCACTCCTGCATGCCCGAGCAATTTTTATACTCATCCCTGGTCATTTGTCCAATCTTCCACTTCTTGTAAGCTTCTTTTTTGTGTTCAAGATCAGCAAGGATTTCACTGTTAAGCCAAGCTGGTCTCCTGCCATATTTACTATTCTTTCTACACATTGGGATGGTTTGTTCCTGTAACCTCAATAAGGATTCTTTAAAATACAGCCAGCTCTCCTGGACTCCTTTCCCCCTCATGTTATTCTCCCAGGGGATCCTGCCCATCAGTTCCCTGAGGGAGTCAAAGTCTGCTTTTCTGAAGTCCAGGGTCCGTATTCTGCTGCTCTCCTTTCTTCCTTGTGTCAGGATCCTGAACTTGACCATCTCATGGTCAAGGTTTAGGCACAACAAATCCTGCATGTTGGTAGGGAGGTAGACTAGATCCGTGATTCTCAACCTTTCCAGATTACTGTACCCCTGAATCCCGAGTCCTGCCACCCAGGGCTAAAACATGTAACTTAGCTTTGCGTGGAGCCCCCCATGGCATGGGCCCCCCCATGGCATGGGGCCCCAGGTAATTGCCCTGCTTGCCAGCCCCTAATGCCAGCCCTATACTTGTGACTCCACTAAACCCATCCCATGATCTCCCTGGCTGAGAAACATTGATCTAGATGAGGTGACATGCCCCCTGGAAGATCTCTGCGTACCCCAGGGGTATGTGTACACCTGGTTGAGAACCAGTGGACTAAATGACCCTTGGGCCATCTAACCCTTTGATTCTAGGTGTAGAGTGCATGATTAGGGCCTCTAGTTACTATCACTATACCAGTAATAACAACAACCACCAACAATGGATACGTATTCCAGCACTGGGACAAATTCCACTCTGAGTTACAGCCCCTGTTAAAGCAATGGGGTGCAAGTCAGGGCTAAATTAGGCCTACTGTGGGTCTGATCCAGAACTTATTAAAATAAATGGAAATGTTTCCAGTTATTTCAATGAGCATTGTTATGGTTTCCACGAAAGTTAAAATGACTGATTCATCTTTCCATTCACAAATATGTTACTGGTTACATCTGGTTTTCCCTACTAAGACAGTATGAGTGGCAAAAGGCTTATTTTTCTATACGGGCTGTACAGATATTCCTCTTAGAAGTTAAATAATGGGAAGAAAACAATGCAATGGCTAGAAAAGTATAGGTAGAATGAGCAAAACATTGCCCTTCATCTTATAGAGCTATGTTACAATTCCAATCTAGTCTAGTCTTATCTGTCTAGAAAATCATTATTTCAAGAATAAAAAAGGTCAGAGGAGTTTCGGGCTGCAATGTGCAATCTCATATTACATAAAAAAACAGATACATGAACTGATGATGAACACAAGGTGAGAAAATATCACTTGCCCTAATTTTAGTTCCTACAAATATTACTCATTAGCAAAAAGGCTTCTCATGTTTGACTACCACACCTTAAAGTTACATGTAAAGTTAGAACAGGTTCACACTGGGAAATAATGTAGGTATGGTCATATTTACTAAATAGAGCACTGAAATTACCAGAAATGTCTTTTCTGCACTTCTAAGTTGATATTTGCAACACTACTTGAATGTGTAAGGGACTAGGTGTCCAGGAATCCAAGGTTCTATTCCCAGCTTTGCCACTTGATCACTGTATGATTTTGGCAAGCCACTTAAAATCCCTGTATCATCAACAAACTAAGGATGATAATATTTACAATCTCACAGGAGCGTATTATGACTAAAGTAACTAATGTTTGCAGAATGTTTAGCTGTCCCCAGATGAAAACTGCTAAGTGTTATTTATTTATATTTTTGTTGTGATTAAGTCCTTTTCCAAAAAAGAAAAAAGAAAAAGAAAAAAAAAAAGCAAGCCATGCTCTACAAACCCAAACAGCATGGCATTATTTTTTCCTCTTACTTTAAGATGAGCTCTCTCAGGGCTATGATACATTGGGAGATATGAGACAAGATTATGGATGGCCTCTCTGTTTTTGGGTGCCAAACTGGAGATTCCTTAAAGGGGCCTGTTTTGGGTTGGTTTTTTTTTGTTTTTTTTTTGGAGGAAGGGTCTTCAGCAAAGCCAGGCGCTTTCCAGATGTTATAAATTGGGCACCCAAAAACACTAGTCACTTTTGAAAATTCTGGCCAGTGCTTCACAAAAGTGGGCCAAATCCTCTCCTGACACCATTCTGTCTACTGAATGAGGTTAGGCCAGCAGAGAATTTGGCTCAAAGCTTCATCATTTGTTTCACTAATGAATTCTCTTTTATGAAATCTCACACTGAACAGCGAAAATATCACTGACGTAGTATTTGTAGGACTATGGCATAGTGAGCGCATAGGCACATGTGCACTGCCTTTCAGCCCTGCCGAGAAGCAACAGAGACATTCCTGTTCCTTCCACACATTTGCTTGGAGCTATAGTCTATGGCTGGGCTCAGGCTGTCCCTGCCATATCTGTAGGTTCCAAACATTTTTCAGCTCTTAATCTAACATTACTTCTTAAGCTTCTTCCTATAAATACAATCACATCCAACATGGGATCAACAGACCATGTATCTGAAAAACAGTGTATCATTATTCATATTTAAAGGGGAATACACACACACACACAATATAAATATGAAGCCAGGGAGCACTGTTTTTGTTTACAATCTGCTAGCTAAAGATGGTTTCTATGAGAGCAGGAAATCTAAAGTTTCTGTTTTCGAGAAGGGCTCGTGCATTTAAGGAGATTTACATACCCTATTAAAAATATTTGTTCTTTGACAATATGCTAAAAGTGATAAAGCATCAGCCATTTGTATGGTGTTATGTGGAGCAATCCTTACCTGCAGATACATTGAAGGAAATTTTTACTTTCTTATTGCTGTTTCATGTGTGAAACAAAGGCATTGGAGAAGTAACAAGGGCATCTGGTTATTGTTTTGTAAACAGCTGGAAGGAGGGAATCCTAAGTTAATTAACAATATTATGCTAGGAGAGCATGAGAGAGCAGCAAAATTTGTCATAATTTGCTGTCAGCTCTTTAGAAGTACACAGCATTAGGTTCACAGGAATGACATTACTTTTACGATAAACAGCTGTTCAACTGATCAAACGTAGAAGCATTTAGAAAGAACCATCAAATGTAGAAGCATTTATTACATCTGACAATGGGGTGTCTCCTACACATTATGACTTTCTACATTTCTGCACATTCATAATGACATTTGAGCTGTGTGAAAGGTTTTCGGGGGGAAAAAACTGGTTTGAGTTCATCACATGAAATCCAAACATTGCAGGTTCAAGTTCAAAGACGCAAAGATTGGGATGTCTAAGTTGCATGGAGAGTTGAGCAGGACTTGCATTTTACATTTTGCAGGCTATTCCACAATTTTAAAAAAAAATTGTTCCAAAACAGAATGAAAACAAAAAACATTCAAAATTCCCCATAAAAACTAAATTCTGAAAAAAAATCTCCTTTCAGGTCAATCTAAATGTTTTTTGTTTTGATAAATGATAAATATTTCATTCCAATGTTGACCTTTAACTTCTTAAAATGTTTATATGTAAACAATTTAAATTGCAACAAATCTTTGAGACAAACCATTTAAACAAGTAATTCCAAATCTGTCAAAACAGGACATTTTGGGGTTCTCTAAACAAATTTGTCAAAACTGATATGTTTTCAAAACCTTTATATTGCAACAAAAATAGCATTTTTCATCAAAACTATTTAGATGAAAAATTTCCAACCAGTTCTAGCTACATGAGACATGCTGATGCAGTGTCAAATGATGATGATGGCCTCTCAGTTTCATTACACCACTGTGCCGTCACAGAAGACACAGTATTTCAGGGTCAGAGTTATAGAAGCATGTTGCCCTGTGCACGCTACCATGTTTCAACATAGATGAACCTAACAGTGGCAAACCACTGTGCATTGATGCCACTATATTGTTGGCCCAACATTGTTTATATGTCTGATCCTAAAGTCAACCATAAAACTTCTATTGACTTCCATGGTGCAGGTTCAAGCCTCCCTCTCTTTGTGAGCTGCTTTAAAATAAAATACCTCCCAAGTTCTACACAGCTTCCTAGTCCATCTGTTCTGGGCCCCAGCTCACATGCCCAGATGTAACTCTAGAGGACCTACTAAGGTGCTAAGGAGGGAGCCCTACTCTGATATGCCACAGGAGCTCTGCAGCTGGGGAAGGTGTCTGGAATGCAGAATTCCTACGATCCACCAGAGCAGTTTTGATCCACTGAACATCAGCACACCACAGCACTCCCCATAGGCTCTTTCCAGTTTTCTCTGAAACTGCAGTCTGCCTCCAAATACACATTGGGAAATAAAAATTACATTGTATAACTTCCTCACTGTTTTCAGGAGGATTCAGTCAAACAAGAAGGGCTAGGTTCTGGAGGCCTCGAACAAGGATGTCCATATGGGAGTGAGTCTAGTTCATGGACTATACCAGGGGTCGGCAACCTTTCAGAAGTGGTGTGCCGAGTCTTCATTTATTCACTCTAATTTAAGGTTTTGCATGCCAGTAATACATTTTAAAGTTTTTAGAAGGTCTCTTTCTATAAGTCTATAATATAACTAAACTATTGTTGTATGTAAAGTAAATAAGGTTTTTAAAATGTTTAAGAAGCTTCATTTAAAATTAAATTAAAACGCAGAGCCCAATGGACCAATGGCCAGGACCCGGGCAGCATGAGTGCCACTGACAATCAGCTCGCATGCCATAGGTTACCTACCCCTGGAATATACGCTCTCTATTTGCAGTTCTCTGGAAGCCAGTAGATCTTGCAACCGTAGGGCCTGAGCCTACAAATACTTATGCACGTGAGTAACTTTATGCAAATGTATAGTCACATTTTATCGAATGTCACGTAAGTTGAACTCAGTGCAACTAATCATATCTATGAAGTTATTCACCTATAACAGTGTTTGCCAGAGTGGGGCCTTAATCTGCCCACTTACATTTTAGAGTAGACCGTACTAGTTAGAGTCTATTTCTGAGCACTGCCAATGCTAGACAGAGCACTTAAAGCTTAGCTCATGCTTTTTCTTCTTGGGCTGCCATTCTGCTGAAGTGTGACTTTCATTTTGTCAAACACAACATAACTGATGATAAAGGATCTTGCATCATTCCAGTCTATGGGAATTTCTCTATTGACTTGGCAGGGAGAAGGGTTAAGCTCTTAGACATCTCCACAGAATAGTCAGAGTGAAAAGGTGGTTTTGTTGTGCAGCAAGATCTCACTTTGTTCTGTTTTTACTTAACAAAACAGCTAAGAGGAGATTTCTAAGACATAAGTGGCAACTAGACCCCTAATTCCTATTGATTTGCAATAAGAATTAGGCACCTAGCTGCCATTTGTGCTTTTGAAAGTCTCCCCCTAAATGGAAAAATGATTGGTTTCTGGAAGAGGGTTGAGGAAGAAAAAGAAATTGCATGAAAAGGTAGCAAGTGCTAGTGATTTCCTTTCTCCTCTTGATATCTGACCTCTCTCTCCTCTTCCCAAAGAAGTTCTCCACAAATCAGAAGAAACTGAAACTGATATATTTTAATATCACTGCAGGTTAAGTTTGACCTTTAAATATTAGTTTTTAAATATTAATGAAATTCCAGGAGGAAAGCAGACTGACAGGTGTATTACAAGTCAGGCAAAATAGACCAGTAAAATTCTATGCTGCTTTGAAATTCCCATTAGTGATAATGAGATATGCACATATAACTCCACATACTGATCTGAAAATGTACTCTGAAAAATCCAAACAGAATAAATGAACAGGAAATTGTGTTAAAAGTGATTATTCTTATTTCATAACTTTGGGGGGGCATTTTTAAAGGAAGCAAAAATCAGACACCTACTTTATGTATATAAGTAGATTTGGAATTATTATTTTTTTGAATTGACTCCTTTATCACATTCATTTCCTGAAATATTTTTACCCAGAAAGCCCCCTTCCATTCCACTAATTTAGGCAAATCCTATTCTTCACATAATTCTTCTAAGCAGCTCACTACGCTATTCCCTATTCATCAAAGATAACCGTCCAAGTTTGCCCTGGGTACTAGCATGGTTTGACTTTGGTGCCACTGAAGTTGTCTGGGAATGGCAACACACACACACACACACACCAAAAAGCACCACCACATATTAAGAGTATAAACACTATATCATAAAGCACAGTAAATAAGGATCAAATTGTCCAAGTGGTCTCAACCAGCCCTTCACCTTTTCACTCAAGATCTTGCAGACACAATTTTGGACATCTGTGTATTCCAAAAAAAGGCAGAATTAGACAAATTAGGTAGGGAGACACCTAACTGGTCAACTTGTATCCACAAATCTAAATGTTGGCGATTACAAAACATAGGCAAAGAAAAATATGAGCATGCAAATATACAGGCTGTTTTGAAAACATGACCCAGAGAGTCTGGCTTAAACCCAGAGAAGACAAGAAATTCAAAATTAAGAAGAGCTTAACTCTGTTGCCTCAGAGAGATGCATTATTATAGAACATATGTTGTTTAATTAAAAGATGACACAATGACTTGCAAATATTTTATTTACAAATCCAGCATAGTTAATTATCTGGGAGGATGTAAATATTCATATTAGGAGCCATGAAGGTGAAATGCCTTCAACCACCTGAAAAAAGAAATATCCTGCTTTAACATAGACTTCTTGTGGCTTTCCATTTTTTACCTAGAAATGCTTTTCATCTACAGGGCCAGATTCATTCTGAGCAATACTTTACTCTGTCAGCAGTAAAATCAGTGGCATTAGGAGGAACTCAACAATGTTATTAACCGTATCAGAATCTGACACATAAGGCCAGATGGTGAACCCCTTACTCCCATTGATGAGTGGTTACTTGAACTAGCAGTCCCACTGAATTCAACAGGACTACTTTTGCAAGTAAATGCTCACCAGGGTGAGTAAGGGTTCCATGATCTGTCCCATAGTGACCAACAAGGGTCCATCCAAGAGTAGCCAATATAAGAGCACTGCATAGGCTATGAACTCTCAGGATTGCTGAAAATGTTACTCTCCTAATACTCCCGTCTCCGTGTATTGTGGGAAGTAAGTGATCTTGTGCCGGGTTGAAAGAAAACATTACTGTCCACCTCATCCCCAGCCCCACCCCAGAGCCCGCACCCCCAGCTGGAGCCTTTACCCCCCTCCCTCAGCCCCCAACTCCCTGCCCCAGCCCAGATCCCTCTCCTGTACCCTGAATCCTTCATTTCTGGCCCCACCCAGAGCCCATACCCCCAGCCCAGAGCCCACACCCCCTGCACCCCAACCCAGACCCCTCTCTCACACCCCAAACCCCTCATCCCTGGCCCCACTCCAGAGCTCACACCCCCAGCTGGAGCCCTCACCCCCTTTCCACAACCCACCCCAGTGAAAGTGAGTGAAGGTGGGGGAGAGCGAGCGATGAAGAGAGGGGGGAAGGAGCGAGCAGGGCTGGGGCCACAGACAAGGGGCAGGACAGGGGTGTTCGGTTTTGTGCGATTAGAAAGTTGGTAACCCTGTGACCAACAGAACATTGAGCTTTTGCTTCACAGAAGAGAAGAACCAGATGTCTTCTGCTTTTTCTTCTAGGACCAACAACTAAAAGGTAAAATGATCTTTTGGAGCACAAAGTCTCTGCATACTCTCAGACCCATGTAAGTCCTCAAAATAGGAGTGAAACAAGACTCATTTAGTTCATAGGCCTTTAGCTACTCTTCTGCAGAGTACTGAATTTGACCCTCTTCACTATTACCCTTCCTGCACCCACAAATATGAAAAGTTGGTGTAATACAGTTGCAAACTTATCTATATTATCTTATATATATTGATTACATATAGTGTCTAAATCCTAAAAGTTGGGGTGAAAAAGACACCTTAAGCAGAGGACCTAGTACAGGGCCGATGGCCAATTACTCCCACTTAAGCCCTAAAAACAGGGACGTACATGGGACATACTGCAGCATAGAGCTTCTGTTGGCCCCTCTGCACAGAGATGAATTTCACCTTTGAGCATTGACTTTCTATGGCCTTTGTTATGCAGAAGTTCAGACTATCATAATAGCCATTTCTGGCTGTAAAATCTATGAATCCATAATTCCTCATGAAATTGGTATCTTAGCATCTCTCAGGATTTGCTCATACTGGTTATAGGGAGCAATATGCCGTATACATACAAATTTTGTTAGTACTTAACATAGCCTCAAAGCCTTTCTCTAGCTTTGCACCTGCGTCACTGTTTTATTTACCTTGAATCACATTAACCCTGGCTCAGGATTTTATTTTTAATTTTCACCATCTGAAAGGGCTAGGGCTCTTTTATACTTCTTGCCTCCTGCTGTGAAATGACATTTATTGGTGTGTGAGTTCTGTCATACCGGGGATGTATGTACTCTAGACTTCACATAAAGTTCTAAATCATTCTTAAAAAAAAATTTTGTCAGTGCATTTGTTCTCTGCCTGGGGCTACTCTATACTGCCTCCTCTTCTTCCTTCTCCCTCCATTTTATTCTTCATTCATTATGGACACAAAGAAGGAAGAAATCCATTATGAAAGAACAACACATCGTATACTCAAAGCATGGACATTTCTAAACAGTGCAATCTTCAGATGAAAAAAAAATTCCATTCTGTTTGGTCTTGACTTCTCATTACCAAAGCTTTGTTTCACCCCATATATTCCAGAAAAGGAATCCAGGCTTCATTGCAAAGAATGCTGGGAAGGAAGGCAGTGTTGAAGAGCTCCCTTTTGTCTAGTATGGGGAGAGACCTAGAGGGAGTAGGACTTGCTATGAGTTAGACTTGGAGAGTGCAGAGCTGCTGCAGCCTCTTTGCAGAAGTGTTATACCAATAAAATAAAAACCAGCAGGAGCTTATTAAAGAGAATAAGGCAAAATGCCACATTTATTGTGAATACAGAAAGAATCATAGTAAGCAGTTAGTTATAGGTATAACATTCCATTCAATTTCATATTTATTCACACATTCATTCATACACACACACACACACAGAGGTTCTGCAAGGTTGTTATCATAGTTACCAGCCTTAGAGTTGCTCGTGCCAAGCCACTAGTCAGGTGGCCTGGACACGAGGAGGGAGCAGGGCCTTGTCAGTTGCTCATCTGATGCTTCTGGATGTTGGTTTGCAGAATCAGACCCCAAAATTCTCAGTTTCTAAAGTCCATTTTTATAGGAATTTATTCCTATGCCAGTCTATGGGAATTGCTTCATCATGCTGTTGCTGAATCAATCAGCAGATGGCACATTCCTGACGGCTCCATGCTGCCAGATGTTATCTTGTTGTTTGGTTCTCCCATCCTTGAGGCTGTTGGGTGGATTCCAGTCTGCCCTCTGGGGGTCCTCTGGTTGTTTCCACTGGACGCCTTCTTCAGCCAATCAACACTGGATTCTTAGGCTGGCATCTCCCTGATCGTTCATTTATTATCCACACCAAGCACCCATCCACATACATCCTCTATCTCCATTTTAATCACAATTGTTAACAAAACAAGATAAATACAACAAAAGGGCGGGGAGTCTCTGTGTGGTTTCTATTGTTACAAAGTATCGCTTTGAGTCTCTCTTTGTGTGAGTAGTTGTTGTTACAAAGTATTGCTTTGAGAACAGACTCTGTCTTAAGATGTACTAACACAATTAGCAGCTTGCAAGTTTCACAGAGAGAGGGAGAGAAACAGTAAAAACAAGAGCCCAAAAACCAAGAGACCTCTTAATTAGTAATACCCTGGAATTTAAACTATGGGGAATCAAACTCATTTGTGATTTTAATACAGAACTTCTTTAATATGATCCACCATAACAGAAGGAGCTGGATGGCAGCCTGAGAAGGAGTTGAAGCGACATGAGCAGAGTGGTATGAGGACTTTGAAGAGGAATAAATGAAGGGAGCTTGTGCAGAGTAGCAGAATGGGCCTGAAGCCCGACTACCTAATTCCTTCCAAAGGACCAAGGCTGACGCTTTTTGGTAGAGGAAGGGAGAGGAGATTGAACTTCCCCTTCACCTCCCCACTGTTCCAAAAAAAGGACTTGGACATACACCCCAGAGACTCCTGTGAACCAGGGACACTAGCGGGAAGATTTTGTGTGGACTTGAATTGGATATTTTTGGTTTAGCAGAAGGCTAAACTACTGAGCCAGCAAGAAAAATGAAGTAAGTGGCTCCCGCAGTATCCTAAAACTTGACAGAAAGATGGCTGGCCACCATGGATGGCACAGGGCTCCCAAAAGCAACGTAGAAGAACGTCAGACCAGCTTGGGGCTGAATTTCAGCATCCTATTTCCACCAGAAAAGACAGCAGAGCTGCTCCACAGGTAGATTACCTCCCCATAATCATTAATTTTCTTATCATGAGGAAGTCACATTAATTTCCTGAATCCCATTACCAAACATGGGGCTTCTGTTCCTTGTTACCTAACTACTCCTGGCCATGACCCACTAATAGGGTATGAGGTTAGAATTTCTCAAGGTTTAACTCTTAAATTTTGGAAAGCAGAGCAGGACTGCTGAGGCTATAGCTGCTGTCTCATGCTTTGCTCTCGCCTTAGTTGCTCGGAATTCCCATGACTGTCAGTGAGAATTCTGTATGAGAAATGAATGCTAACTATGCCATAGACTCCAGTGTTTATCTCAATGGAGTAAAGTAGCTCTTATTCATTTCCAGGTCCATTGGCTTTTATTCTGGGACAAACTCACCATCCCTGAAGTTTCTCCATGTTCCTTCCAGTATGTCTGTTTAGATGCATTTGTTGTAAATGTAGAGGTGTGAGATGCTACTGGGAAAAATAAATCAGAAAGGTTTACTTGAGTGGCTATACGTATCTTGCCCAAATCTGTTTCCCTTACTCTGTTTTTTCTTACCACCTTTTCATGTACCTTTGTATTTCTTCACTCCCTATACAGATCCTGTAGCAGGACATCATTACATTTACTCTGGGCTATTAATGATTCTACCCAAGTTGGGGCCATTCAGTAAGTGTCCGTCCATTATAGCTGGAGGGAATAATGTCTGAGTGGAAGATATTTGACCATCTAAATAGACAAGGCAAAGGGTGGGAGAAAGATGGTATTATCATCTCCATCTTATAGAGCACTGGAGAGCAGACTTTAAGAGACTTACTTAGATCACACAGGACATCTGTGGCAGAGCTGGGAATTTAATTCATATTCCCTGAATCCAGTCCAGTGTCTAAACCCCAAGTCTAGCTTATCCCCTTGGGAAAAAATAGTGGTAGATAATTTCCAGGTTCTATCTTAGGGCTTTGCACTGCCCCACATCACTAGTGTTATTATTGCTAACACTTGTAGCGCCTTCAGTCTCATAAGGCTGGGCCCCACTGTACAGATAAATAGGAAAGGAGAGTCCCTAAAAGTCTTAGTGCTTTCCACGTAAGATAGATTGGCAATAGTGAGGTCCGGTCACACTTCTCAGGTTACTGACAGGTACCTCCTGCTGTGGGCCCTGCAAAACACATAGAGCACCTCCAGCTGCATACACAGGAGTCTCACGGATACTCGATTGAGCAGAATAATCTGTCTGCATTTGACAGGAACAGGGCTCTGAGCTCCCACTCCATAGTCCTTTCAGTAACCCAGGAGGGGTTGTTGAGCAAAGCAGTTCTGACCACTTAGCAGCTCACCTTGAGGCTTGCTTGCTGAACCTATCCTCCCCAGCTGGTATACCAGAGTCTGCTGTCTCCTTGTAGGATCAGCATGTGACCTCCTTGAGGGCAGAATCCCTGAAGTTTACCTCAAGTCTTTCTTGGGAACTACTATCTACTCACTCCTCCTTCAGCTCCTGTCTGAGGCTTGCTGCTTTTAAACCCTTACTCCACCCCTGACATGGGCAAGAGGGGCAGGGCCAGCCCTGCTTACAGCAGCTCTTTAACCCCTTTGTCACCAGTGCAGGATTTATACACCCCATCACAGGTGCCCAGTGGGCTTCATGGAATCTCTGGATCTTCTCCTTTTCTGGGGTTACAGAAAGCTCTGTTTGGATGTGGGCTTTTGGGGCGAGGGGAGCAAGTGGGGAAATGGGGGAATGGTTGATACTATGAACTTCATTCTGGTTATATTTATATTTCTTCTTTACATCTACCAATTACCTGGCTATGTTTTAACCTCAAAAAAGTATGGGGGGGGAGGGACTATATTGTTTGCATTAGCTTAGTCCTGCATCTTTCAACCTGTAGTTGCTTTTCTTACACGACCTATCTTTTGATAAAGCTTTATTAATTTCTTTACACAGAGCTTTAGTATCTGATGTCCTACTGCATATGTTGCAAATGACCTGTGTTTTAATGGGGATTTGCCCTTATGTAAGTAAAGAAGGGAACATATCTCTTTACATGACTCAATGATGCAATAATTATTAATGAGATATTATGCCTTTGCACATTTCTGGCAGATGATTTAGTGCACTATAGATGTTTGAGGTTTGCATTCTGGTACCATGCATCTATTACAACTTCACACATGCAGCTAATATCAATTAGATTATAGCTGTATGGAACTAGTGTTGAGTTCCTGAGGAGAGTAACACACTTTTGTTTCTTTCAGTCAGTATATTCACATGTTCGGTATATCAAGAAACTTGGCTACACACTGGAGCTGAACACACTCGCTGTGCATGTATGACGAATGCATATCCGATCACTTGTCACTGTTTATATGATTCCCTCCTACAAAATTCTGGCTTGCCTTTCATCTTTCTGATGGATGAGTACAGCCTCCTCCCCGCCTACACTATTGGGGAAGGAACTCAACATACTGCTCTGACCGGAGTTACTAGAAGGTGCTGTTATACGTAGTTGTATAAGTTCTTTTTCTTAACATGCAAGCACTGTTCAGTCTGAAGAAGTGTTGTGTTGTTACTAGGTTTGTAATACAGTTGTGCAAGCTTTAGCTCTCTGCCCCTTAATTTCTCTAACAAGAATCAGTTCTTGGGGCAGTGTTATTCCCTAGAAACAGGCGTTGATCTTTTGCTCAAGATTGATTCCTGAGAGAGGGAATTGCTCTGTACTATTTGACCACTTCTGTTCAAGGACTGGCTATGGTAGTGTAATGAAACAAGTTACAATAAGAAAATACCCCAAACTCCATGTCGCTGATTTCCCTTCAGTGGGAAACTAATCTCCAAGGCCCCGATATCTACTACCCCTTAGCAGAGGAGCCACAAGATAAGTTGGCATTTTCACCACAGCTGAAATCAAGGCTCCTGGACAGCTGGAGGCAAAGACAGACAGTCAATCGGTTGGGAATCTCCAGACCTAAATGCGAAGTGAAGGTCACTATTGCCATTAACTCAAAGAATAGTGCTATGGTAACCTTAGCACCTTGTAACTTCCCAGTCCTGTTGCACGCAATGGTTCCAGATTCTCCCAATCTGGGTATTTGGGAAACCAGCATACTGACAGTCACCAGGACTGAGAACCCAGTTGGATATTTTGGACAGTTTATTCCTGTTGTTTTCTGTTTAGTTTGGTTTACTATGGGTCCCATGCATGCTGAATTTCATCTGTCTTCTGTGAAGAAACCATATCTCCTTCTGTCTTCAGTATTGTGATGCATTAATGAGATTATTCATCATTATAGTTTGTTATTCCTATTAACCACAGAGGGTTTGTTTAATGCAGCATATACATAAGGAATATAGAGACTGAGATCTGCAAAGCAAGAATTTGCTCCATAGTAAGGCAACATGCTCATTCAAATATTGAATGACCCCAATGGGATTGTGAGTAATAACCTATACTTCCTCCATGCATGCGTGCATACATTTGCCATGTGCTAAGCTTAGTGTGGTATAAGAAGGGACTCAGTCGGAGGGTGTGGTAACAGAATAAGGGGAGATTTGGGTGTGGGAGGCTGAGCATACATATGGAAAAATGGAAGGGTTTGCTGATGTCACTTTAAAATTCTTCATTGACATTAATGAAATTCACCACGGCTGTAATGAACACCTGAAGACAGATTTTCTAACTCTGTTGAGCTCTGCTTGGGTAGGAGGGCAAAAAATGGTTTTTAGCCACCTTTGTGTTCCCCTGATCCTGGGGAAACAAGTTGTTTACCCAGTCTCCAGTGTAAGATAGAGCAGACTGAGCTATTTTATGCTAGCTGCCAACAGCCCAAAGTGCCCATTCTACCAGTCAGGAAGCAGCTGGATGCAGTGGAATCCCACTACACCTGGAACCTACACCGGGAACCTTGAGGAAGATGATGTAGGAACTACTAATGCAGCCCTATCCCATAGAGGATTCCTCTACACAAGAGGAATCTCTTACTGCCTGAATCCACTACATTTTGGCAGCTTTGCACCAGTGGCCTGGCACTAAGGAACTCTATAGCTGTCATAAATATAAAGGGAAGGGTAAACCCCTTTGAAATCCCTCCTGGCCAGGGGAAAGCTCCTCTCACCTGTAAAGGGTTAAGAAGCTAAAGGTAACCTCGCTGGCACCTGACCAAAATGACCAATGAGGAGACAAGATACTTTCAAAAGCTGGGAGGAGGGAGAGAAACAAAGGGTCTGTATGTCTGTCTATATGCTGGTTTCTGCAGGGGATAGACCAGGAATGGAGTCTTAGAACTTTTAGTAAGTAATCTAGCTAGGTATGTGTTAGATTATGATTTCTTTAAATGGCTGAGAAAAGAATTGTGCTGAATAGAATGACTATTTCTGTCTGTGTATCTTTTTTGTAACTTAAGGTTTTGCCTAGAGGGGTTCTCTATGTTTTTTTAATCTAATTACCCTGTAAGATATCTACCATCCTGATTTTACAGGGGGGATTTCTTTATTTCTATTTACTTCTATTTTTATTAAAAGTCTTCTTGTAAGAAAACTGAATGCTTTTTCATTGTTCTCAGATCCAAGGGTTTGGGTCTGTGGTCACCTATACAAATTGGTGAGGCTTTTTATCCAACATTTCCCAGGAAAGGGGGGGTGCAAGTGTTGGGAGGATTGTTCATTGTTCTTAAGATCCAAGGGTCTGGGTCTGTAGTCACCTAGGCAAATTGGTGAGGCTTTTTACCAAACCTTGTCCAGGAAGTGGGATGCAAGGTTTTGGGAAGTAGTTTGGGGGGGAAAGACGCGTCCAAACAGCTCTTCCCCAGTAACCAGTATTAGTTTGGTGGTGGTAGCGGCCAGTCCAAGGACAACGGGTGGAATATTTTGTACCTTGGGGAAGTTTTGACCTAAGCTGGTAAAGATAAGCTTAGGAGGTTTTTCATGCAGGTCCCCACATCTGTACCCTAGAGTTCAGAGTGGGGGAGGAACCTTGACAATAGCATAACCAGAAATCTGGCCCTTCATTCATTTTATTTTTAATTCTAGCTTACTTTCGTGCCCAATCCTGAAAATCCTTACTCGTGTGATTTGTCGCATCAAATTCAGTAGGGCTACTCACATGAGCAAAGTTGCCTGATAGGCATGAAGGGTGTAGAATCAAGCTTTTAGTTTGTATTCCCACACTTGCCCATTTACAGTATTAGACCTTAACTCTTATCTGTTAAGAAACACTGCCATCTCCTGGCTTGCACTAACAGTAGTCTTCCACCAAAAATCAATGTGACTCTATTTAAAGAATATGGCCGATTGAAAAGTTAAGCTTGCTTTGAACTTTAAGGGAAAATGTCACTAATAACAGAGGACAGACAACTGAAAGTTGCAAAGTTTGACTTATTACAACTGCACTATAGAGGCTGTCAAAGTGTGCGGTAATTATAGTAATCACAGCTTGGTACACTTTATAAAGGCTCGAACAGTACAAGCTCAGAGCCTGATCACGCAAGCTGCTGAGCCCCACTTGTGAAGGCTGAGCTCCTTCAACATCCACTGAGTTTCAATAAAAAGTACAAATATCAACTGTACAATTCACAAATTAATTTCTAACAGCATGGTCCTGAGTCTGAGGTATGAAGAAGCTTTAAAGTGAGTATAAATGTAATTTATGCACACTTTAAGGCCCTCTTATGCTGCCAAAATGATGTAAAGGGGCCATAGTGTAAATCTGGCCCCATAAGTCCTATCATTCTCTGGTACCAACATAATATATTACTATTTGTGTATTAGCATTTAATATTCCTGGGGGGTTAATTGCTGTGAGGGCACTCACAGCTTCTGTCCTGACTTTTTCGGAGTAGTAGCCGTGTTAGTCTGTATCAGCAAAAACAATGAGGAGTCCTTGTGGCACCTTAGAGACTAACAAATTTATCTGGGCATAAGCTTTGGTGGGTTAAACCCCATTTCATCAGATGCATGGAGTGAAAAATACAGTAAGCAATATATATATTACAGCACGTGAAAAGATGGGAGTTGGTTTACCAAGTGGGGGGTCAGTGCTAACGAGGCCAATTCAGTTAAGGTGGAAACGGCCTATTCTCGACAGTTGACAAGAAGGGGTGAATAATGAGAGGGGAAATTACTTTTGTAGTGCTAACAAGGCCTCTCTTGATATTCACCCCTTCTTATCAACTGTTGAGAATAGGCCATTTCCACCTTAAATGAATTGGCCTCGTTAGCACTGACCCTCCACTTGGTAAGCCAACTCCCATCTTTTCACGCGCTGTAATATATATACTGCTTACTGTATTTTTTACTCCATGCATCTGATGAAGTGGGTTTTAGCCCACGAAAGCTTATGCCCAAATAAATTTGTTAGTCTCTAAGGTGCCCCAAGGACTCCTCGCTGTTTTTGTACTGATTTTTTTTACGTGTCATTCAATCCAAATAAACTGATATTTTTAATATTATTATTAGTGCCCAGTGGTCCCAATTAAAATTGGGATTCCACGGTGCTAGGTCTTATATCAACACACAGTAAGTGTCAGTCTCTGCCCCAAAAAGCTTCCAGTCTAAATAAAGACAGACAATGGGAGAAAGGAAATGTTGTGATTCCCACTTTACAGAGGTGAAACCAAGACTCCGTGAGATTGAGTGATCACCCAAGCCCACACAGGAAGTCTGTGGCAGAGCAAGGAACTGAACTTTGATCTTGTGAATCCCGGTTTGATGCCTTTAAGCGCAAGACGCAAGCCAGTCGGAAAAATTTGCCATTAAACAAAAATTTCCTGTAAGGAGCAAGTTTAGTGATTCAGTAAAATCTACGTTAATTATAAATGGAGGAACAAATGTGAGGAGTACCTTGTTTACAAAAAAACAAGCAACCTCCATCTTCTTTTGTGTGAATCTCCCTTCCCCTCTCTTTTGACTAAACGTCTGTTATCCCTGTGTCACATCATGTTGTGCCTAACCTACAAGCCCGAGGCAGAACCTTGGGTTCATTCTCCCTGCAAAATGCCATGGACTTGACTATACCCAACTGTATATACATTAACCTGATTTTCATGTCCAACTGCTATGAACTCAAATCTTTTTTGGCAGACCCAACCCTACTGTTCAAGTTTAGAAAATCTGGCTTCAAAATAGAAGTTGAAAATTTTAGCCAACCCTATACACTTCACTTACTTCTGTGTCAGGTGTCTGAGCTTTTGTGAGTTTAAATCTGACTTCATGTTAATTAAATGCAGCTGTTGTAGATGAAGAAATAAAAATGATAAACCAGCGTAAGTGGCACATCTCTGCAGGAAAGGAGAAAGAAATACTTTTATTAGGATTCTTTAAATTAATAAGGGCAATGTATTATAGGAAAGCCTTTGCCCCAGAGAAAATTATGATTTTAAGGCTTATGAACCTGTCAGTCTGTAAGTTATGAGCTAACTGCTGCATCTGCAGTTTTGATTAATCTATTCCTCACTCACTTGACCCTACTGAAAGCCCACACAGCATTTTGAAAAATCTACACTGAGTTTCTTTTAAAAAAGGAAAATACTGAAACTCAGATGCTCTGAAGTAATGAAAGAATGTCATGCTTTAAGAGACTATTCCAGTGCAAGGTACAGAGTATACAAGTAAAATGTGATATTGTGCGGTGTTGTGGGCAGAAGCAAAAAAAGCATAGAGAGGCCATTATTCAGCATTCAGATCTGAGGAAAGGTTAAAATTAGGGCTGTTGATCAATTGCAGTTAACTCATGCAATTAACTCAAAAAAATTAATCGTGATAAAAAAATCACAATGAATCGCAGTTTTAATTGCACTGTTAAACAATTGAAATTTCTGAAATATTTTTGGATGTTTTTCTATATTTCCAAATATATTGATTTTAGTTACAACACAGAATACAAATTGTTTTATTACAAATATTTGCACTTTAAAAATGACAAACAAAAGAAATAGTATTTTTCAATTCATCTCATACAAGTGCTGCAGTGCAGTCTATCATGAAAGTGCAACTTACAAATGTTGATTTTTTTTTGTTAGATAACTGCTCTCAAAAACAAAACAATGTAAAACTTTAGAGCCTACAAGTCCACTCAGTCCTACTTCATATCCTCTGGAATGATGGTTGAAGCATGAAGGGACATATGAATCTTTAGTGCATCTGACATGTAAATACCTTGCAGTGCTGGCTACAACAGTGCCATGCGAATGTCTGTTCTCACTTTCAGGTGACATTGTAAACCAGAAGCGGGCAGTATTATCTCCTGCAAATGAAAACAAACTTGTTTGTCTGAGCGATCGGCTGAATGAGTAGGACTGAATGGACTTGTAGGCTCTAAAGTTTTACATTGTTTTGTTTCTGAGAGCAGTTTTTTTTGTACATAATTCTACATTTGTAAGTTCAGCTTTCATGATAAAGAGATTGCACTATAGTACTTGTGTTAGGTGAATTGAAAAATACTATTTATTTTGTTTTTACAGTGCAAATATTTGTAATAAAAATAAATATAAAGTGAGCACTGTGCACTTTGTATTCTGTGTTGTAATTGAAAGCAATATATTTGAAAATGTAGAAAACATAAGCAATAACAGAATGCCATGTATTTAAATATTTTTAACAGTCCAATTAATTGCGATTAATATTTTTAATCACACAATTTTTTTAATAGCTTGACAGTCCTAGTTAAAATGTGATAAAAAAAAAAGTGTGATCAAAATCCTGCATCTTGACAGGGGGCTAGACTAGATGACCCTTGCAGTCACTTCTGACCCTATGTTTCTATGATTCTATGAAAACAAGACAACCGCAAACAATTCTCCATGATAAACCTGTTTTCTATTTTCAGTTATTCATCCATCTAATGCAGAAATGCACTAAATTAGTACTTCAAAATTATGCCATAATGGAAGCAAATCTGTTATGCAATGTTGCAAAAAACAGGATCGAAGTGATTCTATTCTATATGGGTTTTTATACCATGCTCATCACCCATAGTAGCTAAGCACCTCCCAGTACTGCATTAAGTAACGTGACTAAACATCTGGCATGTGTTGTTTAGTCTCTCATCCTCTCCCCAGGGGGAGAAATATGTGCAGTGGAGTGTCTTGTTGCAGTAAAGTTTTAGGTATTTTTGTTTGATTTTTAACATACAACTTGCTATCTATGTATCTGTATTATAGAAGGCAAGGTCATAGAAATGTGTCTTGCAGTTGGTTGGAACACAATGTAGTGAGGTTTGTGACAGTCCTTAGTTCCTGAGGGAGTTCATTCCACAGTCTCAAACCAGCCCCTGAGAAAGTTTTGTCTCCCACACAGACAACCTTTATGCTTACTGTAGAGAGTGCCATTGTGCCAGAGAAGCAGAGTTGTCAACCACAGCTTTCATCCCAGAGCTTTTGGAGGGCTTTTATATCTCCTGGGCCCAGGCCAGGGAGTGCCTTTAAGATAAGGACCAAAACCTTGATTAGGGCTTCTGATTTTCAGTTTTAACTGATAACACTTATAAAACAGCATTGATTAAAATAAATCAATTAATTGGTGTTTATCCAATAAACACCAGAAATAGTTCCTAAGTGCTTGTCTACACAGAGCAGTAAAGCAGAGTTGGGGCTGTGATTTCTAAGTCGCGCTAATATGTTGTGCATTGTGTAAACCCTGCTGGTGCCACTAAAGGTTCTCTAGTGCACTTTAATGTAATGCTGTTTGAAACAGTACTGAGTTAAAGTGCACTAGGAAACAATATAAAGCACTGTAATGAGTAATGTATATAATATAATATTACTTATAGTATATACAAAGAAGAAAGCCTTAAAACCCCAATTTTTGACATCTACATAAAACTCAAAAATTGCTAAAAATAACCCCCCAAAATTGAAATTAAATTAGCACTGAAAATCAGAAGCCCTAAATTTGATCTGAAATTCTATGGAAAGCCAGTATAGAGAGTGGAGAACAAGTATAAAGTGCTCAACGCAGCCTGTGTTGTTGAGGAGACGTGCTGCAGCGTTCTGTACTACCTGGAATTTCCTAAGAGCTCGAGGCTTCATGCCCAGGTATATCACATTGCTGTAATCCAGCCAAGGGGTAACAAAGGTGTGAATAACTGAGGCCAGGTCATTATCTGCCAGGATGGGATGGAGACTCCTAGTCAACCAACCATGACAGAATCCGTTACTTGCAGATGCTGCTAGGTGAGAGCTTAGCTGCAGTGAGGAATCCAAGACTACCCCTAAACTATGGACCAAAATGACCAATTGTGGATGTATTACTTCAACCAAAGGAAACAGCACGTGGCTGTTATTATCGTCAATATTATCCTCTGCTCACCAGCATCACCTCTGTCTTGCTCAGGTTAAGCTTCAACCAGCCGTTCTTCCTCCATAAAGTGATCTCATTCAAATTCTGGGACATCTTGGTGGTAGTGGTGTGGCTGTATGTGGTGAAGGATAGACAGAGCTGTGTGTTGTCTGCCAATTGCTAGCACTTGAGTCCATGTCATCTGATAAATTTGCCTACTGGTTGCACATAGCTGTTGAAAAGGACCAGAGACAGAATTAGTGTTTGTGGGGCTCCATAAATAAAGGATGTGGTGGTTGAGGAGCACTTTCCCCATCGCTACTCATTGGCTGCGTCCTGCCAGGAAGGACTCAAACCAATGTAATGCATTAGCCATGACTCCTGCCTCCTCTCCCGGATGAGATACAGTATCTCATGGTCAATGCTGAGTGCTTCAGAGAGATCCAGGGAAGAGGTCCAGGGCAGGATGTCTGCCCTCTAACCATTGATGGTGGAGATCACCCACCAACCACTAAAGAGTTTTTAGTTCCATGTTCTGGCCTTTATTCAGATTGTGCCAGGTCTAGAATGTTGGCTTCAATTAGTTGTAGTAGTGATGGATGTGATAATTAAAAGTTAAAAAAGGAAGAAATTTCCCACAGCCAAGAAACCTGATCCTGCAAGATGTTGAGCTCCTCCTCGGCAGAGCTGAGCACTCTCAGCTCCCTGGGCACTGGACACTTGCAGATCCCTGATGTATGGAAAATAGAAATGGGTTGAGTTGCACAGTACAGATGTGGAATTGAATTGGATTTGGAACCACCCTGAAGTTCAGATGGGTGTGGATCTGGGTTTCCAGTCTGACCACACACATAGACCTGAGTTGTGAAGTTTGGAAACCGATGTAAAATTTCCCCAAGTTCTACAGGAATTCAATTTGAATCCATCTATATTTTAAAAACCTCCTAAGGGCGCAGAAGTTAGCATTCTCCCCAGAAGTCAGCACTGAGCCTGATGTAAGGGGTACTGTTCCATTTAAGGCGCCATCATTTGCAGGCAACGTAAAACCAAACTCTGAAATACATGTGATTGTTAAAGATCCTGTGGCACTTTTGCAAGTGTAGATGAGTTAACCCTCATGCCCTAATCAAACTCCAATACATACCTAAAATTCCTTTTGTAGATTCAATAGGATAAGTTATTCTGCACTTCCTAAACTGTTGCTGCACAGTAGTAAATAGATGTTGTATTTTACTCCAGTGATAGCTACACGTCAGTGGTATTCCATAGAAAAAAAATCCAGGGCAAAATCTTGGCTCCATTGAAATCAATGGCAATTCTCCCAATTACTTCAAAGTAGCCAGGATTCCATCTGTTTATGCAACAATAAAGTTGGAAAGCTAAGCATTTGGAAGTCAGGATATGCAGGTGTATAAGCATCCAGCTAGAGCCCTGTGTGGGACCAGTGTAGAGCCCTGCAGCAGGACCAGGATCTTGTGGTTCCCACAGGACACACTGCCATAATAGTGGGGGCAAGTGGGAGTGGGTATTGCAGGGTGGACAGGACTCTACATCCAGTCAATCTTACCTCTGCCTGATATGAATAGGACTTTAAATACAATCTCCATTTGTATTGTTTTATATTCCTTGTCAGATAATGTACCATGCCATGTCCTGAGCTAGTGTAAATAGCTCCATTGACATAAATCACCGTGCTGTGCTGATTTGCACCAGCTGAGTGCTACAGAATATGCCACTAGATCCATTGAGCTACACTAATTTATACTAGCGGAGGATATGGCAACTCTATCTACAGTCCATCTTTTAAAGCAGGCCAGTTTAAGAGGAAAAATTACACCTTTTTGAGGAAAAAAAACATTGTTCTTGAGGGTTTAGAGTTTTTAGAGTGGCAGCAGACAACAAAAGCTCTAATTTTCCATTTCAGTATTTTTAGATTTATGACCAAGATTTTCATAAGTGACTAGTGATTTTGAGTGCCTCAGGTTTTAGATGTCAAACTTGAGACTATAAGGCTTGATTTTCATAGGGTGGGTCCTGTGCTGAGCACTTTCTGAAAATCAGACTCCAAGCAATTTTTTTTATGTTCATAACTGATGTGGCAAACCCAGAGGCTATTAACTGCCAAACCCAGAGGTGCCAGGGCTAGGAACTGCCAAGTCTACAGTGCTAGGGCTCAGCCCTGGCAAGCCCTGGCACAAATTAAGCACTGCCTTGCTCACCTTGAACAGTACCTTACACCAGGAGTGGACCAGTTCAAATCAGTGGGATTACTCCTGCAATACAGTACAATGTAAGGAAGATACTAGTGAACAAGATTAAGCATATCAGAATCTGGCCTTAATATTGATATTACTCTGAGAGACAAAATGATGGGCTCAGATGCAGATGGTATCAAAAACATTGAGTTGTCCTCAGAGGATAAAAAATGTCTTAACATGGAAACTTCCTAAGATGTATATGAAACTTTTCCAGTCCAAAACATAAATTCCCTGCAAACCTTCCTGTAAGATTTTAGTGCAGAGGATTTGAGACATTTTGATAAGAACTCAATAGCTGTTTGTTAAAATCCTCTGGTTAGTAATGATTGCTTGATATGAGACACGTAATTGGGAATGACTCTGTGGGACAGAAATGAGATATATATATCTGAAGGAATGTCTATGCCATCTAACAAATGCCCAATGTCAGAGATAAAATATTAACATATGAACTAGGGGTTAAACCACAGTCTGGACCTGTCACCAAGCAATATCAATACTGTTTGCTGAGTATTCTGATTTTTAAAACTGCTGTTTGAAGGACAATTGAAAACAACTGAAACAATTAAAAAAAGGCAGAAAGCAAATATCTGACAATGGACTGGACAGCTGCAACTTTACATCCTCTAATCAATGTCTTTAAAGCAAGCTATTGTAAAGAGCCCAACAAATTTCATGTCTGCACAACATCATGTTTGGAATGTATGCAAACAACACCCACATGTGAGCAACTACCTAGAGCATAGTAGAGGTGGTCTTTGACTGAAAGTCAAATAAGGATTCCATCCTGGAAATTTAATCAAATTAACAATCCTTACTCACGCAAGTCTTTGTACTGAATATAGTCTCTAATGTGTAATCTGGTTAGATGAAAGTCCATATGTAGGATTAAATTAGCTGTAACCCTTCCACATTCACTTAAAATGCAGAATCCCTCAGCAGACTGTCCAGAGTAAAACCAAATTATATGTAAAGGCTTGCAACAAATACTTATCTGTCTAACCTCGATACGAAGGATCTGCATTTCAAATAAGCAGCTCCTTAAGTGACCACTTTAATGTATCCCCAAGGTTTCCAGCCTCAGATTTGCATTTTGCAAACTCTTACACATATGAGTAACCTTATTTATGCAAGTAGTTCCAAACCTTCCAAAGTTCAGAAGCTTTCATTTCTGGGAGTTTTGTTCAGCAAGTTTGGATCCTTTCCTCCAAACTTTTTATTTTTTGTTCTATCTCTTCTCAGATTTATTACCACACAAATAAAGGATGACACCACCTTTTCAATAAAAGAGATTACAGTTTAGGTGAAATGTCCTTCCGCAGTCATTTTTCCCATCTCTTCAGATAGTTCCCATAAGCAAAATTGTTTTGTATTATTGCTGTTGTCTTACCACTCTTTCCCTGTGTACGTCTCCCTTTTCTTTCCTATTCTTTTTTATATCCCTTTTCCTCTGAAAATTCTTGGCATAATTTATCCAAAGTATTTCTGGAGCAAGATGTTTGCAGTCAAGCAAAAGAATTGGCCAGCCCATTTGTTTACCCTTAGTTAGGGATGGAAACTTGTCAAGAATTAATGACTGGATCTAACAATGGGAAATTTTAAGATGGCAACCCTGAATCTTTGTGAAACCTTGTGAATATGTCAAATCAAATCCTCGTGTAGCTCCCATCATTTGGAAGATTAGACTAGCCTTTTTAATTCTCATCTCACTGAGCCACAGGAGCTCTTCAAAACAAAAACTGAAAGGGGGAAAAATTTAATTTTATTCTGCCTCCCACATCAGTAATTTTTATGAGAAGTTATATGTAATAGTTGTTCTGAAATTAACATAGCAATAGCTCTGTATAGTGTGATTAATCCACATTATAGCAAGGTATTATAGGCTGAAAATTATGTTGTGTGTAGCTATTAAGGCTTTTAAGACCACATAGCAGTTATTGGTTTATGATGGCGAAGCCACCTGCTGTATAATTCTTGTACTATTTGTGCCACCTACTGGTCAAGAGTGCCTGGAGTAATCTTTATTCCAAATTGATAGAATCAATTGTTTGGAAGAGGATGGGGAGCTGAGAAGAAAGAGAACATTATAAGGAAAAGTCACATTGCCCATCACTTGGACTAAGGAGCAGCTGGGAAATCCAGCTGTCCAGTTGGAAGGTGCTGCCAGATAAAGATCCAGGCGCTCATGCACTGAAACTGATAGGCTCGAAAACTTGGCTGGTTGAGCAAGAACTAGCTGGCTCGTGAAGATTCAGGAGATTTGTGAGTTCTGGGAGCCCATCACTAGGGACAGACAGCATACCAGATGGTCAGTAAAGATCCAGGGCTCTAGCAGAACATAGTACTGAAGGCACATCTGTGCCCATTCTCACAATGGTCAGCGTCTAGGAGACCGTATTTCTGAAAGGGTCATGAATTTTAGCACCGTTAGTGGAAAATGCCTGAGTCCTTTCTACACTACCACTTTCACAGATACTATCATCGGCGGAGCTACACCTATTGGGAATCTTGGGTCTAAAAAATCCTAGAGCAGCCACAGTCGATGTTTATTTGTTGGCAAGAAGCTGAGCCAGTGTAGCAGCAGCAGTTTTCCCAATCTCACTTCTGCCATTGTTGCTGGTCTGACTGGCCTTTCCTGTCGATAGGATGAAGCAGTGATACGCTGCCAATAAGGTTTTCCCAAAAATGTTTCCCTTGGAAACCTGTGTCAAACCCCATGTAATAAGGGTGCATGTGATCACAGAGGTGAATGATGAGGGACTGGGGAATATATTCATTTATTTCCCCTACTTGAATTAAACACTTGTAACCAAGGAGGCAATTCCACTTTGCAAAAAGCTTACAGTAAATGCACTTTGTGAGAGAGGTTTATACTTAATTCCTGAAAATATAATACAGCTTGTTGTTCATTCTCTGTAATCTGAAATATAGCAGGTGGGGAGGAGTGCAGTTTGGAGTGTCTGTGGTGTGGATCACTGTGCATGGATGATGAGGGCGTGTAGATGTGTTTGTGCTGTAGCTCACTGTGTGTGGATGATGCAGTGTGTAGTTGTGTCTGTGGTGTGGGTCGCTGTGCGTGGATGATGGGTTGAGTGTGTGTGTGGGTGTGCCTGTGGTGTGGGGTTGCTTTGTGTGGATGTTGGGGTGTGTGTAGATGTGTGTCACTATGCGAGGATGATGGGTTGTGTGTAGGTGTGTCTGTGGTGTTGGTCGCTGTGTACAAATGATGGGGGGGTGTATATGTGTGTCACTGTGCAAGGATGATGGTGGTCCCCGACCACCACTCCCAAGAGAAGGCGGGTGGTGGTGGTCGGGGACTCTCTCCTCTGGGGGACTGAGTCATCTATCTGCCGCCCTGACCGGGAAAACCGAGAAGTCTGCTGCTTGCCGGGGGCTAAGATTCGCGATGTGACGGAGAGACTGCCGAGACTCATCAAGCCCTCGGATCGCTACCCCTTCCTGCTTCTCCATGTGGGCACCAATGATACTGCCAAGAATGACCTTGAGCAGATCACTGTGGACTATGTGGCTCTAGGAAGAAGGATAAAGGAGCTGGAGGGGCAAGTGGTGTTCTCGTCCATCCTCCCTGTGGAAGGAAAAGGCTTAGGTAGGGACCGTCGAATCGTGGAAGTCAATGAATGGCTACGCAGGTGGTGTCGGAGAGAAGGCTTTGGATTCTTTGACCATGGGATGGTGTTCCATGAAGGAGGAGTGCTGGGCAGAGATGGGCTCCATCTTACGAAGAGAGGGAAGAGCATCTTTGCCAGCAGGCTGGCTAACCTAGTGAGGAGGGCTTTAAACTAGGTTCACCGGGGGAAGGAGACCAAAGCCCTGAGGTAAGTGGGAAAGTGGGATACCGGGAGGAAGCACAGGCAGGAATGTCTGTGAGGGGAGGGCTCCTGCCTCATACTGGGAATGAGGGGCGATCAACAGGTTATCTCAAGTGCTTATATACAAATGCACAAAGCCTTGGAAACAAGCAGGGGGAACTGGAGGTCCTGGTGATGTCAAGGAACTATGACGTGATCGGAATAACAGAGACTTGGTGGGATAACTCACATGACTGGAGTACTGTCATGAATGGTTATAAACTGTTCAGGAAGGACAGGCAGGGCAGAAAAGGTGGGGGAGTAGCACTGTATGTAAGGGAGCAGTATGACTGCTCAGAGCTCCGGTACGAAACTGCAGAAAAACCTGAGTGTCTCTGGATTAAGTTTAGAAGTGTGTGCAACAAGAGTGATGTAGTGGTGGGAGTCTGCTATAGACCACCGGACCAGGGGGATGAGGTAGATGAGGCTTTCTTCCGGCAGCTCACGGAAGCTACTAGATCGCATACCCTGATTCTCATGGGTGACTTTAATTTTCCTGATATCTGCTGGGAGAGCAATACAGCGGTGCATAGACAATCCAGGAAGTTTTTGGAAAGCGTAGGGGACAATTTCCTGGCGCAAGTGCTAGAGGAGCCAACTAGGGGGGGCGCTTTTCTTGACCTGCTGCTCACAAACCGGGTAGAATTAGTGGGGGAAGCAAAAGTGGATGGGAATCTGGGAGGCAGTGACCATGAGTTGGTTGAGTTCAGGATCCTGACGCAGGGAAGAAAGGTAAGCAGCAGGATACGAACCCTGGACTTCAGGAAAGCAGACTTCGACTCCCTCAGGGAACGGATGGCCAGGATCCCCTGGGGGACTAACTTGAAGGGGAAAGGAGTCCAGGAGAGCTGGCTGTATTTCAAGGAATCCCTGTTGAGGTTACAGGGACAAACCATCCTGATGAGTCGAAAGAATAGTAAATATGGCAGGCGACCAGCTTGGCTTAATGGTGAAATCCTAGCGGATCTTAAACATAAAAAAGAGGCTTACAAGAAGTGGAAGATTGGACATATGACCAGGGAAGAGTATAAAAATATTGCTCGGGCATGTAGGAATGATATCAGGAGGGCCAAATCGCACCTGGAGCTGCAGCTAGCCAGAGATGTCAAGAGTAACAAGAAGGGTTTCTTCAGGTATGTTGGCAACAAAAAAAAGCCAAGGAAAGTGTGGGCCCCTTACTGAATGAGGGAGGCAACCTAGTGACAGAGGATGTGGAAAAAGCTAATGTACTCAATGCTTTTTTTGCCTCTGTTTTCACTAACAAGGTCAGCTCCCAGACTGCTGCGCTGGGCATCGCAAAATGGGGAAGAGATGGCCAGCCCTCTGTGGAGATAGAGGTGGTTAGGGACTATTTAGAAAAGCTGGACGTGCACAAGTCCATGGGGCTGGACGAGTTGCATCCGAGAGTGCTGAAGGAATTGGCGGCTGTGATTGCAGAGCCATTGGCCATTATCTTTGAAAACTCGTGGCGAACGGGGGAAGTCCCGGATGACTGGAAAAAGGCTAATGTAGTGCCAATCTTTAAAAAAGGGAAGAAGGAGGATCCTGGGAACTACAGGCCAGTCAGCCTCACCTCAATCCCTGGAAAAATCATGGAGCAGGTCCTCAAAGAATCAATCCTGAAGCACTTGCATAAGAGGAAAGTGATCAGGAACAGCCAGCATGGATTCACCAAGGGGAGGTCATGCCTGACTAATCTAATCGCCTTTTATGATGAGATTACTGGTTCTGTGGATGAAGGGAAAGCAGTGGATGTATTGTTTCTTGACTTTAGCAAAGCTTTTGACACGGTCTCCCACAGTATTCTTGTCAGCAAGTTAAGGAAGTATGGGCTGGAAGAATGCACTATAAGGTGGGTAGAAAGCTGGCTAGATTGTCGGGCTCAACGGGTAGTTATCAATGGTTCCATGTCTAGTTGGCAGCTGGTATCAAGTGGAGTGCCCCAAGGGTCGGTCCTGGGGCCGGTTTTGTTCAATATCTTCATAAATGATCTGGAGGATGGTGTGGATTGCACTCTCAGCAAATTTGCGGATGATACTAAACTGGGAGGAGTGGTAGATACGCTGGAGGGGAGGGATAGGATACAGAAGGACCTAGACAAATTGGAGGATTGGGCCAAAAGAAATCTGATGAGGTTCAATAAGGATAAGTGCAGAGTCCTGCACTTAGGACGGAAGAACCCAATGCACAGCTACAGACTAGGGACCGAATGGCTAGGCAGCAGTTCTGCGGAAAAGGACCTAGGGGTGACAGTGGACGAGAAGCTGGATATGAGTCAGCAGTGTGCCCTTGTTGCCAAGAAGGCCAATGGCATTTTGGGATGTATAAGTAGGGGCATAGCGAGCAGATCGAGGGACGTGATCGTTCCCCTCTATTCGACATTGGTGAGGCCTCATCTGGAGTACTGTGTCTAGTTTTGGGCCCCACACTTCAAGAAGGATGTGGATAAATTGGAGAGAGTCCAGCGAAGGGCAACAAAAATGATTAGGGGTCTGGAACACATGAGTTATGAGGAGAGGCTGAGGGAGCTGGGATTGTTTAGCCTGCAGAAGAGAAGAATGAGGGGGGATTTGATAGCTGCTTTCAACTACCTGAAAGGGGGTTCCAAAGAGGATGGCTCTAGACTGTTCTCAATGGTAGCAGATGACAGAACGAGGAGTAATGGTCTCAAGTTGCAGTGGGGGAGGTTTAGATTGGATATTAGGAAAAACTTTTTCACTAAGAGGGTGGTGAAACACTGGAATGCGTTACCTAGGGAGGTGGTAGAATCTCCTTCCTTAGAGGTTTTTAAGGTCAGGCTTGACAAAGCCCTGGCTGGGATGATTTAACTGGGATTTGGTCCTGCTTCGAGCAGGGGGTTGGACTAGATGACCTTCTGGGGTCCCTTCCAACCCTTATATTCTATGATTCTATGATGGGGTGTGTAGGTGTGTCTGTAGTGTGGTCACTGTGCATGGAGGAGGGTGTGTGTACGTATGGCTGTAGTGTGGGTCAGTATGTGTGGATGATAGGATGTGTGTAATGTGGGTCACTGTGCGTGGACGATAGGGTGTGTGCCGGTGTGTCAGTAGTGTGGGTCACTGTGTGTGGATGATAGGGTGTGTGCGGGTATGTCTGTGGTGTGGGTCACTGTGAATGGAGGAGTGTGTGTGTACATATGGCTGTAGTGTGGGTCACTGTGCATGGCGGAGGGTGTGTGTACATATGGCTGTAGTGTGGGTCACTGTGCGTGGAGGAGGGTGTGTGTACATATGGCTGTAGTGTGGGTCACTGTGCGTGGAGGAGGGTGTGTGCCGGTGTGTCTGTAGGGTGGGTCACTGTGTGTGATGATAGGCTGTGTGCGGGTGTGGCTGTGGTGTGGGTCACTGTGTGTGGATGATAGGCTGTGTGCGGGTGTGGCTGTGGTGTGAGTCACTGTGTGTGGATGATAGGCTGTGTGTGGGTGTGGCTGTGGTGTGGGTCACTGTGTGTGGATGATAGGCTGTGTGTGGGTGTGGCTGTGGTGTGGGTCACTGTGTGTGGAGGAGGGTGTGTGTACATATGGCTGTGGTGTGGGTCACTGTGCGTGGATGATAGGCTGTGTGCGGGTGTGGCTGTGGTGTGGGTCACTGTGTGTGGATGACCGGCTGTGTGCGGGTGTGGCTGTGGTGTGGGTCACTGTGTGTGATGATAGGCTGTGTGCGGGTGTGGCTGTGGTGTGGGTCACTGTGTGTGGATGATAGGCTGTGTGTGGGTGTGGCTGTGGTGTGGGTCACTGTGCGTGGAGGAGGGTGTGTGTACATATGGCTGTGGTGTGGGTCACTGTGTGTGATGATAGGCTGTGTGCGGGTGTGGCTGTGGTGTGGGTCACTGTGTGTGGATGATAGGCTGTGTGCGGGTGTGGCTGTGGTGTGGGTCACTGTGCGTGGAGGAGGGTGTGTGTACATATGGCTGTGGTGTGGGTCACTGTGTGTGATGATAGGCTGTGTGCGGGTGTGGCTGTGGTGTGGGTCACTGTGTGTGGATGATAGGCTGTGTGCGGGTGTGGCTGTGGTGTGGGTCACTGTGTGTGGATGATAGGCTGTGTGCGGGTGTGGCTGTGGTGTGGGTCACTGTGTGTGGATGATAGGCTGTGTGCGGGTGTGGCTGTGGTGTGGGTCACTGTGTGTGGATGATAGGCTGTGTGCGGGTGTGGCTGTGGTGTGGGTCACTGTGTGTGGATGATAGGCTGTGTGTGGGTGTGGCTGTGGTGTGGGTCACTGTGCGTGGAGGAGGGTGTGTGTACATATGGCTGTGGTGTGGGTCACTGTGCGTGGATGATAGGCTGTGTGCGAGTGTGGCTGTGGTGTGGGTCACTGTGTGTGGATGACAGGGTGTCTGCAGTGTGGGTCACTCCCATAAAGGGGTGGGCGCGTGTCCCACAGGCGGGATCTACAGGGACGACTGGAGGCTCGCTCAGGGGAGGTACACGCACCAGCCCTGGGGAGCAACGGCCCAGCTGCCCCTCAGCTTGGCAGCGCCTGCCCGGGGAGGCGGAGGCCCCGCAGTCTCCCCCGTCACCCCGCTGTGAGCTGAGCCCGCGCAGCCCCACCCGGGCTCAGGGGGCGGGGCCGGGCCCGGCAGGCCCCAGCCCGCTCCCCGAGCGCTGTGTCTCCTCCTGGCCCCTAGAGGCCGCTGCGGGCCGCGCGAGCGGGGGAAGCGCTTCCGGGGCGCCCCGGCTGCTCTGTGCCCGGCCGAGCCCCACGTGCGGCGGCGGCGGCTCTGCCGGACTCCGCGATCGGGGCGGGATGGCGGCGGCCGGGAACCTGCCTATGCTGCTGCTCCGCAGGAAGATCCACAAGCGCAACCTCAAGCTGCGGCAGCGCAACCTGGCGCTACAGGGGGCCGGGCCACCAGGTACCGAGCCGGGCCGGGCCGAGCCGGGGGTGGCAGGAGCTGCCTCTGCCCGTCACGCTCCGGGCGCGGGTCTCTGGAGGCCCGGCTCAGCCTCCCCCGCCAAGCGCCCGGGGTAGCGAGACGAACCCGCCGCGGCTGAGCCAGGAGCGACGGGCCCGGGGCAGAGCTCGGCCGCGGGCGGATGGCCGGGGGGGGGGTGGCGGTCCCTGGGCCCTGCCCCGCTTCTCCGCCTGGAGCTCGCCGGGGGCCGGGGCGCTCGGGTGCCCACGGCAACGCGTGGAGGGGCCGGGGCGATGTTCCGGCTCTCGAAACGGCCCGAGCTCGTTATTTGGTGGTCGGGGTAAATGGTAGCGCGGATCCAGGAACCGTGGTGGCCCTGGCCTCCCCTTTTCAGACGTGGGCCCTGCTGGTTAGCACGAGGGGTTATGAACGCCCTGCGGACACACCCTGAGCCTGCTTGCCAGAGGTGCGGAGCAGGCCCCCTTGAACTCATTTGGCGTTGTGGGTGCTCAGCTGCTCTGGGAATGAGGCCCTGATGAGCTCAAGTTGGACAGTCAAGACCTGAAGTTCACTCCGTCAGGGGCCACTCTTGAAAATGGAGGCGGTGTTGCAGATCTACTTGTTACTGGACCACATAATATTTATAATATATTTATAATAATATTATAATAATAATATAATATTAGCTGAAACAGCTACACCAGCTTCTAAACCAGAGATAAACCTATGGAAGACCAAGTTCAAAGTTAATAAAGTACATGCCCAACTAGTAATCGCACCATCCTGGAATTGTGAATGGTCAGGGCTTCTGGAATTCTGCAGCTCCTAGTGTATTGGCAGGCATCAAACTACTGGCTGTTATTAATACTGTGCGTATTACCACCACGGTAGAGTTCCAGATGCAGTGATATTCGCTAGTGACTAATACCATTTCTGTGACCAATTCCAGTATTTTGATTCAACTGTAAATGTTTGGGATTTTTTTAATTGCCTTCCTCTTTTCTATTCTTTGGATTTGCCATTCCTGCTTTTTTTAGTGGAGACAAGATCTGTGGATACCTCTGAGGAAGCTACGAACAATGTCATTTCTGAGGAATCAGTGGAGGAACTTAAAGTGAAGAATGTAAAGCAACCTCAACTAATCACTAATGGTGAAGTCGCTGCAGAAGCAAAAAATTCTGAATCGAAGAAGAAGAAGAAGAAAAGGCAAATTATTAACACAGAAGAGGGTATGTCATTTTCAGTCTTACTTAAAATGTAATTCTGAATTCCACCCTATGCTGGCAGTAGTATTTTTGAATGGACCTACAAAACTCCTCTAGTATAACCAATTTCTGCAAGCATTGATCTTGCAACTATTCGTAGGGTTGTCCTGAGAATTTTTGGAAAGTTTAGTGTGATGATTCCTAGGGGTTATATCCGGATGTGGCCAATTTTATGTAAACCATATGCTAGAAGACTTCTAGGTGCCCCTATCTCTCTGCTGCAAGAGGAGTGTTACCCAAAGGTTTGTGATGAATCTCTGAATACTTTACTGTTTAAGAGTTTTGAAGGGGCAGGTATCTAAATAAACTGTATATGGTCATATGCCTTAGAATTAATCACAGTACAAATAAAATCCTAACACATGTAGTTGTAAATGTTAATTAGTCATCACAGTCCCCTCTGTGAAGTAAGATGATATTAAGCATTTAAAATTGAAATGTACAGAAAAGTAAGGAAGAGGTCAAGTAGTGTGACAAAGTGGTTAACAACTTTGATCTGGGATCAGAATAGAGGGGTCTTTTAGTGTCCTATGCTTAGTCTACCCTGCCTCTCCCACCACTGAACTATTCCTTACTGTGAAGGGAAGTCATACTGGTGAGGTAGTAGGCTGTAGCTCCCATACCATAGTTGGCTGGAAGAAAGCTTGCCTAGGGGCAATAAGGATAGCACTGAACCTCTGTCCTGAAAATTGGTCTGATGTCTTCTCAGGCTACTCTGTGGTCTACTCTGTGAGTTAAAGGTGTGATTCCCCTACTCATGTATACATATATGTAGTAGTTCCATGAGATCTAGTGCAAGTGTAAATAGCAGTGTAGCCATGGTAGCTCAGGTAGTGGAAATGTGGCTGGGCTGTGCCAGGTACATACCCGCTGGTTTCAGGCAGGTTTGTACTTTGCACAGCTAAGTTACAGTGGATACACAACCGTTTATACTTTTGCTAGCTCTTATTGAGCTACCATGAGCATGTGTACGTGAGCAGGGGAATCGCGCTGCTAGCCTATAGTGTTAGACCTAATCTAAAAAAGTCATGATTTTTACAGACCCCACGTGTCAGCTTGAATAACTCATGATCTTTGCTACCGATTTTTCCCTAAATTTACAACCTAAGTGATCTGTTTCCTATTTTCAAGGCTGCGCTTGTAAATAGTTAACACTTGTAAAGTGCTAGGAGGTTCTCAAATTAATATACGTGCAAAGTAATAAGAACCTGAATATCAGAAATATATTCCTGACAGCAAATGCTACGATAACAGAGAGAATATTTTCTCCAGGTTAGTTGGTGAAGCCCCACCATGTGACACTTTTTTTCAATATCAATCTGGACAAAGCATTAGAAAATACACTTAGGAATTGCACTGAAAGGCCTTAATTCTCTCTCTCTCTCTCACCCTATAAAACTCATGCAATAGAACTTGATGAATGATACCTATGGATACAGTGGACAGCTTAGAGCAGTGCAGCTGCGTCACTATAAACTGTCATAGACTATCAGGGTTGGAAGGGACCTCAGGAGGTCATCTAGTCCAACCCCCTGCTAAAGCAGGGCCGATACCCAACTAAATCAACCCAGCCAGGGCTTTGTCAAGCCTGACCTTAAAAATATCTAAGGAAGGCGATTCCACCTCCTCCCTAGGTAAGGCATTTCAGTGTTTCACCACCCTCCTAGTGAAAAAGTTTTTCCTAATATCCAACCTAAACCTCCCCCCACTGCAACTTGAGACCATTACTCCTTGTTCTGTCATCAGCTACCACTGAGAACAGTCTAGATCCATCCTCTTTGGAACCCCCTTTCAGGTAGTTGAAAGCAGCTATCAAATCCCCCCTCATTCTTCCCTTCCGCAGACTAAACAATCCCAGTTCCCTCAGCCTCTCCTCATAAGTCATGTGTTCCAGTCCCCTAATCATTTTTGTTGCCCTCTGCTGGACTCTTTCCAATTTTTCCAGATCCTTCTTGCAGTGTGGGGCCCCAAACTGGACACAGTACTCCAGATGAGGCCTCACCAATGTCGAATAGAGGGGAACGATCACTTCCCTCGATCTGCTGGCAATGTCCCTACATATGCATCCCAAAATGCCATTGGCCTTCTTGGCAACAAGGGCACACTGTTGACTCATATCCAGCTTCTTGTCCACTGTAACCCCTAGGTCCTTTTCTGCAGAACTGCTGCCGAGCCATTCGGTCCCTAGTCTGTAGTGGTGCATGGGATTCTTCCGTCCTAAGTGAAGGACTCTGCACTTGTCAGTGTTGAACCTCATCACATTTCTTTTGGCCCAATCCTCTGATTTGTCTAGGTCCCTCTGTATCCTATCCCTACCCTCCAGCGTGTCTATCTTTCCTCCCAGTTTAGTGTCATCTGAAAACTTGCTGAGGGTGCAATCCACCCCATCCTCCAGATCATTTATGAAGATATTGAACAAAACCGGCCCCAGGACCGACCCGGGGGCACTCCACTTGATACCGGCTGCCAACTAGACATGGAGCCATTGATCACTACCCGTTGAGCCCGACAATCTAGCCAGGTTTCTACCCACCTTATAGTGCATTCATCTAGCCCATACTTCTTTAACTTGCTGGCAAGAATACTGTGGGAGACCATGTCAAAAGCTTTGCTAAAGTCAAGGAACAACACGTCCACCGCTTTCCCCTCATCCACAGAGCCAGTTATCGTCATAGAAGGCAATTAGATTAGTCAGGCATGACTTGCCTTTGGTGAATCCATGCTGACTGTTCCTGATCACTTTCCTCTCCTCTAAGTGCTTCAGAATTCCTTGAGGACCTGTTCCATGATTTTTCCAGGGACTGAGGTGAGGCTGACTGGCCTGTAGTTCCCAGGATCCTCCTTCTTCCCTTTTTTAAAGATGGGCACTACATTAGCCTTTTTCCAGTCATCTGGGACCTCCCCCGATCTCCATGAGTTTTCAAAGATAATGGCCAATGGCTCTGCAATCACATCCGCCAACTCCTTTAGCACTCTCAGATGCAGCGCATCCGGCCCCATGGACTTGTGCTTGTCCAGCTTTTCTAAATAGTCCCGAACCACTTCTTTCTCCACAGAGGGCTGGTCACCTCCTTCTCATGCTGTGCTGCCTAGTGCAGTAGTCTGGGAGCTGACCTTGTTCGTGAAGACAGAGGCAAAAAAAGCATTGAGTACATTAGCTTTTTCCACATCCTCTGTCACTAGGTTGCCTCCCTCATTCAGTAAGGGGCCCACACTTTCCTTGACTTTCTTCTTGTTGCTAACATACCTGAAGAAACCCTTCTTGTTACTCTTAACATCTCTTGCTAGCTGCAACTCCAGGTGTGATTTGGCCTTCCTGATTTCACTCCTGCATGCCCGAGCAATATTTTTATACCCTTCCCTGGTCATTTGTCCAATCTTCCACTTGTTGTAAGCTTCTTTTTTGTGTTTGTGTGTGTAGCCGTTCTAAGCTGACAGGACAGAGCTCTCCTGTCAACTTTTAATGAATCCACCCCCAACGGGTGGCTGTAGCTATGTCAGCAGCAGAAGCCCATCTGCCAACATAGTGCTGTCCACAAGGGCGCTTAGGTCAGCCTAATTTACCTCACTCAGTGAGTGGCTTTTTCGCACCCCTGAGTGACATGAGCTATACTGACATAAGTGGTAGTGTAGGCATAGCCTCAATGTTTTTGCGTCTCCTGTATGCAGTATTTGTAAGTAAAGACTTATACGTTATTTTTAAATGAAAAACAAGATGACTGTCATTCTATCTGCACAGTCATTTAAGGGAAATAAAGTAATCACTGAGCTTAAAATGTAAATGTATATTAATAGCTAGTGATTTACATATTATAACAGACCTCTTTTTCTCTGAGAGAACTGTACTCTAATGCATATTAAACAGTTATCAGTCTACTTGTTGAACAGGGATTCTGCTTTTTCATCTATTCTTAAAAAAAAAAAAACATTTTACATTAAATACTCCATCCTACATATGATAAAACATTTCAGTATTTCCTGTTAGGAACTTTGCCTTGTAGTTGATTTCCACAGTTAGCTGTGTACCCCCTGTCTTCCTGTTCAGGAGCACCTCTTCCCAACCTTTTACAGCACTTTACTGTATGTAACAACGAGTGTACAGTGAATGTAAACTAATATTTATATCCTATAGGTCTTGCTACCCTAATGCACTTGCCTGCTTTGCAAAGGAAAGGAAGAAACTTTAAACTGTGTGTTAAATTTTTTTATCCCTCCTTGGTTGGGAACACATCAACTGATGCAGTGCTGCCTGCCCTAGCCTGTGGAATGACTTCCTGAAACTATTTTTTTTCCTCCTCCCTATGAGTAGATAAAAAGCATGAACTAAAATGAAATCCCTGCTATATTGAAATCCCTGCTATACATGAATGATTTATACTGGGGGAATAAATATTCCATTATCTCCTTTTTTGTGATAGATATATTCTTTGCAACCATTATTAAGTGTGACTTGTTTGGTATGTTCATTCTCTCTAAAAATAAATTAATGGCAGGTACAGAAACTAAAAAAGCAAAGACTGAAGAACAAGAGGAAGATGCAGACGCGGACGATGCAAAAGATAGCAAGGATCCTGAAGTAGAAGAAAATAACGAGGATCCTGAAGAGAGAGAAGTAATGGATGAGGATACTGAAGGGCCCAGTTTACCTCTTGGTGTAACAGGTAACTTGTGTCAGTTTCCATATCTGTTTTTCTTTTTGCCTAGAGCAAGTTCTGAAACTCTTTAGAGTAAGTCTTTTTTTTTCTTCAAACTTACGTACTTGAAGTTAGGTGTCTTCTCTAAACAGCCAAATTTGAAAGTTTTTGCCATAGGTTTTTCTTGTTAATGTTTGGCAGATATCTGATTCTTCTAAGTTGAAGCCACAAAAACAAGAAGTCGTCCAGTGGCACCTTAAATCTGTTAGTCTCTAAATTGGATGATTTTCATTTGTGAGGGCCTGCTCTTTAAGAGGTTTTATGTCACTTACATGTTCGATTTGTCTTAGTTTCCCTGATTTTCCTTTTCTTATTGGTTGAATGATGAAGTGGTACTAACCTGCATAAGACAACACCACTTGTAGTAATCGGATACAGTAACTTGAAACTTAACTTGTTAATTGCTAGATACATTTAGCCAAATAGCCAGTGAAGGTGGGCAGGTTTTGAAGAAACAAGGTTGAGATGGTTGATGAACTATTTCTCTTCAGGTGCTTTTGAAGACACCTCATTTGCTTCACTGTCTGATCTTATCAGCGAGAACACGCTGAAAGGAATAACTGATATGGGCTTTACACACATGACAGAAATTCAGCATAAAAGTATTAAACCCCTTCTGGAAGGCAGGTAAGAAATAGATTTAAAAAAAAATGTGGAATTAAAATTCCACCTCAGTTTTATCTCCATGAGAAATGCAAACACCTTAAAAGTATATTGGGATTGCAATTCCTCCGTCGTACACAGACTGGCTTTAGAACTCTCTGCTACTGCATTAATGAAAAATTCTAATAGAAATGCTTGGAAAGAATGAGGATTTCTGGTCACACATGAAACTATTGCATACTTTTGCAATTTAGTTTATGTATTAGTCCCTAATACTTATAGGTTATGTTCTCGCTTATTTGTTTATTTAGTCACTTTAATAATTGATGCCCTGCATGACCCCTGCAGGTTCAGGGTCCCATCCCCCCACTCAGGGTTTTACAAATAATGAACATTGAATTTGTTGTTTATTTGGTATTTCCATCTTGTGCATGTGTTATGTTTTGTTTCATTGTGTTCATATTTTATTTAAAAATAAAGGTTTTTAAAAGTATTGGGATACAACCTATTTGGATTGTATGAGTTATAATATTTTTTTAGAAAGTCGTGGGTTTTTTTAGTGATCATGTGTTTTAAGTACTTATATATGGCCCCTGTTACCCAAGTAGGAGTGTCTTCCACATATTTCCCCAATACTTCCATGTACTTCCCAAGTAGAATTAATTTTTCATTTGCTTGCTTTCTTCCCAGCCTTCAGGAGAAAGTTTGTTTGGTTGATAGGCTTGTTTGTTTGTTTCTTGTGTGAGTGTCCATGTTGTGGCTGTATGGTTTGTGTGAAGAAATTGAGGGAAAGCTCAGTAGAAATTAGTATTACATTTAGTTTTGAAAGTGGGGATCTCTGATCTTTGCTGTCTCTTGTGAGGTGAGTTCCATAGTGGAAGTCCAACCCCTGTTAAAGTTCTGTTTCTTGTTCCCATGGAACATAACTAGTGGAATGGCAGTCATGCAGGGGAGAGAGTCTCTGAGCCAATCCCATAACAAGTTGACTGCTCTGGAGACCAAAGTTCTCTGCCTTGATTGGATGGTTCCAGTCACTGTTGACCAGGGCTGTTTTTGAATGGTTAAATACTTACCATTACCAAATCTGAGCTGTTAATTTTTTCCTCTATAAAAGTAACTAAAATATTAAATGCTGGTGATAATGTGAAAAACTAAATATTTTCTTCCAAATTGACACCTACAGAGATATTCTAGCAGCTGCAAAAACGGGCAGTGGCAAAACACTTGCATTCCTTATTCCTGCCATAGAGCTCATCTACAAGTTAAGATTCATGCCCAGGAATGGTAAGACTCTCTCTGTGCTTCCCAGTTAAGTTGACATCATTCTTAGGGAGAGAGGGAAGGATTACTTGGCTTAATTTTTGCTGAAATGAGCAACTTTTTTTCTAGGAACGGGTGTTCTGATTCTTTCACCTACTCGAGAGCTTGCCATGCAGACTTATGGAGTTCTGAAAGAACTGATGACTCATCACGTTCACACCTACGGCCTGATAATGGGAGGCAGTAACAGATCAGCTGAGGCACAGAAACTTGCAAATGGGATCAACATTATAGTGGCAACACCAGGTAGACTTCTGGACCACATGCAGGTAGGTAAAATATCAGGTAGCCTTATGTATTTACAAAACAAAACAAAAAATCCCACCCATACGCAGTTTCTCTGGCTGACTTTGTGTTCATTAAAATCTTGTAGAACACCCCAGGGTTTATGTTCAAGAACCTGCAGTGTCTGGTAATTGATGAAGCAGATCGCATCCTGGAGGTTGGGTTTGAGGAAGAAATGAAACAGATCATAAAACTTCTACCAAGTAAGTGAAATCTGTGTCATTTCTAGAAGTCATGTTGCCTTCTGATCATGTTGTTCAAGGAAGGAGAGAACTAGGAGAAAAGGCTTTGGGTATGGTAGTTTTAGTCTTGGAACGATTGTCCTACACTTTCTAATGCTTGTTCTGACTGACACACACACACACACACACACATTCTTAATTCAGTATATAGTAGCCAGCAGAAACTTTTGTTCTATTTAACCATTTATAGATGAGTCAACTTACCATTGGAGCACCCCCTCATGGCTGGACGTGGGCTAGCAGGCTCTCCTCCTAAAGCACCCCCTGCTGACAGTCTTTTTTGCCTGCAGTGGTCTGCTTCTTCTTGCAACTCAACCTTCTTGCCAGATCATGTTTAGTCCCACCCCATCAGGGATAATAAAGTCTAGCAAAAACAAATGTCTGATCCCTCCATCCAGTCTGCCACCCTCAATTCTGGGTCCAGTGATCCATACTTTTTGTCGGTGCTTTTTTTTCTCAGGGCTTTTATTAGTCCATATCACATTTTCAGGGGCTTTATGCCACCTTACCAGAGGCTGATAGGGAAACCTAGCCTCTCTCACTACACTGGGTTCCAATTTAGGGACCCTAGGACAGGCAGTCAAGGTTCACTCCACCATACTCCTTGCTGTCTCCTCCCTGGACTTCTTCCTACCAAGCCCTACTGTGGACTTTCTCCTCACCTTACAAAATGCTTCCTATTGCCTACAAGTCTTGTCACTCCCTACTACCAGGACAGAGACAGTAGCATTTCTCCCTGCAGCCCCCTTCTGTTCCAGACTTCCTCTCTTTATAGAACCCAGCTGGTTTCATCATTAATTAGGGTTGGCCCATCCCCCATGTGTCACCAGGTGGGTTAATTGGTCTCTCAGAACCACATTAACCCTTTTGTCACCTGTCTGGGGTAGGCACTCTATCAGACCATCATTTATCTGAAGGGGACAGGCTTTTCATGGGCACCTTAAAGAAATAATTTAGCCCACAGAAGTTAATGTAAGAGGTGTCTTTCATTTTTATCTAGGGCATCTTTTGCCAGTGCAGGCTTGTTCCCTACAGTACAGTATTTTCTGACACAATTTAAATGTCGCACACTAAAAGGTTTCCATCCCTTCACTTGGGAGTCTCCTACACATATTCAGAGACTGTACTTCAGGAAGTTTATCCTGATCCTTACCTAATTTTTTTTTTCCTTTTCTAAATTTCATCCTATTACTCCTTGTATTTCTCTTTTATAGCAGGCAGTCTTTCTCAGAACCACTGAAGAACTCTTTCATCTTAGAAACAGAGGAAAACATGAAACAAGTGCCTTTTAGTAAATATGCAATCTGATGTATTTAAGAGTAGTAGCAACTGAATATGTAGTATGTAAAACCAAACATCAGAAGACGAGTAGAATAGTAGTTCATACTGGTAACTAGAGAGGCTAAAGCTATAGGGAATCAATTCTGTTATTGTTCTTTGCGTCATAAATAAAAGGGATTGTGCTTGATTTGCTCCTCCTGCTCCCCCCCCAATACATTTAGACAAGAGTGAAACATTGCAGGATCAGCGCCTATGTTTGTATCCGGCAATGGGATCCATGCAGGCAGCCCCTTATGCACCTGTGCACAGTCCCAGTGAAGTCAGCAAGGCTCGGCATAGGCACAGGGGCTGTCCCATATAGCAAGAGTAATGTGTGTACACATGTAATGTATGGTGGTATGGTATAACCTCTGTACCATGAAATTAAATTTAAAAGGCAAAACTGTGTAAAACTGGTAAAAGAAATACTTTTTTGTGTAACATATTAGTTACCTTGTTGCAATGAATTTCAGAAGTTTTTCTGAGGAGACAAAAGTATTTGATATTTATGTGAATGAACAAATATACAGTTATACTAGCTAGAATTAAAATATGATCTGGTATGATTACTATTTTCCGTGTAAACAGCAGTGCAAATTAATAGTAACATACCTCTGAAGGGAAAGGACTGCTTAGGGTTTATAGGTATTAAATATTTTTTAAAACAAGCATTTCTTTGTAGGTCATGTGTACTACTACATAGTGTAAATCACGTTGATAGTGGTTGTAGTAGAGACAGACAAGATATAGTAAAAACTATATTCGCCCACCCATTGAGGAGAACAGGTAAAACACACACCAGGAACCCCCCAACTGCATCTTGTCTCTACTATTTGCATAATCCTCTGCAAAAGTGAGATCATTTTTTATGAATTATTTCAGAGCGCAGACAGACCATGCTTTTTTCTGCTACACAAACCCGAAAGGTTGAAGACTTGGCTAAGATATCTCTGAAAAAGGAGCCACTGTATGTTGGGGTTGATGATAACAAGGAAGCAGCCACAGTAGATGGTCTTGAACAGGTAAAGTTAAGCAGAAATACTAGTAAAAATAGATGCAGTATGTGCACAAACTACTTCTAGACATCGATTTTTATGTGGATTCTATAAATGTAAAGTACAGTCTTAAAGTGCAGCTGGCCTTTGGTCATCCTGGCTGGACAACTGCTAGGAGATTGATTAAATCTCTCTGGTATTAGCCACCTATAAGGAATTGTTTACATTTAGTAGATGTTGCAAGATACGCAATACCAACCGCTTTTGGATTAGAACGCCAGTTCACAATACTGTGAGGTGAGGAAGGCTGCTGCAGAATTCCAGGTTGTTACTTATCGCCTTTCCATAGATGCCAAAGACTTGATCAGTAGCAGAATTTGTTTTTAAATCATGAGCTTTGAAAAAAGTTCTGAATGTTAAGGACTTAGGAAATAGATAGATAATGTAAGGTGTGTTATTTACAGTGATTAAAAAAGTCTTTGAACATCTTTGTTGTTGTTATAAACAATATAACTTCTTCTTATCAATAATTCCCTAATATACTTCTTCATTAGATAATTTATTAAGTATACTATATGGATGTCAGTTCCCAAGAAGGTAAGACTGGGAAAGAAGGGAACATAGATGTCTGAAAGTTTTGTTTAATATTGCTGTGGAACCAAAGAATTAAAATATAAGTTTTAAAGCTCCATTTGCTGCACTGACTTAATTGAGTTATTTGAAACAAAAGCATATTTCATACATGTTTTAAATAACTGGCTTTGAATGATTTCCAGGGATACGTAGTGTGTCCATCCGAAAAAAGGTTCCTTCTGCTGTTCACGTTCCTCAAGAAAAATCGGAAGAAAAAGCTGATGGTATTTTTCTCATCATGTATGTCTGTGAAATACCACTATGAACTACTCAACTATATCGACTTGCCAGTCATGGCCATTCATGTAAGTATTTTCTTCTGTGAATTTTTGAAAAACAATTTTATTCTCTAGGTTGCCGTTTCAAAACCTGTTAAGTCTGAAAGTAATTGAAAGTTGTTACTCTCTGGCTTTTCCTTGGTTATCCCAGTCTAACAGAGACATATTATTATTGCAAAATCACTGGCATCCTTGCCACTCTCAGGAGAGAGGGCTACAGTTTGAAAGGGCCCAGAGGCTGAATTTCATTACTGCCATTGATGCAACCCCTCTTCTGTGAGCAAAGAGAGGATTTTCAACTTCTAGGGGTTGTTCTTTTATAAAGACTGGATTCACTTTGTGGAGAAAAAATACTATTATGGGAATCTGTTGCCAAAACCCAAGTGCTCTGAAACAGATCATAGAATATCAGGGTTGGAAGGGACCTCAGGAGGTCATCTAGTCCAACCCCCTGCTCAAAGCAGGACCCATCCCCAATTAAATCATCCCAGCCAAGGCTTTGTCAAGCCTGACCTTAAAAACTTCAAAAGAAGGAGATTCCACCACCTCCCTAGGCAACGCATTCCACTGTTTCACCACCCTCCTAGTGAAAAAGTTTTTCCTAATATCCAACCTAAACCTCCCCCACTGCAACTTGAGACCATTACTCCTTGTCCTGTCCTCTTCCACCACTGAGAATAGTCTAGAACCATCCTCTCTGGAACTACCTCTCAGGTAGTTGAAAGCAGCTATCAAATCCCCCCCTCATTCTTCTCTTCTGCAGACTAAACAATCCCATTTCCCTCAGCCTCTCCTCATAAGTCATGTGTTCCAGACCCGTAATCATTTTTGTTGCCCTTCGCTGGACTCTCTCCAATTTATCCATATCCTGCTTGTAGTGTGGGGCCCAAAACTGGACACAGTACTCCAGATGAGGCCTCACCAATGTCGAATAGAGGGGGACGATCACGTCCCTCGATCTGCTCGCTATGCCCCTACTTATACATCCCAAAATGCCATTGGCCTTCTTGGCAACAAGGGTACACTGCTGACTCATATCCAGCTTCTCGTCCACTGTCACCCCTAGGTCCTTTTCCACAGAACTGCTGCCTAGCCATTCGGTCCCTAGTCTGTAGCTGTGCATTGGGTTCTTCCGTCCTAAGTGCAGGACCCTGCACTTATCCTTGTTGAACCTCATCAGATTTCTTTTGGCCCAATCCTCCAATTTGTCTGGGTCCCTCTGTATCCTATCCCTGCCCTCCAGCGTATCTACCACTCCTCCCAGTTTAGTATCATCCGCAAATTTGCTGAGAGTGCAATCCACACCATCCTCCAGATCATTTATGAAGATATTGAACAAAACCGGCCCCAGGACCGACCCCTGGGGCACTCCACTTGACACCGGCTGCCAACTAGACATGGAGCCATTGATCACTACCCGTTGAGCCCGACAATCTAGCCAACTTTCTACCCACCTTATAGTGCATTCATCCAGCCCATACTTCTTTAACTTGCTGACAAGAATACTGTGGATCTTTAATAAAGGTCAGCTAATCTGTTCAACAGCTGGGTCAGCCCTGAGTTCAGAATTCTGACATACCCGTGCCAGAGTTGATCTCTCAAACACCTAAAAAATAATTTTCCTAGGCTCGTAACTTCGTGACTGTCTCAAGAAAATGCTCTGCTTCAGGTGCTTATGATATTGAAATCCAAAACTAGGTATTCTGAACTGAGTTAAGAATAAGTGTATATAATATCTGAACAACTTTTTATCTTGTGAAGTTACTCTGAACTGTAGATGGCCTTTATCAAAACTGGGGTGTATGGAGAGAGAATGTCCATGCCGGAGTAATAAGTTAACCCTTTCAAACCAGCTTCCCCTTCAACCTGATCTTCTAAACATGCATCTGAAGACCAAGATTTCTGTCAGTGAGATGGAGTTGTGTGTTAAAAGGGCATTTTCCATCAAACATCCAAGTTAGAGATTCCAAGTTTGCTCAGTGCAAATGATTTCATCATGCTTCCGTATTGTGGAGATAGTGGAGCTTTTCATTCTCTGTGGAAATTAACGTCACTATTGTTTTTAATTTAGCATTAGTCCTTGCTTAATAGTCTCCGCTTTACTAAGCAAACCACAAGGGTAGGTATTTATATTTGATAGAATTTGCAAAAAGGAAACAATAATTCTTTTTTGTCACATACTTCAGGCACCTCTTCAGTTGGTAATTTTTTTTTTACATTTTGACTTCCATTGCATCCCCATTTGGATAAGTGTTTTTATTTTGTTCTGTTATCACAACTGCAGCCTTAAATAGTTGGGAATATGGACTAATTGTATATTTGATTTAAGGTGATAAATACTTTATGAGACAAACATAATTGAGGAGTTAACTCACCTCAGTGTGTGGTGTTTGTTTTGGGGGTTTTTTTGGTCCTGCTAAGGTCTTTGTGCTGCATTCTGAATGGAAGTGCTAAATCAGAGGCATCTAATCTATCATCTTCTATTTTTGTCTGATCTTGTAATTGTTACTGTTTTACTCTCTGATCCTTCAAACATTTAGGCATATCCTTAACTTTAAGCCCTTGAATAGTCCCATTGCATTGTGTGTTCCAAGGATGGAGCTCTTACTGCTTTAGAATGTACAATGTAACCTCCTCCAAAGTAGCATTTATGTGGCTCTGTGCTGTACATCAGCCTGCTTTGTTTATGCACTATGAAAATGGTTCTGCTTTTAAAAGCCATGGATGTGTGGGTAGGTATGAGTCGGTTAGATGGAAAGATGCTTCAACGCATTGTTTTAAATCTTCTTAGTGTAACCACAGTGTATGAGAATATATTTCTTTGTATACATGTAAAGCTACAATTCTGAAGGCTTTTTTGCAGAATTTTTTTGTGGTTAACTAATTCAATCCTGAATACATTTTCTCCTAGGGCAAGCAGAAACAAACTAAACGGACCACCACATTTTTCCAGTTCTGTAATGCAGATTCTGGAATATTGTTGTGCACTGATGTAGCTGCCAGAGGACTGGATATTCCTGAAGTTGATTGGATTGTCCAGTATGACCCTCCAGATGACCCTAAGGTAACTTGTCTCCTGCAAATGCTTCTGATATCTCTCTCACCTTCCACGCTTTTGGAGAAGTATGGACTTAATTACCCTTCTACAGGAAACTGTTAGGCTCAGGCATGGTTTGCATCCAAAAACTGACTTTCTATTGTTGTTCCTGGAAAAAAGCTTGATTTTACAATTCATGTGCTGAATGCACCACTTATTTGAAGCATTCAGCATGCTTCTAAAATGATTGCCGGTTGGAAAAAGCGCTGTGTCCTTAGACTTAATACTTAGTTAATTCTAAAAATGAGTCAAAAGAAGTATAGGGTTGTATACTTGCCCTTAATTCCCCCTGACAGTTTTTTGTGAGGTTTTTTTTTTAAAGTCACTATTTTCCAGTTTCGTTTTTCTTCCTGTTACTGTGTGAAAGACCCATACAAACAACTGCACTAAGTAATCAAACTGGGGGGCAAAAAGGCAGAAAAATTACTAACAGTAATCATAGGTATTGGTTATAACAACAATAAGTAAAATATTTTCAAATGGATTTTTTTAATTGAGTGTCTCTTCATCAAACCTAGTGCTTCAGGTTTGCAGCGCTTGGTTTCTTTATCAGTAGATTTCAATGTGATGAGCGGAATTTACAGCATTATGGATGAGAGACTCCATAGCTGTATTACTATTAAGTTTGTTTTTCTGTTAGGCTATTCACATTTGCAAGAGTCAAAAGCAGATCCCATTGACCCAGGACCTTGAATCAGAGCATGGAAATATTTATTTTGCATGGTGTTAAATGTTGAGTTTGACCATCATCTGTACTGATATTAGCATATTCTGGAGATAGTAATAGTGTGTTTGTTTTAAAGAAATTACTTGGCGTAAGAATTTTGATTTCAAATTATTACATTTTTAACTATTCTTTTTCCAAAAAGGAGTACATTCATCGTGTTGGTAGAACTGCCAGAGGTATAAATGGCAGAGGACATGCTCTACTCATTTTACGACCAGAAGAATTGGGTTTCCTTCGTTACCTAAAGCAAGCCAGGGTAAAGTCATATGTAGTATTTTACTATGCTGCTGGAATACTTTGATGTAGAAACTGTAATGATTAATCAAGTGCTTCAGTATTTTAACCGAAACCCATTTTATTGCTTAGAAAATGTTTAACTGAATAATTTAATAGAAATGCAAGGTGGCCAGCGCAATAGAAACTACATAATCATTTAAATTCCAGGGTAGCTGGAATCATGTGACAGTGCAGCTTAATGATGTGCTGTAAAAGGGAAAAAATGTTTGAGGGAGTCCTCTACCAAAGCCACTATGTACGTGGTGCTCCGACAAAAACAAGAAAGACGCAACCCTGGTAATATATTCTTAAAAGTCTCTATTTTAAGAAATGGCAGGAAAAAAATCACAAGTTTCAGTCCGTAGTATATCAAAAGGCAGGACAGCTGCTAAATTTACCAATTCGTCATTTGTTTTCTCAGTCCTGAGTCACTGCCATATTTCATTTCCATAAAGGAGAAATGTCCCTTCAATGATGTGCTCTGATTAAAAACCCGATAGTTCTAGAGGAGCAGGAAAGAGACTGAAATGCCTTCAAAATCCTTATCTCAAGCCCTTATTCATATAGAAAAAGTGGTTCACACTTTCCATCGTTTTCAAGTTTAGAACCTTTCTGTGGAAAACCCGTTATTCTCACCCTGGTGATAGAATGCTTTGCACCAAAAAGCCCTGCAAAAATACTTACTGGAACTTTTAAAGGACATTATTTGAATAATGAGAAGAAGTCAACTCTCTGCATATGTTTAACTTGCCTTCCTTTCTGACTTGTTTACATTTGAACATTTTGCTATTTTAATCATAGTTAAAGTGGCAAAATGACATACTGTGAACCACAGTTATATGGATATAAGATATTATACTAGTGTAACTGTGTCCACACAAGGGCATATTACCAGTATTACAGTTATAATTGCTTAGCTAGCAGTCATAGTTATACCAGTATAACTTTTTCTAGTGTAGATGGGGCCCTTAGTTACCGTTTTCTTTAGGTGAATGCTGTAACTCTTACTTACACTTTCTTATATAGGCTATATAATACTGTGTAAGAGTTATCTAAACACCCTTTTTTTTCCTTTTCTTTTTTTTTTTTGCTAGGTACCATTAAGTGAATTTGAATTTTCCTGGTCAAAAATTTCAGACATCCAGTCTCAGGTATAAAGTTATTTCATATTAGTTCTCTGGATTTTTACGTGAAAATGATTATAGGTATAGACTAGCCTGCTCTTACAAAGCAATGGAAGGTTTAAAGAAATTGTGGAAATGTGCTTACATGATTTGAAAGATTCCTCTAGATATTTGCTCTTAAGTGCTAAGCCCTCATGCCTAACACCATGTTATAATTTCAGATACACTGTTTCATTTGAAGTATCAAATTCTGCCCTCATAACATACAAGTCACCTGTCATTGACTTCAGTGAGAATGAATATATGCCTGTTTAGAAACAGGTGTTTTTCTTTTTTATGACAGTTTAATCTGCCATAGTAATTTTAAGTATGCCTTTGACTTTATAAACAGAGGTTTATATTTGTGGATAACGCATGTGTACCTAGCACAATAAATGTAGGGTTTTTTGCCCTTACGGAATAAATGTACCGTGTTCCATTTACTTGTAATGTAATACTTCATAAAAAGATTACTCTGTACCTCTACAGGAACAGGAAAATCTAGAAATGACATTTGTAAATTCTACTGTTTAACTGGCCTGATTTACATGCTATCATAATGCAGTGGAAGATAGATTTCTTTAATGTTCAGATATAAGGTCATGATCATGGAGTAGGAATCTAAGTAGACTAGGCTTTTTTTGTAAATGTGGAAAAAATTCCATGTTGTATGTACATACATTCAGTAATAAAAATGACTAATTTGAATTAAAATTTAGAAAAAAAGATTTTAAAATTAGGAGTGAGCTATTTTTTAGTTATATATAAATTCTGTTTTTATGCACTATATAAATTCAATATTTATGCACTATATAAATTCTAGTTTTATGCAATAATTTTTCTATAAATATGATTTTTCAATTGGCTTGAAGTCCTGAGTCAGCAAGGTCATGGTTTAACCCAGAGTGTTAGAACTGATGAGCTCACCATTCAGTTTGCGTTCTGCTTAAGTTTAATTGAATTTCAGAGAAATGCTCCGTTTATTTTTCAGAAGGTTGTCACTTTTGATTCTAAATGCAGAAACTAGTGAAGCAGTGTATTTGGGCATTGGTGGGTTTTTTGTCTATTATTTTCGTGGAATTTTGCCGTCTCTTCTGAATATGTGGTTAGTTGGTCTTAATCATTCCATTGTATAAAGATTTATAAAGCCATTTTGCAGTAACTGAAATTTCAAATAACTAACACTGAAAGGACTTTTAAAAATCCTATTTAAATAAAGGCATTGAGTCAGCCCTTCCAAAAAGATATTCATAGTTACATGTAATTTGTATGTTGTGACATAAATGAATGTCATTATTTCTAATATAAATTAATGCATACTTAAGGTCAAAATGGACACATTCAAATCTAGAGGAACAGCACCATGGAGAACAATAAGTCTTGTCAATGCTAAATAGTAAAAACCTTCGATTTAAGGAGAAAATTCAGATATGCATCAAGGGAGAAGCTAACATTGCCTCTTTTATTGGTAGAATCTAGCAAAATATGCATCTCTTCGTAGACTGATACAGTTTTGATATTATAATATCTGCCAACCACCTTTGTCCATGAATTCCAAGCTCCCTAGTTTTAAGATATGTACCACTTAAATATAGCTATAAAGTTAAGCTAAAGAGAGTGCATTCAGACAATATAACTCATTACTTTTGCAATACTTTTTAAGGTTACTTTTTGAGGGTATGTAATGTAATTCAATTTGTTTTTTCCTCTGTGATTTATAAAAACACATTGATAAATTTGTATTTTGCTCTAATAGTTCAATTTTACTGAAGTGAATATTCTGGTTAATGTACTCATTGCAAATTCCAAGCAAAATGACATATTTGCTGTATAATTTATAAACGGGTTACAGCCATAATTGGATACAACGGTCTTGCCTTTCTTTTTCCAGCTTGAAAAATTGATTGAGAAGAACTATTTCCTTCACAAGTCAGCCCAGGAAGCATACAAAGCATACATTAGAGCTTACGACTCCCATTCTCTGAAACAGATCTATAACGTCAATAACTTGGATCTACCCAAAGTTTCCCTTTCATTTGGTTTCAAAGTCCCTCCGTTTGTTGATCTCAGTATCCTTTTATCGCAATGTGTCAAAACTAATTTATCTATCTGCTTAACATTTCTAATGTGCACATCACTGAAGTATCTAAGTGCAAATGATAGTTTTACTATTAATTATCTAAGGATGCTCTAACCCTAAGAGAATAGTTTTAAGGAAGAAGTTAACCAGTTATTTTTTGCCAGTTTTAATATTTGTTCATGACTATGTATGTATGGCAGGGAAAGAATAACAGCATTTTAATTTTTGCATATATAGTGGATCTGGGGATATTACATGTATATTCTTGAGAGTAATTTTCTCTTTTACTAATGTGGGATTTGCACAATGAGATACATACTTCAGTGTAATGGTTGTGGCCTATCGTCTAGGGGAAATAAAAGTATAGGGACTGCTTCTCAAATTGTTTCAGAATTACTGGTGGTAAGGGCTCACCCATTTATAGCTTTAGTGTGATCCATAGTGTGAGAAGGAACAGAATTAAACAATTTGGAAGAAGGAAAAATAGAAAACAATCAATGGAATGACAAGCACTAGGTGAGTTTTTAGTTTGACAAGTTTTCTCCACCCTTGCATCCATTAAGTTTTTGCTCTGTAAAATGCCATGAACACTGTGTTGTTCTTTTCCCCTGAAAACATCCCACCATGCTGAAAAGTGTGACAATTAAGTTGGTTTAATGTTTGTTGTCTGTATTCCTTAACCAAAAATTTCCAGATGTGAACAGCAGCCAAGGTAGAAGATTTCAAAAAAGAGGCGGAGGTGGAGGGTTTGGTTACCAGAAATCCAAGAATGTCCACAAATCCAAAATCTTCAAACACATTAACAAGAAAAAGTCAGACAGCCGGCAGTTTTCTCGTTGAAGCTGTCCATTGAAATGGCTTTTGTCATTAAAATAGACTCTCTCTTGGTGAAAATAATCTTACAGATATTTCCTTTGCAAACTGCTCAGGTTTAAGCTGTGCTCTGTTTAAACTTTAAAATTTTACATTTTGTTTCTGGGTATATCTTAACTCATTTCTAAAGCATTTACATAGGAGAAAACAGATTAGGAAAACTAAGTGGTTTTGGAAACTTTAGCTGCAAAGGAGAGGATAGCTGGATGTAACCTTTTTTACTATAAATAAGTTAAACAAATTGTTCCTGAAAATAGAACGCATTTTTCAGTATTTTTTTCCTATAAATATTCTCCCTTTCTTCCTCACTCCACCCTCTAAGCACCCATCAGAAAAGGCAATTCTGAATACAATATGGTTGTGCATAGCAAGAGTCCTTCAGAGTATTCAAAAATTAAAGGGGACGGCAGGTCACTGAGACTATATTTTTACAGCACAAAATAAAAGATCCTTGTTAACTTGGGTCACTGGTCTGCTTTATAAAGCTACAAAACTCCTTGCTTTTTCTAGTAAATACAATGAAGAATATGAAAATTCTTGATGAACAGAGAATTTCTATGAGCATAATGATGGTTTAAAAACACAAGGAAAACACTTTGATCTGTGTATCAGAGTACAAAGGCAAGACTACAAAAGCACACTTAATAGTATATATTATGTGACCTGCTTGAACTGCTTTTTGATATTATGTTAATATGCTAATTTATATTCCAGAGGAGCAATCTGTTTGCTTCAGCATCTTCTCTCAAATTTACATTTAAATTTAACCGTCTCATATAATTTCTAAAATATATTCTGTTAAAACAAGAATATGCAAATAAAACGATACCCCTTAATTTAATTTGTAGTATCCTTTATGCAGAGGGTACAACAAGAACTGTTGCAGCTATATTTTGTAACAGTGAATTATTTTTTAGTAGCCATTCCTTGGATCAGGAATGAGTAAAGCAGAAGATACAGTCACAGAACTGAGAGAATGCAACACAGTGTGTGTAATATTTAGAAAAGTGAAGCAGAGTGTAAATATAGGGAGATCTTGGAATGAGAAGTGGAAAAGACCGAAAATACAGGGGAAGATATAGAATACACATTATTGGGAAGGATGTGAAGGGGAGATAATGAGGGGGGGACGGGTAACCGGTTACGGTTGTAAGAGCGAGGGCAGTAAATTGATTGACAGTATTACTCTGAAAACTGTAACAGCCGTGTTAGTCTGTATTCGCAAAAAGAAAAGGCGTACTTGTGGCACCTTAGAGACTAACCAATTTATTTGAGCATAAGCTTTCGTGAGCTACAGCTCACTTCATCGGATGCATACTGTGGAAACTGCAGAAGACATTATATACACAGAGACCATGAAACAATACCTCCTCCCACCCCACTCTCCTGCTGGTAATAGCTTATCTAAAGTGATCACTCTCCTTACAATGTGTATGATAATCAAGTTGGGCCATTTCCAGCACAAATCCAGGTTTTCTCACCCTCCGCCCCACCACACACAAACTCACTCTCCTGCTGGTAATAGTCCATCCAAAGCGACCACTCTCCCCACAATGTGCACGATAATCAAGGTGGGTCATTTCCAGCACAAATCCAGGTCTTCTAACCCCCCCCGCCCCACACACACACACACACAAACTGACTCTCCTGCTGGTAATAGCTCATCCAAACTGACCACTCTCCTTACAATGTGTATGATAATCAAGGTGGGCCATTTCCAGCATAAATCCAAGTTTAACCAGAACGTCGGGGGGAGGGGGAACAAGGGGAAATAGGCTACCTTGCATAATGATTTAGCCACTCCCAGTCTCTATTTAAGCCTAAATGAATAGTATCCAATTTGCAAATGAATTCCAATTCAGCAGTTTCTCGCTGGAGTCTGGATTTGAAGTTTTTTTGTTTTAAGATAGCGACCTTCATGTGTAATTGCATGACCAGAGAGATTTGAAGTGTTCTCCGACTGGTTTATGAATGTTACAATTCTTGACATCTGATTTGTGTCCATTTATTCTTTTACGTAGAGACTGTCCAGTTTGACCAATGTACATGGCAGAGGGGCATTGCTGGCACATGATGGCATATATCACATTGGTGGATGTGCAGGTGAACCAGCCTCTGATAGTGTGGCTGATGTTATTAGGCCCTGTGATGGTGTCCCCTGAATAGATATGTGGGCACAGTTGGCAACGGGCTTTATTGCAAGGATAGGTTCCTGGGTTAGTGGTTCTGTTGTGTGGTATGTGGTTGTTGGTGAGTATTTGCTTCAGGTTGGGGGGCTGTCTGCAGGCAAGGACTGGCCTGTCTCCCAAGATTTGTGAGAGTGTTGGGTCATCCTTCGGGATAGGTTGTAGATCCTTAATAATGCGTTGGAGGGGTTTTAGTTGGGGGCTGAAGGTGAGGGCTAGTGGCGTTCTGTTATTTTCTTTGTTAGGCCTGTCCTGTAGTAGTTTGCACAGTGGACAATACACAACTGACTTAGTCCTTTAAATTGCAGAGTAGGGCAGGGCACGTATTTTCACTCTGGTGGATAGATTTAATCACTGGGCTAATCATCAGCTATTTTTCATGTTTCTCCACAATACCACTGCACTAATAGATAAGTAGTATTCTCGTAAGGCCATTGTGAGGTAGGGAAATAGCATTATCCCTCTTTCAAAGATGTTAACTGACTTGCCTACACTTCTACAGTAAGTCAGTAAAAAAAAATCAGAACCACAGTATCCTGATTCCATACCCCAGCAGCATACCTCTGTTTGTAGCAGCTCAAATTTCATTTTACCCTCCCCACCACTCCCAAAATTAGGTAGGAATTTCCCTGCCAGACATTCAATTTTTCAATCTTAATACTGATGTATAAAAGTGAACTGATTGTGAATGTGTTAATTTGCATATAGCTAATTCACTAAAACAGGCTATACGTTTTTAAATTAGCAAGTCAAACGTAAAAGTGAGACACTTTGTGTAAGAAGGCTTGACTCCTTTGTTTTATGGAGTGAACAGATTAGTGTTGAGGGAAGGAGCATGACCATTCGATTATCACTACTATCCTATAAATAATTAAACACATACCTATAAACATTTAAGTTTGGATTTCTCCTGATGCATCAAGTTGTTTGGATTTAAAGGCTTAAAGCTTCAGCTTCACTGGTTGCAATGAGGAGCAGAAGCTGTTCTTTAAATTAAAACTGCATTGATCAGATCTCTCTCTCTCTCTCTAATACCTAGCACAGTGGGGCACTGATCCTTGACTCCAGGTGATATCTTTATACTTAATTGTTGAAAAATTCTCTAACATGTTTTAGAAATACCTATGAAGTATATAACACCCGGCTTTGTCCACATGTGAAAATTATACCAGTTTAACTTAAGGTCTCTTTGAAAGGTTCAAATGGCTGTGTGGACACTTATTTCAGTTTAGCTTAAATTGGCTGGGAATAGGTTTAAGTAAAACTGCAAAAAGCCAAAGTAAATATCCACCCAGGGGTCTACAGTGGTTTAACTAAGGCCATCTCTACACTACAAAATTGTCAACCTAACTTACGTCGGCATACAGCTGCCTCAGTAATTATACCACTTGTGTGTGTCTACACGAGGGGTCGGCAACCTTTCAAAAGTGGTGTGCCAAGTCTTCATTTATTCATTCTAATTTAAGGTTTCACATGCCAGTAATACTTTTTAACGTTTTTTTAGAAGGTCTCTTTCTATAAGTCTTTAATATATAACTAAACTATTGTTGTATGTAAAGTAAATAAGGTTTTTAAAATGTTTAAGAAGCTTCATTTAAAATTAAATTAAAATGCAGAGCCCCCGGACCAGTGGCCAGGACCTGGGCAGTGTGAGTGCCACTGAAAATTGCTTGCTATAGGTTGCCTACCCCTGGTCTACACTTTGCTCCTTGGGATGATGGTGCGCATCCTTACCAGGAGCACTTGCATCGATTTTACTGTCAGTGTGGAGCTTTGTGGGATGGTTCATGAAATCCAGTAACAGTCAACATAAGCAACGCAGTGTCTACAGTGATGCTGTCGACCTCATTACATCAACCTTGACTCTACGCTGCTGATGGAGGTGGAGATAAGTCGGCATAGCAGGGCAGTTACATCGGTGGAAGAGAAATGTAAGTGTAGACACCTCCATAGTTAGGTCGAAGTAAGTTGCCTTGTATCGACCTAACTCTGTAGTGTAGACCAGATTTAAAACAGATCTAAGTTAAACTGGTGCAACTTGTGTGTGTAGACAAGGTCTCTGTATTTCACAGGTAAGCAGCTTTACCTAATTAGCATGGCCTCTATCACCATAGTACCTGATGATTTCCCATGTGTTTATGCTCACAACAGTTCTGTGGTGACATAATATCCCGAGTTTTAAAAATGGGAGCTGAACCCAGAACTCCTGTATTAGCCACAAGACCCTTTTTCCCTCTAATATTTTCAGAACTGAATGTTGTCAGTGAGCAATGTTTCACTCTTCCTTCATACAAAGAAAGTTGTCTTATTCAAATCTAGTTTTTAATACTGGAAGGCAGTCTCACAGAGTGTGTGTTATCCTAAATTTTTCTTTTCATTAGCTTAAAACTATTATTCCTAGTTTTATCTCCTTTTGCTTTCCAAAACAATTCCTCTCTCTCTGTGCTGAAGTCAACGGAAGTTTTGCCATAAACTTCAGTGGGACCAGGATTTCACCCTTAGTTCATAATTTTTTCTCAGCTGTCACATCCTCCAGCCCCATAATCAGAAAACAATAGCAAGTGATCTCTCTCCATTTTGTCTACATCTTTCTATTGGTTAGATGCCCAGAGTTGAATTCATTGCCTTTAACAGTGATCTTGTGAAAGCCCTGGAGAGATATCTCCTGCTCTTGAGTCTTCTGTGAATTTAGCTTAAAAATAAGAGTGCTGGCCACCTGCAGGTTCACCTTTCTGGAAGCTGAAAGCAAACTGTCCCATACCCACCTGCACTGCCCCCAGTTCAACCCTGCCTCTTCTGCAGTGTAGCCATGCAACCAAGTACATGGGTTCAGTGTAAAATAGTATCAAAAGAAATAAAGGGGCCACTCTACTGGTTGTACTTTAATATTTAATGAAATGAAATTTTCCTTTAAAAAATGGCCACTGAATTTTCATTCTGCCATACCTGAGAGCTTCAGGAACCAGAATACATTGCCACAGAATTTGGGATCAGCTTGCCCTGGAAGACAACAGGCCCTTTTAGGGGACATCTTTACCAACCGATTGGAATGCACGTTTTCCATATTGAGGGAACCTAGTTAGTTTTACTTAAAAATCCTAGATTTATTGCACCCATTATGTGTCTATATGCTGTACGTACATATTCCACTATTTCATGTTGCAGTTTCATGACTAATCAGAAGAGTAATTCCAGGAGCGAGTGTACATATATATTGAAAGACAAGGACTGCAGCTCATTGGATTGTGTAGATGCATAGATCTCCTCCCTGGTTAATGAATCATTAATGAAAAATACATCTTATAATGGAACAGCTGCTCATTCAGATCAGGCATCTGTTTCTACAAGGATGTTACTCTAAGTTTCAAAGATTAAACTGATTGGAAATCTACAGTTTCCTTTACAGCTTCCCCTGTTATCAATCTTGTGAGCAGTTAATAGACCTCAGCCATCAGACTCTCAAGGCTTGTCTCATAAGAATGACTGATAGGTTGTGAACTAATATTGTATTCCTTGAGAAATTGCTACCTCTCTCTTCAAGAACCTTGACAAAAAAATTGGACTTTTTAAGAGTTAAAGGGGTGATCAAAACTGGAAGAAATTCTTTTGACATTTTCCAGAACAAGTCCATAGAGGAATTTTCCAGTGCCTAGATACTACTCATAATTGTGAAAGAATTTGTCATGATACAATCACCTCTCTTATGAATGCTGTAATATGGTGCAGTCCTAGACAGGCAAAAAAAAAATCCCTCACTTTCAAATCTTTCAGGGTGAAATGTCAAAGGTAGACTGAAGATTTACTGACACAAAATAGCAAGGGTTTTTTGGGAGCTGGATGCAGGCTAGGACAGGTTTTTATCTATACTTGCTTCACCATGAATAGAAAAGCACTTCTTAAAACCCTGTTTCTTGCATAAATTGATGGCTTAATTTCATAATGAACAGTGAAATTCTAATGACTGAATTCACACTAGAGTACATTAAGGCCCTGATGCTGCAGTGCTTCGTGCAGTGTGCAAAAGGGAGCTGTTCATCCGGCTATAAGCTAAGTATTAAGCATAGCTCTACACATCAGAGTAAGCATCAGGCCGCTTTGTTCTTCATGAAGGATGTTCTGGAGTCGATATGAACCATGTTGAAGGTTGATCTAGTTCCCAAAGGCAGATTTTCAAAATAAAAGATCACATAATTGTCATAGCCTTGTTAGTACTCCCTTCAGAAATCACAAATTGATTGAATGGCTTGGAGGTGATTTTCAGTCACTGCTGTACCTGGTCCTCCCACATCAGGATCTGAGGCACTTTGACTAGGTAAACCAAGAGTACTCTCTATCATTTCTTGTGTTTTTACCTGTTCCAGTCCTATCAATCCAAACTCTCAAACCAGCATTACAGTCACTCTAAAATATTTCTTCTTTCCAAAGCTACAAGTGTTTCAAATTTTATTAGTGGTTTCAGTCACATCCATATCACAGGTCTCGGTGATGTTAATAGAAATGTCTACATTTCTTTCCTATGTGAAACAGGTCCTTTAGAATCTCCCCAACCTTAATGTGGAATTGTGAAAAGATGAGGTAGGTTGGCCTTCTAATTTAGACACTGGGCAGAGATGTAAATTATCTAGGTTCAGTTCCCTGGTTTTGCCAGGGTTCTGTTTTTTGTTTTTGAGGGGGAGGGAGGGGCAAGCAATTTAGTCTGTCTGCCTCACTTTACCGTCGCTAAAATTGGGGATGAGATTATCTTTATATATTTTTGTCTATTTATACTAAGTTATTTATAGAAGGGACTATCTTACTGTGTGTGTTCAGTGACTAGAGCATATCTTAATTAAGAACATAAGAATGGCCACACTGGGTCAGACCGATGGTCTATCTACCCCACTATCCTGTCTTCTGACAGTGACAAATGCCAGATGCTTCAGAGGGAATAAACAGAACAGGACATTTATCGACTGATCCATCCCCTGTCATCCAGGCTCAGCTTCTGGCAGAGGTTTAGGGACACACAGCATAGGGCTGCATCCCTGATCATCTTGGCTAGTAGACATAGATGGAGCTATCCTCCCTGAACTTATCTAGTTCTTTTTTAAACCTACCCTCTTCTCCCATGACTACTTAGCGTGCTTAAGGACCTTTGGTGAGGGACCTTGTCAAAGGCTTTCTGAAAGTCGAAGTAGGCTATTTGATTGGATCTCCCTTGTCCACATGCTTGTTCCTACCCTCAAAGAATTCTAACAGATTGGTGAGGCATGATTTCTCTTTACAAAAGCCCCAATATATTGTGTTTGATAATTCCATTCTTTTCTGTAATTTCAGACAATTTGCCTGATTCTGAAGTTATATTTACTGACCTGAAGTTGCCAGGATCATCGCGGAAGCATTTTTAAAAAATCTGTGTCACATTAGCTAGCCTCAAGTCATCTGGTACAGAGGCTGATTTAAGCAACAGGTTACATACTAGTTAGTAGTTCATCAATGTCATATTTGAGTTCCTTCAGAACTCTTGGGGAATACCAGCTGGCCCTGGTGACTTTCTACTGTTCAATTTATCAATTTGTTCCCAAGACACCTCAATCGGGGACAGTTCCTCAGATTTGTCACCTAAAAAGAATGGCTCAAGTGTGGGAATCTCCTTCACACTCTCTGCAGCGAAGACCAATGCAAAGAATTCATTTAGCTTTGGTTAGTTAGGCTCCCTCAGTGCTACCATGACACTAATCATCATCAAAGGTAATAATTCAATCAGTACAAAATGGTGAAATCACAAATGTATCCTACGCATGCTGTAGAAAACACCATCCCACTCCAGGATTACAGAGGCTCTATTAAACAAAACGTCAAGTATTCCATAGTACTAGCCCATAGCCCCAAACATTGCAGTATCGCTACTAAGCTACAGTAGTATATCATTAAAATAAAATTCTATTGTCTCTTTTGTCTGGAATCACCTTAAGAGTGTAGAGAAACTTGCAAAATCTTGTACTGTGGGCCCCTAATGTCCTCCACAAACTCTCTTCCTTCTTGTAGCTGCCATTTTAAATATGCTTTGCAAAGGTGCTCTCCACACTCCCCTACAAACGAGTGCTGTTTCCTCTAGGAATGCCGAGCAGTGGTACAAAAGGGTCATCATTACAGTATTTACATGCATGATACACTGGCATTTAAACTGCATGTTCATTCCCAGGGTATTGACAACATCAGGGGCCTGGTAACGGCTACTGAGCCTTTGTCCTTTAAGTTGTTCTTTCGAGATTATTAATGACTAAACCACGTGATTCATTGTTGCTTTTTGTTACCAAGCTTGCAGTGAACATAAGCCATGCCACAGAGGTGGTTTAGCAGCCTCCAGCAGTTGGGTTTGTGGTGGTATTTGATGATAGAATACAGAGTGGTGAAATATTTTGGAGCTTTTGCAATGCTCCCCAACTCCACTCTCCCCTTATGGATCCTAGGACCCATGGAGCACCTGCCAAAAGGAGAAAGGGGAAAAATACTGCCATGGAGGAAGCACAGCCTTACTGCACAGCTAGAATTCTGACCATGGACTGTCTCCTCTGCGTGTGGAGCTATGATTGGGTCCTGCATTATTATTAGTATAACAGCACTTACAGAGTAATGACAAGGCAGCACAGGCTGATCAGTGCTTGGCCTAAAACCCCTGCATGAAGGGCACGGCTGGTTCCAAAAACTGTAGTTAGCCGATTACAGAGATAGGAACGAATTGAAGTTTAGATCTTAGAGAGCTAAGTCATTGATTCAGATATAAAGAGATTTGGGCACTGCTTTTACACGTTATCTGTAAAGCAAATAATGCAGAACATATACTTCCCTCAGGCTGCAAACTAATATTGATGGGATGCATATACCTTAACTGATTTCAATAGGGGCCTGAAAGGATCTGATTTTTTTCTTACAATGTGGGCGTGCAACCACTGTGTAGACAAAAAATATTTCCACACACAGATGAGCAGCTGTGCCTCTAACTATACAACGTTCACATGTGGATTCCAGGTCTGTGCACGGGCTCAGTTCACACAAAGCAAGCACCTATGTGCCCATCCATTCACCGACCCTCACCCTACCTCAAAATCAAAGCTCTCCGTGACAATGGAATTCGTACATGTAGCTCAAGGGCAATATATGAGCCCTATTGTGGAACAGTCTTAGTGAGCTTTTCACGAACAAAGATGCGACTTCCAGCAAGGCTGGAACTCAGCAATGACCATTAACGAGAGTCTCCTCACAGACAGAGAGTGATTGAGTGGCAAAGCCTTCTAGAGCTTGAAGACAGAAGATAATTTTTTTTAAGGACGTGACCATGCTCCAGTCAAGTCAATGGAAAAACTGCCATTGATTTGAATGGTGCACAATGAAGCTGGTAGTGGAGGGCACAGGCCTTGTGATGAGTTTTCTATACCACAGCTGCTTTATGGGATAGCTGTAGGTGGTATTTGGTGATAGGTTACAGACTGGAAAAATGTTTAGAAGCCTTGGCAATATTCCCCCCACTCCACCCCAAGTCCACCCTCCACAGAGACTGGAGAAAGGGGGGAAATGATGCCAGGGAAGCAGCAAAGCCCCTTTCTGCACAGCTAGATTATTAAGCATGGACGGTCTTCTCTTCCTGTAGATCTAGGCGCTCTAATTGGGTCTTTTAGCAGTAGTAGTATAATAGCACTGATAGAGTAATGACAAGCGAACACAGTCTAACCAGTGCTTGGCTTAAGACCCCTACATCATACGACGTCTGATTCTAGGATTTTTCATTGGCCCACTACTGAGATGGGAGCTAGTCACAAAGTTACAAGCTTCCTCCAAAAGTTCAAGCTGGTTGGATGCTGGTTAAGGCCCATACCGTCCATAAATTATCCTTTTAACAGCTTTCAGAGTAACAGCTGTGTTAGTCTGTATTCACAAAAAGAAAAGGAGTACTTGTGGCACCTTAGAGACTAACCAATTTATTTGAGCATGAGCTTTCGTGAGCTACAGGAGCGCCCACGGGCCGACTGGTGTGCCTGCACTCTCTTAGTCTGCAGCAAGCCCTGGTGGTGGTTTCTCAGGCAGTTTTGAATGACAGCCCTCCAGCCAAGTCACACACATCGTCTGTATGTGAAACAAAACAGACCCCTTCCAGGGCATACAGGCCAATTGGGGCCTATCCCAGTACCCATCTATTGTTATCTCTGTAGCCCTCACCGGGTTCAGTCTTTAAATAGTCCTGGCCTTGGTATGGGGCTGTGCCCTGGGGGCTTCCTCCCTACAGATTCTTCACCCTTTCTGGCCCCAGCTGTTCTTCTATCTTCAGTCCCAGCAGCTAGCCAGGAGCTCCCTTTTGCTCCCTGCCAGCAACTGATTTGCCCATGGTCCCACTGCTCTTTCAGCCAGCCATTAACACAGTCCTCTCTCCTCTAGCTCCAGGCAGCCACTGAGTGACTCTGCCCCTGCAGCTCCTTTTATGTGAGACTGCTGGGCCCTGATTGGCTGCTCCCTGTGCAGTCTCTCTAGGCCACTTGGAGGACTTAGCTCCATTGCTCTTTTTGGAATGGGGTGTAGTAGGACCCTGAGGCCTCCTGAAGGACACCTCTGGGCCTGGTACACCCTGTCAAAATCCTATTTCTGATTTGTTTGTGATTTCTATATTTATAAAAGTTTTACAAAACCAGATTGCCATTTCCTATTTCTTATCCCTTCTTCCCTGAGCTCATGAATCACTGCGTCCATAGAAGGAAAGATAATACCACTTTGCATTCACGGATCATTCCCTTCACCTACTTCCAGGCCCTTTCCAATAAAATAAATTATAAAAAAGTAATTAAACAGTTGTTGATATCAGTTATCAAGTAAGGATGCCCAATATGCCTTTTGAAGGAGACAGGAAATTGAATTAGAAGTTGCAGCCTTGACATAGACTGCGGCTTCAGTAGTCATTAAAATAGCAATGAATTAATCAAAACATTTATACCCTGCTTCAAAAAGGCAGCATTTTGCAATACTGTAACTGCAAACTGAACTAAAATATGGTCTATTGTTTACTTCCATTGTTCTACAGAAGAAGCAAGACACATTAATTTGTATATTTTACCCCTTTCACTTAGTATTTCAGTTGCTTTGCCATTATTTATATGTGAATATCTGGAAGTCTCTTCACTTTAAAAAAAAAAAATCATTTCCTCCTTCTCAAATTACAGCCCAGTTCTTGAGGCGCTATAATGGGTTGCCATAGCAATCTTATAGAGCACCAGGACTTTGCCTTCACAGAATGAGAGAACAGCCAAATGATTTTCAAGGAGAAATAAATTCTGCTCAGACGTTATGCAGTTCCTGAAAAGGAAATATTAACACAAAGCTAGGCCACCTCCTCCCAATAAGAAAGGCACAAAAGGGGTGCATGGGGGCTAGGAATCTCAAGGAGGTTGATCTCACAGAGTTAGCAGCTTGTCTCCACTGAAGACGAGGCCTACCTGTCCCTTCAGGTGCAAGGAGTTTGGGGGACTGTGAAAGAATCTGGTGCGTGTGTCATCCCACCCCTGTAGGGGAAGGTGGATTGTGAAAGATTGACTTCTCCACACTGTTAATAAGCCATGCTGGTGTGTTGATAAAAGGCGGTTTGGGGTCCAAAAGGGGAGATGAGGTTAATAATCTCATTTACAGTTATAACATTAAACAGCGGTCTGGGGTTCCATGTCAAGTTATTGGTGGATTATTCCAACTGTCACATAGAATCATAGAATATCAGGGTTGGAAGGGACCTCAAGAGGTCATCTAGTCCAACCCCTTGCTCAAAGCAGGACCGATCCGCGACTAAATCATCCCAGCCAGGGCTTTGTCAAGCCTGACCTTAAAAACTTCTAGGGAAAGAGATTCCACCACCTCCCTAGGTAACGCGTTCCAGTGTTTCACCACCCTCCTAGTGAAAAAGTTTTTCCTAATATCCAACCTAAATCTCCCCCACCGCAACTTGAGACCATTACTCCTTGTTCTGTCATCTGCTACCACTGAGAACAATTAGATCCATCCTCTTTGGAACCCCCTTTCAGGTAGTTGAAAGCAGCTATCAAATCCCCCCTCATTCTTCTCTTCCGCAGACTAAACATCCCCAGCTCCCTCAGCCTCTCCTCATAAGTCATGTGTTCCAGTCCCCTAATCATTTTTGTTGCCCTCCGCTGGACTCTTTCCAATTTTTCCACATCCTTCTTGTAGTGTGGGGCCCAAACTGGACACAGTACTCCAGATGAGGCCTCACCAATGTCGAATAGAGGGGAAAGATCACGTCCCTCGATCTGCTGGCAATGCCCCTACATACACATCCCAAAATGTCATTGGCCTTCTTGGCAACAAGGGCACACTGTTGACTCATACCCAGCTTCTTGTTCACTGTCACCCCTAGGTCCTTTTCTGCAGAACTGCTGCCGAGCCATTCGGTCTCTAGTCTGTAGCGGTGCATTGGATTCTTCCGTCCTAAGTGCACGACTCTGCACTTGTCCTTGTTGAACCTCATCAGATTTCTTTTGGCCCAATCCTCCAATTTGTCTAGGTCCCTCTGTATCCTATCCGTACCCTCCAGCGTATCTACCTCTCCTCCCAGTTTAGTGTCATCTGCAAACTTGCTGAGGGTGCAATTCACACCATCCTCCAGATCATTTATGAAGATATTGAACAAAACCGGCCCCAGGACCAACCCCTGGGGCACTCCACTTGATACCGACTGCCAACTAGACATGGAGCCGTTGATCATTACCCGTTGAGCCCGACAATCTAGCCAGCTTTCTATCCACCTTATAGTCCATTCATCAAGCCCATACTTCTTTAACTTGCTGGCAAGAATACTGTGGGAGACCGTGTCAAAAGCTTTGCTAAAGTCAAGGAACAACATGTCCACTCTTTCCCTTCATCCACAGAGTCAGTTATCTCATCATAGAAGGCAATTAGATTAGTCAGGCATGACTTGCCCTTGGTGAATCCATGCTGACTGTTCCTGATCACTTTCCTCTCCTCTAAGTGCTTCAGAATTGATTCCTTGAGGACCTGCTCCATGATTTTTCCAGGGACTGAGGTGAGGCTGACTGGCCTGTAGTTCCCCAGATCCTCCTTCTTCCCTTTTTTAAAGATGGGCACTACATTAGCCTTTTTCCAGTCATCTGGGACCTCCCCCGATCTCCATGAGTTTTCAAAGACAATAGCCAATGGCTCTGCAATCACATCCGCCAACTCCTTTAGCACTCTCGGATGCAACGCATCCGGCCCCATGGACTTGTGCTCATCCAGCTTTTCTAAATAGTCCCGAACCACTTCTTTCTCCACAGAGGGCTGGTCACCTTCTCCCCATGCTGTGCTGCCCAGTGCAGTAGTCTGGGAGCTGACCTTGTTCGTGAAGACAGAGGCAAAAAAAGCATTGAATACATTAGCTTTTTCCACATCCTCTGTCACTAGGTTGCCTACCTCATTCAGTAAGGGGCCCACACTTTCCTTGACTTTCTTCTTGTTGCTAACATACCTGAAGAAACCCTTCTTCTTACTCTTAACATCTCTTGCTTGCTGCAACTCCAGGTGTGATTTGGCCTTCCCGATTTCACTCCTGCAAGCCCGAGCAATATTTTTATACTCATCCCTGGTCATTTGTCCAATCTTCCACTTCTTGTAAGCTTCTTTTTTGTATTTAAGAGCAGCAAGGATTTCACTGTTAAGCCAAGCTGGTCGCCTGCCATATTTACTATTCTTTCTACACATTGGGATGGTTTGTCCCTGCAACCTCAATAAGGATTCTTTAAAATACAGCCAGCTCTCCTGGACTCCTTTCCCCCTCATGTTATTCTCCCAGGGGATCTTGCCGATCAGTTCCCTGAGGGAGTCAAAGTCTGCTTTTCTGAAGTCCAGGGTCTGTATTCTGCTGCTCTCCTTTCTTCCTTGTGTTAGGATCCTGAACTCGACCATTTCATGGTCACTGCCTCCCAGGTTCCCATCCACTTTTGCTTCCCCTACTAATTCTTCCCGGTTTGTGAGCAGCAGGTCAAGAAGAGCTCTGTCCCTAGTTGGTTCCTCCAGCTCTTGCACCAGGAAATTGTCCCCTACATTTTCCAAAAACTTCCTGGATTGCCTGTGCACTGCTGTATTGCTTTCCCAGCAGATATCAGGGTGACTGAAGTCTCCCATGAGAACCAGGGCCTGCGATCTAGTAACTTCTGCGAGTTGCCGGAAGAAAGCCTCGTCCACTTCATCCCCCTGGTCCGGTGGTCTATAGTAGACTCCCACCACGACATCACCCTTGTTGCTCACACTTCTAAACTTAATCCAGAGACTCTCAGGTTTTTCTGCAGTTTCATACTTGAGCTCTGAGCAGTCATACTGCTCCCTGACATACAGTGCAACTCCCCCACCTTTTCTGCCCTTCCTGTCCTTCCTGAACAGCTTATATCCATCCATGACAGTACTCTAGTCATGTGAGTTATCCCACCAAGTCTCTGTTATTCCAATCACATCATAATTCCTTGACTGTGCCAGGACTTTCAGTTCTCCCTGCTTGTTTCCCAGGCTTCTTGTATTTGTATATAGGCACTTGAGGTAACCTGCTGATCGCACCTCTTTCTCAGTATGAGGCAGGAGCCCTCCCCTCTCTATCATCATTAATTGGTTTAAACCTTTTTATTAAAAATATAGAAAAAAAGAAGTTAAAAATGGAACTTAAAGAATCAAATGTGGCTTTTATTTTCATAATTTCCCTTACTCTCTGTAGCTGTACAGAGTCTCTTATAAGGGGAAAATATGTGTTTGACAGTCACTTTAGATGGCATTTAAAGATGGCAATAACTGTTCTCTTTGCAGGGAGAGAGAAAGTTAGATTATATGGTCTTGAGCTGCTGCTGCTGCTGGTGAACTCCGATCTTGTTTCCTTTAAGACATATACACAAAAAGGAGAAAGGAAGGACTGTGAAAGATAGAGTATATGGCTTCTGTCTCTGATGATCCCTCTTGCTTGCAACCAAGCTGCTAGCATATTAAGGTATGTGGTTTTATCAGCCACTCCAAGACCTGGCAAACTTTTACTGGCACTGGATTATTTCAGACATTGTTTTTGGTTTGCCTTTCTGATCACAGACTCACAGCAGCATGGCAAAAGATAGAATTGTCTTGACCAGTTAAGCCAGGCTCTCATTAGATAGAAGGCAAAAAGAGAAAGATAGGAAAAATAACAAAGTTAGGCGGGAAAGGAAATGACACAAGAGGGAGGATGACAGCAGAAACCTCAGGTTCACATTTTAAATGAAGTTCAGGATCTAGTCAACACCAGTGCAGGTGATGATGGCAGCTGGTTCCCTTTCTTTAGCTAGTTTTGTGTGGCACTTTGTACCTCAAAGTCACCGCATGGTGACTTGCCTGTGGGGTGCGAAGGTTGTGGATCTCTCGAAACATCTAGATAGACTTATGTGTAGTGCTGGGGAGGAGCCAGTGGTCATGGTACATGTAGGTACCAATGACACAGGGAAGGATAAGAGAGAGGTCCTGGAGGCCAAATTTAAGTTGCTAGGTAAGAGACTGAAGTCCAGAACCTCCATGGTAGCATTCTCTGAAATGCTTCCAGTTCCACACGCAGGGCCAGTTAGACAGGCAGAACTGCAGAGTCTCAATGAGTGGATGGCACGATGGGGTAGGGAGGAGGCATTTAGATATATTAGGAACCGGGGAAACTTTTGGGAAAGGGGGAGCCTATACAGGAAGGATGGGTTCCAAAATGGAACCAGATGGCTGGCACTTAAAATTAAAAAGGTTGTAGAGCGGTTTTTAAACGAAGGGCTGGGGGAAAGCCGACAGGCATGGAAGAGCATGTGGTTTGGACAGAGACATCCCTTAGGGGAAGATCTATTAACAGAGATTCTCTATGTCCTAGTAAGGAGGAGAGGATGGAAGATGATAAAATACAGGTAGGATCTGATGAGAAACAATCAAATGAATTCAATTATATCATGTAATGGCAGATAGCTAAAAATGGACATGTTTTTAAAGTGCTAATATACCAAGGCTAGAAGTCTAAATAATAAGATGGGTGAACTAGAGTGCCTCGTATTCAATGAGGATATTGATATAACAGGCATCACAGAAACTTGGTAGACGGAGGATAATCAATGGGACACAGTAATACCAGGGTACAAAATATATCGCAAGGACAGAACAGATTGTGCTGGTGGGGCAGTGGCACTATATTTGAAAGAAAGCATAGAATTAAATGAAGTCAAAATCTGAAATGAACCAAACTGTACCACAGAATCTCTATGGATAGTAATTCCATGCTCTAATAATAAGAATATAGCGGTAGGGATATATTACTGACCACCTGACCCAGATGGTGATAGTGACTATGAAATGCTCAGGGAGATTAGAGATGCTATTAAAATAAAAAAAACTCAATAATAATGGGGGATTTCAACTATCCCCATATCGACTGGGTACATGTCACCTCAGGAAGGGATGTAGAGATAAAGTTTCTTGATACCATAAAAATATACTGCTTCTTGGAGCCGCTAGTCCTGGAACCCACAAGAGGAGAGACAATTCTTGATTTAGTCCTAAGTAGAGCACAGGATTCAGTCCAAGAGGTGAATATTACAGCGTGGTAATAGTGACCATAATATAATTACATTTAACATCCCTGTGGCAGGGAAAACACCACAGCAGCCTAACACTGTAGCATTTAATTTCAGAAAGAGGGACTACACAAAAATGAGGAAGTTAGTTAAACAGAAATTAAAAGATACGGTGCCAAAAGTAAAATCCCTGCAAGCTGAACGGAAACTTTTTTAAGACACCATAGTAGAGGCTCAATTTAAACGTACACCCCAAGTTAAAAAACATAGTAAGAGAACAAAAAAAGTGCCACCATCGCTAAGCAACAAAACAAAAGAAGCAGTGAGAGACAAAAAAGCATCCTTTAAAAAGTGGAAGTTAAATCCTAGTGAGGAAAATAGAAAGGAGCATAAATTCTGGCAAATAAAGTGTAAAAATATAATTAGGAAAGCCAAAAAAGAATTTGAAGAACAGCCAGCCAAAGACTCAAAAAGTAATAGCAAAAAAAACTTTAAGTACATCAGAAGCAGGAAGCCTGCTAAACAACCAGTGGGGCCACTGGACTATCAAGATGCTAAAGGAGCACTCAAGGACTATAAGGCCATTGCGGAGAAACTGAATGAATTCTTTGCATCGGTCTTCACGGCTGAGGATGTGAGGGAGATTCCAAAACCTGAGACATTCTTTTTAGGTGACAGTTCTAAGGAACTGTCTCAGATTGAGGCATCATTAGAGGAGGTTTTGGAACAAATTGATAAACTAAACTGTAATAAGTCACCAGGACCAGATGGTATTCACGCAAGAGTTCTGAAGGAACCCAAATGTGAAACTGAAGAACTACTAACTGTAGTTTGTAACCGAGCATTTAAATCAGCTGCTGTACCAAATGACTGGAAGATAGCTAATGTGACACCCCAATTTTTAAAAAGGGCTCCAGCGGTGATCCCAGCAATTACAGGCTGGTAAGCCTGACTTCAGTACCGAGCAAACTGTTTGAAACTATAGTAAAGAACAAAATTGTCAGACACATAGATGAACATAATTTGTTGGGGAAGAGTCAACATGGTTTTTGTAAAGGGATATCATGTCTCGCCAATCTACTAAAATTCTTTGAGGGAGTCAAAAAGCAGGTGGACAATTGTGATCCAGTGGATATAGTGTACTTGGATTTTCAGAAAGCCTTTGACAGAGAGCCTCACCAAAGGCTCTTAAGCAAAGTAAGGTGTCATGGGATAAGAGGGAAGGTCCTCTCATGAATTGGTAACTGGTTAAAAGATAGGAAACTAAGGGTAGGAATTAACAGTCAGTTTTCAGAATGGAGAGAGGCAAATAGTGGTGTCCCGCAGGGGTCTGTACTGGTCCCAGTCCTATTCAACATATTCATAAATGATCTGGAAAAAGGGGTAAACAAAAAGGTGGCAAAATTTGCAGAGGAGACAAAACTACTCAAGATAGTTAAGTCCCAGACAGATTGCAAAATGCTACAAAAGGATCTCACAAAACTGGGTGACTGGGCAACAAAATGGCAGATGAAATTCAATTTGATAAATGCAAAGTAATGCATATTGGAAAACATAATCCCAACTATACATATAAAATGATGGCGTCTAAATTAGCTGTTACTGCTCAAGAAAGAGATCTTGGAGTCATTGTGGATAGTTCTCTGAAAACATCCACTCCATGTGCAGCGGCAGTCAAAAAAGCAAACAGAATGTTGGGAATCATTAAGAAAGGGATAGATAAGACGACAGAAAATATCATACTATATAAATCCATGGTTGCCCACATCTTGAATACTGCATGCAGATGTGGTTGTCCCATCTCAAAAAAGATATATTGGAATTGGAAAAGGTTCAGAAAAGGGCAACAAAATTATTAGGGGTATGTAACGGCTGCCATATTAGGAGAGAATAATAAGACTGGGCCTTTTCAGCTTGGAAAAGAAATGACTAAGGAAGGATATAAAAGAGGTCTATAAAATCATGACTGGTGTGGAGAAAGTAAATAAGGAAGTGTTATTTACTGCTTCTCATAACACAAGAACTAGAGGTCATCAAATGAAATTAATAGGCAGCAGGTTTAAAACAAAAGGAAGTATTTCTTCACACAACACACAGACAGTCTGTGGAACTCTGCCAGAGGATGTTGTGAAGGCCAAGACTATAACAGGATTCAAAAAAGAACTAGATAAGTTCATGGAGGATAGGTCCATCAATGGCTATTAGCCAGGAGGCGCAGGGATGGTGTCCCTAGCCTCTGTTTGCCAGAAGCTAAGAATGGGCAAGAGGGGATGGATCACTTGATGATTACCTCTTCTGTTCATTCCCTCTGGGGCACCTGGCATTGGCCACTGTTGGAAGACAGGATACTAGGCTAGATGGACCTTTGGTCTGACCCAGTGTGGCCATTCTTATGTTCTTAAAGTAGCACCCTGTAACCCCATATTCATCATTCATATATGGTTGTGATATTTCATACCAAGCATGCCATGTAAGAGACCATATGGAAGGTCATGTTCTGCTGAAACCCATTGTTCTGTCAAAATATGTATATCATTGGTGTGCATGAAGTTATGAGATTTTGCTATATGGTTGTTATTGAAATATGTTGGAAGTTTGGGAGTTGGCCCTTGCTAGTTCTCCAGTGACAACAAAGGAGGTGACCCAAACCCAGGTGGGTGTTAAATGACCAGTAATCAGTAGGAGAGTTGTAAACAACGGATTCACAATTCTGTAAGAGAAGCACCACATAACGGGGATTGCTCAACCCTGTGACCCACCAGGAATGCCTGGGCTAGTTTCTTTTCAGGGACATGGACCGGGAGACTTTAACTTCCCAGATATAGACTAGAGAACCAGTGCTAGTAATAATAATAGGGCTCAGATTTTCCTAGATGTGATAACTGATGAATTCCTTCATCAATTAGTTGCTGAACCGACTAGAGGGGATGCCATTTTAAATTTGGTTTTGGTGAGTAGAGATGACCTCACAGAAGAAATGGTTGTAGGGACAACCTTGGTTCAAGTGATCATGAGCTAATTCAGTTCAAACTGAATGGAAGGATAAACAAAAATAAATCTGCGACTAGGGTTTTTGATTTCAAAAAGGCTAACTTTCAAAAATTAAAGAAATTAGTTAAGAAAGTGGATTAGACTAAAGAACTTACGGATCTAAAGGCAGAGGAGGCCTGGGATTACTTCAAGTCAAAGCTGCAGAAGCTATCGGAAGCCTGCATCCCAAGAAAGGGGGAAAAATTCATAGGCAGGAGTTGTAGACGAAGCTGAATGAGCAAGCACCTCAGAGAGGTGATTAAGAAAAAGCAGAAAGCATATAGGGAGTGGAAGATGGGAGAGATCAGCAAGGAAAGCTACCTTATTGAGGTCAGAACACGTAGGGATAAAGTGAGAGAGGCTAAAAGTCAAGTAGAGTTGGACCCTGCAAAGGGAATTAAAACCAACAGTAAAAGGCTCTATAGCCACATAAATAAGAAAAAAAAACAAAGAAAGAAGAAGTGGGACCACTAAACACTGAAGATGGAGTGGAGGTTAAGGATAATCTAGGCATGGCCCAATATCTAAACAAATACTTTGCCTCAGTCTTTAATAAGGCTAATGAGGATCTTAGGGATAATGGTAGCATGACAAATGGGAATGAGGATCTGGAGGTAGATATTACCATATCTGAGGTAGAAGCGAAACTCGAACAGCTTAATGGGACTAAATCGGGGGGTCCAGATAATCTTCATCCAAGAATATTAAAGGAATTGGCACATGAAATTGCAAGTCCATTTGCAAGAATTTTTAATGAATCTGTAAACTCAGGGCTTGTACTGTATGACTGGAGAATTGCTAACATAGTTCCTATTTTTAAGAAAGGAAAAAAAAGTGATCCGGGTAACTACAGGCCTGTTAGTTTGACATCTGTAGCATGCAAGGTCTTGGAAAAAATTTTGAAGGAGAAAGTAGTTAAGGACATTGAGGTCAATGGTAAATGGGACAAAACATAACATGGTTTTACAAAAGGTAGATTGTGCCAAACCAACCTGATCTCCTTCTTTGAGAAAGTAACAGATTTTTTAGACAAAGGAAACGCAGTGGATCTAATTTACCTAGATTTCAGTAAGGCGTTTGATACAGTGCCACATGGGGAATTATTAGTTAAACTGGAAAAGATGCGGATCAATATGAAAATTGAAAGTTGGATAAGGAACTGGTTAAAAGGGAGACTACAGCAGGTCCTACTGAAAGGTGAACTGTCAGGCTGGAGGGAGGTTACTAGTGGAGTTCCTCAGGGATCGGTTTGGGGACCAATCTTATTTAATCTTTTTATTACTGACCTCGGCACAAAAAGTGGGAGTGTGCTAATAAAGTTTGCAGATGATACAAAGCTGGGAGGTATTGCCAATTTAGAGAAGGACCGGGATATCATACAGGAGGATCTGGATGACCTTGTAAACTGGAGTAATAGTAACAGGATGAAATTTAATAGTGAGAAGTGTAAGGTCATGCAATTAGGGATTAATAACAAGAATTTTAGTTATAAGATGGGGATGCATCAATTAGAAGTAACGGAGGAGGAGAAGGACCTTGGAGTATTGGTTGACCACAGGATGACTAGGAGCCGCCAATGTGATATAGCCTTGCATCCCAAGACTGCATTAGCTTTTTTCATCAGGCGATGTATTTCCAGTAGGGATAAGGAGGTGTTAGTACCGTTATACAAGGCACTGGTGAGACCTCACCTGAAATACTGTGTGCAGTTCTGGTCTCCCATGTTTAAGAAGGATGAATTCAAACTGGAACAGGTACAGAGAAGGGCTACTAGGATGATCCGAGGAATGGAAAACCTGTCTTATGAAAGGAGACTCAAGGAGCTTGGCTTGTTTAGCCTAACCAAAAGAAGGTTGAGGGGAGATATGATTGCTCTCTATAAATATATCAGAGGGATAAATATCAGAGAGGGAGAGGAATTATTTAAGCTCAGTACCAATGTGGACACAAGAACAAATGAATATAAACTGGCTATCGGGAAGTTTAGACTTGAAATTAGACGAAGGTTTTCTAACCATCAGAGGAGTGAAGTTCTGGAATAGCCTTCCAAGGGAAGCAGTGGGGTCAAAAGACCTATCTGGCTTTAAGATTAAACTCAATAAGTTTACGGAGGAGATGGTATGATGGGATAACATGATTTTTGCAATTAATTGATCTTTAACTATTTATGGTAAATAGGCCCAATGGCCTGTGATGGGATGTTAGATGGGGTGGGATTTGAGTTACTACAGAGACTTCTTTCCTGGGTATCTGGCTGGTGAATCTTGCCCACATGCTCAGGGTTCAGCTGATCAACATATTTGGGGTTGGGAAGGAATTTTCCTCCAGGGCAGACTGGAAGAGACCCTGGTGATTTTTCACCTCCCTCTGTAGCATGGGGCATGGGTCACTTGCTGGAGGATTCTCTGCACTTGTAGTCTTTAAACCATGATTTGAGGACTTCAATAGCTCAGACATAGGTGAGAGGTCTATTGCAGGAGTGGGTGGGTGAGATTCTGTGGCCTGCATTGTGCAGGAGGTCAGACTAGATGATATAATGGTCCCTTCTGACCTTAATATCTATGAGTCTAAGAGTATAAAATAAGGGACAGTGACATCATGCTTTTACCATTCTCCTCCCCCACTTATGCTGGAAGCAAAAGAACACTGGGAAGACAAAGACTTGGACTGAGGAGACTGGTCCCAGGCTTTAAAGGAAAGTCTGTGTTTTAAGGACAGTAACCTACCTGCAACATCCATTGGGGTGAGAAAAACTGGTTGATCCAAATCCTGCTTTGTCTAATAAGGTTCAGGATTTAGACTGCATGCTTACTTTTTATTTTTGTTGGTAGCTATCTCTGACCTTTTGTGCATATCACTTTCTGTAGTTAATAAATCTATTTTATATTTTACCTAAAACACTGTGTTTTGGTTGAGGCAGGATCTCCTCTTCTCTGTGAGAGTCCAAGGAGGGGGACACATGTCTGGGGGACCAGGACAGTGCCAAAGCCTCCTGTCTACCCCAATCCCATTGGCTCTGGCCTTGAAGCTCTGCTGAGGATCTGTACGAGGGCGATGGCTCTCGGTGCCGCGATGTCAGCAACCAGCAGCGGCATTCAGCAGATCAGTGATGGTACCCCGGTTATCGACACCTTCCACTTAGCGAGTGACACCATTCTGTTGAGTGGGAGCAGGAACGTGAGAGTGTAGACTGATGTGTCAGGGACTGTTGACACTCTCACGGTGAACTATACCGGTGACCAGGCTCTAGGGACCGGCGTCTCAAGCCTCTGGAGGGGTGCCATGCGCTTGGAGAGCGGCTTGGGTGCTCCCAACAGCATGGCTCTGGAGACTGCTGTCGTGCCCCTGCAAATTTGCACCAGCGCACTGTTTATCGCTGCTTCAAATCCAAGGAATGCTGCCTGGAGTCCGGGGACTGATGCCGGGAACTCTGGCAGGCAAGCCAACCCGCATCCATGGGCTGGTGGTGCTGCTCAGGTGAGCACTGATGGGACACCCCCTCTGGTGAAGAGTGGTGCCGCACTGATGGAGACCATTGGAAGGGTCCCAAAGCAGGTTTACCCCTCGAATGGGGCACCTCTATAACTAGCATGGGTAGCACCGGCAGGAACAGACGGCCTCCAGCGTGGATGGCACTGCCAGGTGCCGAGTGCCTCTGCCACTGCCCAGCGTGGTGGGCAAGTCTTGGAGTGGGCTCAACCACTCAGCGAGAGTTGGAACCTGACCTCCATCCGGAGGGGAAGAGCTGCCCCTCGCAGGTCTTTGCTTTCCTCCGGCCCTCTCCTTCTCTTTATGGGACATACGTCCCCTCCCAGCCTTTCTTTGCTCTTTAGCCAGTTCCGGGGACGGGGATCAGCGCTGGTCTTAGGCTGGTGCCAGCAGCATACTCTGCACTGAGGCCATGGTGCTAGGAACAGAGTCCGAACTGGTCGGCTCTGGGGCCGGTGTAAGTACAGACTCCATAAGAAGAGCTTGGAGATGAATGTCCCACTCCTTTTTGGTCCACGGTTTGAAGCTCTGACAAATGTGACACTTGTCGCTAACATGGGTTTCCCCTAAGCACTTCAAACAGCTTCTAAGGGGATCACTGACTGGCCTGGGTTTCTTGCAACAGTCACAAGGTTTGAAGCCCAGGGACCAGGGCATGCCCAGTCCCTAAGCTAAGTCCCATTCGGGACTAACAAACACTAACAAACAAGGGAACTACAAAACTAAGAATTTCTAACAACTATATACAGAAAGTTCACAACTAGGCACAGTTGAGAGGAGTAAGCTTCCCGAGGCAAGGAGATGTTTCAGGACCATCACTGGCGGTAAGAAGGAACTGAGGGTGAGAGGGAGCCGATGGCGCCCCTTATGTCAGTGTATATGCACACCACTTTAGGAGGCGCCAGAGCTGGTCCCCGATGGATACCACTGAGGGAAAACTTCTGGCAGTGGAACATGTGGTGCACACACACCTACAATGGAATCGACATGAGCAAGCACTCAATGATGATTTCGTTTTGTGTTTTTTTTTTGGTGGTGAAGTGGGATTCTCAATGCTGTTTGCATTGAATAACTTCTCATTGCAATCATGGTTTCCAATAAAATGGAGGTTTACTACGTTTCCAAATGATTATAAAAGAAAACAAAGAAGCGATCTTGCAGGATGAATTAAAAAAGAAATTCACATGTTAGAAAGTGTGCTGGCAAAATATACAAGTTGCTATTTGATACTGTCAGACAGATATCACTTCATCCATTTCAAAAAGACAAGCTTGTCTCCAAAAATACTATCAATGTCACTCTTAATAGATATTAATGGCTTTTCAAAGGAGAGTTCTAATAGATCTAAATTTTCAGAAGTGCCTAGTGATTTTGCATGCTTCAATTTTTGGGTGCTTATCTTCAGAAACTTGAAAGAAGCTGGGTTTTTCAGAGGGTGACTACTCAGCACTTGTGAAACCTAGAGTGCTTCAAGTTGTACATAAAAAAAAACCAGGCACCCAAACTCATTAATCACTTTTGGAAATTCAAGGCTTCAGAATTTTTGAACTGGAGAAGTTCAAATTAAAATGATGCAAGGCAAAGAAAGCTTGCATTCTGAAATAACATACAGGGTTGGTAAAGTTATAAAACAAAGAAATGGAAGAGCTAGAAAACCTCTTATGAAGACATCTCATTGAGGAAAGACTGCACAGACAAAACATAAGTAGCAGCTTCCTTTCTGAAACAGTCAGAGTTTGAGTCCTCTAAACACAGTTGTCAAGACAAGCAAAGGATAGAAATAAATTCTGAAGCAATAGTAAGATGTGTAAAGGGTTGGACCCCCCTTCTGGGATGCCATTGGGATTTCACTTAGCCCACCTGCTCCACTAGCCTGGTCCCTCTTTCCCTCTGTCTTGCTCAATCAGGCTCTCCGGCCTCTTGCAGCACACACACAGAGGCAGGGGGCTCCAGCTATAGAATCACACAGAGTCTGCAAACAGCTCTGTATGGGAAATTGCCCAGCACTCAAGTGCAGCTTCCCTCTGGAAAGTACATCCAAGATAATATTGTCTTGCACTGAATAGAAAGATCTGCACAGTGCAAGCTCATAAAAATTCGCCCTCTCCCTCAGTGTGAAGAGAGATATGCACAGCTTCTTTCCCCTTCCCCCCCCCCCCCCCGATATGGATTGCACAAACTGGGTTATGTAGGAAACAAATGTTGAATTAGCAGGATGTAGTTTCAGTAGCTCAGAGTTCCTGTTATTTCTCTTTACAGACTAGACTCCTCTATCTCAGTCTGGACTCAGCCCTGGCCTTTCCCACTGCTCGGTTCCTTTTTCTCTTCAGGTACTTTCAGCAATCTTTCTTCTTGGGCAGGAAGGCAATGGAGAAGAGTCCTCTTTGCCTTACTCCCCAACCTTAAATAAGAATTACATAAGGCAGTAATTGTTTGTTTCCCAGTCTTAACCTCCCCCTCCTTTTAGTGGGAAAATTACTAGAAGTCCAAGATAGTATTTAGTACCAGGTGACGTAGTTATATTTATATTTAATATAAATAATTACATAATTATATATATATATATATATAATTATATTTCTATGAAGAATATGGGGTGTAATATCAAAAGATGACATACAGTACATTTCTTTCTGCCATTCTGTAAAGATTTATTGCAATGACAAAAGTTTGGAAAAGCCTTAATGGTATATTTTGACACATCGGGTATCCAAAGCACCCCATATGTCAGGAGTTCTCAAACTGGGGGTCGGGGTCGCAAGGTTATTTCATGGGGGGTCACGAGCTGTCAGCCTCCACCCCAAACTCCGCTTTGCCTCTAACATTTATAATGGTGTTAAATATATTTAAAGTGTTTTTAATTTATAAGGGAGGGTCGCACTCAGGTGCTTGCTATGTGAAAGGGGTCACCATTACAAAAGTTTGAGAACCACTGCCATAGGTTAAGTTGTGACAAGTGAAAAAAAAGCTTAAGAGTTTAAAAAAGTAATTTCTTAGCTCTAGTCTATGCTACAAATATGGGTATAACTGTATCATTCAGGGGTGTGGATTTTCCCTCTCACAGTGTAAAGAGTGCTATGTCAGCCAAAAAATATGGGTCACTGGGTTAGTAGGCCTACAGTAGGGGATAGTTCAGTTTGGGGCGTGTGCTGCCGCTCTCAAAAGCGGTTGCCTCGGCCTGTTTGGAAGGATGGAGTCTTTCCATAATCCCACAGGAAATCTAACAGCTATTGGAAGAAAACAGCAGAAGTAAAGAAGGTAAGGATGGGGGCCTGCGGACTAACAGCTCATCTACATTGTAATTCAGACAGTGTTGGGTAAGCTAGTTACAACATTGTTACCCTGCCCTAAGGCAGATAAAGCACAGTTGTGCCTTGCAGTGTATCTTACACCAAATGATACTTTAATCATGTCCCTGAACTACGCAACAGCCTTGGATTCTTACAGGTTACAGCAGAGTTCTTGAACACCATTAAAACATAGTGCGGCCTTGTCAGCACTGCAACTCTGACCTTTGTGGTAAGAAAACAAACATATTGCCATACCTGTTACCATGCTGTAATTGTGCTCATTTCATAGAGTAACTGGATCACACAACACTGCAAGAATTACAGAGTGGATGGGACAAGAGTACCTTTGAGCAACATGAAGATACAAAGTAGTTCTCCTATAGCATTGAAGTATGGGTTTTAATTGTCATGCCTGCTTAAGAGATACAGGATGAATTTTTAAATACCTTTTGTTTAATTATAAGATTCAGATTGTAGACGTAGAAAGGAGGGAAAACAAGTTACACGACAGTAACAGAAAAAGTTTTTGTTTCATGAAATAAAAGATAAGGATTATTAATTTTTGAATCAACATGGAAAGCAATGCCTCTCAGGGTGAAAACAACAATAAGCTCACCAGTGTTTAACTGAGGCACACACACACATTCACACAATAATATTAGTTCTTATATAGTCCTTTTCATTCATATCTATTCTTTTCTATCTAGGTATTTGTACAGCTCTGGTCACTGTAGTATATGAAGACCTCACCATTATTAATGGATTTCATCCTCACAACTCTGAGATACAGAAGTATTGTCCCCATTTTAAAGATGGAAAACTGAGGCATAGGTCAGATTAAGGCCCTGATCTCTAAAGCTGTGGATGGCAACCTGAAGCCCATCAGTTTGTTTACATTGACAGTTTGTTTACATTGGCCGCCGCTTCCCGCAGCTCCCATTGGCTGGAAATGGCAAACCACAGCCACTGGGAGCTGTGGGCAGCCGTGCCTGCGGACCGTCAATGTAAACAAACTGTCTCACAGCCCGCCAGCAGATTACCCCGATGGGCCACATGCAACCCGTGGGTCGCAGGTTGCCCACCACTGTTCTAAGGTATTTAGTTGCTTAATTCCCACTGGAGGATCTAGGCCTAAGTGATTTGTCCAAGGTCATGCAGAAAGTCTGTGGCAAAGCTAAAGAATGAACCTAAGTCTCCTAAGTTTAGTTCTAGACACTAAACCAGTGTTTCTCAACTGGTGGGTTGTGACCTCCCCACCCCCCAGGGCAACAACAATTTTATGACACTCTAAAGCAAAGAAAATCTCTCTTCCCCCACTTCCTGTTATGTGAACCTTATCCCTCACGGTCATGTATTCTCCAACATTCTCTTGAAACACACATACAAATAAATTACACAGGCTTATTGCGGATTATGATTCCTATGGATAGAATTATGATTCTCAAAGCACTTCACTAAGGAAGGCATATTCATTATCCTAATTTTGCAGCTGGGGAAACTAAGGTGTGGTTACCTGAAGTGAGTTACCCAAAATCACAGAGCATGTAGTGACACAAAGGGTAAGGATGCTGCTTGGCAACCCTATGGGCCTGGATTTGACACACATTGTACCTGATTTAGATAAGCTCATAGAGGATAGGTCCATCATGACTATTAGCCAAGATGGTCAGGAATGCAACCCCATCCTCTGGGTGTCCCTAAGCCTCTGACTGCCAGATGCTGAAACTGGATAACAGGGGATGGATTACTTGATGACTGTCCTATTCATTCTCCTTAAAGCATCTGGCACTGGCCACTGTTGGAAGACATGATACTGGGCTAGATAGACCTTTGGTCTGACCTAGTATGGCTGTTCTTATGCAAGTGAGTGGCACTACCAAAAACAGAACCTGGATCTCCTGACTCCCAGTCAAATGCCCTAATCACTAGGGCCACTCTATCTTCTTGACTAAAAGGACAGTAGTAGCCACAGATGTGATAAATTGGTGAGATGTTGGTCAGAGTCTCCGATATACAAAAGTAAAGTCTGAATTTGTGCTGTCTAACTAAGGGGTAGATCTGAAATTGTAGAGAAGGCTTTTGCAGACAAGGGGTACATAAATTCAGCCGCAACAGGATCAGCTAATCATAAAATATGGCCTCAGCTGCACTATACTCTGCCTCAAGAACAAAGACAGAGCAGATGACAAGAAGGTTTTGTTGCTAGATATATATATATATATATATTTTGGCCAAAGTGACAGATTCTTTTAACATTAACTCCGGGTTAATGAAGTTTTCTGGCAGGAAATATTGAAGTCAGTAATCAATCCTGATTTATGTTGGCTGAAGGTCTGACCCACTGTCTTCACTTTTGGTTACTCCATCTCAAAAGGAAATAGAAGAAATACAAAAGATCCAGAGAAGGGTATTGAAAATGATTAGAGGCATAGAAAGATTTCACTGTGGGAAAGATTAAAAAGACTAGAACTATTTAGTTTAGTTGGGGGATGAATAAGAGGTAACAAGGTAAAGGAATATAAAATAACAAATGGTACAGAGAAGGTAAATTGGCTGTTCCTATATACCCTCCCATAGAATACAAGTACAAGAGGAAGCGCAGTGTGATTAGGAGGCAATATAGTATAATCTGATTAAAGTAATTAACCTCTAGAACTCACCATTACTATTAATGAGTCAAAGAGCTTAGCATGATTTTTAAAAATTGTTATTTATATGACTAACAAAAATATCACATGCTTACACTAGCTAGGTTAAACATTTATAAGAGCTATTAACCCTCTTGCTTCAAGACCTCAGTCAATTATTCAATGTTCTGGCTTGGAAAGAAACTTCACCCACAGGCATGGTGTTATGTAATTGCTCACACTGATGGTTTTACACCTTTCTCTCAAGATTTTCATGCTGGCCACTGTGGTAAAGAGGATACTGATTTAGATGAACTGAAGTGCAAACGCCGTTCCCGGTTCAGGAGCTTTAAGAAACAAACCAAGGAGATTTAAGTTCTGTAATAAACTTAATTTAAGAAACAAAATATCACTTCCCTCCTTTTGTCTGTCACATTCAGTTGCTGTAGCTTTTTTTAAATTAGGATTGTAGATTCAGAGCAGGGATTGCTTCTTCCTATGTGTTTGCACAATGCCCTAGCACAATGGGACCCAACACTGACTGAGGCCTTTAGATACTACCGAAATACAAATGATAAATAAATGAAAATATTAGACTTCATTCTGAGTGGGAGTTAAGGAGGTGGGGCAGTGCAAGCTATTGGGGAAGGCTTCCCAGCATACTGGCGGTCTCCATCTCTTATAATGGACCCATTAGCAGCCATCATAATTTAGAACAGCCTTCAAGCTTCTATGATGCATGCAGGGGAAGTGGCTCAGTACACAGACAGCCCCGAATTGCAGAGTACGTAATCGCCTCATATCCAAGTTACATGAAGAGCTCACTCCCTGCAGCCAAGGAACAAGGGCAATGTTCTCTGACTGATACATTAATTTAAATAAACTCTTTGGATAAACTTCCAGTTAGAATTCATTGTGGGTGATTCTTATACCAAATGTGGTTCACAAACACATGCTCTCATTTCACATGAGCTGTCCCCTATCTAAGTGTAACCAATACTGTGACACAAGCTGGAAGGACTGACATATCCCACAAATGTTAAATTTATGCTTTGTTTAAAAAAAATGGGAGGGATATTGCTTTTGAATGAGTTTGAGTAATGTAATAATGAATATCAACAGAGGGGAAATTACTTTTTGTAGTGCTAACGAGGCCAATTCAATCATGGTGGATGTGGCCCATTCACAACAGTTGACAAGAAGGTGAGAGTATCAACATTATCACTACAAAAAATAATTTTCCCTCTGTTGATACTCACTGCTGTGAATGGGCCACATCCACCATGATTGAATTGGCCTCGTTAGCACTACAAAAAGTAATTTCCCCTCTGTTGATATTTACCCCTTCTTGTCTACTGTTGGAAATGGGCCACATCCACTCTAATTGAATTGGCCTCATTAGCACTGACCCCCGTAAGGCAATTCCCATCTTTTCATGTGCTGTGTATTTATACCTGTCTACTGCAGGTTCCATTCCATGCATCTGATGAAGTGGGTTATAGCCCATGAAAGATTATGCCCAAATAAATTAGATAGGTGCCACAAGGATTCCTCATTGTTTTTACTGGTGAAGATAGTAACTGTTCTGGGCATCAGTATTCGTCCAACCATCCTTTCAGATGTTTCAAGAGTTAGTGCTGAAATTAGGGAGAAAAGTGGAAGGTACGCATTTCAGATTTTCTCTGCTGTCTTTTCTCTGTTTGTTTCCCCCTATCTGACAAGGGGAAAGAGCATGGGTCAACTTTCCCACTTCTAATCCACTCCAAATTTTAGCACTGATTATGCCCATTGGCTTTGGCGGGTCTAATAATCACTGTGAAAGCGGTAGTGAGGAGCTGATGTGGTTGGGGACTCTTGTTATGAAGGAGGAGGGGGTTGGTTATTTAGGATTAGAGATGGGTAGAGTTATGCTGTCTATCACCAAGGAGGAAGTGCAATAGCTAATCAATATGGTATAATGGAAAATAGATCTCCTCAAACAAACTTGATATTGTTTCTTGGCAAGATCACAAGTTTGGCAACCTAGTTAGTTACCTTTATCAGCCTTAATACACTTAAAAGTTTTGTAAGTTTTATAGCCATTTCCTGCAATATCCTTGGAAAAACTATGATTTCAGGGTGGTCAGTTGAGACATAAAACCTGAGGGAGATAGGGGAAGGGAACGTGATCGTTCCCCTCTATTCGACATTGGTGAGGCCTCATCTGGAGTACTGTGTCCAGTTTGAGGCTCCACACTACAAGAAGGATGTGGAAAAATTGGAAAATGTCCAACGGAGGGCAACAAAAATGATTAGGGGACTGGAACACATGACTTATGAGGAGAGGCTGAGGGAAATGGGATTGTTTAGCCTGCAGAAGAGAAGAACGAGGGGGGATTTGATAGCTGCTTTCAACTACCTGAAAGGGGGTTCCAAAGAGGATGGCTCTAGACTGTTCTCAATGGTAGCAGATGACAGAACGAGGAGTAATGGTCTCAAGTTGCAGTGGGGGAGTTTTAGATTGGATATTAGGAAAAACTTTTTCACTAGGAGGGTGGTGAAACACTGGAATGCGTTACCTAGGGAGGTGGTAGAATCTCCTTCCTTAGAAGTTTTTAAGGTCAGGCTTGACAAAGCCCTGACTGGGATGATTTAGTTGGGGATTGGTCCTGCTTTGAGCAGGGGGGTTGAGAAGATGACCTCCTGAGGTCCCTTCCAACCCTGATATTCTGTGATTCTATGAACACACCTCACTCTCCCTAAGAGGGTGTGAACATGGGGGCTGACCTGAAATGTTCTCATTAAACTGTATTTTGGTATGATCGCTGGACTTGTTTACCAGCTGAATGAATGTATGAGATTTGAATTAATAAGTAGTAACAGCAGATGTTTTGTCTAGGAGTGGGGTGCCAGGACATCCTTGAGGTATTTGTCATATACCCCTGCTCTGTTCTTTTATGAAAGGGGGAGCAATGTGACCGATATGAAAATTTCCTGTAATATCCTTGAAAAGCTTTAATGAATTGAGTTTTAGTATCTTTGGGGTCCATTATACTAAATGCAACATTTATGTATTACTGTGGGCTGGTATTGTATGTAATGTCTCTAGGTAGGAGATGTGACATAAGGCCTGGATAACCAAAGGACTACATTGAACAATGTGCCAGAAAAGAATGGACTATTGGGACAATATGTGTGAAATGGATTTCACGGAAAATATCTAGGGAGAGGTTAATGCAAATCCACCTCTGATTATGCAACAACCCAGCCTTTTGAAGCTACGCTCTGAGAAGTGGGCCTTTGTCTGCTGATCACTCCAAGATCAAAGGCCCAAGCTGTATAAAGGTAAAATTGAACAATTTATGGTGGTTCTGGTTCTAAATCTCAGACAGTCATGAACTTGTAATCATGGGGAAAACTCAGTTGAGGATTTTGAAGGACTGACATCTACCAAAGACCAGGGTTGCAGTTTGGGTGACTTCTGATAAGCTTTTTAGCATGCGTGTAGGTTCTTTTATTTTTTTTAAATAGATTTTCTCTATAATACTTTCATAGAATCATAGAATATAAGGGTTGGAAGGGACCCCAGAAGGTCATCTAGTCCAACCCCCTGCTCGAAGCAGGACCAAATCCCAGTTAAATCATCCCAGCCAGGGCTTTGTCAAGCCTGACCTTAAAAACCTCTAAGGAAGGAGATTCTACCACCTCCCTAGGTAACGCATTCCAGTGTTTCACCACCCTCTTAGTGAAAAAGTTTTTCCTAATATCCAATCTAAAACTCCCCCACTGCAACTTGAGACCATTACTCCTCGTTCTGTCATCTGCTACCATTGAGAACAGTCTAGAGCCATCCTCTTTGGAACCCCCTTTCAGGTAGTTGAAAGCAGCTATCAAATCCCCCCTCATTCTTCTCTTCTGCAGGCTAAACAATCCCAGCTCCCTCAGCCTCTCCTCATAACTCATGTGTTCCAGACCCCTAATCATTTTTGTTGCCCTTCGCTGGACTCTCTCCAATTTATCCACATCCTTCTTGAAGTGTGGGGCCCAAAACTGGACACAGTACTCCAGATGAGGCCTCACCAATGTCGAATAGAGGGGAACGATCACGTCCCTCGATCTGCTCGCTATGCCCCTACTTATACATCCCAAAATGCCATTGGCCTTCTTGGCAACAAGGGCACACTGCTGACTCATATCCAGCTTCTCGTCCACTGTCACCCCTAGGTCCTTTTCCGCAGAACTGCTGCCTAGCCATTCGGTCCCTAGTCTGTAGCTGTGCATTGGGTTCTTCCGTCCTAAGTGCAGGACCCTGCACTTATCCTTATTGAACCTCATCAGATTTCTTTTGGCCCAATCCTCCAATTTGTCTTTCACATTAAGAATAAATGCACTTGCTTATAAAAAAAAGTTTGTGGCATAACTAAAAACTTCATGCCATCGTGCTGTCCATGGCCTTCGAAGAGAAAGCAAAGCACAGATGCTGGCCTGGTTAGGCAGTCTGGCTTGCCGGGAATATCATAGTGTTGGCAGGAAACTTGTGCAGCCTGGAGAAGCCGGTCAGGAGGGAAAGAGATGTGGGTTTCTATCTAAGAGAGAAGACGGCTGAGCAACCAGGATCCTAGAGTGGGTGTCCTCAATGGATAAAGAGGGCGGGGGGGAATACAGGTACAGTTGTCCTGGCACTAGCCACTGTCGGAAGACAGGATGCTGGGCTAGATGGACCCTTGGCTTGACCTAGTAGGACCATTCTTAAGTTCTTATGAACTGTGACACTTTTGATTTTGTCACACATCACATTATGATAACAAAATTAGCAGTATACAAAATCATTGTGGCCCATGCTAAATGGATGAAAGACTGTTTACCTGATAGACTGAAAAAAGTAATTGTAAATGGAGAATCATCATTCTACGGAGATGTTTTTAGAGGGTCTCACAGGGAGCTGCTCTTGGCCCAATGTTATTCAATAGCTTTGTCAATGATCTGGAGAAAAATCATTGATGGTAAAATTTGCAGATGACACAAAAATTGCAGAAGTGGTAAATAATGATGGTGACAGGTCAGTTAGACACTGACCTGGATCACTTGCTAAAGTAGGCTCATTTGAAAACATGCTTTTTAATTCAGCCATATGCAAGGTCATAGGTTTAGGAACAAAGAATTGGGTCACACTTACAAGATGGGAGACAGTATCCCGGAATGCAGTGACAATGAAAAGGACTTGGGGATAATGGCAGACAATCAATTCTATAGTTGAGGGCTAATGTGACCCTTGGTTACATAAGCAGGAGAATATCAGGTAGGAATAGGCAGGTGTTGTTACCTCCGTATACCGCCTTAATGAGACAATTACTGGAATACTGTGTGCAGTTTGGTGTCCACATTTCAAAAAGAATGTTGAAATACTAGAAAGGATTCAGAAAAGAGTTACAAGAATGGTTCAAGGTCTGGAAAATGCATTACACTGAAAGACTAAAGAAGTTCAGTCTATTTAGGTTATCCAAACGAAAGCTAAGAGCTGATTTGATCACAATCTACACGTACCTCCAGGGGGAAGAGATTTCTTTTTCTGTGATTCATTTTCATAAAGAAACAGACTATGAAAAGCACAAAAAGGAAAATGACTTACAGCTCATTTGGTTCCAAATACACGTGCTGCACAGGAGTGCCAACAGAATTATGCAATTTTACAACCTATCAAAACTGCAAGACCACATGGTACTATTACATAGACAATGTTAGGATGGGGGTAACAGTAACAGAAGACATATCTGGGTAGGGAGAGGAGGAAAAAAAGAGGAGGGGTTAAGAGAAATGGAGGTCTAGCATCTTTTCAGCCATCTCAACTTTTTTAATCCAAAAATATCTCAAAATGGGTCCACATTTCTTCAAATTCATTTAATTGCTCTCTACGGTTAAAAGCTATTATTTCCCTGGCTTCTCCCCCAGTCAAGTCCAAGTACCACGGCACTACTCAAGGCATAAGCCTACTCTTCCATTTTTTGCAAAATCATGTGTTGATAGTGGATGGCTATTTAATCTACAGGAGATGACTTAACAAGAGGTCATGTTTGGAAGCTGGAACTAGAGAAATTCAATCTAGAAATAAGGTGCAAATTTTTAACAGTGAGAGTAATTAACCATTGGAACAACTTACCTAGGGATGGGGTGGATTCTCTGTCACTTGACAGTCTCGATTTCTGTCTAAAACATGTGCAATAGCTCAAACAGGGCTTGCTGCAAAAATCAGTGGGTAAGGTTCTGTGGCTTGCAAATAAAGGTCAAACTAGATGATCATAATGGTCCCTTCTGGCCTTAAGATCTATTAATCTGTATAGGAGGAGTGAATGCCCTGGCTGTGATATAGGAGGAGAGGGCAGGGAGGAGGGAAGGATCAGGGTGCTCTGGTTATGACAGAGGAGGCAGTGGGGTGGTTATTTGCTAGGAGGGATGGGGTAGGAGCGCTGGTAAAGAGGAGGGAGCAGTGCATTCCCCACAGAGGAGGTAATGTACTGTGCTACCTTTACCCTTGCCCAGCGGGGGAGCCCCTCTGCCAAGTCCTGGTGCTGTGGGCTGGGAGGGGAGGCCCTAGCACTCCTCTTCTCCCCCCCCCAGCCCCAGGCAGGGGATCAGCGGGGAGGGGGGCTGCAGTCCAGATGCAGGAGTTCTCCACGGGGAGTGGGGCTGCAGGGGTCCACAGGAATGTACAGCACCTCCCTCTGTGCTCTCTAGGCTGGGCCCTGCCCTGGCACTAGGGGGTTGGCGGGGGCAAGGGCAGACGCTTCCTTTGCTGGCTACAGCCCTGCAAACCTGCGAGCTATTCCTGAGGGTCACCCTGAGCCCTTCAGTCTTCTCTGCCTCAGGACATGTGCCCTATTGGAGAGGGGTCCTTTCCCTGAGGCCCCTCCTTAGGACATATCTGGTTGCACCCTGGTGGGGTAGGGTGTTATAACTATTTAGATGGGGGTGGGGTGCTCTGGTTGTTACAGAGATGGGAGGGTGAGTGGGGTAGGATTCTTTGGTAAATACAGGGGGTGTGTGGGTGTGATGGTTGCGGGGAGGGGTGAAGTGTTCTGGTTGTAACAGAGGAGGCGGTGGGTAGGCTGGTTGGGGGGGAAGGTGCTGTGGTTGTAACAGGAGTTGTGGGGATACAGTGCTCTGGCTGTTATGGAGGAGTGGGGTGGGTTGGTGGGGAGCAGGGTGTTCTGACTGTTACACAGGGGTGGGGTGGTTGGCTGCTCTGGCTGTTACAGAGGGGATGAATTGGTTGGGGTACAGGGTGCTCTGGCTGTTATGGGGCAGTGAGTTGGTTGAGGGAGGGGTGTGTGGCTGTAACAGAGGAGGGGACAGTGGGAGAGTTGGAGGAGGAGGGGGGTGCCCTGGCTGTTACAGAGGAGGGGGTCTGAGGGTAGGGTGCTCTAGCTGTTGTAGGAGAGAGGTGGGTTGGTTGGTTGTGGTAGGGGGCTCTGGCTGTTAGAGGGGTGGGAGTGCTCTGGCTGTTACAGAAGAGGAGTGGCAGGATGCTCTGGCTGTTACAGGAGAGGGGTGGGTTGGTTGTGGTAGGGTGCTCTGGCTGTTAGAGGAGAGGGGTGGGGGTGCTCTGGCTGTTAGAGGAGAGGGGTGGGCTGGTAGGGTGCTCTGGCTGTTACGGGGCGGGGGGATCATTGCTGAGAGCCCTGGGTTTGGCGCTCGTTGTGTCTGGCGGTCACCTGCCTGCGGGGAGAGGGCGCACGGCAGGACAAGGGGTGGCAAAGGCTTTTCTCCAGTCCCGCCGGCTGCCGGTTGCAAGCCGCAGACGCGCTGCCTGCTCCGCCCAGCGCCCGGAGCCCCCCAGCAGGCGGACCCGAGCGAGCCTCTCTTTCCCTTCGCCCTTTCCTGCAGCGGGAGCCCGTGCCACGGAAAGGGGGGCGAGCGGGGAGCCGGCACAGCGTCCCCCCCGCCCCAGCCAGGGAGGCAGACGGGAGCACATGGCAACGGCAGGGAGCAGCGGCTGAAGGGAGGCAGCCGTAGCGAGGCTCTTGCCTAGACTCACTTCGCTTCCCGGCGCCCGGGCGGGACTCGGCCGCGGGGCATTTGGCGGGGGGAGCGAGGGGCAGGCCGCGGAGAAGACCCCGGGAGCGCGTCTCGCCGGCGGTTCGCACCCCGCGCAGGCGGTCCCCTGGGCGCGCCAACGGAGCGCGCAACCCGCCCAGCCCCGAGCTGCTCCTTGGCCACCAGACTCCCGGGCCAGCCAGCCATGGACCTCAACGCGTCCTCCGCCCCGGCGGGGGGCAACTCCACCTCGGAGCTGGGGGGCGGCGCCTGGAGGAGCCGGGAGCCCTTCTCCATCTTCAGCATCCTGGTCCTCACCCTGCTGGTCCTCCTGACCGTCGCCACCTTCCTCTGGAACCTGCTGGTGCTGGTGACCATCCTGCGGGTCAAGACCTTCCACCGGGTGCCCCACAACCTGGTGGCCTCCACCGCCCTGGCCGACGTGCTGGTGGCGGCGCTGGCCATGCCGCTGAGCCTGGTGAGGGAGCTGTCGGCCGGGCGGCGCTGGCGGCTGGGCCGGGCGCTGTGCCACGCGTGGGTCTCCTTCGACGTGCTGTGCTGCACGGCCAGCATCTGGAACGTGACGGCCATCGCCCTGGACCGCTACTGGTCCATCACCCGCCACCTGCAGTACACCCTGCGCGCCCGCCGCCGCGCCTCCAGCGCCATGATCGGCCTCGCCTGGGCGCTCTCCGCCCTCATCGCCCTGGCGCCCCTCGCCGGCTGGGGCGAGACCTACAGCCCCGCGCTGCAGCGCTGCCAGGTCAGCCAGGAGCCCTCCTACGCCGTCTTCTCCACCTGCGGCGCCTTCTACCTGCCGCTCGGCGTCGTGCTCTTCGTCTACTGGAAGATCTACAAGGCGGCCCGGTTCCGGATCGGCGGGCGCCGGGGGAACGCGGTCCTGCCGCAGTCGGAGAGGGGCCCGGTAAAGAGCCGCGGCGGGCGCCGCTGGGCGGCACGGGGAGGGGCGGGAGGAAGGGGCCAGGCGGGCACAGCTGGGCGGCACGGGGAGGGGCGGGAGGACAGGGGGCCCGGCGGGCACAGCTGGGCTGCATGGGGAGGGGCGGGAGGAAGGGCCAGGCGGGCCCAGGTGCGCGGCACGGGGAGGGGCGGGAGGAAGGGGGCCCGGCGGGCACAGCTGGGCGGCACGGGGAGGGGCGGGAGGAAGGGGCCAGGCGGGCACAGCTGGGCGGAACGGGGAGGGGCGGGAGGGAGGGGCCCGGCGGGCACAGCTGGGCGGAACGGGGAGGGGCGGGAGGGAGGGGCCCGGCGGGCACAGCTGGGCGGAACGGGGAGGGGCGGGCGGGAGGGAGGGGCCCGGCGGGCACAGCTGGGCGGCACGGGGAGGGGCGGGAGGAAGGGGGCCAGGCGGGCGCCGCTGGGCGGCACGGGGAGGGGTGGGAGGACAGGGGGCCAGGCGGGCACAGCTGGGCGGCACGGGGAGGGGCGGGAGGACAGGGGGCCCGGCGGGCACAGCTGGGCTGCATGGGGAGGGGCGGGAGGAAGGGCCAGGCGGGCCCAGGTGGGCGGCACGGGGAGGGGCGGGAGGAAGGGGGCCCGGCGGGCACAGCTGAGCGGCACGGGGAGGGGCGGGAGGACAGGGGGCCCGGCGGGCACAGCTGGGCTGCATGGGGAGGGGCGGGAGGAAGGGCCAGGCGGGCCCAGGTGGGCGGCACGGGGAGGGGCGGGAGGACAGGGGGCCCGGCGGGCACAGCTGGGCGGCACGGGGAGGGGCGGGAGGAAGGGGCCAGGCGGGCACAGCTGGGCGGAACGGGGAGGGGCGGGAGGAAGGGGGCCCGGCGGGCACAGCTGGGCGGCACGGGGAGGGGCGGGAGGGAGGGGCCCGGCGGGCACAGCTGGGCGGCACGGGGAGGGGCGGGAGGGAGGGGCCCGGCGGGCACAGCTGGGCGGCACGGGGAGGGGCGGGAGGGAGGGGCCCGGCGGGCACAGCTGGGCGGCACGGGGAGGGGCGGGAGGAAGGGGGACAGGCGGGCACAGCTGGGCGGCACGGGGAGGGGCGGGAGGAAGGGGGCCAGGCGGGCACAGCTGGGCGGCACGGGGAGGGGCGGGAGGACGGGGCCAGGCGGGCACAGCTGGGCGGCACGGGGAGGGGCGGGAGGAAGGGGCCAGGAGGGCACAGCTGGGCGGCACGGGGAGGGGCGGGAGGACAGGGGGCCAGGCGGGCACAGCTGGGCTGCACGGGGAGGGGCGGGAGGACAGGGGGCCAGGCGGGCACAGCTGGGCGGCACGGGGAGGGGCGGGAGGAAGGGGCCAGGCAGGCACAGCTGGGCGGCACGGGGAGGGGTGCGAGGACAGAGGGCCAGGCGGGCACAGCTGGGCGGCACGGGGAGGGGCGGGAGGAAGGGGCCAGGCGGGCACAGCTGGGCGGTACAGGGAGGGGCGGGAGGAAGGGGGCCAGGCGGGCACAGCTGGGCGGCACGGGGAGGGGTGCGAGGAGAGGGGGCCAGGCGGGCGGAGCTGGGAAGTGAAGATGGTAACCTTTTAAACAGTGGCTAATAATTGACTATCAGTGGACCATTTACCACTATTATGGGATAAAAGTTATTCCCATTTTCTCATATTCTTTTGTTTCAATATTCTTAAATGTGTGTGTATATTTATATGTATAAATGGAAAGTGATATGGATGTAGATTAGATAATAATTGCAATATCATAGTCCATTTAAAAAAATCCTAAATTTGAATCCAGTGTGCCTGGGTTTCTCTTTTGGAAAATTGTTAGGATAAAGAAAGAAAGAGAGCTGTATAGTGTGTGCTGGTTAGGGTATGTGTTTAATCTGTACACACTCGGTTGTATGTCTCTCACCCTCTACATACATCATTTGTTCACTCCGTCCATTTTATTTTATTTTAAAAAGTATATACTTAAAATTATGGAATCAAGCAGAACACAAAAGAGAAAAATGGGACAATAATACTTATTCCACAATACTAGTAAATGATCTATTTATTATGTAATTACTGCCAGCTGTTTAAAAAGTTCATATTCTCTCCTTTAAGTTATCTCAAACGTTGATCGTGGTCCTGAAAACACCTACTTGGGTGAATAGTCTCATTGATTTCAATACTACTCATGTAAGTAAGAACTATTCTCCTGGGGAAGAGTTTGCAGGATTAGGAGCCTTGAGGTCCATTAATACATGGGCCTCTAAGAGCCCAGTTCTGTCCCCTTACTCACAGTAGTATCATACTTCACCAATAAGCCAAAATAATTTCAGTGGGGCTGCCTGTGCAGTGAGGTACTACTCACCATGAGAGAGAGAAAGGGTAGTGGACTGAGTTCTAAATTAATTCATCTACGTTCATGTCTACTTTCCTGTCTTTCTACAATCACTGTTTCCTAATACATACCTGTCCTCCTCCCTACTCTGTTCTGAAACTACAGAATAATTCCTGATTGTTTGTTTTCCCCACTTCCTGACCAAGTATTTTCACACTGTATTTTTTTTTAAAGTTGATCTAACCAAACGTGGACTGACTGACAATGTTACAAAATAAGTGTGGTGAGGTACTCAGCCCCATATCCTCCACTGGGCCTGGCTCTGCCAAACCTCACTCATATACAAGCAGTAGAGCCAGCTGAAAAACTTAAACAAAACTTTTCTCCATTGAAAAATGCCATTTTGTCAAGAGCAAAATGTTTTGATGGAAATTTCTTTTGAAGATGTCTTGGGTCCCATTGGGGAGAGAGAAACCTACCCTGAACAGCCAGTAAGCTGGTGGTTAGGGAACTCAGTTGGGATGTGGGAGACCCATGCTCAGTCCTGGTTCTGATTCAGAACCCCCCTATCCCAGGTGAGTACTCTAATCACCAGGCTACTGGCTATTCTGGGGTGGGTGGGTTGATATTTCTCTGGTGAACATTTTTGAAAGGTCTCGTTTTCATTCGGCATCAAAACAAAAACAAATTTTAAACCCTTGAAATGTTTTCTGGCCTGTCGTAGAAATACTTGCATTAACTTCAACTTCAGATTGGAGTAAATTGTACATATCATGTTACAAGGACACGTGTTAAGGTTTGCATTCACCCTAGTGAGTAGTGACAGCATCAGCAGCTTGTAAGAGGCACTTGGCACCTCACAGGACTGGGACCTTATGTCTTTAAATAAAGAGATGCATATGGTTTAAATTGGCTTATAGAAGAAACAGTCATTCCAGAGCTATCGCCTGCACTAAATCAGAAAATGTGTTAGAAAAGATGAGTGTCTCAAGCCTTTGGAAATGCATTCCTCCCCTCCCACCCTTTTGCACCAAATTTCCTGCCAAGTTTACTTCTCTAATTACAAATATGACAAATACGTTGCTTGGGATTTATCTACAACCTTCCCAAAAACAAAAACCAAACTGAATACGTACAACGCATTTGCTCTCCCACAGACACTCATGCAGTAGAAAACTTTATGGGCTATTATTTTGGAAAACTAATTTAATTGAGACAATACTACTAAGATTCTGCAACTCTCATCTTTTTCAGTAGTTTAAACAAAATTAATTCCTGGGGGGTTTTTTTTGTTTGTTTTTAAATATAGGTTGAATCCATGATTGTGATAGTATATTAGATAGTGAGGACTTTACACTGTGGCTGAAAAAAATTAAGCTTCATTTGCAGGTTTAAAAAGCACCATCCTAATCCCCAGGGAAAATCTTTACCACCTGCTGGAAGAGCTAAATGCCTGAGGCAATGCTCTGAGCACTTACTGCTCTAGAGACTTGGTAGGCAAAGAAGACTGCTCAGAAATTAACCTGTGGAGAAGGAAGAAAAATCATGGTGTGGTTTTTGTTTCTTTGTTTGGTTTTTTTTTTTTTGCATAGTTTATTCCTGATGTAAGCGATCGAGATGCACGTGTAAAAAGCTTTGTCCTGGTCACACTGAAGTCAGTGGGAGTTTTGCCATTGGCTTCAATGGGAGCAGGATCAAGTCCAAAATACCACTGGAAAAATACCAGATTGTGGAAGGTTTAGGGAAAAACAAAGGGGATGTAGAGCTGAGCCTTATTCCCAAAACATCACTGTCATTCCACAGGAAGAGCTGAAATGCTTAGATTTTTTTTTTTAAGTTTGCATAAAATCGGGGTATAGCAGAGAATCTGTCAAAAAAAAAATAGGGACCAGCATTTCTGGAGTAAGGGGCATCTCTCTCCCCCCCCCCCCTTAAGTCAGGTGAGCTATTCCTTCTTTCTCCTTCCATGTCCAGGTCCAATTGATGGTACTTTTGTGGTTGGAGCCTGTCTTGACTCTGTCTCCCTTTTCTTGTATCTACTAACTCTCCTGTTTTCTGTCTTTTCTCTATTTGTCTCTCTTCACTTCTATCCCTCATTTCACTTTCTTCTTCTTCCCTTCCCCTTCCCGGTCTCCTCTTACCCCACCCTGTCACATTCTGCATCACTGTTATTCTCCACCAGCCTCGCTCCTTAACTCCTTCTGTACACCCCGTCGACTCTGTCCCCCAGCACTTCTAGAATTCAGTGCTGTAATGCAGCAGGTCTAATGACTAACAATAGAAATGCTATCAGCAATAGACATCAAAGGCTGGTAGTGCTTCTCAAACTGAAGGTGAGTAGTGATAGTGATGCCCATGGGAAGAAGGTGCCATGCTGTACTAGGAGGATTACATATTGTGACACTGCATTAGAACTGCATGCCACAGTTGCAAACCTGAAACCGTGGTAGCCTATTTGGCATTTTTCTAGCAACTGAGATGAAGGAGGAACAGATTTGAAGCCACAGTAGTTAAATGCCATCAAAATTGCCTGAAGAAACTGATGCTCCAGATGGAAGAATTATTATAATTATATCTTCCTTCTGTATAGTGCCTTTCAGCCACCAGACCCAGACCCCAAGGTGCTTTATAGACTGTCAGTGTGCATATAATTATTTATAGAGTAAGAATAATTGTCTCCAGGCTGCAACTTGGCATACCAAGGCCAATTCCTACGCTTAGTTACAAGGGTGTAAATCCGGAATAACTCAGCTGACCTGAGTGTAGTTAATCCAGCGTAATTGTGAGCAGAATTTTGACTAAAATCTGAACCAAGGAGTTTTAAAAAACACTATTAAATGGTTTTCTGTTTTTTTAAGAGGAAGGAAAACGAAATGTCTGAGATCCTTCTATTACATAATGAAGAATATGCAAAAATTCAGGGTTTTCTTTTTTTCAAAACACACAGACACTTATTTCCCACTGAAACCAATGGGAGTTTTGCCTGTGCAAAGACTGCAGAATCAGACCCTGAAATTAGGCTGGTCCTTTTAGATATAATTTCTTTTATAACAACCAAAGACTTGATTCTCTAACCATTACTCATATGACTAGTCCTTTACTTACATGATTAGTTTCAAGGTTCTTGTCACACAGAGCCACAGTCTGTGACATGCTTTTTCACAGTGAGCAATACCTTATCTCTGGTAAGAGGCCTGTTGAAATAAATGAGTTTAGTTTCAGAGCCAGATACTATTAAGAGTGCCATTAAAATCAGTGGGACTCCTTGTGGAATAAGGTATTGCTCAGGGTGAGCAAGAATGGCAGAATCTGGCCGATAAGGATTAGTTACTTGCATGAGACAGTGCTGCAGGATCAGGCCCCAGGTTAAGCATGAAGAGCTAGACGAAAGGGCCCAGATCTTCAAAGGAATTTAGGAGTCTAACTTTGTTGATTTTAATGGGAGTTGGGTGACTGTCTTTCAGGATCTCGGCCAGCTTCTGTTAATACTATTTTTTATAACGTACATACAAAGCGTACACCTTTGTACACTGAAGGCCTGATCCAAAGCTCAAAAGGTTAATGAGTGTCTTTCCATTGACATCAATAGGCTTTGGATCAGGCCTTCTATTCTTACATTCAGAGCTCTCAACTCTACTGAGTTATGCTGCATATTCCACTTTGTAGCTGGTTGAACCTCCCTGTACGACATAATCAGGCAGGGCGGTGTGGGTTTTCCTCTTGGAGCTGCTCTGGGTTCTCTGCCCCTCTCTTCTCCTCCCCTTTCTAAGAGCTTGAGTAATCCTTTTGCAAGTAGTTCCATTGACTGCAATCATTTTGGGCTCCACTAATTCTACTTTGTACCAATGTCCCCAGCAATTTAAACCTGGCAGAGGATTCCTCTAGTGTAAAGTAGCTCTGAAGCTGCTCTGAATTACTCTGGGACCTGGGATGGCACAGAATCCACTACAGAATTGGAGGTTGGGTTGCAAACAGGATGTAGGGTTTGATCCACTTTCCATTGATATCACTTCAATGGGAGTTGGATCAGACCCTTAAGAAGAAATATAACAATTGTTAGGGCTGAAAGGAGCGAAAACATTGTCTTGGCCTGCACCCCCACGCAGGCATTGTAGAAACTGTGGGAGATATAACATCTCCCTGATCGGTTTGCAGAAGCGATGCTCCATGTCTGGATCTTCTCCCTCCAGCCATTTGTGCCATCCAGGATCTCCTTACATTGCAATAATCACCTTTGGCTTTAAAGCCTCTGTGTTCATGAGGTAGCATAGAGGAGCCTCAACACAGCCAAGGCTCAGGGCCAACATTTTGTTGTATCAAGTGTAAGAATGCAGCTGCCCAGGAAAACACCCCTGGTCAGCTAGAAATCAGCTGTAAGGTATCAAGTATGTAGGGTGATAAGAGTTAGAATGATGGAAATCATTCTGGAAAGTTATCTTCCACTTTTCATACAACTCCGTTAGGCCCCAGTTAAGAAAAGCACGTGCTTAACTTCCATGTTCAAGCACTTTGCTGAATCCGGGCCTTAATTTTCTTTTTGAGATAATGTTAAATATTCACAGAAGGCCTGTAAGTCCAAATTGTATGTGAGAGATCTCTGATTCTTAAAGAACCTTTTGGTGATTTGATGACAGTATGGAGCAATCTGTTCCTCTCTCTGCTCACCTCAGGCTCATTTGAGGATGAAACTGTTCCAAAGCTATTGCGCTAAACTAGGGCAAATCACATTTAAATACCTCCAGTCTGCTGGAGTTCATGCAACAGTACAGAACATTCCTCAGAAATGTGGACCTTTCAGACACATCACAGCCATTGAATAAGACACAATGCCATTGTTTGCAGAAGCAATAGACTGCAATTTGTACTTTTATTATTTAATATTCATATTGGAAGAACAGTGCTCAGAGACCCCAAAGCAGCATTAGGGCCCAAAAAATTCATTGGTGAACCACAAACAGTATCCATGGGAAGTATAAATTATTTAAATCCAGAGAAATATTAGAATTCAGCCTAAATCAATAGGAGAATTTCTGTTGATTTCAGTGGGATCTGGATCAGACTCCACATGCATACTGCATTAGCAGCAAAGCATCTGAAGTATGTTGTGCTGTAGGCAAAATTTAAACAGTGGGTGACATCTTTCTCCCACCAAAGAATCCTGGGGAAGGGAGAAATAATCAATTTTGGATGTGTTTCACCAGCCGTGTGCTTCCCAGAGAAAGAGATGATTCATGCAAAGTGTGAAGAGTACATTTATTCCTATATAGACAAACATTTTAAACCTCGACAAGTGGAATGAAATTGATTGCTGCAGACTGTTCTAAAAGGTGCCCCAGCCTGTGTCTGTGCATCTGCCTTGGCAGATGTTCGAGCAGATAATCAAAAATGATGAGAACAAATAACTCTGCTTAAAACCAAGCAAGGCAACCTGGAAAGAGACACTGATCTGCTAGCCTTAATGTGACTTGTGACACCAACCAAAACGGCCAGGGAATTCAGTGTGAACACTTGGTTCTAACTTAGTACTCAAGCCTCTTTTATTTGTGCTGACAAATATTTCTGATGCTCTCAATGCTTTATCTCAGCTGCATTACTGCAGCAGGTTATACCACCCTCCTCCCCAGTCATGTAACACTGAACTGGCTTCTGCCTCTGGCATACACACAAGGGTCTGATTCTTATTTGCCCTACGTCTTGTATAATGAAGTACACTTGTGCAAAGTGGGTGTAAAAGGCCACCTGTCATGCAGTGGCTGGCCCTTTAAGAGGAGTTGGGCATAGCCCCACCTGTGACTAATCAGCTGTCTCCCAGCTGATGCCCTGAGGCCAGGGATCAGGTGATAGCTTGAAGATTGCCTGAGGCAAGATCCACAAAGGTGACATAGGCATTGCAGTGTCTTATTTTTAGGCATGCTGCTATCCAGCAAAATCCATAGCCCTGAGTTAGGTGCCTAAGAAAGGGATTCACAGAAACCAACAAACTGAGCAGGGGGAAGTGCCAAGGAGAGGGGCAGACCTTGGGCTGCTCCTTAAAGGTAGTAAGGACCCCAACTCTACTCAGGATTCATTGCTGTGACCCCTCTTCTGGATTTAGGCACCTAAACTAGGTCGGTCATTTCTCAAGGGGTGTCAGGGTCCATCCCACCTAATTATATCGAACAGCAGTTAGGCCAGTCTCCTGAAACGTGGGAGACCTGTTTGCAAATCCCTATTCTGACTGATCTGGAGCAGGGCCATGCACCCAGATCTCCCATAGCCCAGGTGAGTGCCCTCACTGTCAGGGTACTGGGTATTCTGTGGTGGGGGGTCTCTCCATCTCTGCTGTTGCAGTGTGTATAAATAACTTTTTCATTGGGCTAGAGAGAGAGAACATGAGCAACTCGCTGTAGCCCAGTTGTTAGAGCACACCCCTGGCATGCGGGAGCATGAGGTTCAAATCCCTGCTCGAAGCAATGTAAATGACCACACAAGGCAGTGGAGTATCCGTGCCAGAATTTCTGCATGCCTCATCCTATACACAGTTCCTACACTCCACATACAAAGCTTCCAGGAACCTTAACTGTAGTATGGGAAAGAAAATGCCGTGAACTGATAGACAGCGGACCTCTGGCTGTACCTCATAAGGAAAGGTTTCAGAGTAGCAGCCATGTTAGTCTGTATCTGCAAAAAGAACAGGAGTACGTGTGGCACCTTAGAGACTAACAAATTTATTAGAGCATAAACTTTCGTGGGCTGTAGCAGAGGGAAATGGGCTGTAGCCCATGAAAGCTTATGCTCTGATAAATTTGTTAGTCTCTCAGGTGCCACACGTACTCCTGTTCTTTTCTCATAAGGAAAGTTTAAGTATAGTAAACCAGCAGTAGATTCCTTCATCCAGCTCTTCCTTACAAGCATGCAGAAGTAGTAATTGTCCAATGTTTGTCACTAATTTGCACTCACATAATGTGTTCTGAGCCCTTTTTGGAGACCACGATTAAAGCTATACAGAGTTAGCCCTCTTGCAGACAAATTATGTGACCCCTGCTACAGGAGTCCCATCGTATTTACATTTTTCCTCTACTCCTTCCCCAGCAGCCCTAATCACTTGGCACTTACATTCTGCAGTCATGTCTCACGTCTCTGGGTGAAGATAGGGATATCCATCTTGATGAGTGATAGTTTAGCATTTGCCAACATTTCAGTCTCTTGGTTGCTACTGTCCTCATATTAAACAGAGCGTCAATAGCTATTATAAAGTTTACACACACAGGAGGAATACGTATGTAAAACACATAGCTAATTTCTGAATGAGGGTGCCAAGTGCTCACAACTCCTATTAAATTTTCACTTCTGTGGGAGTTTTAGGGCCTCAGGCCCTAAATGGTGTGTGTTTTATTGTGCTGTCCTCAATTGTATTGTCTAGCAGAGCTGAAAACATACAGATGCTCTAATTGTGACAGAGGTGTATTTTCTATGGGTAAAAACTGGGTCCATGCTGCATGATGGTAAGGCACCCATTAATTCTCATTGTCACTCAAACCAATCTGCATTCACTCTGCAAGGGAAACCATTCCTCGCCCTTCCAAACAGCTCTTGGTGTTCCTTTTGTCTCTTTTCACTGCTCTAGAACCGCTGAAGTTTCTACACGCTTTGTGGAACTGCTGAGGGGTAGAGGGCATGGATTGAAGGGTTCTTGAATTGGTGTCTCCCACCAAGCAAAATTGGTATCTTTTGTGAGGTTGGGAGTAGAGCTGGTTGGAAAATAGTTCTTTTCCCCCTGTGTGAAGACAACTTTGAAAACCGAAATGCTTTAATTCAACATTGTGGTGCTTCATGGGAGTTGTAGCTGGGGGGGGCATTGTGCTCCCATTCTCCTCTATGGGCTGGGCTCTCTGGCCAGACTACTTGCCCCATGATGCACCATTTCCTCCCCTCTTGGTGTGGGGAGAGGGTGCATGACAGGAGTCCCTGGACACGGCACGCAGGGCGAGATGTAGCCCTGCCTGAGAGCCCAGAGAGGAGAATTGAAGCATAAACACTGGAACAACAGTTCGCATGAGGCACCACAATGGCAGTTTGAATAAAAATATTTCAGTTTTCTGTTGAAAATCAACCCCCCCCCTCCAGTTTTTAGGCATTTGGGTTTTCGATGAAATATTGAAATTTGCCACAGAAAGCAGACACTTTCCCTGTAAAAGTCAACCCCCCAAAAGCAAAAAAAAAAAAAAAAAGTTTGATGGAAAAGTTTTCCATTCGCTGTAGTGGGGAGTGTTGTCTTCTCCCCTTTCCCGCCTGTGCCCACCCTACCTTTGGGTGGTCAGGCAGGAGTGCCGTCTAAGGGGCTCATGGCCTCTGGAAGTCCCTCCCCTTGCTTGACGGATAACCAAGAGAAGATGCCCCCCTCCCAGGTCTGGGGGACACAATAATCATTGGCAGCTTTCTCTTCCACTCTGCCTCTGAGCAGCTGGGCTGATCTGAGTGGCCCTAGTGGAAGAAGCCATAGGCCCCCCTCACCAGTGGGTTACAATAACACTTGTGCAACTGCCTCAGAGTCATTGATTGGCCCATCAGATATGCACAGCAGCTTCATGGCATGAAATCCATTCCACGGATACTCCAAAGACAGGCTTTTCTCTTTCTTCCACAGAGAGAGTCCAGTTTTGTGACAGTACATCCAAGCCACATGTGTCTACTGTATCTTTGTAACCCATGGTTACAGCACTCCCCCTCATATCAATACACTGATGAAAAGAAACAGAAAAAAACAGCTTCCAGAATTCCTGGGCCATTTTTTTTTATTTAATTATTATTAAACTATTTCAGTCTTCTTTTCTTATAACAAACCAAACAAATCCTAGGTGCCAGCCTATCCACCGAACGAGTGCCAACGTACTATGCATCAAAAGAGAGGAAAGACCAGTATACCTGTGCTCCTCTGTAGCACTTACCTTTCCAACACGATTAGACGCCCAGTAGTTTTAGCACTTCATGGCATTTGCTTTTAGCATGCAAGGGCTGGCGCCTGGGCCGTTTGCGGTAAGCGCACAGATGTTATGCTGTCATTTAAAAAATAATAATAATACTTTGACTCAAACAAACTGTTTTGGTAAAGAATCCATGTTTGCTTTTGTTTTGAGGTGAAAGAAGCTTCCCATGAACCACAGATGGTGTTTACAGCTCGCCACGCGACTGTCACTTTCCAGACAGATGGAGAAACATGGAGGGAACAGAAAGAGAAAAAAGCAGCTTTGATGGTTGGCATTTTAATTGGCGTTTTTGTGCTTTGCTGGATACCTTTCTTTATCACAGAATTAATAAGCCCCCTCTGTTCCTGCAACATTCCACCCGTCTGGAAAAGCATCTTTCTCTGGCTTGGCTACTCCAATTCTTTCTTTAATCCTCTTATTTATACAGCATTTAACAAAAATTACAACAATGCCTTCAAAACCCTTTTTGTGAGACAGAGATAAAAGAGGGATGGTTCCATTACCATGTCATGCACTGACTTAGTGGAGGGAGTATGTGCCTGTGAAATGTCTGATTGTAAAGAGCAGCTGCTGTCTAAAGGGATTTTGCAGCAGTGAAGATGAACACTGAACACCTGTGTGTTGGGACACAAACCTACTTACCCTGTACAGTCTCCCATTGAAATGCATGTACACTGGGCTGTACTGAGGAAAGACGATGATAGAAGACTGAAGGGGTGAATGTTTCCCTTCTCTAGGATTTGAATCAATCTGTGCTCAATTCTGGAAGAAGTGAATTAAAAACATCTAGCATCACACGTGTCCAATCTAACCAGACTAATCCCCTATTAGGCCAACTCTTGCTGTCATGTACTAGAATCTTCTTAATGGGCACAGGCATCAATGGAAACTCTGCCAGGTAAGCAACAGCTCTGATTGATTGGTGCACAGTCCTGATGCTAGTTTACTTTTAGGAATGTCTTTGGGGGGGAAAAGGACAAATGCATTTTGATATCATTTTTGGAAATATTTGAATAAAATAAATTGGACTAAGTTAAGCAGCCCTATTAGAGCAAGAACGAAGGGCACAGCACTCGTGCTAGCAAGCATTGGGCCGCTCCTGTAAATTTATTATTACAGGTGAACCCTGCGTTAACTGAAACTGAAGGTCAATTATGTCCCCTTGGGTTACAGGAGTGGAGTTTTGGGGCCAGTTCCCCAATTGGTGTAAATCTGCACTGTTCCAATAAAGTCAATTTATACCAGTTGAGGAGTTGGTCCTGAGGTTTTAATCCATGCAGTTCTCTTAAGCTCTGTCGCTCCCAGTTTTCTGCACCCATGATGTGCTCCAGGTTTGGAATGTCTCCCTGATACCTTTGTACAGTTGCGGTTTACATGTATTATTTTTTTACAGCACTCCTGTAAACAGGCTTGGCAGAAACACCTGTGCCACTTACCTATTCTTGTGTGTCGCTGCAGAGCATCTCACACAGTCTGATCTCTGGCCATCATCAAGTTACTGAGCATATCTATCAGGGTGCTGATTGCATGGATTCTACCGTCACGCTGCACAAAGCCACAGCATTCTAGCACAATTTTTCTAAAGGCTTGGATTCCATGTTTGTTTTTTATTAGGAGGGATTCAAATTAAGTCTTTCCATCTCACCACAGCAGTGTTATTAAATGTCTGTAGAGGAGGTTCTGACAATGAAAAAAATGATGCAGAATATGTGATCAGCCATAACTTGTTTTACTTTTCTTTAAACAAAGCTCATTGCAGTGTACCTGAAAAGGTTTCATAGTGCTGAGGGGAAGCCAAAATGACCTCTTCCTTCTCATCGAAGGCTTAACTTTCATAGAATTAAAACTGGAATGGGGTGCTCCTGCTTTTCAGAGAATATACAGAACTAGAGATCTGTTCTCTCTTTTGTACACCACTCTTTGGGAAGGTCAGAGGAATCATTACCAAGCTCACAGCTCCACACTGGGTGAGTTCAACCGGAGTGGTTATATGGGTATTGTGGTCATCTCACCCCCATGCAGCCCATGGGCAGCTAGGATACCACTGTGCTGCACTAGGGTGCAGTACAGAACTTCAGAGGGACTTATATATGCCCCTCTTGAACTTGACAGAAGCACACACTCCTAATTGGAAGACTGGTGTTTCATGAAGTTCTGGGATAGTGGCTCTGGGTTGCAACACCAAACTCAGAGTGTACTAGGCAGGTCCAGGGAGACCCCTCAGGATACTAACCAGAATCCAGGTATAAAGAAACCTCCAGCAGAATGCTTTTCCTTGTTCTCTGTAGTACTTTTTAAATCTCTTTACTGCCATAAGCACTTAGGAGTGAACTTCGAGTATTGGAAGAGAAAAGAAGAGAAGTCTCTTGTGGCCTTTCTACTCTAGTTGATATTTAGATCTAAAATAGATGGGAAGAGAAGCAGAAGAATTATACACAAGGACCATGGATGGGATTTGAAGAGCATAAATCCACCAACAAGCTTCCCTTTCCTCCTGTGATGCCTTGGGTAGTTATGGTCTGCTGACCCATTAATTTAAATGCGAGGGGCTGTTAGTAGGACATTTTCAGGCCACACTGCTGCTCCAAGTCTGCTGACTTTCAAGGTACACAGGAAAGTTTCTCTTGTTACAGATTTTCCCCCCCAAAGAATTTGGGTTTTTTTGGTAAGAAATTAAGATTCTCCCCCACTCCTGGCAGAAAGTGGAAAGGAGAGCTGAGGCTAGATCCTCAGCTGGTGTACATGGGCATAACTCTACTCATTTCAGTGATGCAACATTGATTTACACCAGCTGAGGCCCACAGTTCTTCAGTTGGTGGTGTGTCAATACACAGAGCCAGCTAACTGATGTATTTTTTTAATTGTACATGCACTGATAGTTTTCTGATCAACACATTTTATAAATAAAAAAAATGAAACTCTCTCTTTGTGATCATTTGCACTCTGACAGCTCCTACTAAAGGGAATTACTAGATTCGCTAATTAAAAGTCAAATATTTACACAAGGCATGTTGTTTAAAGAAAGACCCTAGCAAGTGAGAGTTCACATGAGTATTTCCTTCCTTCATTTAAAGGAATGACCATCTTTATCTACTAACAAGTAACTTTTCCTCATGAGCTGTAGTTGGTATCTACAAGGAAGAAAGGATTGGAGACAGAGTTCTTAAGTGTTAGCGCAAAGGGCCAGGAACCAGTCACTAGCTTCTATGCCTTGCTCTGAAAGCAACTTTCTTTTTGACCGGAGGCAGTCACCTAACTTTTCTGTGCCTCAGTTTACCAGCTTATTTTGAACTGATATAATTATATCAGGAGTATTGGGAGGCTTGAAAGGGCTGAACTGTACTATACAAATCCACAGTTGTTTTTATGTAATGGTAGTGGCCTAGGGACCTCATCTGAGAGTGAAACCCCATTTTGCTGGGTGCTGTACATATATGTAAGACAGTCCCTGCCCAGAAGATCTTGCAATCTAATAGATAAGATTGATAAAGGGTGGGAGAAAGGACCTATTAATCCCATTTTACAGATGGCAATTGAGGGACAGAGGGACTAAGGGCCAGATTTTAAAAAGCACCCAAGGATGCAGATAGGTGCTTTTGAAAATCCTATTAGGCACCTATCTCCATCTTTAGATGCTAAAATAACTTGAAAAAAATCTAGCCCTAAGCAACTTACCCAGACTCACACAGGAAGTCTGTGGTGGTGCTGGGACTTGATGCTTCTGCTCTCACTTGCACCATATTCACAATGGTGTATAACTCAGTGTAGTTCTTTTTGCTTTGTACTGGTGCAAGTGAGATCAGAATCATGTACTATAGATAGAGGAATCATCTTAGTACCATGCTGCCATTTTAAAAAAAAGCTCTTACTATTATAAAAAAAAGTCCAGTACCAGCTTTACGTACTTGTGTTTAGAAGGACAACTGCACAGATCCAGACTTGGAGAACAGACGTTTAAGACTTTTTAATTCATTTATTAAATCAGCCATCCAATAGAATCTAAGCTGAGAGCAAAGGGGATGTGTCATATGGAGCTTATGTTAACATGTATGTTGTTATATGACGTAGCCCTGCTTCTCACCGTTGTCGGTTTTATAGATTTTTGAAGTGCTTATCATCAGTTAACTTCCTGCATAATACAGGCCACAGAGTTTCACCCAGTAATTCAGGCACTGAGCCCATAACATGGTGGAACTAGAGTATCATTTAGAGAGCCATCTAGTCTTGATTTAAAGATTCCAGCTGGTGGATAATTTACCCCATCTCTTGGTGATCTGTTCCAGCTATTAGTTACCCACATTTCCATCTTTATTTCAATTGAAAGAAAAGGGAGAATAAGATGAAGCATAAAATTGTTTTCCCTCTCTTCCACTTCAAGCGTTGCATAGGATTCACCTCTTAAAAATTGCTACTGTGTTGTTACCTTTAGCTCCAGGACAGATTAAAGAACGTTTAGAAGCACAGCTCCCACGTGACCGGTATAAGCATGTATAGCTAAATAGCTTAAAACAGCTACTCTAAAGAAACATCTTTGGCAGTATGTTTAGACATTTGGAGATGGGAAAATAAATGACCACATGGCTAACATGGAGAAGGCTGGTTGTTTCTGCTTGTACTCAGTGAAATATTAGTTTCAATTTTATTTGTAGGCACTGAATTTACTCTTGTTATATTTACTCTACTAAGTATCGCTGGAGCAAAGTAGAATGTCATTGCCAGATTCTGTGGCAAGGACTTGAGAAGTCTGCAGTTAGATGAAGGCTTTTATACTCTGTGCTAATGTAACCCACACACACCTTCTGGGTGTGGTATTCTGTCCCATCTAGTGGCACCAAGTCCACTTAGAGTTAAGTGAGTCTGCTCTACAGCCTTAGCTAACAGCCAGTTGGCTTTTAGCTCATGCAGCAAAGGCTCATGCACTAAGCTCCAGAAGCCCTACGTTCGATCCCACCCGCCAATAACCAGGGTCTGTCAGTGTTACACTAACAGAATACATTGTGTGCTGCAGAGACCCAAAGAATCCAGGGCAGGGGGATGGAAATGCTACTATCAGCTTCTGTATGTGTTCTCTCAGACCCACAGCCAACTACTGTAGAAGTAAGGTTTATTTTCTGTTTGTGCCATCCCATCCATGCTGCCTCTGGCCTCCACAAACAGGACCGCCCACAAGAAAGCTAACAGTAAGTTACACAGGTTTCAGAGTAGCAGCTATGTTAGTCTGTATTCACAAAAAGAAAAGGAGGACTTTTGGCACCTTAGAGACTAACCAATTTATTTGAGCCGATGAAGTGAGCTGTAGCTCACGAAAGCTTATGCTCAAATAAATTGGTTAGTCTCTAAGGTGCCACAAGTACTCTTTCCTTTTTAGTAAGTTACACAGCAATTCATGATCAAGCCTCGGGATGAAACCCAGAATTTCTTGGCTTCTTGCCTGATCTTTCAATCACACCTCACTCTCTCAGGATCGTAAATTTCGTATTGTATTATATTAGTACCACCAAACATTTTCTGTATCAAGATTGATCTAGAGACATAAAAGTCAAAACAACAACCGAGAGCCTGATCCTGCAAATACTTGGAAGAAACTTTACTCATGTGAACAGCCCTTTGATGAAGTGGGTTTGAACACATGTCCTAGAGATGAAAGGCTATCCCAATACCAGTCCCCAGAGTCATTCATTACCACCCCACAGGAAAAAGATTCTCCACTGCTTTGTACCTTGTGTCAGTACTTACACCTGTGCTAAGGAAGCACCCAGGGGTGTAAGTCAGAATTCTCCATTTACCCATTGTGTACAGGTGTAAGTGACTGCACATGGTGTGAGGCTGTAGAGAAACAGGCCCCATCTCTCTGGCAACTCTTTACAGGTTTGTAACCAAGAGTTTCTTTCATAGGAACATCTTGTTTCTTGCATGACTATGTATAACAGCACATCCTTACTGACTATATCTTTTGGACCAGGAGGACAAAGGCACAGTCATATTGCTACTTTGTCACCCAAGTAATCTCACATATTCCTGGATAGCAAGAAGTAGAGAAGAGCTTTTACACATTCAAAACCACCCATTCCTCCTTCTCCCTCCAACACATGTGGCTTAATCCATGGCTACGCGCATGATTAAAGTGACTAACATTTGCAGAAGTCAGCTAAATGGGAGGAGGCAAAATAATGTAATTACATTTTAACCCTTCCCCCATCATTTCCTCTTTTCAGATTAAATGAACATGTTTTAGCAGCGCAGTTTGTGAGGTGCAAAAATAAATCTCCAGACTTTATCATGCTCTGAGTTGCTTTTCTCCAGACTGAATATTTCAAATATTTCCATTCACAAAAAGTAAATAAAATCAACTCATGTGACAGCATTTATTGTCATGGTCTAAAAGATACGTGTCTTACTTTAAGGTCAATCTGAGTGTGTCTCAGTTTCTGACACATCAGGCAAACTGTTATCCTACAGCAATGCATATATTAGTGGGCCACACTAATTAGGTTTACTGAATTGTGAATTAAACCCCTAGAGGAATTTACTAGTATACAATAAATTTGCTGGAAATCTTTTAAATCTTACTTCACAATCCAGAGGAAGGCTTTTATTTTTTAAACTGTTGAATTAATCTTCAGCATGAATCATGGGGCAAAATGTTAAGAAATTGGCTCCAAAATCCCCAGCAGCTAGTTTCAGTTAAGATTTCTCTCTCTCTCTCACCCCCCTCCGCAGACTTGTACTTCTGAGAGTGGAATTTTTAATTGACTTTCAGTGGACAAAATGCAATTTTTTTCCTGATGACAAAATGTGGATCCAAAGTTTAGATTGTAAAATATTTCCTAAATAGAAATGGATTCTCTCATTCAGTGTGTTCCTCACAATTCTCATTTGTATTTCTATATAAATTTACCTTACCATCTTCCTTAATCATTTTGGATGTACAAAAATCAAACACAGGGGAATTAGCATACTGGTCCAAGGTCCATTTAGTCCAGTATCCTGCCTCTGACAGTGGTCAGAGGAAGGTCTAGGTGCTCAGCAGAAGTGGGATAATCTACCCCCACTCAGGGGCAGATTTTACTCATCCTGGTTAACCACTTGGAAGAGCTAATTCAGACTTGCATTTTGCAGAACTGCTTCTTGTAGCTTGCAACAGTCTTATCTAATCTGATTTTGAGTTTTGAAGTAATGGTTCCATTTCCCTTGGGACTCTGCTTGACTGTTCAATTGATCTTTCTGTTCAGATCTTTTCTTTAATGTCTAATCAAACTTTGCCTTCCTTAGCTTCAAACCATTGCTCCTTTTCCTACGGTTTCCAGAGACACAAAATAAATGAATGAAATATTTTTAAACTTCTGATGTATTTATAGACTGATCACATCTCCCCAGATCTTCTCTTTGCCATAACACTCCAAAGAGGATCTCCCTTACATGAATAAAGGACACACACTATGGTATATGAATAATAAAACAGTAACTTCTGAGATTAGATTGGGACAAAAATGTCTTTAATCCACCTAGGCAAACGGGAATGTACATCTGATACCTTACCACTGCAATTCCACCACTGGACAGTAGGTGGAGTATGTAAACCTGCACCTGGCCTCCCCACTACACTGGTGAAATTTAGTCACAGGTGTATGCACTTACTGAACTGGTTAGTCCCACCTGATGTAATAATTATGGGCCTGATCCTGCAGCCACTGAAGTCAGAGTTTTTCAATTTCTGTTACATCAGTGGCAGCAAAGGGCATTCAGCCCTTTGCAGGATATCGCTCTATGGCCAAGCTCATCCTGGCATGCACTGAAATAGTTCATTCTTCTCATTGCACGTTTGCATTTTCTACTCAATGTGAGCCTCTGCAATTACAGATTGCTGTCATGGGAATTTAGGCCGGGGGTAACAACATTTCAATTACTCCCCAAATCATTGCGCACACACAAAACTGAAGAGTTCTCTATGCCAGCACTTCATTAGCTTAAGCAGGTCCCAATACTCAGCCTACTGCCCAGTGCTTTCTTGATTTACTTTTCCTTATTCCATCAATGAAATAGTAATACATCATTGTGTAAAGTGATTTTAACATTTTAATTTCTAGCACAGGCAAGGTCTAAATTGAAATTCATTGTTTCAAAGGAAACTGTCACCCATTTATTTATGACCCTTCCTTGTTTGTAGAACCCACTTAGAAGACTATTTCTTTACTGACTTTGCCCTTCAGTTTGGCAAATGAGCTCATAATACCAAAGCATCTTCAGTCACAATCGTGCAAATCTTTACGCACCTGAGTAGTTCCACGGTGTAAGAGTTGGCAGGATCAAGGCCTTAGGTTACATCCTCATTATGGCAGCACAACATTTAGAAGTTTGTGTTCCTTCAGAACCAGCAGAGTGAGTACACAGTGGCCTTGACCCTTATTAGTTTGTCCTATGCTAAGTGCAAGAAGAAACCAACGCTGGCAACCAAAAATGCTTTCAAGTGCTCTTTGTGTTCTGGTCCCTTTATGGGTCCTCATGTCCCCCAGCATCAGAGAAGCCTCAGGATTTCTCTAACAAATGCTCTGCTTTGCCCATTGGCTATGGGAGGCAAAGAATAGTTGGAACCACACCTTCCTATTCTTCCCCACCCTCCAACATCAGGGGCTGAGAGCAGGGCTAGTGTATGGAGGCTCTGGCATCTCTACTTTAGAGAAAGCTGCTCAACATAGGGGTTATTCCCAAGGGTCTGTTTCTGCTCTCTTGAAGGGCTCTATTTTTGCAAATGGACTGTTTGGTTCAACAAAAACACTTTACTCACACGGTGCTGAGCTTTCTGATTTATCAGATTTTTAATGGGTCAGTATAGAGCTTAATGTTCATCTGTTAAGATTCTTATGCCATTAAGAATAATGTAGAAGAAATTTACGGTGTATACATTTTCAAGATGGACCGATGGACCCATTCAGGAGCCTGCTGATGGGCCAATATGTGGTACTGAACATAGTATCCTACGGTTTTGAAAAAGTTTAAAACAATTTACCAGACAGAATTTCCATGACCTTGCTACACATAAGCTTCCACTTCTCACCCACGTTTACAAAGATTTCTCACTTTAAATGCAGTTCAGTTTCCATAAGTTTTAAGGTCAAATCCTGCTACTGACTTCAATGGGAGTTGGATTAGGCCTTCTATGGTAATTGTTTTACCAGTATTCCTTTCAGTGACAGAGATACACAATTCTGCATTCCCACTGATGATTATGAAAGGCAATCTATCCTGATATGGGCCTCTTTTACATATACTGTGGAGTTTTATTGTTTTTATAAATTTCACAGAGGGGAAAAAAACTCAATACACAAAGGTGGCAACTCAGGTGATTAATGTGCAGAAGTGGCACACTGGAATAAGATACCCATCAGTGTGTGAGATATTAAGAATAAACATTTATACAAGTCAGTGAATGCTGTTATGCATTCTTTGTCAAAAATCTATTAAGGCTTCTAAAGAAGAGACATTTAAATACAACAGCTGCAGATCAATGTTCCAAACATTTTTATTTCACATTCACCTGCCATAGACAGTAATTTAATAGCACTGTTGTCCATGTTACTGAACACAATGAAGAACTTGGGTTTTGTTTTTTGTTTTTTTTTTTAGCAAAAGAGGATGCGTTATACATTAGCAAGTCTAGTCCAAACAACTTGCTGTTTTGTACAAGTTGTCTGAACTATAAAATACTGTATACAGATGTTCTATAAAAATTCACAAGGGGGTTCAAGTTTTTTTAAATTTTCAGGGTCAAATCCTTCTGATGTAAATTGGCAGAGCTTCCTTATCTGTAAAGGAGCTACACCAGTTTTCAGCAGCAGAATATCGGAGCTTAATCTTTCCAAATTGCAGTTGACAGAGAATTTGTGTTGACAGACGTATTTTTCAATCCAACCAGTGATACTTTAAGATCTTAGTGATTAAAATCTAATTTGTCTGGAACTAGTTAATAGCAATCCCCCTCTACATAATGCTGAAGTTTCAAAGAAAGTGGTATACAACAGCTACACTTGCTGTAATAAAAATATAGAAGTCTATAATTTTACATTAGAGAATTATGCAAGTTAAGATTCCATTTGGTTAAGTCTTAACCACCAGCTTCACATTTCTTATTGTCTGAAATCTTATCTATGGCTAAAATGTAAAACTGAAGTAAAATCTGGCTTCTTAGCAGTTGAAAAAAAGTGAAAACAAATTTTCTGTTTCACCTTTGGCTGAATTTATCAAATCACTGCTTTTTTTTTTTTTACTATACTCTCTCTTCATGGTGTCTGGATTTATTTTTTTCAAGTATGTTACAAACTTACAATACATATATATTTTTTCCTGAAGTTAGAACTAGTGCAGTATTAAATCCAAAGTACAAAATAATCCTATCTTCCTCATTGTGGAAAACAAATAAATAAAATTACACAACATTCCTAATTTACTGTACTGCATAATGGAGGTGATCAGGAATAAACAGCCACTGGAACAAGTAATGTAGAACAGAATACATATTGAAAAATAAAGACTTATATAGCAATATACATGTATCTAGGCATTGCAGGTATCACTGTTATCACAGAAAGTATTCAATTTATGGACCGAACAATCAATTATAAAATTCATTGGCTAGAGGAATTCTTCAGGAAGAACTGGCTTTCAGCTTGGATAGCAGCATTTCATTCTTACGGCACTCCTGTTGATAAAAGTAAATAGATTTTTAAATGTTAACTATAATAGTTATGGTACCCATATTCATATCAAGACTAAGCCTCCTACATTGTGAGAGCTGACAAGGAGAAATGCAAAAGGAATCTCCATTTGTCTCTTTAGGGCAACTTTATGGCTCTTTTGTGCTCCTTTGGTGACACAAAAAGGTGATAACATGGGTCAGAGTGGAGCCCAAAGTATGGTTATGAAGTGACTAAGTGACAGTGACAGTGACATCATCTAACTAGTGATTTAAGCCTTCTGACTTTAGTGACAAAAATGATTTTACTAGTTTTTGTGCCTTCCTGCTCTGCAATCCAAGGCAACCCAGAGTGAGTTTGAGTTTTTTTGATCCATGAAATCAATAGAATTGTTAACTTGGTTCCAATGGCAGGATCATTATTACAGGCGATGATGCACAAGGCAGAAGGAATCTAGCTTTATGGTCAGTCCCAAATTGAGTTTATGGTGTTGGTAGTTATGAAATCCATCGTTTTCCTTATAAACCAAACTAATTTGAAATGAAGGTCATTGATACCTGATCTGGAATCCTGCAATGCCTTTTTGCACAGAGTCTATTCTCAGAGAACTACTTCAGCAAGGTCAAGAATTATGAACATGTTTTCTGTTCCCAGTAACGTTACCATTATCCTCCAAGAGACAAAACAGGACATGCCAGGGTGTGGAAATTCCTTCAGAAGATAACTGATAAGGAGGGATTTTTTCACTCTCCACAGAAACTTAATTGCTAGAGAATGGAAACTCCTACCATAGTCATAAAAATTGCTACGCAGCTTGTCAGTCTCCCAGAGATATGTGATGCAAGGCAGGGAAAATAACCCAGCACACCAGGACAGATTAGAGGAAGCAGCCTTTTCTAACATGCAAACCCCAAAGCTCTTTTGCACAGCAGTGCTATTTTGGCATTTGCTCTCAAAGAGACAATAATTAACAGAAGCTCTGGGAAGGCTAAATCAATGAAATATTGATAGTACGTCTGCAATGTTTAGATGACAAGACCGTGCATTTCCTCTTTTTACTAGAGAAAAAATACACACAGTGTAGACAGTGTCACACAATTTAAGAACTTCTACATAAATTGCAGTATCAGAATCTCTACAAAAACCTACTACTCTTCCCCTCTTTTCTTCAAAAGACAGATTTTCATGCCACAAAAGGCTATATGTTAACAATATTCCTATTTATTACTGTAACAACTGCCACCAGGAAACACGGACAAGACTAGTGCCCTTCATACAGAGACAGCTCCTTGCACACATCTTTATCACCTCCATACTGCACTAATTAGAGTCCCTTTTATGGGTTTCCAAAAAAGATTCCATTAGACAACTGCAGTCTATTCAAAAGTTTTGATATCAGTCCATAATTAAAATTTCTTGTACTGTTACCTGAACGATTAAAGAATCGCTGAGTATTTGAAATACACTCCGTCCTATCCTCTGTATTATATATAATCCTTATCAACTATGAAAGAAATACCCAAGTCCAAGAACATTTAGGAAGTCAGGATGCCCTATCTTTGTCAATAGGAAACACAGAACATATCTGGTACAGATCATCATGGCATGTCCCACTGCCAAAATGTTATGTAAACTGAGAAATCATAAATTATGACATGCAAGAGAATGCAAATTTAAATTTTGAATTGCCTCATCTTCCGTTTTCATAAATTACAATTTCCATGTTAATTCCATTATAGAGAAATCACATTCACTGGTCTACAGTAGTTTCCATACAAGGATCTCAAAGCACAACAGCTCAGTGGACTAGCTAAATAGTATACCCATTTTACAGAAGGGTTACGTGCTGGAGCAAACCTATACCTTAGTCCACTGTCAGTGCTACATGGAAGACTCACTAATCCACTTCCTAAAACGTGCCATGCCTCCCAGCATCCATTCCTGTGTATCTGACAAGTCTTTCAAGCATATCATCCAGGATCAGTACCCAAAGAATTTACAATCAATACATAGGATGAGACAACAATCTACACATAGAATGATACAATAATAGATGGATAAAAGAAATCTCTTTTTTCTATGGATTAAGACACGATAATGGTGAAGCAATCCTCATTACCTAAAGGAACAGATGTTGTTACTGTTCGTTAAAAACAAATCCTTAACTGAGCCACTATGACATGCACGTCTAAAAAAAAAAGTAGACCATTAAAACTTAACTCTTCATGATGGGATTTTCAAAAAGTGTTGTCCTAATTCTACATCTATTGAAGTCAATGGTAAAAACACTCCTGACTTCAGTGGGAGCAGAGCAGGTCAACAATTGCTTCTGAAAATCTCACTACCTCCAAGCAGCGAGGAAGACTGCCTTCAACTTACAAGCAAATCAGGCCTGTTCTAATAATTAATTAAAATATTTGTAATTGGAAACCAATTTGCATACCTGTACCAGGGTTCTTCTCAATGAGATTTTAATGAGCTGAATGATGAACTTTTCAAAAATTACAGTTTACAGGCCAAAGAAAGATCTTTTGCTCCACCCCTACTACAAGAGTTCCAGTAATAAAGACCAGTTCTCTCCAATAATAGGAAGTGAATTGGAAAGATGACTGGGGGTTTCCTGAAAGATTAACCCTCTCCTTTGGTTTGACTCAGAGGTAGATAACCCAAAGGACGCTTGTGAAAGTTATCTGACGTGAAAATGTTTCTTGGCAAGCCAACACATCTAGACATTTGCCTGTTAACGATTGGAAGATTTGTGATCCATCTCAAAGTGACCACTTTTGAGCAGGATGGCTTTTAAGATTATTCTTAAACACACCAGTTGTTTTACTGGCTCAAATTCTCTCTACCCAATACAAACAAAAATGCTCTTACCTCTTTAAATTCTTTCACCGTTTTAAAGTAAAGCCTCTGTTTCTCTAGCAGTTCCAGGTATTCATCATTTAACTGGTCTCTTCGCATTTTGTTTTCTTGTTTCTTCTTTTCTATCTGTTTTTAATGTGCACAAAGAATGAAAGACCATGTACTATATAAGTACCAGAAACACCAAATACATTTCCAAGTAGACATTAGAGAAAGATACTTCACAAAAGACACATAATGGACTTGGCTGATTCCTTCAATGCAATAAATATTTAGACCTAGATCTTGCAAAGACTTATTTTGAGTCAATGGAATTACAGTGCACATGTTGAGCATGCATAAGTCTTTGTGAGATCAGGACCTTATTTACAGAATAGCATTCAAATATGGCAGACAATTTATTGAAATTAAAATTACAGGTGAGAAGAGCACCCAAAATATTTGTACAACAAAAAGTTATTGATGCAGTAGTGAAGGTTTGATTTGGCATCTAAGATGGTTGCCTCCATCATCTATTAACTTTGGAAAATCATACACTAATCTGGCAAATTTAATAGAAAAATTTAACTACTCTCAATCTAAGGGTCAGGAACAAAAAGTTTTAGATAAGTACTCTGACATTTTTAATGCAAATATTCTATTTCTTGATGCTTTCTGTCTCCAGCCAATGACTCCAGATGGTGTGTTGTAAGTAAAAAATGAACCCGCATTTAAAAATATAACATTCTTCATGTTCCAAATATAGCCTGTATATAGTATTTCCATCTTGTCTGTTCCTGTGGGAGACACTGGGGCTGATTCTCCACTGCCTTATGTGGTCATATACTCCTGTTCAAAGGGGGTGGGCAATGCTGTCATTCTGATTTGATAGCAGTTTGCACAGAGGAAAGGGATCACACAAGATTCCAGGCAGTGGAGAACTGGGCCTATAAATGGAGAATATCCATTTGGAGAAATTCATCAGAGGTATTTTCTACTGCTATAAAGCATTAACGTGAGCTGTTTGGGAAGCACCTGCAATTTGTTATTCCAAAACAAAGAACCAGGATGCTCCCTGAAGAGAGACCCTATCAAAACACACTGTAAAGCAAACACACTGGTAGTTCATATTGAAAAGCTGCATTCTGAGTTCCCAGCACCTAAGGCAGAGTGAAGAAGATCAGTGCTAGTGGCTTCGCACTTGGTGTACATAAACAAAAGCAGATAGGCTCTGCTGGGAGTACTACTGGAGGGAGACAAAAAGCTCCTCCTGCCTTTAGCACAATGGAGCAGTCTGCTGCTTGTCTTCTGAAGTACATCTCTTAGCAAAGAGAAGGGCAAAGAATATTCAGTCAAGTGAAAAACCCTGCTGCACTGACTATGTCTATCCCTCTCCTGCTCAAATCCCTCATAACCGGTTTCCTTCCTCAATCTCGTCAGCAAGGACTTGCACTCCCCTCATCAAACCTTGAACATTTAATGTAAAATAATTTTAAAAATATTTCATTTATTAATGAAAACAAGGAGAAACTAATATGATATGAACAAACTTAAACTTCCATCATCCCTCCTTTGCCCAATACCTCTCCTTGTGGCTGGTCATGTCAAATCTAAACTTGACTCTTCAGGGCAGGGACTGTACCTGTAGGGTCTCATGACGATAACCCTAAGGCATTACATACAAATGCTCATTAACAAATATGTACTAATACATGGTCAGTATAACAAGCACATTTTTGGTGATCAACAAAGAAATAACCGGTGAGATTTTTATTTACATTAAGGCCCCTTTAAAACTGCTCTGGCAGTGTAGAGACTCCTTAAAATAAGAATAAGATTATATTTATACCCATTTTAAGGCACCTGTATCTGACACTAGAGTGACTTTAGCATCAGCAAGAATCAGGCCCAACACATTTAAGTTAAGAACTTTTCATTTCAAAGCTGGAGAAAATCTAAATTCAGACTCTTGGGAAAAGCTGACTGTGGATCAAGTGGTGAAAAAGTTCAGGGAGCAGGAAAATCTGCTGAAAGTGGTTTGAGAGAGAGAGAGCGCGCGCACACCCTTCCCTGCGAAGAGAGAGAGGGTGAACACCCTTCCATGTGCAGCTAATTTACCTGTCCAAAGAAGTGAGGCAAGAAGCTTCTGCTAGGTGAGGGATCAATATAAAAACCAAGAGGTGAAGAATGAGTATTTTATACAGGTGTTTTGCCATCTCGGAACCTCTTTAGTCTGAAAGAATTCTTGTTCAAAGAGATGTTTGTTATCGACCTACTCATGGAGTCATGAGCTTAAGACCCACTGCTGCTCTTGAGAGCACACACTAACATCCTAAAGCAAAACACCGTTCTAAAGATATAATCCCCTTTGCAGAGGATGGATGAGAAGCACCTGTTGCTGCTAATTCTTTCACGTTTTTTAAAATAGGCAGAGTAAGTAGTACCTGGTGAAAATGGTTTCTAGATTGCTAGCCCTACATGAATCCTTCTGATGAATGGGAGAAAGTGTACACAGGCATTTCTGATGGCTCTTAATTCCAGAAGGTTGATATGCCATACAGCTTCCATGGGGGACCATTTACCCTGAACTCTATGACTGTTTAGATGGGCTTCTCAGCTTATCAGAGAGGCATCTGTTATCATCAGTGCTGGGGGGTGGTGGAGGGGGTGGATTCCTGCACAGACACTGGATGGATCTTTCCACCATTCCAGGGAATGTTTGACCTGGAGGGTATCCACAATGGCGTGCTTAGCCTGTCCTTGTTTGGCATGTAAACAGATCTGAGCCATGTCTGTAGACACCTCATGTGTCATCAGGCGTGAGATGTCACAAATGTGCATGCTGCCATGTGCCCGAGAAGCTAAAGGCCATTTCTGGCTGATGTTTGTGGGCTGTCCTGAACTGTCTCTATGATACTGGTCAGGGTGTTGAATCTGTACATCAGGAGGAACGCTCTTACTTGCACTGCATCGCGTTCAACTCGAAACATTGTACGGGAGTTAAGGTCGATTTCTGGATATTGAGTTGTAGACCCAGTTGCACAAATATGCGAACAGTCCTTTGGGTGGCGTGTCAGGCGTCTTTGAAGGAACGAACCTTGAGAAGGTGTTCTACAGATATGGGTAAATATCGATACTTAATGTTCATAGATGTGCTGCTACTCCGGAGAGAACTTTAGAAAATACTGTGGGTGCAGATGAGAAGCGGAATGGAAGTACTCTATACTGGTAGTGGTCCTGCCCAAAGGTATATTGGAGAAATCTTCTGTGGAACGGTAGGACTGAGATGCGGATGAATCCAGCAGGTGGTTGGACTAGATGACCTCCTGAGGTCCCTTCCAACCCTGATATTCAATGATGATTCTATGAAGGCATCCTGTAGGTCAAGGGCCAAGAACCATTCTCCCTGATCTAGGAATGGAATAATTGCTGCTAGTGTTATCCTGAATCTTTGCGCCTGTTTAGTGCTCTTTGATCTCTATAGGGGAAGATAGGGGTCTCCAACCTCCTTGTCTTTTGGGGATCAGGAAATATTTGGAAAAAAAGCCTCTGCCTCTGAGGTGAGCAAGGACTGGTTCTATCGCCCCTAGGCATAGCAGGTGATTTATTTCCTGACGTAACAGTCTCTTGTGAGAAAGGTCCCTGAAAAGTAACGGGGAGGGAGGGAGCTGAAGTGCATAAAGTAACCCTTGGAAATTATCTCCAAGACTCATTTGTCAGAAGTGATGTTTTCCCAATTCCGGAGAAAGAGAGCGAGGCGACACCCGAAGGAATGTGGAAGGTCTGTGTTTTGCAGCCGTTGTCGTAAGGAGTGGCTGACTGGGGCCTTGACCAAGGCAACACAACTGGTGTTTTGAGGTCAAGGGCTGAAATGTTGAAAACTGGGAGGCTGACGGTTTCTGCTTTTGCATCTTAAGTCTCTTTCATTGTGGCTCGTAGTATCACTGTGGTGGGAGGAACTGGCGTGGTTGGGATCTGTGAGATGGTTGTGAACTAAATTTTTTTTTTCTGCCCCAGTGTGTAGATTCCTAGAGAGCACAGCGTGGCTCTGGAATCTTTTAAAGTGTGAAGTGATGCATCCGTCTTCGGAGCCCCGGTACTGAATAGCGGGGACATTGCTGTCTCCACAATCATAAGGTCCCTAGAAAAGCGAAATTCCTGTGGTACCATCAGAGACTGTCAATACTGACAATCTTTTATGGGATGCATGGTCTGAAGAGAGTTGTTTTGAGGTGGCTGGTGCTGAGGACTTCTCCGTCAGTACTACTAAGGTCTCTGCTCTTGTCTTTGGCAGCAGTGCCGCTGCTTCAGAGCCTGTGCCCTTCAGGTCTTTAGGCACTGCAGTGGAACTTGTTTACCGAGGATCCCTGTGTCTTCTTAATACAGCATTTTGCAGCTGCCGGTGCCGAGGTGACCAATCATGCCAGGGATCTCCTCTGGCTGGTCAGGAGGTCAGTTTGAGGGCTTGCAGCCCTCTTTTTGGAGGCTTGTGAGGGGAGTCAGAAGGTTTTCTCTCAGCTCTCCCTCCCTAGAAGTTGAAGGCTCTGGGGATGATCTCTGCCATGGAAAGGATTCAGGACCAGAGTCGGACGCTGGTTTAAAAGCACCCTCTATGAGGAGGAGTTTCAACTTTAACTCCTGGTTCCTTCGGGATCTAGCCTTCAATTGCTGGCAGAAGGTGCACTTTGGTGGGATGTGAGCCTCTCCGAGGCACCAGACGCAGTGGGAGTGTCTGTCCATAACTGGTATTGCCCCCCTACAGGAGAGGCATAGTTTAAACCAGAAGAGCTGGGCAAAAAAAAAGTGGGGGGAGAACAGGGAGAAAGAACCATTTTGGGGGGGGAAACTTAAAAGAGAAGCTCTAGAAATTCTACAAAAATAAATGGAAACTCTATAACAAGCTACAAAACACTATCAATTATAATGAAAATGAGGTAAGCAAACTGGACTGCTACTCACTGCAACTCAGGCCAAGGGCGGTTGAGAAGGAACTAAGTGTGGTTCGCCCATGCAACGCTAGTTAGCCGCGAGGCAGAGAGAGTGCACGTGCATGACAAATGGACATTGCTACCTAAAATCTTCAATCAGAGGTGCAGGGGCACAGATATACCTACAGTGGAGCACCCATAGGGACACTACTTGAAGGACCTGCAAATTCCCACACTGGCTCGGCAGGAGGGCATGGAGGAGTTGAAGGTGGGGAGACAGTCCTGCCAAGCCATCTCCAGGGGCAACGACCCTTTACCATGCCCAATATTTATCCCAATATGCCTACAGTGGCAGTGAGAAGATTGGCCATTGTTCTGTACCCACTAAACTACTCTTTGAACAATAAGCCATTTTTGTCTCTTTCCTCAGATAATTTCAGTTCTCACAGACTCAAAGGCCAGAAGGGACTATTGTGATCCTCTAGTCTTCCCTCCTGCACATCATTCCTTAATAGGCCCATAACCTCTGGCTGAGTTACTAAAGTCCTCAAATCATGATTTAAAGACTTCAAGTTACAGATAATCCATCATTTACTCCAGTTTAAACCACACTCTCACAGAACCCTTCAAGTTTGCTTTTTTCCATTAGACATCTGACAGGTAGAAGGCAGCTATCATGGGGACCTAAGGAGAAAGAATGAGCTCTCTCAGGGCCTTATCCTACTCACAATGGCTTCAATGGCAACACTACCTCTGCCTTCAATGCAGCAGGACTGAGATCTCAGAGTCTTCTCTCACATAGTGGTTGCAGATGCTGTATTGTCACCAACCAATGATAGTCATCGGACTCTATATCTTTTTTTCTAGATAACTAAATGGCTGAACTTTTGTTTTTTTAAGTGGAATCAAACAGGAGAGCAGTGGGGGTTTGCCTGGTCTTAAGAGGCTGGGGTCAATTCATAATAGAGGAAGGAAGGAAGGAGTACAAGAGATATCAATAAGGCTCCTCTTCCCTCACTCTCCCATAAAAATCTTTGATTTTCTCAGCTGTCACCAATTAAACAATTTATGGAGTAGCAGAGGTGGAGGAAGAACAACTTCGAACAATTGTTGTCATTTTTGGAGTTGTTCCTGCAGCAATTAAGTGTCATTAAAGAGTTTGTCAGCCTTCCAGAACAAACAGGCATAATTACTGCCAACTTCATGAGTAAAAAATATGCTGCTCTGAAATATTTCCATAATGTCCATAAACGCCTCAAAATCAAATGATCTCAATGGGCTTGCTAATGGAAAATCAAACAAAGCAAATAACCAACTTCACTACTGTTTGTGCCACGCAGAATTTGTCCATTCTATTAAAAAACAACTGCTCAAACAATTCGAGGCAATTCACTGCAAATTTTGAAGTACTGAAACACCTATCTCCTCCAGGACAGTGGCTAATAATAAATTCTCCATTTTTACAGAAGAGCTTCATGCTAAACTGAACTCCACTGTATCCATGTTCTCTATACATAGGTTTCATCATATTAATATCTGGAAGTCCTTGTGTGGACATTTATCCCAATAACAAAGAAACAGCATGGAGAATCTGTAACTCTCAATATGTGACATCTGGTCTAGCCTCCTCCCTGATACTCGGTCATGCTTGAGATTTCAAATTAAATAAAGAACAATTATAAAAATCCTATCATCACACATGATTCTTAGTTCTTAAGAATAGAGAATCTCAGTGGGTTCACCCACTAGGACCGGTTGACATGGTGTCATTAACTAGGCTAAAACTCACAAGTGTTATAACATTATTTGGGGGGGAAATCAAGGATACTTTTTTAGGTGAAAGGAATAAAGCAAAGATAGAAGTAAAATAAAAAAACCTAAGATATCCAAATGGCAATAATTACATTATATTTACAAAGGAACAAGCAACTTCAAAATGTATTCGGGACCAGTGCATAGGTTCTTCAGTTTCAGCTTTGCTGCTGCTGCTACTGAAGAACAGCCTTGAAGGGACTGGAGAAATGTGCATGAGAGCAGTCCATTGAGGGCCAGACCCCACTGCCATGGACACCTAAGGCCTAACTCCCAACTTCAGTGGCGTTGAATCAGGCTATGAGTCCCTATGACTGATCCATATTGTAACACCAAAATCTAATTTAAGTACTGCAACTTGTCTGGAGTGAGGTAAGTGCTGGCATAAAAATGCAGTTCTGATCTACTCACTAAAATTTTAGTTACAGGCTCTTATTTAAGGAAGAGTACAAAATAGAAATGATGAGACTTGTCAGGTGTTTAATTAGTTTGCATCTCATCACACCAATTTTTTTTAACCATTCAGCCTTGTCTGAAATAATTCCAAGCTTCTGCCAAAGAAAACAAGAAGGAACAGTTTAACCTTCATTCGATTCTGTTTAATTCCTTCTACAATCTGCTCCATCTGCCGCAGAAACTGCTCACGAGCACCAGAAGAGGCCATTGCTCTGGAAGAAAAATGGATACTGACTAAGAGGGGAGGGAGTTTGACAAAACAAGAATTTCCTCTACAATTTTTATCTATCCTGCATGTAGAATTTTCAAAATAGACTTAAGCAATATGAATATGTGGACTTAAAACTACAGCTTTCTGCAAAGTGTAAAGGGATAAAAAGTAGATTCAGACAATCCAAGATAAAAGATAACGGGCCAGATCATCAGCCAGTGTAAACTGTCATCGGTCCACTGGCATATATCACCAACTCTATTAGATCACCCAGTTCATCTCCCTGTCTTGTGCATGACTGTTCCCTTTGCTAGTGTTTTGTGCAGTGATAATAGCTATTGATGGACCAAAAGCATGGTTTCAAAGTAAGTGTTTAGAAAGGAGTAGCTCATGTGAAAAGCAGGAATGGATTAGAGGACTGGCATGTCAGTAAGATCTGTAAGCACAGTTTTGTTTTAGTGGTTATAATTTACATTTCTGATTTCATAATTATTTTGGTGTAAAGTACAACAATTGTTATTCTATTCCATGCTTAACTTAAAACTGTGGTAATTTTAGATAACCACTTTACCTTTAAAAATAAACTGCCCAAGTGAACCGTCAAGAGTATAACTTCCCATTGACTAGAGAGTACTACAATGGAGATCTCACTACTGAACAAAGCAGATCTCTGTACTCTACTTTAATGGAATGTATCCAATATATTTAGTTTGTTTGTTACAATTAACAAGTTCAAAATGTTTCTGTTATAGTTACAGGTGGTTGCTTGTCGTGGCAAGAAAATGGTCAGAGTCGACACAAGGCTTTATCAGGATAACAAAAGCAAAGGGTTCAAATTCATAGGAAAATTTAAAAAGTCATGATTGCATTATGATGAGCAAAATATGTCATGCACTAAAATATCAAGCTATTATCAATCTATTGAATAACAGAATAATAGTTCAGAAATATTTAACACCCTAGTTTCTCTCCCATTCTTCACTTTACTGGACAAAGATAGAAGTACATTTGTAAAAATTCACATCGGAGTATTGCTCAACAGGCTGAAGGGTGAAACCCTGGCCACACTGAAGTCTTGACTGAAGTCAAGATTTCACTACGAGACTTCTGTTATCCAACCATCACTTTTTAAACAGAGGTTTGTCATAGAAACTCTGGGCTATGACAAACATATGCCTAAGTTGTAGTTAAGAAAGGTGTGGAGTCTGTAGTTATTTTCATATGACAAGCCCAACTTGACAAATATGTCAAACAAGGTTTTTAAAAGTGCCAGTAAGTTAGAAGTATGAAAAAAGTGTTACAATTTAAGTGAGCAATTTAAGCATAATTTAACACAATAGTAAGATTAAGTATTAAGATATACATTCCACATGTGTTCTTAAGTAATTATATTACTTCATTTGTGCCAAGGTATAGCATGTGGCTATCAAAAATTACAAAACGTACTGGATCTTACTCAGAACTGGCCATTAAAATTTCAAATGTATAAAGTTTAAAGAAGAATCAGAAAGTTTTGCAAGCATTTTTGAACAATTTCCACCCAGATTTTGCCAACCAACTATAGATGTATGAGTAGATACCAAGAGCTAATGACTCAAGTTACTTACTGCTGGAAATTATCATGAATTGAGTTCAGCAAGTTAACCTGGTGAAGACAAAAACACATAGTTGAAAATGTACATCTTCCTCTCCAACAGCAACAGATTTTCAGTTACTTTAAAATGTGATTTAGCTCAGAAAAAAGTCAGCTGTATAAAAATGCCATCTTCTTGTTTTGCAGAGCATTACATGAGGCTATCTGCATGTACTGAGAGAGTTACAATCAGCTTACATTAGTGACAAAAACAGTTTTACCGCTTTTCACTCCTGTTAACTAGTGCAGGGTTAAGGGCCTGTTTATGTAGAGAAATCTGTACTGGTGGAAAAGCTGCACCAATGTAAAGCAGGGCTTACATCATAAATGCAGCACATCTGTTATAGCTTAACTATATCAATACAACTACACCAGCGAAAAGTCTGCTATATAGGCAGACTTTCTAAACCAAACCACTTGAGGGTTGTACAAAATGTCAAGGAGGGCTGAATGTATAACACAATTAAGGTGAATAGGTGTAGTAAGGGGCACCATGTGGCCTGCAGAACTGATATCACTGAAAATAATAGGATACATGAAAGGACCCTGTTTAACTCATGGAGGCCAAACTGTGTTTGCAAGCCTTGAAGTGGAACAAACATCTTTAGTAGTAAAGTAGGCACATTAGACAGGTAAACCATTATATATATATGGGATTCCACAATGCAGTTTTCAGAGCAGACCCACACTTTTTCAAAGAGCCTGAATGAAAAAAACTGCATTCTGTTAAATGCAGATCTGTTAAAGAATGTGTTTCCTTGTGGAAAAAAACTTCACTTAGACATGCAAACCAGGCAACTGGTTGGCACAAATGACACTTTAGACACATGAACTTTCAATCAGAGTTAGGCACCCGTGAACTGTGCTTTTGAAAACTTCCTCCATAGTTACTTGTTTTATTAATACACATTTAAAGGCCCTTTGCAAGCTTGTACCTAACAGCATATGGAATGACTCTTCCATACAAAATGCTAATTGAGACTTGCTTGGGAATCTTATTATTCTCTCCAACACATTTAGAGAAAAAGAAAATCAGAGGAATGGTTGATGGGATTCTTTATCATAGCTTTGAATAGTTCCTATTAGTCTCCAGTGGACAAGTAGTGAGGTTTTCCAAGGTACGATTTTGCCTTTTCATGACGAATGTTTGAAAATGTGCCATCTGTACTGTAAGAATCCAATTCTGCAAATACTGTACTTAGTGCTTACTAATGCGCATATTCCCAATGGCACAGCAATAAGCACACTGCATGTTAGAGTTTGCTGAATCAGGCCCCAACCCTAATGGATTTAAATCAATGATTTCAAAGAGTATTATTAGCGTGTAGAAATCCTGTTCTTACTACTTAGAGGTTAAGAATACTACCTAGAGGTCAATTTTTTTTTTTTTTTTTTTTTTTTACAAAACTTTTGTTTTGACAAATGAATGTTTTCTGACCAAAAACCCAACAAAAACCCACAACAACAACTTTCTGCAAGAATATGCCAGTTTCAACAAAACTTTTGGGAAAAGGTTTCTCAGGTCCAGGATAGAATTTCTGGTCAAAACCCAGACCAAGAGACCACCCTAAAATAGCAAATAGCCTGGTGGTCAGGGCACTCACCTGGGATGTGGGAGATGCCGGTTCAAATCACTGGTCTAAATCAAGCAGAGCAAGGACTTGATCCTGAATCTCCCACATGAATGCCTTAATAACCAGGCTAGAGAGAGAGAGAGAGATCCGGTGGTCAGGGCACTCACCTGGGATGTGGGAGATGCCGGTTCAAATCACTGGTCTAAATCAAGCAGAGCAAGGACTTGAACCTGAATCTCCCACATGAATGCCTTAATAACCAGGCTAGAGAGAGAGAGAGAGATCCTGTGTGTCTCATTTTTTTTTTTTGTTAAAAACTTCAAAATGTCTCTTTTTGTCCCAATGTAGAACAGGAGGAAAAAAAGCCATTTCCCACCCCATTCTACTTCATTTTCATAGTGTAAATTTCCTCTCTCTTTGATACAATAACTAAAATAGTATATTCTATCCAACTCTCGAAAAAAGGTAAAAAGTCCATCTCTGCTTACTTCTGTCAATACTAACAAACCAAGCCATCCTTAAGGATGGGCCATGTTGTTACATAACATACATTAATGTATCCTGCAAAATATCTAGCAAATGAAAAAGCAGTATTTCATGACCATGACAGAGAACTATAGGGTTACATTTCATATCTACGAAGTCAGTGGGAAAAATAAGACAATCTGAAAGTGGGCTCCCAACAGTCATAGCATTTTAAAAATTAATACTATGCAAATTTTGTAAAAATCAACTGTATGAGCATAGATACCTTTGATGTCACAATTCCACCCCTAGGAGTGAGTGATTCCATTACTATTTTGAAATCACTCCATACACAGAATACTTCAAGGTTTTTTGTTTTATTTTTTGTAAGAAGAAATACCTTCCAAAGAATCTTAAGAAAACCAAGACCCAAAAGGGTAAAGGGACATTTGGTTTATAGGATATTAATACAAAATATTTGTTCATTGAAGCCTTTTTTCTAGAACAAAAAAACTGAAACCATATTGTACATTTTTGACATCAAAAACCACTCAGACATCTCTTGAGATTAGCATAATCCATTGGAAACCCTTGATGTATGTTATGGCTACCTTTTAAAATTGCATTCATAAGTATACAGTTAGGGTAGAAGTAAAACTCTTCTCACAGTTTGTACTTAAATAAGTATTGAGTTACTTTGGGCAAAACTACTCCAGGTTTCATTTCAATATTTTTACAAAAGAAAAGAGACTATTAGCCTTGATATACATTATTTAACAATCAAGCACTTCTGGTCTAAAATCTGTCACCTCTGTCTTTAGTAGGTTCATTTCTATTTCAGAAGCAATCAGTGAAAAGAGATTAGTTTGTACGCCTGTACCCTCAGTAAATGTTACAAAAATCTGCAGTAAAGTCTAATCCACAGACGACATTAAAGCAATATCATGAGTTTCATAGCTGCTACTTAATGTGCCATGCTAAATAAAGAATATGTGATCCGCAAATTGTCTGTTCATTTAGAATAGTGTACAACACAATAATCATTCAGGCAAATAAAATGGATATAATGCAAACAGATAAAGCAAGGCATTTGGTAATAACTTTCTAGAATGTATTAGATAAATATTTATAGCCCAGCATTAATGGTGTAATATTATTCCCTCCCCAACACAGATTAAATCTTTAACAGTTGGCACTAGTCTCATAATTCTCATATCATGGGATCTATGTTCAGATGTTTTGCCGATATAGTCCACATGTAACATATAAACAGAGATTTAAATTATAAACATGAATATATACAGCTGACTCAATTCTTTGTCTAGTAAAATTCAGCATCAGATCTCACCAGGAGATAATTTTTAAAAGCTTTTGAGGAAGACAAAACCATAATGACAATTTTATCAGACCAAGAGATAAACTACATCTATGGTGCTGTGATAATTTTGTCTTGCTGATCTTATATAAATGACATGTTGACTACATTTAGAAAAACAGAAATATTCAATGATAAATGCACTGTAGATATCCTAGGAATGTCATTTTATGGAGATCATGTCAATTATCAATACAGGTAAGTTAGAAAACAGTAGGATGTCCTATTTTGATGATCATTGGCCTAATTAAAAAAAAAATACATTCTCAGCTGTATTGCTTGATTCAGCACAGTATTTAGGCATACTTCCTTATGTGCTTTGCTGAACTGGAACTTCATAGAAGTTATCCGAATGTCAGAATCTAAGCTACAATATTTGCATTACAATAGAACACTCTAGTGCCATGGGCAAAGGCTGCAGCCACCTCTTAAACAAAGGTACATGTGTAGAGTCTTAATTCATCTAATTCATTACAGCAAAATCAGAAGGTTGTCTTGGTGGCTTTTCCCACACTGACAGAAACAAAGAACTTCAGTAAATCTGTTTCAAGCCCAGTCTTGCAGGGTTTTCAGTTCAAGGAAGTGTTGATAATGCTGAATAAACTTTGCATATAGCAAAATCCTGGCCCCACTGAAGTCAATGAGTTTTGCTATTGACTTTAACAGATGATTTCACTTCTGAACTTTGGATGCCTATCAGAAACCAAAATTTCCAAACCTTTAGACCCTTGTCCATCACTAACTGATAACTCATTCTTTCCTACTGAGTAACTTTCCAGGGCTGTTATGGGCAGATCTTAGGTCACCATAGACTAAGGGAACTGTGAAAGGACAAAACAGGTCTTGCATTTTGGAACATGTTACCGGCACAGTATACACATATATCGGAGTTCTTGACTTTTTAATCTGTTTTTTCAGATGATTTTCATGGCAAGGACTGTCAGAATCAACTGTTTCCTCAAAGGGAAATTGAATTCCTGATTCTCTCAGCTGATTCAAATACTCATATCTAGTATATTTGTCAGAATCTACTATTCAGGAAAAAGATGATGGATTTTTAGATTGCAGCTCTCTATGCTACCCCTCCTCTTAGAGAACAGAGATGCTTACTTAATGGTACTGTAAAGGTACCATCTGTTACACAAAGCAAGTAGTGGCTGCCTTCGTAAAGGTATTTAAACAATGTTCTGTTCTTGTTTCATTAAAATGCAATGAGAAGCATGCAATGTCAGACTTTTACCAGCTAATGCCAATCTTGTTGTGCTATCATTTATTTTACTGAAGAAAGCAATGTATATTTTCATCTCACCATAACATCATTAGAACTGTTTACAAAAACCCATGTGAACAACTGTTAAAACAATCTTTACGGATTAAGATGTTGTTTTATTTACTGATGTAGGATTCATGACATTTAAGTAACCGAAGATGCTTCAAAGTAACCAGTAAAGCATTGCTGATGTTTTACAAACTTTGAAATGCCAGTAAATCCTTTATTATGAAAAAACAGTCATGTGGAGCCAGGATCTTTATCAGAAATGTATTTGCTGCTCCTGCTTATTCCTCCAGTCCTCATTGAAGTCTAGTTTACCTGTAACATCACAGAAGGGTTAAATTCATTGTTGGCGTAAGTCCACTGACTTCAATTGTGTGTTACCCCAGAGAGGAATTTGGCTCTAATTTCTGGATGGGGGAAGGAGGAGGAATAGGGAGTAGAAGCAGAAGAACTCTTTAATGAAGAGTGTGTTTTCATGATAAATAAGGGCTTGGTCGTGCCCCCTTGAAGTCAAGGAAGGTTCTGTCACTGAATTCAAGGGGAACAGAATCAGACCCTAAGAACCTGATCTTGCTGTCATTGATGTCAATTTACTTTGATAACTGAAATCACTGGCTGTAGCATTGGTCCCTAAACTAATGCAGACACTGGATCACTAACCCTCAGGTTAATCTGATTTTGTGAAGCCAAAATGTAAATGGTGTGTGTCAGTATCCTAATTTTATTCACCTTTTGAGCCTAAATTGAGTAATTCTGGTATCTATTTCTGGTATTGGCCCTTCTGTTAAAAAAAAATACACACATATACACACAAAATACACAAGCAGAAATTTTCCTAAACAGAATTAAACCAAACAAACCAAAGATTTCCACAAACATTCTGTAAACAGTTTTAGACCCAAGTCAATTTCTTCTCAGTGCTGACCTTTTGAGATAATTACCTGTACCCTGCATAGACATGACTTAATCCAGTGCCTTGTACACAAACTCAGCAGCATCCTATTCTCCTATCATGGGCTAAACATTTAAAAACATGTTCTTACCTCTTTTTCTAAATATACCTTCTTATCATCCAATGTATTATAGAGGGTAAAGAACTGCTTGGTTTCTTTGTGAGTTGCTGACACTGAAAACAAAAGAAAAACAGAGCAATGAAAGACCATATGGGGCCTCTGTACCCATTTGTAAAATGGGGATAATACCTTCTCATTTCACAGAGGTGTTGTGAAAATAAATTCATGAATATTTGTCAAGCTCTCAGATACCACAAGGATGAGCACTATAGAAAATCCCATAAGGAAATTAACAGCCTCTGTCTATACAGCAGGATTTAAATAGTGTGCAGCAAATAGGTCCTGGGGCCATACATTGAACAATGACGAGAAAACAAAATATTGAATAGTTGTTAACTAAATGAGTATCGTCCATTCTGTGCACTGAAGGAGGCTGGGTTGCTGTGCAAAAAAAAAAGTATGCACTCATGTAATTAAAGACTATTACAATGCATATGCAAGAGGGAAACCATTAAAATTGCACTAGCAACCTTAATTCTGGCATTTCCTAACTTTTGAGTTCTTGACAAAGCAACCTTAATGTTCTTTTAAAACAGTTTGTGTGTATATGTAACATTATATACTCTAAAAGAAAAGAAGTACTTGTGGCACCTTAGAGACTAACCAATTTGAGCATAAGCTTTTGTGAGCTACAGCTCACTTCATCGGATGGTATTTTCCACTGAATGCATCCGATGAAGTGAGCTGTAGCTCACGAAAGCTTATGCTCAAATAAATTGGTTAGTCTCGAAGGTGCCATAAGTACTTCTTTTCTTTTTGCGAATACACACTAACACGGCTGCTACTCTGAAACCTGTCATTATATACTGTTTGTGTATATGTCTGATTATGCACTGTTCACATCTGTACACACACACACACACACAACATATAGTATATACATACCAACAGATGCATAGTATGCATTCCTCCTTTCCTGACACCATGATTACAGGACCAAATTTAGAAGCATATATGCAGAATGGTCAATTTGCATGCACAATTTCATTATCTGGGTGCATACACACTTCTAAAATTTGGGCCATGATACCTGAATTAAAGATTAAACATTTAGAGACAAGGCTCACATTTTTCTTCTGCCTAGATATCACAGCACATTTGTAAAACCTGACAATTTTCTGTTTTAACTCCTTTAACCCGTAGCAATAAAAGGGGACATGAGGTGTTTAAGAGAGCCAGCCTTATCTTGATATCTTGACATTGTTTGGGTCAGAACCACATAGTTATAAAGAAAACACACACACACGTACATCATACAAAAAATGGTAAACCAACATTAACTGTGATTAATAAAACATGAGTCAGATGTAGAGACTTTCCCTGTAAACGGTGGATTAAGGGCTTTCTAAACACTAATCATTGATCCAAGAGACTGAACCTACTGCAAACAAAAGAAAATTACTCCAGAGATCTTGTGCATCAAGTTTCAGCCTCCAGGGAATTTTTATAGCCAGTTTATAAAATCTTGAAAAGAGGGGTATACAATGTGAATGTCCAATGACCCTTAAATAGAGCAGAATTAGCAGGTGCTGTTGTCATGCACCATAAGCCTATAATGTGATTACGCTCCTTCCACTGGTTAGACTCCAGGAGTACATTTCTGTTTGATATACGTACCCTGACCATAAAGTTCGATAAATCTCTTCTGATACTGAGTTAACTCCGCTCTGCTGGGTACCTCATCAATCTTGCGTTGTAAAATAGCTATCTCTCTATTTCTTCGGGCCTGAGAGAAAGGAAGGGAGAAAAAAGGGCCCAGCTCTCATTTTAAATGGATAAAAGGTAGCAAGATTTAGAAATAACCTGCTAAATAAGCTAATTAAAAAATACCTGCACAAACGAGAGTTAATATATCTGGTAAGTTTGATTAAGCCTCAAGATATATTTCACTATTAATTATAAAGGTACTTGCTTACACTTACAAATGTTGAAGAAAGTTACAGAAATACGTTTAAGTGCTTAGCTAAGAAAACTTCAAAAATTCTGCCCTAGTAAGTTTGCCAAAAAACACAAACAAAAAATCACTTTGTACTCACCAGTAATAGTCTGATCTTTTGTAGCTTATCTTTCTCAGTTTTGTATTGCTGGTCTATAATCTTATTAGGTTCCTAAAATTTGAGATACCAAAGATAATTTCTGATTAACAGCAAATCAACAGAATTTAACCACAGTCTTAAAAAAGAGAGAGGCTTTTGGTCAGCAATTATTAAAAAAACAGATTGGAATCTTTATTTTGTTCACCTTTAAGGATATCCAAAATATTGTCAACATTTTTATATTATTTTAAGGAGAATGGGTTAACGAAACTGTATGAAAAACAAAATTTAAGTTCTGAATGTCATTTACACTACATAAATAATTGCATATTTTACTAGCTTTTAGGCCATATATATTTTTTAGATTGCTTTTAAGGAGCCTTTTCACTGGAGAACAACACCTCCAAAGGGACAATCGTAAAGTCCGGTAACATGCAGTTAAAACATAAAAATTATGAGTCAGATTATGGTCTCAGTTACCACAAGTGTAAAACTGGAGTAAATCCATTGACATCAATACATTTGTGATCAAGGACTTCTATGAGACTACTCATCTGTGTTAAGTTAAGCATATGCATAATTCTATACAGGATGGGGGCCCCAAGTTATCACCATCTTCTTTTGATTCTCCCATTGTGTTGTCCTTAGGTTTCTGTTAGCCTTTCAGCTTTGTCGGCCAGGGACCATCTAGGTGCCTGGACAGTGCCAAGTGCACAAGTAGGCACTTAACCAGTGATCACCACCAACACCACAATAATAGTGACCATGACACCAATAATCGCAACAATAATAATAGCTACATCAATCATATCTAGGTGCAATTCACGCTCTGGGACAGGGCCTGTACAAGATTTCCCCATGTCATGTTAGCCCTATATTATCCATGCACAAGATCCCCTTTATTCTCCCTCCCTCTTGTCTCACTCGCCCTAGTGCTCACACAGCACCAGTAGCTGAAAACCACACACTGGGGTTTGTTCAGGCTTTGGGTGGGGGCAGACAGGTAGAAGTTTTGTTCTTAAACTGTTTCAAATCCTAAAGAGGCTAGTTAAAAAGCATTTCTGTTGTGTTCATTTTTAATATCTTCTGCAATATTGAGGTATAGCACAGGCACCAGGCATTTAAGATCATTCTGTTCTCATCTCCTTAAACCATTTACTTTAACTTCCTTGAATAAGTTACAGAGATAAATTTGGTGCAGGGCTGGTATTTGCTCTGCATTTCCCGGCTTTTGTGGCTTTCCAAATCATATCTTTCATGTGAAGCTTTAACCAAGAAGTCTGAAGTTTCAATTCCTCTCCATGCATGTTGTGTTCAGGAGGTGGGGGATCAAGTTACACGAGCTGCCACCCACTCGATTCTGGAAGAAGTGTATCAAGGCTGTTCTAGTCATCTCAAGGTATACAAAATAACTAAACTTGAGCCTCCACTTTTCTCTACTATAACTCTCCTGCCCTCCTATTAGCATAGATGCATGGTAGCAAAGTTTCACAGTGACTGCTACTTGTTACGCTAATAAGCGTTTCACTGTAACTTCGTGCTCCACTGTCTGTTGCATACACCTGTTCCTTATATTTTTTACTTAGATTTGCTCCTTGTGGTGGTGTACCTTTTTTCATTATGTGTACACAGCATCTAGCTTGATTGGGGACACTAGGTACCTCAATATCTATCTATCTATAGGTTTGCTTTTAATGTTTACTAGTTAGTAGATCAAGAGTGCTGAGGCTATTCTTGAACCCTACTAACCTGCATGATAGTCAATCTGTTATGCAGGGTTGGTGGCTGTATGTCTCAAATTCCAACAGGACTTTTGTTAATATAACAGGTGTAAACAGGAAGAAAATTATCCAATGAATATTTTTAAATACTAATTAAAAATAAACCTTCTGACATTTGCTGTTTACCTTTTCTTCCCCATTTTCGTCTGCTTCGGTTTTCAAACTTGAAATATTTTGCTGTAGGCGTGCCATCTCTTCCTTTAAAAGCAACAGAAACATTATAGTTACCTTCTCAAGGAAAAAAGAAAGGAAAGAAAGCCCATATCTGTATTTTAATAACTTCTGCATTAGATAGTACTCCATGATGTACATAGAAAAGGAGTACTTGTGGCACCTTAGAGACTAACCAATTTATTTGAGCATAAGCTTTCGTGAGCTACAGCTCACTTCGCTCACTGACCTTAGTCTCTAAGGTGCCACAAGTCCTCCTTTTCTTTTTGCGAATACAGACTAACACGGCTGCTACTCTGAAACATGAAGTACATGCATTGGGAACTTCCCCTGCGCTAAGGGAAGAAGGAGCCCAATGTTCTTCATTATGTTAAACTGCATGCCTTGTTTTTCAAGTAGAAATAGCCACATTTCTTACTTGTGGAATATATACTTTAGACGCATCTTAAGCAACACATAATATGGAAAGCAGGACTGGAGAAATGTAGGAATGTTAAAATACCAGCACTCTGACACTGGTCTGCAGTATGTAGACACCTTCACAACAACTGCACCCAAATCAAGTTAAAGGCTGCAAAATTATTTCCATCATAACACTGTTTTCAGAACATTTCAAATTATTCATCTTTGGGGCTAAAATATTCCATGCTTAGTCTCTGCCGAGGGGTGACATTTCTTCTTTTTCCATTATGTTTAAACAAAGTCTCTTCAGCTCTTGTTGAACTGGGAACTAGAGAAGGAAAACAATTCTCTCTGATCTTTATCATATTTCCAGGGTATGCATTACCATAGCAGCAAACCGAGCAGAAAACACATTAATTATGCACTGAAATTGAAACATACTCTGAAAGTGAAAAGAAAAGGAGTACTTGTGGCACCTTAGATACTAACTAATTTATTAGAGCATAAGCTTGATCTTGGGCTTCTCTCTTCTGGTGGGTTTTCCAAACCCAGTGGCCCTTGACCAAGAAGTAGGTCCTGGGCACTGTTAGCTGCACTGTCCAAGAGGAGACTAAGCTGTCTCAGTGAATAAGATAGATGGGTATCTAATGTAGCTAGGCCCAACATTGAATAAGTGTTCTTCGTAGCATGGTTCATGGAGTAAGACGACACGTAACTGTGCATAAACATATTGATGACACTATTACCTACATTTAGAAATGATCCTTCCAATATACCTCTTCTGTACTACGCAAGCTGAATGATATGTAACACAAGACAGAACTTTGACAGATGCCACAGTTTAGATACCCTTTGCAAGGACACAAAAATCAATCACCTATTCATTTGTATCTAAAGATCAGTGGCGAGCACTTCTGGATAATCCAGAGCTAGACCTGCAGGGTTGTCCAGCCTAGTTTCAGAGATACATTAGATGACAGATCTATGTGATTCTCCACAATCCTGTCATGGACCGGGTAGGCATTATTCAAAACAGATCTGATATTACCAGTAAATGGCAACAAACAAACCTACTACAGGGCAGGTGGTGGTGGACAACAACATTTACCAATTTTTGATCAATCTTCATGTAACAAGATAGAGAGACAGAGAGAGACACACTTACCCTACAATGTGCTCTGAAATCTTGCTCTTGACTTTTGAGATTTTCATTCATAGCCACCAGTGCTCGTAGGTTCTGCAATATGCTAAATTAGAAGACACAGCGAACTACATTAATTTTTTCAGTTTCTAAATTTAAAACAAGAAAAACGAAACTATTAGAACAAGGTTAATTTTAAATAAGTTTCCCTGCCACTGAGCTAAACTAACAAAACACAAATATCTTTATGGTGCCATGCAAAATAATACTGCACAGATTTTAATGCTTTCATGATGCTTCCCTCCAGTCCTCTATTATTTATAAAAAGTTCTGGAAGTGCCGCCTGCCATCTGATATATATAGTGTAGTTTTTTTTTTCTTCAAGACTTGAGCTTTAAGAAGGGACAGGGGGGAGAATGGATAGGGAGGCTTTATCCTCTTGTCAAATCAGTCTTGGGCCCCCCCGGTTGCAGTACATACCTAAACTTCTCCAAAAAAGGAAGAGTTTCATTTTTAATAGCTGATTATGGTCATGTTGGGTGAAATTTTAAAGGCTCAAATAGGAGTTCCTAACTTCTACTAACTTTCAATTGGAGCTGGGGTCTTAACTTCTATTTATGCCTTTGAAAAAATCTTCTCCCCTTTGTGGCACTCTAAATGGTAACTCATCCTACATCTTCTTGACTTCTGAAATTCCAGGTTGTCCCAGAGAAAGGGAGGAACATGAGACATTTATTTATTAAAAGGTAAAGAGTATTAAAGATAAAATAAACAAGCCAGCCACATTTATCACAAATCAAGCAATTGGAAATGTAATAGTTTGTGATACCCAACTCATTCTGCTGTTCACTCTTCATTTAAGATTATGAGATTTGTTTCACATTCTAAAACTGGCTATTGTCAGTTAACTATGCTAACATTTTGCAGAACAAAAAAAATACAGAATTTAAGTCCACTGTAGTAATAAGCTGGGTGCTTTTCTTTTTGTCTAACTGTAAAACTGCTCGAGACATTCTATACCTTGGAGGAGCGTCTTGTAACCCCCATATTCCCCATCTGTATATAATTGTGATATTGCATATAAAGCAGGCCATGTGAGGTATCAGGGGAAAGGTTATGATCTGCTGAAAGGCATTCCTCTATCCATATATTTATATCATTAATGCACATGAAACCAGCAGGAACCACGCTACCTGAAATCACTTGGACATCAAGCACCCACTGTGACATTCTATACCTTGGGGGAGCAGACTGTAACCCCCATGGTCCTCATTTTCATATAATCGTGATCTTGCATACAAAGCATGCCTTGTAAGGTATCAGGGGAAAGGTTATGATCTGCTGAAAGTCATTTCTCTGTCCATATATGTGTATCATTAATGCATATAAGTTATGAGAACTGTGTTGTATGGTGGTCACTAAAACATTCTGTAAACTGGGGAAATCACCCAGATATTAGCTCCCCAGAGGCAACAGCAAGGAAAGTAACCAACATACAACCCATCAACAGCCATTGTCCAGCAAGGGCGCTACAATTCAATGACTCACCTGCATGAGGCGAGGCCACACCAGGGGAATTGCTCAACCTTGCCTGAAGATTCAGCAATGCCCACCAGACAGGCCTGGACTTGTGTTCCCCAAGCACATGGGACTGAGTATAAAACAGAACACAGGGCCCCATGCATGGCCTTTCTCCTACCCCCACCACGACACTCAGAAGATGACTGAAGACTCCAACAGAGGAGGCTGGCTTAGGTTTAAGGGACAAACCTGTATATAAAGGACTGCAATATCCAGTGGGGTGAGAAAAACTGCTTAATCTAGATGTTGCCAAGTCTAATAGGGTTGACAGTTTAGACTGCATGCTTATATTTTCTTTTCTTTTGGTAACTGACTTTTTGCCTATCACTTAAATCTATCTTTCCTAGTCAATAAATTTGTTTAACTGTTTATCTTTACCAGTGAGTTTGCCTGAAGCATGTGGCAAAACTGCTCAAGTTTGCAAAGGCTGGTGTAGATCCCTTTCCATTGATGAAGTGGTGAACCAATTAATAAATTTGCACTGCTCGTCTTGAGCAGTGCAAGACGGTATATTCCTGAGGTACAGTGCTGGGAGGATTTGGCTCTGATGCCTTTCTCTGTGTGATTCATGAATGGCTCTGGGAGCATTAATGCAATCCAGCTGGGTGTGGGGCTCCCCATGCGGTTGTGCTGAGTGATAACAGCACCTGGAGCGTTTGCTGCTGGTCACTAGCATGGCACTGTCAGAGAGAGCCGAGGCTGGAGGGGATAAGGGGGCACAGCAGTCCCACAGTCCCAGGCTGCACCCCAGAGATCCCATCACACTGCTGTTCACTAAGCTGAAAACAGACTCCTCACAGCCATACGTTAATTATACATTTAGGCTGAATAAGAAATAAGCACTGAATACTACATTGCCAATGCCAGCAGTTTGCAATGATCATAAGTCACATAAAGGAAGAAAACATACCTAGAATCTGCTTGGGATTCCACCGTTTCTAAGGCTGCCAGCTCCTTGTCCAATTGATCACTGCAACTCTTAACCTAAGGGATGCAATTAATAAAACATGTAAATACATTTGCACACACAGAATGATTCATGTTTCTCTGCCTTCCCACACAATGAAGCCAAGGAGATAAGCTTTCTCCAAATAAAAGCTTTAGAGAATTCCCTAGAATCTTTGGCTCTATTTCTTAGCCATCATTAACAAGTAAGATTTCTTTCCAAGGTTAGCAGAATTTCCTTACCAGGTATGAATACTGCAAATATGACGAATTTACTGACCATTGCACTTGCCCTCTACCTTGCCCTCCCAAATCAACATGTATAATCCCTCTTCCACAGCAAGATGGATAAATGAATTCTAAATTGCACAAGACTGTACCAAATGCTCCTGTCTCTCTTAATTTTGGAACCTATCTACATACAAGCAAAATTGTCATATTTCATTATTTTCAGGGATGTATGGGTCAGTCATAAAAACGTTGTCTTGGAACAAAATGTGAAAGTTCAACAGATCATGTTGTTTAAAAAAAACTTATCTAAAATTAAAATCAGATTGGGGTTGTAGAAAAGAAATATTCTAACTGACTGATTCAAGACTTCCCTCTTTCTTCTTCCAATGAACTTTTGTAGCCCGCCATCTAAGCACAAAACTGTGATTCAGACTGTATACCTACACAGGGGAATCAGAATCAGAATCTGCCTTAAACACCTATATGGGCTGCCTGGACCCTAAGTGCAGGGACATAGGACTAAGCAGAGCTACTAAAGTGCTTACTCCTTCCCTGCAGTGTGTGGAGAGGGAGGAGCAGAGGAATGTAGGGAGTCTTTGCTACACTTTCCCTTCTTACTAGTCCAAGAAGTTGAACAAGTGTGGGGGAGTTGTACTTTGCTGTTAGTGGAGGCCAGCAGTAAATTACTAGCCCCAGGTAGCAAAGAGGAAGGACGGGGATGTATGACCACTGGTACAAACTATACTGATCAGCTTAAATCTCAGAAGGGAGCCAAGCTTTTAGCTCAGCCAAGCTGCGCACATGCTGAAGTACAACAGCTTGGTCTGGACTAGAGTACTGGAAGGTATTAATTAGCATGGACTAAACAACAACGATGTAAACATCCCAGCTTTTATATCTAACCTAGAGAAGGCCTCAGAAAGGTCTCTCCAACTCACACCACCTCCTAGGGCTACTCCTAATATTTTAAATGTAAACATACTTTAAAGTCAGAATGAACGATATGTAGAAAGGTTCAGGAAAGACATTAAAAAAACTTTACAGTTAACATCTAATCACATTTTTATTGTGTTTGCATGGCATCACAGACTATTTCTTTCTTTGTTCCCTACATTTAATATGGTGTTGCAATTACATTTCTGTTCATTTCCTTGGTAACCTTATGTTGATATGTATGGATTTATGTACAAAATGAATAGGCTCTCTATATTACAGCAAATTTATACCAGATTATGAAACCAACGCTACAGATCCAAATGCCAACTGCTAAATACTGATCATTTCTAAAACTGCACTGCATGTCAATCTTAAAAATCGGATAGATCATTCTGTACACTTTGCTGCTTTTGTTCTTCTGATTTAATGGCCTTCTACAGAGTTTTTTACAACAGTTCTCTTTCCTCCTCCTATTAGTGAATACTCAAGACCCAGGCTTTAGGACCCTGCTACTGAGGTGGGTCAGAGACAGAGTCCTACTGAGATTCAGGATCAAGCACTGTTATTTTGCAGGGTGGAAATCAGACAAGCTGCAGACCCAAATCAGAAGGTCTGTGTAGTGCAGCATGGACATGTCAGCATGGCTGAGACATCTTGGTCCACCACTTGTAAACCAAGTTCACAATGCAGTATGCTCAGGCATGGGCTTGTATTCACAGAGTCCCACAGACCTGGGCTTAGTGTGTAGTGCAGACATACTCACTGACAGTCGTGGAGGGAGGAGTCTTATGGATGAGATTATGAGTACTTATATATGCATAGCATCTTCTGTCCTGAAAGGACACTATTTCCTATACTATCTCTCTCTCTCTCTCTATTTATATGAAAAAAGCATTGAAAAGCAGTAATCCCAAGGGTGAAGGGTGGAATCCAATTGACCCATACGTGAAGGGGAGTATGGTCAGTTACATGGGGCCAGCCATTTATCATACAAAACAAACTATGGGATCTTTAATGGCCACACAGAACAGACAAGACCTTTGTTTTAGGGATCCCATCCAAAACACCTATGCCCAGTAAACTGCATGGTATTTACAGAGCTGTCCAGAGGACAATGACAATACCATTTTGCGGCAGCTTTCAAAATTTGTTTTTGTTCCACATGGGAATGAAACCAAAACTTTTTGAATATTTTCATGACATGGAATTGTGTCAAAATGTAGGTTTTCTAGAGATGAAAGCCTCAGGTTACCAGAGAGCCCCTGAATCAAGAAATCTGTCCCAACAAAAACTTCATCAAAACGTTCTGGATTCAACAAAACAGCAAAATGAAATGTAATTGAAAATGTTCTGACGAGCTCTAGTATTTAGATTAAACAGCATTGGATTAAGTGCCTAGCTGAGCCAGCATGGTACTGTACTAGCAGTTCTATCAAATCTAAGTATTCAAATCCAATGCACTGGTTGCAGAACCACCCAGCAAAAATGCTGGTTTTCCTCTCCACATGTGTCAATGCTGGTGGGGAAGGATCATCTCTATAGGTAACAGTTAATTTCTCTACCCATTTAATTCTTAGTCTTACTGCTGAGTTAGTCATTGGGGTTGGGGACTTGGCTACCCATTTATTTGGAATGGATTTCAAATTAGGTATCCAACAGCTATCAGATGGAAACAATCTTTAGCCTTGACCAAATTGGGCTAAAAGTCAAAACGATGACCAAGAGATGAAAGATTCTATATATTCTATTACTAATCCAGAGAGGCAGCCAGACCAGCAAAATAATTTAAAAAAAAAAAGTGTTTATTTTTGATGGAATTGAGAGGCGCCTGAACTTGTGACCATCCACTGTTTTACTGCTTTATCTCCTCAAAACCATGCAGGGAACCAACAAACTGGCATCGGCAAACTAACTACACCCACAGTTTCAACAGAATGAGATGAGTTAGTTTCATGAGCCACAACTCCAGTAGTTTCTGTACACCAATATATGTCTATAGTCTGCCTATATCCTGATCCCACTTCACTCTCAACCAGAAGTACTCTCCTCAGTGTCCCAAAACTGATCAGAAAAAAAATCCCCTTTATACTATTAGGACTCTGATTTGATTTTCAAAACATTACTCAGTGGGAGCTTTTCAAAATCCCACCCTTCATGTATAATTTGCTTGTGCAGCAATAAAAGAAAGTAGGGTCAATACCAGTTTCAAAGAAATACAACTTGTCTGTCTAATATTACATGTTAACTATATAAAACAGAGGTGGGCAAACTATGGCCCGCAGGCCACATCCAGCCCGCAGGACCATCCTACCCGGCCCCTGAACCCCTCCCCCACTGTCCCCCATCCCCCACAGCCTCAGCACACCACGCTGCCAGCGCTCTGGCCCACCACTCCTGCCAGCCAGGGAAACAGGGGTGGGGTAGAATAGGGCATGGGAGTTCTGGGGGCCCTGTCAGGGGGCGGGGGTGTGGATAGGGGTCAGTGCAGTCAGGGAATGGGGAACAGGGGAGGCTGGATAGGGCATGGGAGTCCCAGGGGGCCTGTCAGGGGGCAGGGGTATGGATAGGGGTTGGGGCAGTCAGTGAGCAGGGGGGGTTGGATGGGTCGGGAGTTGGGGGGGCAGTCAGGGGACAGGGAGCAGTTGGATGGGGTGGAGGTTTTGGGGGAGTGGATAGACATGGGAGTCCCAGGGGGCCAATCAGGGGTCGGGGGTGTGGCTAGGGGTCGGGGCAGTCAGGGGACACGGAGAAGGGGGCGTTGGATAGGGGGTGAGGTCCCAGGAGGGGGGCACTGGATAGGAGGTGGGGTCCCAGGAGGGGGCGTCAGAGGCAAGGAGCAGTGAGCATTGGATGGGTCAGGGATTCTGACGGGGGCAATCAGGGGGTGGGAAGTGGGAGGGGGCAGATAGGAGGCGGGGGGGCAGGCTGTTTGGTGAGGCACAGTCTTCCCTACCCAGCCCTCCATATAGTTTTGCAACCCCCATGTGGCCCTCGGGCCAAAAAGTTTGTCTACCCCTGATATAAAAGAAAGGATGAGAAAAGTAGTGTTATAGATTTAATATTATTACCACTACTATCACACATTCACAAATTCTAAATTCGTTCTTTTCATCCTCCTATATGCATGATATGTTCCCTGAAGAGGGAAGCAGAAGAAATGTTACATTTTACAAAGGAGGAAAAAAGCAAGATTACCTCAGTCAATGTCTTCTTTGCTTCACTACAGCCTGCTTGCAGGTCAGCACATTTAGCTTGCAACTATTAACAAAGAAAAAGAAGAGTTTGATTCTACAGTCACACTAATTACACCTGTAATGGAGAACGGCAATATTTGAGCTATTGAGTTATTTATTACATTGAGGTTCACAATGGCTGTCTTCTACATAATAGGAAAGCTGTCAGAGTCACAGTCTTTCCCTGTCAGATTCTTAGTCTACATTCTGTTACATGAATTTTGGCTGAAAAAATCCAATAAACATGTCAGACACTTACAGATGAACTCTCCAGACGCATTAGCCTTAAAACAAATAGCTGTCAATGGACTGGTGACTTGTGGGATGGAATCTTTGTGCTGTGGAACTCCAAAGAGGTTTTAACAATAATCTAGACCAGTTACCTTAAATTTCACAGCTACACTGGAACGAGGGTCATGTTAACAAGCTATGTCTACTCTTCCAGACAATTTGGTACACTTGGGAGACATTGTGCTGTACATTATTGTTCTGATCATTGTCACTGATTTCTTCAAGTAACAGTCAGGAGGAAAAAAGATTTTAGCACCAGCAGGGCATTTTCTTAATATGCATCAACCTATTATGTCATTATTAACAGTAAACCTATGACAAAAATCTAATTTGGCAGCAGTGAGGAAAACTCCACTGACTATTTCACCTTGTCACACAGAATTTACAAGCTCCTCTCGTAACATATGAAACAGAGATATATAGCGTGAGGTGGAAAATTAACCACGCGTTGTGTTTGGATCAGAACAGCCTGAGACTCCTTTATTGTAATAGAAGCATGCAGGGAGAGACAGCTAGCCAGGAGCTGCTCTGTTTTCCATACACTTCAACAAACTTATATAGGGTTTTCAGTGGCATTTTGAACAATACACTTCTGTATACATACTTTTCCAACACACCCTACCAATTATGCCTTATAAGGATAATATCATACATATTACATCAATAAACAACTTTTCTAGTTTAAGCAAGCTTTGAGGTTAAATAATAGGCCAAGTGTGGTTGACTGTAGGCCATGGGTTATATATTGCAATATTGCGGTCAGTTTTCAAGTGGAACTGGCTGGATAGTCAGAGGCTTTTAGAAACCCCCCCTGCTGTCATGGCATCCCTCATACTTATATGACCTTTTCTCATCCTTCCTTAGCACATACAGTTATTCTGCAATAGGGAGATTTAGGTTAAAGGACCTTAGTAGTTTTTTTCTTCCACAAGTGCTTTACAGGTAAATAATAATAAGTCCTTGCCTTTAGGCCCAGTTTTTTTCAAAGAAATTCAAGTGCCTAATTCTCACTGATTTCAATGGCAGTTAGGTGTTCATATACCTTTGAAAAAAATCTATCCCCTTCAATCTGTGTTTACGCATAACACTACAAACAGTGACAGCAGAAATAGAATTGAGGTCAGAAGACGGGAACACAAATGATGCAATAAAAAGATCACATAGTTGCCTTGGTCAGTTATTGATGAATCTAAAGAATTCTGCTCTCCCCCCCCCCCCTTTTTTTTTTTTTCTAGTTTTTGGTTTGCTGTTGATAAACTAAAGTTGTGGATCTAAACACTCCATTCACTCAACTGCTAGTTTTTGCAAGACTTCATATAGGATTTATAATATTAGCAAAGTCTTTCATGGTGTTCCTGAGGATTCAGAATTAAGCGTTCCAAAAACTCCAAAATTAGAATTTAACCTTTATGCCTGTTTGCCAGTTCTCACTAAGGATTAACATATAAAACAAAATTTAAATGTTTTAAACTAAGCAGTTTTTGAACTATGAACCAAGCTTATTGCAGTATTGGGACCAAAACTTCAAAACGTGAAACCTAAAATTCGGCTCTCGAAAACACTGCAATCAATTAACTTTAAAGCCTCTTCCCACTCAAACTTCCCAAGGAAAAACAAAATTCTCCACTGGCCAGAGGTAACAAGAAATTAAAGAAAATAGCTTTACTGTAAAGTTAAAAGAGGGGCTACATTTGGGCTTATAAGGAAACTATCTTACAAACTAGAGAGTCAACAGTATTACTCCAGAATATGCAGAAGCATAACATTAGGGATATAAAGTTCTGCAAAGTGGCATTACTCATTTCACAAGCACATTTTCATATGTTTTAAATTTGTTTTTCCTCTTCCCTGTTGTTGTTTGTGTGGGGCTTTCACACAACAAGGAGAACAAGGGGAATGGCTCAGAAACGAAAGTAAAGGGAGAAAAGTCAACACATATAATATACACCAGATGAAAGAACTATTTCTGTACTACTGGTCCTATGCTCACACAATTGTTTAGTACTGTGGAAGAAATGGACCATCTATTCCAATAGGATTCTTCTGAATATCGTGCTCACGCTTATTGGCACAGGAGCAAGTGACAGGTACACGTTTAACACTTAAACATGTAATTAACAAAAAAATTTTTTTTTTTTAAAAAGGGCAGGAGGGAGGAGAAAAATACAGAGCCAGACTCTCCTGCTTTCCGGTCCATGTGCCACTGGAGCAGCACAGTGGCTGAAAAGCTACCAAATCTGTCCATCTGAGAATTCCCTTAGCATAGACTGTGCTCAGCTGGCACAGATCCAGCACCTATGGGAGCTCCCCCCCTTCTCATCTGTGCCCAGTAGAGCAGGGGAGGGCAAACTACAGCTGGTCAGAGCTTTCAATCTGGCCTGCGGGGCTGAGGCAGGCTCCCTACCTGCCCTGGCCCCGCGCTGCTCCCAGAAGCAGCCACACCATGTCCCTGCGGCCCCTGGGGAAAGGGGGGCAGAGGGCACCATGCGCTGCTCTCACCTGCAGACCCCGCCCCCTGCAGCTCCCATTGGCCAGGAATGAGGAACCGCGTCCAAGGAGAGTTTCAGGGGTGGTACCTGCAGGCAAAGGCAGCGTGCAGTGGAGCCGCCTGCCCCACCCCACCCTCAGGAACCACTGCTGGGTATGTTGGCTGCTTTCGGGAGCGGTGCGGGACCAGGGCAGGAAGGGAGCCTGCTTTAGCCCCGCTGTGCACCACTGCCACCCAAGCCGCTCGAGGTAACCAGCACTGGGCCAGAGGCTGCACCCCAAATCCCTCCTGCACCCCACACCCCCTGCCCTTAGCATCCTAACCTCATGTCTTGAGCCCCCTGCTGCACCCCGGACCCTTCCAGCATCCCAACTTCCTGCCCATAGCCCCCTCCTGCACCCTTGCCCTGAGCCCCTTCCCGCAGCCCAAACTCCCTCCTGCACCCCAACCTCCTGCCCCAGCCCTAAATTCATGGCCCTGCATACAATTTCCCCACCTAGATGGGGCTCTTGGGCCAAAAAGTTTGCCCACCCCGCAGTAGAGAGAGGACAGAGAAGCAGCAGGGCTAGAGCACGGTGTGCTCCAGCTGTCATATACTGTCTCCAGCCAGTGTCAGCAGAAGTAGGTTAGAGAAGTCCCAAGACCACTTCAACTTATGCTGGAGCATGTGACTCCTCCTTCCCTCTCGCTTCCCCCAAAAATCACCTTGAGATGATCCCCCAGAACACCTCTCCTAATCCACAGGCAAAGGCAAGGGGTCTGGTGTTCTGATCTCTCTCTGCCTTTGAAACTGATATAGCACCCACATTTTGCTACACACTTTAAAAGCATTTCATCTGTTTGGTTTTTCTTACTTTGAGAGTGAAGTGCGGAAAAAGTTAATGGTTTTTTCAGGCTACAATATGATTACATACACAGACACAGACAAAACCCACATACACCACACACACACTTGATCCAGTAAATGTTAGAATAGCATAAGAATATCCAGGAAGTATGATGAAAATAAATTATAGGACTTTTAAAGTGGAGATACAGTGCTAGTTTTAAATAAAGTGCGATACCTATTAAAGTGCAAACAGTTTATGACAGACAGGATAGGCCAGAAGGCAATGAGGATGTGGAACTACATTAGCTTTGACAGAAAAAGAAATTAATCCAGTTGTGTGTTCCATTATGAGATCCAATCTAACATTTACTAACATTTTTAATTAGCTATCTTGTTAAAGTTTTCTAAGTAAAATAACCCAATTTTCTTTACAAAAATTTGTAAGCTAGTCAAAAAGCTTCAATCTAACTTCTTTTTTGGTTGGGAAGGGGAAAGTAAATTAACGTTTTTCCTGCTTCCTAATTTAAGATTAACTTTAATTAGTACTTCCAATTGTCAATGCATACATATATGTATGTATGAGTTTTATTCCATAACTCAGTCCTAACCTTGTGTTCATTTAATGTTAGATTCAGATAACTGAGCTATATTCAAAAAACTATGCTCCATTGAGAACTTTACCATAGATTTACCCATAAAAGGTGCTGAACCCCCTACACATAAGTCTTCAAGATGTACAGCAAACAACTGAGATTTTACTGAGCCAGACTCTGAATGACCCTTACGCTGGTGTACAGATGTGGGCTGAGAAGAGTAGACACATGAGAAGCTGAGCATTCATCAAGCATCTCTGAATGACCACTACAATTGTTACTTGAACATACTGGTTGTCACCATTTCAACGCCACACCCCAACAGCGAAGTTGGAGAAAAAAGAACTAGGAAGTATTTCTGTTAGAGGTTTTCAGTTTACATATGAAAGGAACTTTTGCACGCAGCAGCACATTCACAAGGGTATCCTATTCTTTACCATAATAGTTGCATAACTGTCTTAGTAACAAATATGCAAGCGAGACATTAAAACATACTTAACTAATGTTCAGCATGACAAGTTACTGGTAGAGTGTAATTTTCAAATATTTTCTGAATGGCAAAAGCATTGTGGTCAAATACATTTACCAGTGCTTTTTCTTTGTTACCAACACAAATCCTACCTCTTCCAAAAGTTTGGTTTTCTGCAAGATTTGCTTCTTTAGAGATGCCACTTTCCTTCGGTGCTGCTGGGCAGCTCCGAGTCTTTCTGGACGCTCCTCAGAAGAAAGCTCTGATTGCTGAAAATAAATAAACAACAAAAAACAACAGAGGGTTGAATTGCACATAGCCAGCATTTGCTTTACAGGGACATAGGAACACAGGAACAGACACAGTGGATACGAATTATGGTCTACCTAGTCCAATATCTGTCTCCAAGAGTAACCAACACCAGCTACTCTTAGGAAAGTGTAAGAACCCCACAGCAAGCAGATGTGGGGTAATTTACTCCCACTATGCTGGCTTCATCATTGCACGTGGCTTCCACTGAGGTCAGTAGGCAACTGTACAGGTGAATTGTATAATGGATGCAGGGATGTGCATATATTTTAAGAGTTGAAATGAAGGTGGATTAAGTCTTCTTGAAAAGCCTTTCTAAAACACTACAGTATTCTATAGTAATGAGCTAAAATAATACAGCTTAACACAAGAGATGTTAACATTTGAACTTACACTGTAAAGGGATGAGCCTGCTACAGCAGTACAACTGTTCTTAACAGCAGTTCAAGGGTGGTGTGGCCGAAACAAAAAGTTGGTAAAAGATGCATAGGAAAAAAAATGGGAAAAATTTTCAAACTCCTCTTGCTGAAAAGCCACTGTTAGGAATGGGATAGTTTCCCAGTGTAGCCTGGCTTTATGCACCCTAAAGCTTGAAGATGAACACAGTCAAGCTTTAGGGTGTTTGGATCTGAAATATTGGTTCAGGCCTATCCCTATACTGAAACCACAGCCTCGATCAGTTAATTTTCTTCTCAAGCCTCTCCATTCCTGTGAACCTAGAGCCTTGGTTATTTATTCAATCGAGATTGCATTTCCAATAGTCTTCTAGAGAGATAATGACTACAGCAACTTGGATCCAGATTCCTACTGCCTATAGACTAAGGGATAGATTGACTGAAAAATTCTTTACCAGCAGTAATATTTATAATGGGAGAGTATATCTACAATAGATTAAGAGGAGTTTTTCCAAAGGCAAAAAATGGCAATTAGGCACCTCACCGAGTGTTATGCATCTAATGACTATTGGTGCCTTTGAAAATCTCCCCTTATCTATTTCATCATGACAAAGATTTTTAACTGCTTCATCTACTTCAGGCTCCCTTCTCATTCCAATCAACTTTTGACATATCAGCAAAACAACCCACTTTCCACTCATTTAGGGGCTAATTTATGAAGTCTGTCAAAGGCATGAGGACGCTATCACAGACCATTCCCAATAATAACCTTATTTGGTAGCTACTGAAATATATATAGGTAAAATATTATTGGGAGAACTTCATACTCTTTTGACATGTACTTGCTTCCGAGATCTGCCCTTGACAGATTACATAGACAAGTCTTCATTAACAGCTTAATTTTAGACAAAGAAGAGATAGAAGTTTTCTTTTCCCCTCCCCTCCCTTTTTTTCTTTTCTACATAATTCACACAGAAAAGCAGTTTTGTGACTAGATATATTTATGTCTCTTTTGAAAGAGGAGATGCCTGAGTTAATCTCAGGCATCTCATTCCAACAACTCATACTTAAAGCCATATATCGTACATTTCTTCTACATGGGAAAATGCTGTGAAACAACAAAAGAAGAGTGCATCATGACACTGTTTTTTCAGTTAGTTGGGCCAATAACATTCCCTTGCCAATTGTAAATGTAATGCATTCCAAAATACTGGTTTAATTTCTACGCACAATGAAAGACAAATGGACAAGTAATGCATGACGAAAAGTTACATCAACAAATAGTCAGATTAAACTTTGGAAGAGTATTATGATCAATGGAATGCAATGAATAGTTCAATCACTGCGATTAAGACCTCAACTCAGCAAAGCATTTAAGCACATTCATAAGCCCCAATGACTACTTCTATATCAATATATTGAATTTAATGGGGTCACATGACTGAGCTGGAGCCTAAGATCTGAGGACTGCAATAAGAAGTGCAGACGTCACACAGTTAATGACTAACAAAACAATTTTTTAAAATATCACTATTAAATTGAAATGCAAACCAGAACCTGCAGAGGAACAACTGAAAAATACTAGGCATTTTCCCTAGATTCTAAAAATATCAACTATATTTAAAAACCACATGATTTTCCTGAGGTAAAGAATAGATCTATACTGCTAGGGAAAGAATTATTGTCCTAATTTATTTAATCAGATGGAATTTTGTTCAGATTTCTTTAATGTGACAAAATTCCTAAAAGACTAAGTATGGAAGGCAAATGTTGTTCTCTCACCCTACTTTCTGTGGGTTCTGTGAACTTAAGTTGCAAACTCTCATGGATAATAAGGATGGTAATACCTAATTTTCTGGGCACAAGCCAAAAATCTGCTATCATTTGTAAACTCATAGCCCCCAGAAGCCCCAACAGGGATTAGGGTCTCAGAGTACTAGTTACAGTGATAGCACAGAGCCCATAGAGAGCAGGATGAGAGAAAATTTGCCTCCCATATTTACTCTTCTGGGAGTTTTGTCTCATGAAAGAAATCTGAACTAAGTTCCTTCTGCTTAAGGAAATTAGGGCAATAATTCTTAACTATAAATGGGGGAGGGTCTGAATCTCACATGATAAGCAGCTGAATCAGCTGACTGAATACAATATTATTGTATTATAATAGTGTATAGAGTAAGGTCTTACGAAAGCCTGTGAGACACTGGTGATTAGGAATTCTCACTGATTATGCTTTAATGGTCTCTGACTAACCATAGGCAGAAACAGAAGCTACCCACCTGTCTCCAATGTAAATTAAGCATTATGAATCAAAATAATGGAAGCCCCATTTGCACTCAAGTCAGCAAGGGGATGGGAAGTCCACTAGAAGGGAAAAACAGCAGGAAGCCTTCCTGCCTCTTCTAAGAGAGACAATGAAATATAGGATGACATAAGGGGGGGTGCATAAAGACTAAAGGGGATTAAAGGGGCCAGAGCTCTTTAAAAAAAAATCACAGAAAGTTGGATCCTTCAACCACAGGGATTGAAGTCTCTGGGAACTAAGTTTAGAGAACCTGCTTAGGCAAAAGACTAACTTGCTGAAAATAAGTTCTAGTCTTGGAAGGATATTTTTACCTTTGTTTGCTTATAACCCTTTCTATCTTTTGCCCTTATACTTGGTATCACTTAATCCTATCTCCTTTTGTTAAATAAACTTGTTTTACTTTTACTATAAACCATTTCAGGGCTGTGACTAAAATCAGAGTAATTGTTAACCCCACTTAAATTAATAAACTGCAGTATACTGTCTATCTAAAGGAAATTTGGGATTGGGAGGTTGTTGGGGTCACTCTGCAAAAAGTAACTGGGCAGTGGAAGTCAGGGTATGACCTACATGCTTGTATGCTGGTTGTTGGTGTCAGAGCTGCATGCCAGAGCAACATAGCATCAAAGGCACCCAGAACTGCAGGGCAGGTGGTAACACAACCCCCTACCGGTCTGGGTTGAACCCAAAGAGTCATAGTGCACCACTACCATCTTCCCAGTCTTGGTCTTGCCAGTCTGGCTACCTTTTCCCCCTGCATAGGATTTCACCAAGTGACATTGCTGCTTCTCCCACAACTTACTAGAAATCCAACTTTTCTGTCCTGACAGCACTTGCTTGAAGCCCTGGTCATCTGTAATCTTTGTGTTTTAGCTGGACATGCCCTTCTGACAAATGAGGAGTAAAATTTATTTTTTTTTTATTCAGACAGATTCATTCTACTCAATGTGTCTCACATACCGAACAGGACTGCATTTTTTTGTGTGAAAAATAAAAACAAATTTAGGTAACCATGTCTATAACAACTATTTTTAAGTGTTTTGCTGTGGTTTCATCTAACTAGACATTCAAATTAGGAAACGATGAACAGACAGACATTATTTGACTTGGTAAACAGCTTTATAACTGGTATGTTTATCACAGTTTTACATAAAACTTGTAACATACATCTAAGTTATGCACATCTTGTGATGGTGAAAGCCTAATATAAAAAAAACACACCTATAATCTGTTGCTTGTCTCTATTACCAAAAGTGAACAACAGTTCTAAATAAGATATTTACAATCAAACTTACAATCAAAGCTTTGTTCTACAGAGATTGACTTAATAAAACACTTTTCATTTAGAACTAAGGAAAAAATATGCTGTTAGCATCAGCCACATCGATTCCCAGTTTTAAGATGAAAAAAAAAAGAAACTGATGTATTAAGTTCCTGAACTCGGCTGTTTCAATTTATGGCTTATTCCTGTTCAATATACATTTATAACAGGTTTTTTAGCTTTCAATTTTAGCATCTTTTTCATGTTTATCTATTCAGGCTTTTGATATCTTGCCAGCATGTGATTTGTGCAAGACTAGACTTATCAACTCTATACAACCATAATTCATTACCACTTTAGACAGAGCTCTTAATTTATTCCTCAATAGAATCTGCAATGTTCATAAAGCCAGTAACTATCAATGTTACTTTTTCATTCAGCCTTCAGTTAGGATGCATATATGAATAATTCTCAGTGAAAATCTAGACTGTAGCTTTTGTGCACCTGAATACAAATAGCTGAAGCTGAACTTCATTTTAACCAATGACTTTGCGGCAGCAACACCAGTGTTGACTATAATCCCCTTTAGTGGCTCAGCTGCAGAACACAAATGACTATTTATGACAGTTACCAGAGAGAACAATCTACATTGTTCTGCTGAATATCCTCTCTCCATTAATTATCAGAATCTCTTCAGTCTTTTAAAGTAAGATAGTGTGTGCTATGGCATTTACTGATCATATACCAGCTGAAGTCTAAAGCTAAATCAAGCTATAAAAATGTATTTGATATAAGTATCAAAAACCGAGCAGTATTGTGAGTTCAATCCACAATGTATTCATTCTGTCCAGATTCTCTTTCCTTGGTGAATTTAGTGACTTTGAAGGGTTATGAGGGTTGTTAACCCCAGGTGCAAAAGACCCCTTCCCCAAAGACAACGTGCAGCACAAGAAACAGTGCAAAGTTCCCAAAACTGCATTACCAGATGGAGTCAAACCTTACCCATAAGGACCACTCCTAAGGGTTGGTGAGGAGTTCAGTCATATAATCAGATAATGGAGAGATGAAAGAAACCAATTTGAGGCATCAAGTCCATCTCACCCCACCCCCCACCCCAATCCCTCAAATACAGACTTATTCCCTGTGTTCAACACTCAAAACTGAACAAGAGGACAGGTGGTACAGACATAAGTTATATTACAGAACAGAATCTATTAGTGTCTTGGCTATTGCTTAAACCAAGTCCAATGGGAAAAGTACCTTATAAAGCAACTTATTGAAAACACTAGCTTTCTAATGGGTTCAAACAACATCCAAGGCACTCTAACCTACTTTATATCAGTATTAAATGTTACAGACATTTATCAAACACTAGAAAATTGTCCGCTCTCCGGAGAGGAGTGGCACATAACAGATGAAGACTTTTTGTAACTAACTTTCCTTTTAGATTGCCAGAGAAAAGAAACTTTGTTCTTAAAACATACAATTAAAGTGTGCTAGACTTGCTAGAACACCCATATGACATGTAACCTTCACATAATGCCGTTTAGTTTAATTATGTAGAAAGCACTGGATCAATGAATTGCTAGAAAATGGAAGCTACATTTACCACTCTACCCCTTTCTTTTTTAGCTCTCCAGCATAGTATAGCAAGAACTCTCAATAAAATATTTTTGGTGGATCATTTAAAATTCTGTTCCAAGCTGACTTTAATTTGTTTACTTTCTTTAATGAGAGCTCATAGTTAGAAACAATAACTTACCAACTTAAAACACAATGAAAAACTGCAATTAAAAGAAGGGAACTAAATCCATTTGCCTAATAGGTTGTTTTACAATTATTGCCCAAAGATGTATCAATCAGTAAGGAGGTTTATATCACAGAAAAAGCAGCTAGCATGGTCTCTTGTCTCATGAAGAAACTCAAGATGGAGGGCAATATAGCAGCAACTAATTGTACTGAATTCTATCTGTATTGCACCAGTAGCAATATTGTGTTTCCCCAGGAAGCAAGGGATGTATTTGCCCTCATTAATCTAGTTTCTGCTGTTTGCAACATACCATGTTGATGACAACATTGTGATGAACTAAATATACAGAAGATATTTACAAATTTGATACCCCTCCACTCCCCAAAAAAAGTTGATCAAGAAGGCAGTAAACCAAAAAGCCTTTATGAGATTAAGAACTTGGTATGAATGTTACGTGGGTTTTTGATTCAAGAATGTTTTGTAGCAGTAGATGCAAAAGGACTAAACTGAACAAAGCTGGCAAACACCAGTGTGAAGTATGAGTCCAACGTACACCCTAGGTCAAGAAAGCAATGCCTGAGGAGGGCAGGCAGTACTATAGTTTCTGCCCTGCCCAGAGTTTCAACAAGGATGGTAGACTGACTGTGTCACAGGGACTCCGAAGGAGATCTGTTTGATGACAGAAACTTTTGTAGGGAGCCCTGAATCCTTGTTAGCTCTGGCTGACTAAGCCGTGCTCCTGGGGCATCAGTACTGCCCATTTAGATGTTGTGTCAACTCTTTATGTTTGGCCCTTGGAGAGTGGAGATATATCCAGTTTACACCACAGGAATGCAACTGCCAAAGATTTTCATGACCCTGTATCTATTAAAACAGAGCTAGCATCAAAATGCGTGAAACATGCTCTAGATGGTCCCTGTATACTGACGGGCTATTGGATTATTTCAGAGTGAATTCAGAGTTACGTATCCCACATATTGTCAATCATGATTTTTTTTTCCATTTTGTTCTAGTTCTAGGATAAACTGGCAACAGTCTTTAGCCCTCAAAACACTCTTTCTTCCTCTTCATCTGAAAGCCATTAGGTACCAAATACGTGCTGGGGATATATGTAGCTAGTCTGCAAGAAAAAGGTTTCAGTTTGGGAGTTACGATGAATTCAGAAGGCCACCAACAACTGGTGCCTTCCTCCCTTCCCCCCCACCCCTGGTAGGGAAGAGTTAAAAAAAAAAAAAAACATCAAGATGACTATTGCTCCCCAGTTTACTTATATCCTCAGTACACTCCTAACTGAATTTTTTTACTTAAACATTTTCAAATTCTCTGGCTCTCTTCCTTTGGAAGTTGTCACTGGGCCTCAGTGGGTCACGGCTGGGAATACCAAATTCAGAACAAACTGCAGAGAATAGGGTAGACTCACCGCAAACTGGAGGCTATTCTATCATAAGATCACACCAACCGAAAAACAAAAGTAAACTTCTCTCTCAGACAGGTTAACAGGAAGTTAACGATGCAGTCTCCTTAGGCATGCAGCCCTTGTCTCACTGCCCAGACACTGGACTCTATGATGAGTAGTTACTGAAAACCAGTTTAATCAAATATTGGGTCCATTTAATTTCAAGAGATATATTGTCCTGGTTATGTGGCTGATAACTCAGATCTTATTCAATAATCATGATCAGACCAATCTTTTAGTAATTAGAAACTAACAGTTTAATATTAAGAGAAAGAATAAAAGAATATATAATGGTTAACAGATAATTGCAAAGTTCTTATATGAGGTTTGTAGCAGTGATGGTATAAACTGCTCGCTTATAAAGTCTCTCTGGTAACTTCCAAAGGATTGGAAGGTCCTCGGTCCATAGTTCAGCATGCTCCTTTTAGTAATAAATCCATAGTCCAGAGAACTAGGGCATGAAAAAGGCAAAATGCAAATTGCAGCGGGATCTTTTATATCCTTTGCCATGTGCCTGGAAATTTACTGTCTCAAACAAATCTCACAGCCTACTTTGTGGAAAGTTACTGGCATAAGATGGAGTCCAGGGTCACATGAGCCTATCACATGTCCTTATATGGCTTGATGACCCACAGGGGGTACCCAGAGGCCGCTTGGAAGCTGAGGCATCTGCAGGAAGACTTATCTGGTGTGAATGAGTTTCTTCTATGGCTCACTGTGTGTAAGAGGTAAGTGTCTTTGGCCATTAACGCAAAGCTATCTAGCCTTGACGTAAATCTTATCTGCTGGGCATTACCAAGGAATACCACATGTATAAGATACAAGTCCATGGCCAATATTCATAACTTTAGATTCAGAGATGATACATGAATTTAACCAGGATAATCATATTTGGTAGACTAACTTTTCCATTGACACCTTACATGTACGTTGTACAAAACTGTAATAATTGTTTATGCTGGGTAGATTATTACTTTTTATATCATCGTGATGAGGATGGGAAATTAGGTTCTCTTTCAGAGTTACTAATAAAGTTTCATGGCAGTGTTTCAAGGCTGGCCAGACATAATTAATACCTAATACTCTTAATATTTCGAAAGGAACACATTTCCCAAAATGTAGCTGTTCTATGGAACATGACTACTAGACATATGGATGACCAGGTGGTAAAGACCAAGGAAATGAGTACTAAAAGACAGAACATTTACATAAGGACATAAGAACAGACATACTAGGTCAGACCAAAAGGTCCATCTTGCCCAGTATCCTGTCTTCCGACCATGGCCAATGCCAGGTGCCCCAGAAGGAATGAACAGAACAGGTAATCATCAAGTGATCCATGTCCTGTCACCCATTCCCAGCTTCTAGCAAACAGAGACTAGGGACACCATCCCTGCCCATTCTAGCTAATAGCCATTGATGGACCTATCCTCCATTAATTTATGTAGTCCTTTTTTGAACCCTGTTATAGTCTTGGCCTTCACAACATCCTCTGGCAATGAGTTCCACAGGTTGACCGTGCATTGTCTGAAGCAATACTTCCGTTTGTTTTAAACCTGCTGCCTATTAATTTCATTTGGTGACCCCTAGTTCTTGTGTTATGAGAAGAAGTAAATACTTCCTTATTTGCTTTCTCCGTATCAGTCATGATTTTATAGACCTCAATGATATCTCCCCTTAGTCGTCTCTTTTCCAAGCTTGAAAGTCCCAGTCTTATTAATCTCTCCTCATACGGAAGCCATTCCGTACCACTAATAATTTTGGTTGCCCTTTTCTGAACCTTTTCCAATTCCAATACATCTTTTTTTTAGATGGGACAACCACATCTGCAAGCGGAATTCAAGATCATTTCCTACAAATGTTTAAGATTTTGGAGTTAATCCTAGCTGGAAATCTAGTGTCTCAGGCTATATCTATTCAGTTGTCAAGAGTTTTTCCATAAAGGCACCACACTCTTTTCTGCCTACATCTGTCAAGACAAGCTGGTGAAGTTCTCATTCACACCTAACTTCAAGAACAGATTCTTAAAATTCTGTTTTATTGCCAGATAAGGCAGTGTCCAAAATTTAGATATTACGTTTTAACATTAAACAGAAGACAGCATCCTAGAAGCTTATTTTTTAATATTCAGTGGGGCTGAGTACCTGCAGATGCCCACCAACTTCACCTAGGAGCTGTGGATGCTCAGCACTTATGGAAGATCAGCCCACTACAAAACTGACCCATTTACATTGTCTATTTCTACACATCTATTTAAGTTGATTCACACCCCTTGTCTGGCAGAGAGCGTTATACAAACTATACGCTACCTTGACAACTTTGGTCTTCAATACTTTCTCCTGAGTTATGGTTCTCTCAAAATGGACAGCATAATGGCTCACATGCATTGTCTTTTCACCCCTTATCTTTGAAAGACACTTGACTTCTCTAAGAAATTCACGGTAATCGGATCTTCCATGAAAATTTAGAAGATCCACTGTTTTTAAAACAATAAATTGTTAATTATGGTTTTGCTTGGACTACAGTGTTGGGAGTCCTAGTACAGTTCAAACACTAAGGATAGGTGCCAACAGAACAAGATATAGTAAACAATGCTTATCACCACAAGCATCAATTTACCTTTTACTTTCTTTTAGCCCAAATCTTGCTAATACTGCACAGACAGGTGCGATTTATAAAGTAATACAATCAATACAGCCTTCGTAAAACACAAAATTCTTAGTCCAGACTAGCACTGTCAAAAGTTTCCTGCTGTCATTTATTCTAAGCTACATTGCATAATAAACCTTTGCCTTTTAAGACAGAATGCTTAATTTCTTCCTTATCGTCTCTCCTGTCTGATTATCTTTTGCCCTTGATTACATGATGCATCAGGAGAGAACGTTCTGTTTCTCCTGAAGTCCTATTTTTGTTCTCTGTCTAAAATATAAGTTGTTAAATAATTGGCAACTCATCACCTTGAAAGAGCTCTAGAAATCAAAGTGGCATAAGCCATACTGTTGTAATTTAAAAGTCATTGTAGAAATAATTTTCAAAATACAAATGAAGGGAGAAAAATCACTTGTAAACAAAATCATGTAACAATTTCAGCTGAGACTCTTTACTACAAGGAAGTTAGACTTTGGTAGTTTTATTATTGGATATTATTTTTTCTCTGTAACTAACATACATTTTTTAAGGATATTATTAAACAGGCATGTTTTAAGTAAATTGTTAAAATGCTTTTTAGCAAGCAGAATCAGTTCCCTTACTAAAATATTTACTCAGCACACACTAATGGTCTGTGTTTCACAAGTCACAACCTGTTGTTTTTTTGAATAGGGAAAATATTCACAAGGTTTTTTTTAAAAAAAGAATCCTTCTGAAGAATCACGTGTGTTATGCACACACAATAAAGAGCATATCAACTTCAAAAAGCTTAGAGACCATGTTTTTGTTTTGATTTGCTCCTGAGTGTCTAGTGGGAAAAAAACCAACTGCATAGCCAGCTCTCAAAGAAGAATGAAGAAAAACAATTGCTGCAACCCATTTGGCCTTCAATGCTATCTTATCTGCGTTGATTTCTCCTAGTAATTAAGGGAAATTCTACTTTGTTTTATTTGCAGCTGTAACTGCCTTTATTGCGCCATGCAACAGTCTGATTCCTGAGAAAGAAACTCCGTTTTAATGCTTTCCACACTAAGGCCCTGACCCAGAACAGCACTTAAGTACGTGCTAAATCCCATTGACTTCCATGAGGAATAGGCACATGCTTGTGCTTAAGCAACCTTTCAGAACAGGGATGCTTTCCTGAATGAGGGCAGATCTTAAGCTGTACTGCTCACCATACACTTTCAGCAGGCTGTATATACAAGGAATTCAGTTGCAAATTGTCATGAAAAATACGGATGGTAATGCCTACTTTTCCAGGCACCAAAATAAAAATTTGGTATCATTTGTAATATCATAACCCCCAGAAATCCCAACTCAGATTAAGGTCTCAGTGTGTTAGGTGCAGTATAAGCACGTGGTAATAGCCTCCAGAGAGCTTGTCCTTCTACCCAACAGCTATCCAACTGAAGTAATACCCATGGCAACGTGAAAGCTATTCTGTATTTCAAATGTTCTGCACACAATTTCCTCACCCTAAGTAAATTTAATGAGTGCACAATTTTATACTTTTAGAAAATGGGATTAGATTTACTCTCTCAATCCTATTTCTTTCAAAAACAATTTAAGAAAAAGGAAGCATGTATAACCTATGCATTAACAAAAGCTGACTTGGAAAAAAATCACTTTATATATGAATGAAAAAACAACAAAACAGTAAAATATGTTTACAATATCTCATTCATTATTGAGTTTCGGTGAGTTACTAAAGTATTTACGTGAATGTAAAGTAAGCTAGGATCAAAAGGAAAGGAGTGGAGGAAGGGAGAAAAAAGGAGAGAGAGAGAGAAAGAGAGAGAAAGTGGATAAGTATGGATGTCTAAGAAGAGAGGTGAGGTAAAAATGATGTTCTAAAGGCAAAGTAACTTGATAACTGATTACCTCTTTGAAATGTAAATGGATATCTGTTTTTAACAGAGTGATATTTTACACACACGTTCTAGAAGATAATGCAACTCCTTACTCTACTATAGCGATACTCAGACTGTGGCTCGCAAGCCTTAAGTGGCTCTTTAATGTCTCTCCTGTGGCTCTTTGCAGCACATGATATTAAAACACTGTCATTTAATTGACAGGTTTCAGAGTAGCAGCCGTGTTAGTATGTATTCGCAAAAAGAAAAGGAGGACTTGTGGCACCTTAGAGACTAACAAAATTTGAGCATAAACTTTCGTGAGCTACAACTCACTTCATCGGATGAATCTGATTAACAAAATAAATTATGAACAAAATAAATGCGTTAGTCTCTAAGGTTCCACAAGTACTCCTTTTATTTTTGTGATTTAATTAAATTAACAACCAACCAGGATGCTTTTACTACGTTATTAACCACTTAGGTTATCAACTTGCACTAAGTTATTAACATATTTGCTGTGAGAATAATTATATATAACATATATATAGTTAAAAAAATAAAAATTATTTCCTGTCATACTGTTTAAATATGACTAGTACTATAATAAATGAAACAATGAATTCACGCTACTGTGTCTCTTTTAGGTAATGTTGATCACTAAATTTGGCTCCTGAACCAATGAGGTCAGAGTACCACTGCTCTACTGTTTAAAAAGGAAGTTTGTGTTTGATATAACTGAATTGTGATGCCAGTTTTGAGGGTGATCAGCACCATAGAAATATTTATAAATAAACTGATATGCAAAAGTTGAGAAAGTCTACTGACAGGTGATTAATGAATTGTAAAATTTATTGTTGTGAATTGTGTAAATCTTAAAGGAATTAAAAGAGCTTGCACATTCTTCCCTGATTTTATTCCCTTTTGTTTATTACACATAGGTTTCATTACCCCCCCCGACCCGTGCCGTCCAATCACAAAAGGTTTTCTTTATTCACAAGTATTCAGGCTCTTGCCTGAACCCTACACCTGGGTTGTCATCAGCCACTACTACTTTCCAATCCACAAACACCCCTTGTTAACTCTTGGCTCCTTCCCCATCAGACTTCACACTTCATTTGGATCATTTTTTCTAAAAAGCCATCTCTCTGTAGTTTCCCAGTGATTTCTCAATATTTGTCCCACTATCTCAAACAATACATGTAGCAACTGAGTGGCATGAAGGGGTCACATCATCAACTTTTTACTATCCTGTGTATATCCCACTCCATGCAGATATAGGACCAATGCATTCTCACTCCTGTATCCCCTCTTTACATCTTTTGTGACTGTACCATTGCCCCAAATGGATTTGTTATGAAAATACTGGGACTGGCCTGATTTTGCAATACAGTACTTGAAGCTTGAACAAAAAAAGTCCATACTTAAAAAACACATTATGTCGGTAAAATACAGTAAGTAAATAATGATCAAGAATCCATTGTAACTTGAAACCTAACAATCCCAGAAAAAAATTTGTTTACAGATTTTATGAACCTGTCTCCCCTTTTTCAGAGGGAAAAGGATTTTGTATGGGAAAGAGGATAGAAATGGAGGCAATGAGTTCTCTCCTTCGTAATGAGGTACTTTCTCTTTCACACAGCTATATTACTACTGTAAACCCTCCAAGGCGTAGAAGAAATAGAATTGAACCGTTAGATCGAGCAGTTTCTTAGGGAGAGAAGAAGCAAATAATTCACACACTGCTTCTCTGTAGAAAATTCAGGCTTAGCAGCAGTTAGGTATCTTTGTTCCTATACCCAACAGTTGGAGAACACTCCTGATATGCCCCATGTGGGTGGAAAATAATGATTTGCTAAAATATGTATGAATTATGAAAACAAGCTGAATGGTTTCTATCAGAAGAAAATAAAAAAATCCTGAGTGGTACAAAATATGCAATTCTGTCTTATCAAAATATATGCACAATGGATCTTGCTCTTAAAGCTCTGGAAAATGAATGGGCTGCAGATATCAGACTTTCTGGAACATATTTCTAATAAAAGAGAGGAAACTGAGGCAGTGAATGGCATCTATCTTCCCTGTGACTGGTGCATACCTAACACCTCAATATTAGTGGCCACTATGCACACACTTTTGGAGGATGAACCCAAAGAGAATCAATGCAGCATACAGTTCTATAAACGGTGCCTTTATTTGACTTCTAGCAGGGGTCTCAAATACACAGACCGCAGAGTTATTTCCTGTGGCCCGCCATAGGCATCGATTCCACCAGCAACCAAGCTCCCCTCACTCCCCCGTACTCCCAAGTGCACCGTGTCCCCGCTCCTCCGCCTACCTCCCAGTGCTTCCCGCCACCAAACAGCTGTTTGGCGGTGCTTAAGGCTTTCCAGGAGGGGGGACGCGGCACGCTCAAGGGAGGAGGTGGAGAAGAGGCGGGGTTGGGGCAGGGATTTGGAGAAGGGGTTGGAATAGGGGCAGGGAGAGGGCAGAGTTGGCGTGGGAATTTTGGGGAAGGGGTGGGAAGAGGTGGGGCAGGGCCTCATGGAAGGGGCGGAGTGGGGACAGGGCCGGAGGCGAGGGGTGGGGGGACTTTAACCAAAGTAATTCTAAAAGTAAATGCACGTTTTGCCTTTTGAGTGAGGTGCATTACTGAGTGTTTATATTTTATTAAAACCCCTCTTCGCATTACAGTTTTTAAAAAGTTAATACATTGACTTTTAATACCACACTATATTGCTCTTCATTTTTTACTACACTTTTGTATCATTGTATGAAAAGATTTCAGTGCTCGGGCCAATGTATTAGTCCTCATCTGGCCCTCGTGCTGATTTGAGTTTGAGATCCCTGACTTACAGTTTGCCAACCTTTGTTGTGATAACTACAACTGCTGTTTTGGTACTTTGAAGCTGTTAGTAAACAGGGTAGGAAAGAGCAGCCCTCACGCTGCTCTAAATTTCAGCCAAGTATTGACTCTGCAAACAGCGGCATCAGTATCAGGAGACAGAGATCTCAACACAATGAACCTGACTGACCACTGTGCGACTCTAGTTT